>NC_054604.1:34622351-35240078 GCF_004785595.1 Juglans microcarpa x Juglans regia | reverse complement strand
TTTTGGTCTTATTTTTTTAGAAATAATTTGGGATCCAAATAGTGTCCCGAATGATTTATTTATTTAGTGATTAAATAAATATTTTTTAATAATATTGTAAATTTTTTTATTTTATTTTTAAATATTTATGATAATTAAAAAAATATGTACTATTTAGCATACTTATTAAATTATTTTTTCGATAGCCTTAGTACTATTTTTTATTTTATTTTTATCAAAAAAAGTTTCCGGCCATATGTGAAAAGATAGCAGGGATAATGTTTGAAAGGACAGCGATATTTCTAATTCTGGCAAAGAAGCAACTCTGTAGAGTTCGTTGTGAGCTGATAGACATAGATGCATGTAGGGTTGGGCTTCTGTCAAGCCTATATCCTTTGTTACTTTATAATAACGAAACTTCCAACGTTCAATGGTTACGATTTGGAATGAATTGAAGCACTTTCGTTGCATTATTATGTTTGGATCAACTTATTATTATAATTTTTTTAAATTTTAATATAAAATATAATAAATAATTTAATTTTTTTAAATTTTAAAATAATAATAATATTAAAAAATAATATTTTAATAATATTATATCATCTCAACTCAATTCAATTCAATTTAACATTTAAATACAATTCACCTTTAGGCCTTGATATTATTTCAATGAATTCACGTTTATCGTAGCGAAATTCTATATATATATATATATATATATATAAACAGAGAGTAGCTTAAAAAAAATATAAAAGAAAGGCATCATAAAAATTACTCAAGACTCAAGAGTGTTCCTTAATAGGTCCGTCGTACGTGGATTCATAATAGGCCGTGGATTATTCATTTATATTATAATATTTCACACGTTTTCGTCAACTTAAACTCCATTTAAATAGTAGAAATATTTTATCTTATCTTATCTCATATCATTTTGTCTTATCTTATCATTATAATTTTTTCAATTTTTTATACAAAATATAATAAACAATTCAACTTTTTCAAATTAAAAAAAAATAATATTAAAAAATAATATTCTAACAATATTTTATTTAACTTTTAATTTTTAACTAAAATTATCTCATCTCACTATCTAAATCACACGTTAAAGTGAATTGAAAATTTAGGTAATTGTCCCAATTTTAATTTTATTTCATCTTTTAGAAACTATTTTGTTTTTTTATTACAGGAACAATATAATTAAGAAGAAGTATCCGTGCTTAATTCGTAACTTGTTTTTAAGCCAAGGTTGAAGGAGGTCGGACTTCTGTTACGTATACAAAAGGTTGCGCTTTACGTTAAGATGAGTTGAGTTTTTTATGAATAGTAATAAGTTAAAATTATTGAATAAGTTTGGTAGAATCCACTTAAAATGAGTTTAAAATGTGTTTGAATATTAAAATAAGTTTAGATATATTTATAAATAGTTGTAAAAGAAATAGGTCTCACTATTATTTTATATTATTCACGTTACAATTAAAACGAAAATGCTTTCTTCATTTGGCGCCAAATGCAGCAGAGGAAAACAAAAAAAAAAAAGATTTGACACTGTAGCTAGGCGCGCCAAAGAGAACATGCAAAATGGAAATAAGCTGTCCATGCCATCGGGTTTTTTTTTTTTAGAATTTTCATGGGGGATGACTGTGGGTTCGGTAGGTTTATAAATTTGAAGCTCAAGGTTGCAATTGGGAAATATTTTAAAGAGATTTTTGGTGCAGTGCAGTCGCTGCCAAAAGAGATATTGATTTTACTAAAATGGGTTTATTTTCTTCTACGATGGATTGGGAAAGAAGAAGGATGGGGAAAGAGAGACGGAGAGAGAGAGAGAGAGAGAGGGAGGAGGAGCTATAATGGTCCAACGGAAAGTAAAAATATTTAAAAACTGGCAGCAGAGTTCAATCAGAAATATCTGTAAAGTGGACATGTTATGTCCATCTATAGTGTAAATTGGGTTCAATGACAAAACTCAATTTAAAAACACGTTTGGATGGCAAATTCAACTTAAATTCAAACTGAGCTGAGCTACTTTTGACTTTCAAACGAAAAAATGTCTTAACAGTTAAAACTAGAGAAAAGAATTAAGATAAATGTTATTTCTGCAGTGAAGTACTGAAGTTAATCGTATGAGGTTGGAAATGACTCTAGAGGGTATATATAACTACTTTTCTTATAGAAAGTCATGAGAGGTCCCATGGTCTAGTGGTCAGGACATTGGACTCTGAATCCAGTAACCCGAGTTCAAGTCTCGGTGGGACCTGTCCATTTTGAAATTTTGAGTGAAAAACTTTTAAGAATCGTATGAAAAATCATGCACAAAACCCTTTCTCCTTATAATATATTATGATCAATACTAATCTTCCCGCTGGGATTTATTTATTTATTTATTTTTATTTAGTGATTAAGAAAATATTTTTTAATGATGTGAATTTTTTTATTTTTTTAAAAATATTTAAAAGTGTTAAAAAAATGTATGTAAAAAAAGAAAAAAAAAAAATTAGCAGGAGCTCCCAACAGTGGCTGTAGAGCTACTCCAATATCATATATACTCTCCTTAAATCAAATGACTTTTGTTCCTCTGTTAATGCCTAGTAAATGACTGACTAGCAAAAGGAGTAGCAGGCATGTGTAATGAAGGCCTTGGAATAAGAGATATGGGGAACAATGTGTCAAATGCTGTGCTCCAGTGAAACATATTCACATATGGTTCCAGAGTAGTTTCATTTTCCAAAACAATAAGTGACTGAAACTAAAGATTTTCTCACTTTTTTAAAGAATTTCTTAACGAGAAATCGGACAAAATGTTCGTTCCCCTTGAATTCATCCTTTTAAAAGAACCAAAAAAACAAAGGACAATGAGATGATTGCACAAATTTCAATCATATAAAATCATGCATCAGAAATTGAAGAATTTATACGCTTGCTATGCTCTACAATGTATTTTACATGGAAATAAAGTACCGAAACCTACTGTACATGAGCAGGGATGCAAGATGTTTCGAAGAATCAAAGAACAACCTAAGCCAATCTAAATAGAACAAACTTTTCTGGATTTTCCATTAAACTCAACAAACACAGCTTCACAAACATCTCGGTAATCAAAATCGGGTGCCTAGAATTATCAGTATAACCGTAATTCTTGATTGAACGGAAAAACTTGTGCAACCATATAGTGTGGTAGATTGTAATGACCTGGATGGACATTTGAAATTAGGGTGCCAAGTAATCATGCTGGAATGCAGAAGGAGGAGCTGAGAGCTGGAGGCAAGACACAGACAAGGTGGGGCCCGGCAGGATTGCAACTTATATTTGCCTCATCTACATCTGGCAGTCCGAGTTGTGGAGGACGAACATAACCAGCCACCAGTGGCACGCACAATATTGTGATAACTATTCTTGAACCTGTCAGTAATAGGAAAAAAAAAAAAAAAAATAGATGATCAAGATGCCACTGAAATGAGACATGTAAAGTCATATCCATCAACTATAAGCTACCACATTATTTTTTATTTTATTACTCATGAAAAAAGAAATAATCTAATGAAAACATATAAGTTGCAAAAGATATTGGGAACCTTGCTTCATGGAGAGGGACGCATGCCCTCTTTTCCTACCAGCAATCATCCAATTATCTGAATTTGCATTGACTTCATATAACACCTCGTCCTGTTTTACAAGCAACAAAGACAATATAAAGCATTTGAGGCATGAATAGAAGAGTAGTTGAAAGTTTCATATTCATGTACTAACTAATAGCTCGCCAAAGTACTATCCAGATCCTAAACTAACAATTTCCTCATTACAAAAAGAAAAAATAAGTGGGGAAGAAATTGGAAAACAATACAAGGGTAACATCATTTGAAGGGTATAAAAATTGAGCTAAAGCTTATTTGAGGGTATGTTCCCCCTTTCTCCTCTCCAGGTATTAAACATTGAAAACTTATAATTGGAAAGTAATAATTTTCTTTCCCCAACCTTTCAGGCAACCACATAAAGCAAAAGAATCATCCAGAAAAATAAAAAACTATGTCCTATGAAAGTTGATTGGGAATTTAAGCAATGCAAAATGAAACAATTTATTCGAGCTGCACCCTGTGTCTTTTAATAGAATCTTCGATTGCTTATCAAAAACAGAAAAAAAACCCCTCAAGTTCAAGACCTAAGACAGCAACAGAATTATTTGGACAATGGTTCTTCAATGGAATTGATGCCACGTCAAAATTTAAAATTTGAAAGGAAAGGGTGATATTCTAGAATCCTAAGTTTTAACTTTGGTTAGACATTGTTGAGAAATAATGGGGGACCATTCCTTGACTTACATCGTCTTTCAAAACTTCATTCTCCTCGAAGTCTTTTAACCTCTCAACCCTCCATTTCATGTTAACAAGTTGACCAACTCTGAGGCCACCAGAAGGAAGAGGAAGAAAACCAACAGCCAGGCACGGGTCAAGCACAGGCCTCTTCAAAACAAGAGCACTCCTGAACATCAAATCCTGTCTAACAACCTCAGGTCCAGGAGATTCTACGGCAGGTGGATGTGCTCCAATAGTTCTATCACCAGAAATTCCATATCTGATATTTAATATGCTATCAGGTTTTGGTGCTTTGGCTTCCTCTGCAAACCAAAAGAAACATTCGCTTCATTAAGTTTAAGACAAATGTGAAAAGATTTGCTATTATATCCATAATCTTTCTCAAAATTAACCATCTTCTCCTGAAGGTCCAGCAAAATCAGAGAAAGTAGAAAGCTGACATCTTAGCTCATTCCATGGTAACACAAAATTAAATAACTTGTGGCTCAAAAGTTCTTCAAAGATGTTTGGATGTGACATTTACTCTGTGCATTAGATTATTTTCCAGGCTAATGCATCTGACGTTTTCACAAAAACATTGTTTACAAAAATAGACAATATTCTACACCAAAAAACAGTTGAATAGACAACCTGTATTTTTTTTAGATAGGTTGTATTAAATATTCTTTGAACTGCCAAAATTGTAAGAACATGAGCATCTTTCCAAGGAAAAAAAAATTCAAGAACGAACTTCTAAACAATGCATAGGTGAATCTAACATAAGTAATTTGTTCTTAAAATGGTCTTGTAGCATTTTTTTGCTTCTAATAGTAAGGCAACACATGCTCCCATTGGGTATTGAACCCACAACTTCACCCTCCATCACTTTATTGGGAGGGGAGAAAGTGTTAATTGAGCTAGAGCTCATTGGCTTGAGGCAATTTTCATATCCAAAACAAAGCTTCTGTTATTCTATAGAATGCTTTCTTTCATTTATCAACTTTTTTTTTTTTTTTCCTGAAATACTTTTTAACTACTTAAAAAGTAAGTAGTACGAACCTTAACTTCATATAGACTGTTCACCACACTATAAGTCGTAATGGATTCAAAAAGGCCCATTATGTATCTATGTAAATATTTTTTATAAGTCTATTTAGATAGTTAACACAATGCCAAGTCCAAGACAAGTCCTTAGTCCTTTTTATTCTTCAATTATTTAAATATTTCATTCATAATCACAAGGGGCAACGATGCCTGGACAACATCCAGCCATTGCAAGGCCAAGGCATGGTCTTACAAGCAAAAAGTCATGCCAAACAAATCTTACGCACATCAAGTACCAAACTTCAACCCTGAATTTGAAGCCGTTTCACCTTTCACTGCATAACTATAGTTCAAAGCTAGAGAGCTTTAATGTACATAAGCATAAGAACATGAATTTGTCTTGAACCCAAAATGTATGGGCATGAGGACCTTGGCCACAATTTATGAATTTTATAATCAGGACCTCAGAGATAACAAGTCAAGCTGTGATACCCCATTCTTATAATATAAGAGCTGCACTACTGTGCCGCTTGCAGCTTACGCTGCAAGTGACCGCTAGTGTAAAAGTCGTGTTTTTTTTTATTCACATTTTTTTTATCATTTTTAAAAAATATAAAAAATACATCAATACATTAAAAATTACTTTCTTAATCATTAACTAAAAAAAAAAAATTCATTGAGCGGTCAAATGGAACGGTAACAATTGGGTGGCATTGTAGTTTTTTTCATAATATGTAGGTGGTGTATGAGATTCCACATTGCTTGGGAATAAGAAGTTTTTGCTCTTTATAATGTTCTAATGGGACTTCAATGTATCATTGACTAGTCCTTTTGGAGTATAGGTCATGTAGTTTGGGCTTTCCATTGAGGCGTTACAAATGGTACTAGAGCTTATTCCAATCATAAATGTGAGACTTGACCCATGTCACCTACAACGAATTGGTCAGACGAGGGCATCAGAATTATAACCCGGGGGGGGGGGGGGGGGGGGGGGGGGGGGGAGATTGTGATACTCCAATTTGATAAAATAAGGGTAGGTGGTGCATGAGATCCTACATTGTTTGAAAAATTCTTACTCTTTATAATGTTTCAATAGGGCTTCAATTGTATCATTGACTAGTCATTTTGGAGTATAGGCCATGTGGTTTGAGTCTTCCATTGAGACGTTACACAAGCTATGTCAAATTCACCCCATGAATCATGTTCGCATCCTAGGTGATATAGAGTTCACAATTAATACCTAAATCACTCTTAGGAAATTAAGAGGACCTTCGAGAAACCAATGCGGCAGGCATATCAAAATCAGCAGTGAACTATTGCTGAACATACATGAGTACCTAAATGTTGAAGTAAGGTGGCATTTAAAACCAAACCTCATCCATAAAAATAGAAGGGAAGCATGTAACAAGAAGTTAATATATTATAGTAAATAGTAGATGGCCCTGATCTGGCACGGTGTTAAAAAAATGTTTGGAAGGTAGGATTACAGAGAAATCACTCTCCAACTAGGGTGGGAAGTTTAATTGAATATCTCTTTTACTTCGGGTGCTGATATGATTACCAGTTATCAAGCCCCTTAATGGTTTTCTGATGACCTACGATATATATGACAATACTGCATATTAATGTTAATGTGAGAGACATTGATCCACAATAGATGCATCTACTCCTTTTTCGACTCCAGTTTGAAAGTGTACAAGTGCCGAAGTTTATTTGCACAATCAAATGAAATACCTTCTGCATTTGACATGTCAAAGCATATGCTGAACAGGATTCCAGCTCTAGAATTAGGAGAAATGACAAGCGGGATGAAGCCTGGATTTGGCCTCCCATCACCTTTTCTAGTATGAGCAAACCCATCTTGAAGATCAAGCCAAGCATCATAAATGGTCAATGTGGCCTTCACTTCTGACTGTAGTATCACCTGGAAGTAACATAAACCAATGTGGACTTTATTGAAAAATATAGATCATGTCAACAGAATGCCATAATTATTGTTTTCACAACAATGAATGTGAACTATTTTCTTCAAGTATTGTATTGAGTATCTTCCATTAAGCTATGTGATTCATATTTATTACAGATTGGAAAGAAGGCAATTCTGTTGAACATCACTTCTAGGTGTTGTTCTTGTATATGACCCGTGTACTTGGGCTTTGCCTATTCTTATGATCAATAAAATTTTATTTAATATTAAAAAAAAGGCAATTCTGTTCATGAAATTTGACACCGGTTCTTCAAAATCAAGCAAACACAAAAATAATGCTTTTAAAAAATTGAGCACAAATTACCTGCAGAAGCAAAGTTCCATCATTGCATTTATCTGCAATGCGTGTGTTCACATGGAAAGGATCAGTAAAATGGACGGCTAGGGTCCTGCACATTGGCCAGGTGATTATTTAGACAAATGCATAACAAATAAAAATATCATAAAGTTGAAAAAAGAATAAATTAAAAAAAAAAAAGCAGCATTTGCACTGAAACTGGAAGAGTGATGGAACATGACAATGCCTCTCAAATATCTGGTTGTGAGATACTCCAAATTCAAGCTTTAGAGCTATTGTTCTCATTCCATCCACAATACTCTGCCTCTGAGGGGAAACTGCCCATAGAAAACAATGTCATATACATGGAAGCAGTTGGATGCAACAAAAAATATACATCAACACATGAAAAATGTGGAAACCACCAGAACTACACATCCTAATCCTAACCTGAAGACGATCCTCTTGCAAGCCTGTCACTAATGGCACGTATTGGAATCCACAAAACAGAAGTAACATTGTTTGCCCAACCCGGAAACACTATCCTACCATCATGGAGTCTCAACTGCTCAAAATGTTTATCAATGGCCAAAGAACCATTTTTGTGAGCAGCATCAGACTTTCCCACGTCAGCAGCACTCTGTGACACATCATCATAACTCTCCATCTCAATGACATGGGACTTTTCAATAGCTAGACCTGGACCGGTATCTATCTGCAATACTGCATCTTTGAGGGAGTAGTCCATTGGCCGTACTATGATTCCAACCCACTGAGGTTCATTTATTAGCAAAGCAGATGAAATAGCTGACACAAGATCAACCAGAGCTCTTGGCTTGAAAACCTATGGAAGAAAAGGTTTTGTTAGATGATTAAAACAGTCCCATTCTGCTTCAGTATCTGAATCAATGGTAGGTGTACAATATAAGAAGAAAATCATAGCTGTAGACACAGTTCTTGTCTCATCATCATACATTATCATCCAAACTTATAATCAACTCTTTAACTACATGTTTTATCTTCAAGCTTCAAGACACAGTACCTTCAAGATAGGTCTAGTAGGCTTTTCATAAATCATAAAATCGTCGCTGTCTACAGGGGCACCCTTGGAAAAACTATGAGATCTAAACCGCAAGTGCCCAATCTGCCCAGTGAGAACTCCCAAGACATAGGAACCTGGTTTTTGAGGGGGTAGATCCAGGGTAATATTATTCCGACCAGGCTCTAGAACAGTAGCAGAAGTGCTCCTTAATGCCTGACATATTAGATGAAATGATTGTAGTCCAATATATAAATTGCTCCAACTGTAATGAAAATGAATAACATTATGCCATGAAAATCATACCTTAACACCCTCATCGCCATTAGATGTAGCCATCAACGTGAGACTGAGTGAATCAAGAGTTATATCATCAGGAAAGCCACTCCAAACAGTCACAGATAAGGTACCAGGATCCCCATCACACAGCTCCAATGGGGGCCCAGGATTGCCAGAAAACGTAATTAAAGAAGATACATCTAAGGGTACAGGGTTCTTCATTTCGCTGTGTGCAAGATTAACAACTTCCAACTGAAAAGCTTGGCGTTCCTTGGACGAAAATAAGCCTTTGTCTAGTGAAAGCAATCTCACACAAGATGATAGGTAACCAGCTTCATCATTAAGTATCTTCTGACACTCTGCTAAATTGGGCAGGACCTCAGCCAATAAATCCTGCCATCCTTCACCAGCATACAGGGCACAAACCTTCTCATATGATTTTGCTGCCAGATCAATATTTCTGTGTTTGAAGCAGACAGCCGCTATTTCACCATCAAGGACAACTCCATGTCTTTTCCACCAGGAGCGATGGTAATTATCAGCAGCACCTTTAGTTAGCTCGAGATATTTTTGCTGCCAGTACCAGAGTTTTAAATTGAGCAGAGAGAGAGAGAGAGAGAGAGCTAATCCAGAGAACTAGAACATTAAAATAAGATGTAAAAGCCTATTTTAGATTCCAGCTTTCAGAGTGAGACCTATTTAAAAGAATAAACCGTAAATCAAATATCATTTAAAAGTATCTATCATATTTAAAGGGAGGGATTATCAATTGATGAAGCAGAGGTTGTAGTACCGCTAAAAAGTTACATAGAAGAACTTGTGAAGAAAAACTCCTTGAGGGAAAGAAACTACTACCAGAGGTGCATGTGTGTGTACGTGTGCAGTTATGCACTTGTTTGGCCTGATATTTATACCTCAAACTCCTCTAAAGATGATAAAGATTTCCTTAGACTGGGATTAGAAATTGTATGCTGCAGAGCATGCTCGGCAGCAATATAAATCTCAGCAAGTCTCATAGGTCGGTCAATTGAGCTCTCAAAATTTCCTGGTGAAGAGTTAGTGCGCGACATAGCACTTGAATGGACTTTTTGTGATGGGGACATCTTTGTGGATGCTTCTGAACCTGATCTGCCAACGTACATACCAACAAGATTAGAACTAGAAAACCAAAACATGAAAGATAATGGATTTAAAAGATTAATGAATCATTTCCAGTACCCTTCATTAAAAACTGGGCGACCTTCAAACATTTCGAACATATTTCCAGCAGAAAGAGAAGCCCTTCGTCTATTAGCCTCACGCAAAAGAACGGAAGGTTCAAGAGGCAATGGTTTCCTTTGAATACCGAAGTGCTTGACTCTATGAGTTTCTTGGAGAATCATCTACACAAAGGAAAACATGATCAGTGGTTTTTTTTTTGAGGAAAGTAAAAAAATAACAACACTTTTAGCACATTAACACAGTCTGTACCTGGCCTATCAAGTATCATGGAAAAAAAAATATTGTTATATGGACTGCTTTTATTGATAAGTAAGAACAAGAAGGTCTACAAGGACTGCTATAAGCTCATTGAGATGACTTAAACTTACCTGAAATTGACCAGTCATGAAAAAAGATTTGCTTACTCAAAGTTATGATTGTAAATTTTCCTCGGTGTCATCCAAGTTTAAGTTCGAAATAATCAAGATAATCAATTTTCTAACGAAAGAGTAGATTATGATGATAAAAATATGTTAGAGGGACAACCAAACCAACATAATTCTAAGTAACAATGCCAACTATGATACCAAAAACTACCATTTGTTTGGGATCCAAAAGTTTCACCATATAATATGAATTTAGCCTAATTGAGGACACCATGTATGCCTATTGATTACCTTGAGCTGTCACCTGTAATGACAATCTTTCTTGTGAGCAAGAGCTCTATGATTAACCAGTACAAAAAGAAAACACAAATATCATGTGGTTTTCGAAGAAAGTGAACATTTCAATTGTATGTTTGCTTGCACATCCTAGCATACGGCATATTGATAACTTACCTTTTCCTTAGTAAAAACCTCAGATAAAGCATCAGGTGGGACTGAAGGCCAAATTGCTGGCTTAGGCCAAGGAAGCATGCTGAGTGAAGCACTGCTCCAAAGAAAAGATAAAGCTTAAAGAAAAGTAAGATTCCAGAAATTACTTATACCAGAGGGGAAGAAGAGTCTAGTCATATGATAGACTTTTGCTCTTAGAAAAATCTTGTAGGCAACCAAATTTAGAGAATGCTAAACTGGGGTATTTAAACTAAAATATGTACCTGTTGACAGGACTTCTTTCTATCTCTGTTCCATAACCAATTAAATATGCAAGCCTCATGCACTGCCAAAATCATAAATACTCTGAGTCGGGCTAGAAATAGAAAAAGTGAAAACATTTTGTAGTAAATGTAAACAACCACCAAAAAGGTTGTCAAACACTGAATCAATGCATTCAGACAAATTTCAGAATATTAAAAAACCACATTCCCAATTCAGTGAAAAATTTCGTAGTAACTTTAGAGAAACTGGTAAATCACCAAAAAGAATACTGAATCAGACGGAATATGCAGTAAATTTATTAACACAAAACCAACCTTAATCCGGCACAGTGAATAAAGGTCACCCTGAAGTCGGTAGAACTCCTTTTCTATATCAGGTGCCACAAGTCCATCAATATAATGAGAAGCAGTTGCATTGACTACATCCAAGCAAGCAGTTATTACCCAAACTTCACGCATACAAAAGGGTAGTATATTCTGATAAGAAGAAAAGAAACAGGACAGGGAAGCACTAAGAACCAATATTCTTCAATTGAAGCTCAAAAGGAGTAACATATATTAACAAACACATAACTAAATGATTATCAGATACCTCATGCAGTGCCAGGGCCTTTGAGAAGCTTATTATGAATGAATAACCCCTTGACGCAACCTCAAAGGCGCGATTCAGCTTAAATAGAAGCTGCAATTTGATATATCACTGAGATGCAGCACCAGTGTGTAATTTCAAGAAACAAAATCTACCATGTAGACCAAGTTTTGAGAAAACAAAGGCTCAAAAGCAACTTTATACAACATGATATGTGCATTGTTGAAAAACCAAACAAAGTGATATCCTTAAATACAACTACTATCTAATTAAGTTTGCTCTATGTACAACCATTTAAGCACCACGTAAGGGATTCTCAGTTTTGCAAACCTTTGATTGACAGGCAAAGAGATACTGTCTAAATTCAAACTCCCGAAACGAGTCATCTTGAACAATTTGTGTCAACGGTTTGTTTCCAGGATTAAGCAATACTGCCTGATCATCACCACGGTCTACTCCTCCAAAGTCTCTCTGTTTCCCAATCATATTGACTGCATAAAATTGATTTAAGTTTTGATCCTCTATTTTTGAGAAGTAATAAGAAAAGAAAAAACTTATTTCACCAGTAAATAGAAGCATAAATGAGTATGATCAGATTAATAAGCATATTTCTTTTGATCGGGAATGATAAACAATTTTTTTATATATTTTTTTTATAATTAAAAATTTAATTAAAACACAAAATTAAAATTAGGATATATATAATTAGGATAAAGCACAAATACCAAATATATATCCATTAAATGTATAGATGTGGTAAATCAAAATCCTGAATTAGAACAAAAAGGACATTACCAATTCCACAATCACCCATAAAAATCTATCTTATAACTCATTTTATGAGAACCTGATAGAATAAATGAAACAGGATTGTTACTAAATAGGACTGGCTTCACACAAGGAGAATGATCCCTAGAATTATTATTTTTTTGATAAGTAAAAATTTATTAATGCCAACAGGCGTAGCCAAGTACATCCCCTTGAATTATTACTCTAATGTGATTGAAAAGAATAGTTTTGTAGGGGTGAAACAAGAGACTACCTAATCATGTAAAGGATATAATAGAGTTCCTAATATGACAAATTAAAGGTTAGAGAGATTGAGAGAGACAGACTGATGGACAGAGCAGCATTATCAATATAAATAAATAATTATGCCTTATATAAACCACTTGAACTCCATCTAGCACCAAATTAAGTTTGTATAATATAATCTATTGACAGGATAAGTGATATGTATGATTGAGGACATGACAAATTTGAAGTGAAACAAACACAAAAACAAAACGAATTAAGCACCTGAGTGTCAGGGTCAGCATAGACACCCCTCTTATTCTAGAACAAATAAATCAATTAAGCAACATAAGCAGAATAAACCTGTGCACGAGGGCCTACATGCTTATAAGCCAGATAAAGGTGATGCGTAGAGTGTGTATGTGTATATCAAACTACTACATATATTGAAAAACATGATGAGGGTCAGTATCTTGACAGCAGAAGTAAGAATCCTTACCTGTTTCCAAATAGCAGAGTTCTAGTTCATCGTACTCTCGTAATGCATCTTCAAAAAGATGAGCCATCTCAAACATAAAAGCCAGGCTTTCCTGTTAAAAAAATAAAAATAAAAAAAGAGGAAGGAAGAAAGCTATCCTCAGACACTTATAATGTAAGCAGATTGCATGGTCCCAAGGACACAGAACTTTTGAGACTAGTGTCTCCACATCTTTTTTAGTGGCAAGGATGTGGCTTCTATCATGTACTTCGATACAAAAGTAGAAGAAGAAACTTGAAGTTATGCTATTTTGTACAATGAAATGTACAAGATTAATAGAAGGAAAAATACGAAAGTCAACAATCCCAATTTACAATCAAAACATTCCTCCTTGCGTACATAGCAACCTCCACCACAATTACTAAATTCAAAGATTCAGAGAAAGGAACAACCTTCAAGATAAAAAAATTACAGAAGTTCCAGACTGGCATGAATCTTTGTTCACTGAGTTTGCGTATCTCATCCTCATAAAACTGTGCACGCCTATCCAAAGTATTTCTGATGGATTCCATAATCTTGGACTCCAGGTCTTCCCAAAAACTTGCTTCAGGGCAGTGTATATCTAATTTGCAGCACCTGAGCAAAGCATATTTTAGAAACAATAGAAAACAAGGGAAGAGCTTTGATAATATCAACCCTTTGCACCGTGTCATACACATTTTTTACTCGCATCTAGATCTCTAAATGCCCCCCTCCCCAAAACAAAATGCAAGAATGATGGTGAGGTAGCCAATATATGATTTTTTTTTTTACATTAAAATTCTATCAGTCATATGTCACCAATGACTTCAATTGATTGAAGAAAAATATACCACCAATGACTCGATGCAATATATTCACCACCTTGTCTTCTACGAGAAAGAAAAGAAGATGGGAACTATGATTCAAGAAGAAAATGATAATGATAATGAAAAAAAAAAAATCAATTTTCTACTCCCAATATCCTGATGCCGTGCTATTAACTTGCGAATGTATAATAATTTGATGTAATGGTACATAAAACATATATTCAGCTTGTGTGGAAATAAGTGGAAGTAACTCTCTTGCGACAAACAGAAGAGGAGCCCAAAATGTACCAAAATTTTGGTGAACTATTATACTCCAAACACATTATAGAGAGATGTGAGCATACCTTTCTCTCTTTTTTGAACTAAATTCAACTTCAAGTCTGGCATATACTTTTTTCGCCGATTTGGTGGCATTCTCATTATTTGGGTGAGCTTTAGACACAAATACAATAAACCACTCCCGCTCATCATTCTGGACAATCAACTTCAGGCGTGGTTTAAGAATTGTTCTGAACTCATCAAGATCCTATGGGAAAAAATGGAAGTACAACAACAGAATTACATTAGCAATAAGACGTTCAAAAAGAAAAATGAAATAAATCACCACATAATATAGAAATTTAAGCACACCAGTGGAAACCATGAAATTAAGATTTAGAGTGTTTTCTCTTTTTTTGTTGATCTACTACATTCCACGTGTAGTAAATCTGCATGTCAAAACCCAGGTCAGGGCAAAAATAAGCTATGCCCATCTCCTTTGGAACAAATCACACAATCCCAAGAAAAATTCTGGTACTATGTATGGAATAATAGCAATCACTCAATGTGCCAATAAAAGGTCCAAACTGGGTCATAATCATGTTAGGTAAGATTTATTGACAAAAGTAGGGAATTTTGTGGTTTGGATTGACTTGAAAGCATTGTCAACTAATGCAAAGTGATAAACAAGTTCATGACCAAGCACGCTAGCAAAAGGTCATAAACTGTCACCCCATACATAGACTCACATGAATGGAACCTCCCTTAAAATAATGTATATGATGTCTAAAGTGTGACACAAGGACTATTCCAGCACATTGATAGCATTGTAGGTATGAGTAATATATTCCTTACTCAAGGAGATGTTGGTGAGTTGAAGGGTGCAATAACACCTATATCATATGTCCACATTTAACTTAAAAAACAACTTGTACAGCTATACAATAATTAATACTAGAAAAAGTGGATGAGGTTATCTAGACAGCAAGTTACCTCACAGGTAACAAGAACAACAGTTGCATAAGGCTCCCGAAACCAAAATAACAATTGCTCCTGTGGGAAACGGCTACGAAGTCTTGAATCTGTTGTTAATATGAACTCTGCAGCCAATTTCTCCACAAACACGGGATTACGGGTCTTGTTGTTTAAACATGCTCTTTTGAATGGCAACCGCTCCTCAAACCCATCCTTGACAATGGGCCACAAATCACTCACATCTTCCACTGAAAAGCAGCATAGCAGAAATTAGTATATGGTCATATAGCACGTAGAACACTAAAACGTTATGCTATTCAGCTATTGGATAAATATATAGAATATATTTCCTACCAACATTTTTTTGAAGGCTGTAGTTCATGACAACTGAGAACTCACAATGAAAGTTATTAGCTAGAAGGACCACAAGTGATTCTCATCTTGTGAATAAATAAGGGCACAAAGATGAAGTATGCCTCTTGCCATGATAATTCTTCCAACTAAAGCATATTATATGGTCCAAGGCATACACGGACACACAAATACACGTCCACACCCGCTCCCCCCCGACACACACACACACACAGAACTGCATATTTTGTTATAGAATCTTCACCAGTAACACTTCTCAATTGCATTCGGTGGTTTAAATAAAAACCATCAGAAACCGACCATTCCCATAAATTCCCACTCTCAATTCCTGAAACAGCACATTTACAAAAGTATTCAATCGGCTGAACACCTTTGAAAACAGAGCACCGGATGCATTTTCCCACCGAATATTGATTCATATGACCCGCAATGATCATTCATAACAGAGACTTCACAGAGCAACGCTACGCATACTAACAAATAGTACAAAAATTCAGACAAAGTGATGTGGAATAGACTCCGCAAGTAATGTTATGATAATGTACATCGGGCCATAATTTACAACAAAAGGTTTGTAAGATTAATTTGTAAGAACAGCATATCCGGTTTCGCAAATATATATCACTTAGAGGTATAAACCCAGTATTTCCATCTCTGGAGTTAAGCCGATTCCATCTATAATTTCAATCCAAATCTAAAAGTGTATGCCACGGAAAAACTACGAATCTTGAGAGGTTAAGATTTTGCGATCGAGATCAGAAGGTTGCAAATTAAGCCAAAATTTGAATTCGACCAAGAATCTCAGCTTCAATTCAGTATCTGAGAGAAAATTTAAAAAGCACAAAGGGGAAAAGTAAAAAGAAACTCAGAGGCTCTTGAAACCTGCAATAACGAGGTGATCACAGGAATTCTTGATCGTCTGGAACTGAGCTAGAAAGTTCGCCATCCCCGATCTATACGAAGAGAATGCAAATCATAGATCCTTGTACATTCATACGTGAGAGAGAGAGAGAGAGAGAGAGAGAGAGAGAGAGAGAGAGAGAGAGCTTCACTGTCTTTAGTGTGTAGGGAGGGAGGGGATAGTTTGGACTCTGGAGGTTGGGGCTTGGGCAGTCTCCCGGGGATGTAGTGCTTCGCGTGGTATCACGCTTGATGTTGGAATATCTCCGCTGACCGTTAGATCACATGTTCTGACTGCGCCTGTATTTGTAACTAAGCTATACAGTTGGTGGTGTTTGGTTGCCGAGATAAGTTATCCCACGCTGAAATCAAGATTTTGAGCACTCCGGCAATGACCGCACGGTTCAGCCATTAGCAGAAATAATACTAAGTCGTGAGCGCATAAATGCTAAATGATTATTTAAAAAAAAATGAATAATTACGAGATTTACATAAAAATAAATACGAGATTCATGTTTATGTATTTACATAAAAATAAACTAATGTTTTAATAATAGATCTCTTTCTTTTTTAAATGACTACATAATATTTACGTATTCTACAATTATATGTAATATTACTCTATAAATTAAAGAATCTCAATCACCATGAAAGTTACATAAAGAAGTGGAAGTTACCCTGATATTTTTAGCATGGATTGAAATCATAAAATTAGAGGAATAGAAAGAGAAGTTTACATAATTAAAAGTGTGAGGTTTATGGGTTATTTAATATGTTTTCTATTAAGGCAATCAGTCTCAAGGAAGAAGGTGTTGCGAACTTAGCAGCAACATGTTCTCTAGATGCTCGGCAAATAACATAATTACATTCCTCTGAAATATTCTCTGACAATCAACCAATTGCACCATGACACATGGCCTGAGTCTAGAAGATCTTTTGGAATATTCTCTTATATGTAATCACATGTATTGTATAGGTCTGCTGTGAAATGTGTATAAAAAATGCAGAATTGCTTGTAAATGTAGAACAGTAAATAATGAAAAACAGAGTTTGAAATTTCAATCCTCTCATTCTGGCATTCTATCGAACAGCCTGTGTGCATTTCTATTATTCTATGTTTCTTTATGGTAATCAGATCCTCTAAAAGACCATCGTCTAGTTCCTATCTCTGCGACTCACCATGACTACTTCACAAAACTCCAGTCTCTCACATTTGTCTCATTCAACCACACCTAACGCTTCTATTATTAATTCTTCTACTCATTTTGTCACTATTAAACTTACACTTGAAAATTATTTGCTCTAGAAGGCGCAGATTGTGCCCTTTCTTCGTGGTCATCAGCTCTATGGTCATGTTGATGGATCTATCCCAGCACCACCTTCCATGGTTGCTAATCAACCCAATCCTGCGTATACTCAGTGGTTACAACAAGACCAACTCATTGTTTCTGCCATTAATGCTTCCTTGTCTGACTCGGTTTTAGCCCAGGTGTTATCTTGTACAACCTCCTCAGAGGTTTGGTCCACCTTACAAATCCTTTTTGCTGCTCCACAGCTCACATCATGCAAACCCGCTATCAACTTGCCACTCTTAAGAAAGGGTCTTCCTCTATATCCGAATATTTCAACAAAGCCACAACACTTGCTGCTACAGGACAACCATTACCCACCTCTGAATTTATTATTTACTTGTTAGCTGGTTTGGGTACAGACTATGAGTCCCTAGTGACTTCACTTACCACACGGCCTGACTCCCTCACAACACCCCAGGTTTATAGCTATTTGTTAAACCATGAGTCGAGACTCACTCATCAAACTAATCATCTACTTTCAGGGACTCAGTTGGCTGCCAATGTAACTACCACAAGGAATTTTCCTCCCAACTCTGATCGTGGCAAAAATTCCTTTAATCGTGGGCGAAGAGGTTGTGATTCTGGCAGGGGAGGAACTTCACAAAATCATTTTCAAATCGATCTGATAATAGGCTTCTTTGCCAAGTTTGTCACAGACCCGGACACATAGCCTTAACTTGCTATTATCGCTTCAATCATTCATACCAAGCACCTCCACCATCATATTTTACAGCTAACTATACAGCCTTACCCAACTCTCCACCTTCACCAAATCTCTGGTTTCTCGACATTGCCACTACCCACCATTTTACCTTGGATTTTTCGAATCTCAGTTTGGACTCATCGGTTTATCAAGGCTTCGACCAAGTTAGCATCAGTGATGGTTCGACAGTTCCAATTCAACGCACTGGGATCGGTCAACTCAACTCTTCTTCTGGCAACTTTCTCCTATCTCAATTATTTCATGTCCCTTTAATCACTAGAAATCTTCTGTCTGTTTGACAATTTTGTTTGGATAATCCAGTTTTCTTTGAATTTCACTCCGATTGTTTTTTTGTGAAGAATTTACAAACCTGGGGTGTTCTTCTTCAGGGCAACGTTAGAAATGGTCTCTATGAGCTACCTACTGGTGTCACGGCTTATTCTTTGCAACATTATTCTGTTTCTCCACCTCAAGCATACTTTGGTGCACGCACTTCACCCCAAACATGGCACAATTGTTTGGGCCATCCATCACCAAGGACCACGTCTCTCACCATCAACAATTTTCAGCTTCCAGTTTCTTCCAAGAAGGCTATGTCCATCTGTGAAACCTGTCCCTTAGCCAAGTCGCACTCCCTTCCTAATCCATCTAGTTCATCTAGGTCCTCCCATCCCTTTATGTTACTGTTTTTGGATGTATGGGGGCCGGCACCTGTGTCGTCCTCCGCTGGATGTAGATTCTATCTATCAATTATGGATAATTTTTCTAAATTTTTATGGATTTTTCCTCTTCAATTTAAGTCAGATGTTACTACTATTTTCTTAGCATTTTTGAATTATGTTAATAATTTCTTTTCATCAAAAGTGGCTTCTATACAGTTGGACTGGGAAGGAGAGTTTCGGCCCCTCTACAAAATTCTCCAAACTCTTGGCATAAAACATAGAGTCACTTGTCCATATTCTCATCCTCAGAAAGACGACACCGGCACATTATTGAAACCGGTCTTGCCCTTTTAGCTCATGCTTTCGTTCCTCAAAAATATTGGGCCGAAGCTTTTCAAACGGCAGTTTTTCTTATCAATTGCATGCCTACCCCAATTTTGCAAAATATCTCTCCCTTTTAGGCTATTTTTAAAACTCCTCCAGATTATAATTTTATGCATACTTTTGGTTGCCTATGTTGGCCTAATTTACGTCATTTTAATAGACATAAATTAGACCTTCGGTCCAAACCTTGTATTTTTATGGGCTATAACCCAGACCACAAAGGCTATAATTGTCTTAATATTTCCACGGGTTGTGTCTACTTGTCCAGGGATGTTATCTTCCGCGAGGACATCTTTCCGTTTGCTGTGCCCAGCCCATTAGCATCATCTTCAGTTCCCTTTGTCACCAACAGATCACAGCAGGCTCATCATTTTATCTTGTCTTAACCCCTCGCAACACCTAGGTCCATAAGTCCATCTGAGGCCACTCCACAATCTGAGGCCCATTGTCCGAATTCTTCCTCTTTATCTCAGATAGCATCCAGCCCATATACTTCATCTTCCACCTCTAGGTTTTTATCTTCCTATTCTTCGACACATCCTCTACAGTCGCCTCCTTAATCCCACAAGGTCTCTCCATGTCTTCTTCAGCCATCCATACATTCCATGCAAACTCGTTCAAAAAACCAAGTCCATCGACCCCTTCTCCTTACCAACGGTACAATTTCTTGGCCCAAATCCAAATCTTCACTCCCTCTCTCAATGTCTTCTTCAATACTCATACATGAGGAACCTAATTCCTTTACCGAGGCATCTAAGTATTCCGAATGGAGGGAGGCGATGTCTATTGAATTTCAAGCCTTACTTCAGAACCAAACGTGGGACTTGATTCCGTATTCTTCTTCTTACAACCTTCTCAGTTCAAAGTGGGTTCTAAAAACTAAACGTCATGCTGATAGTACCCTTGAGCGTCGCAAGGCACGTCTTGTGGCTAAAGGGTTTCATCAGCAAGAGGGTTAAGGATAGAAGTTACACGTGATTCTAATGGTTTGTCTTTGTCCTAATCTAAATATATCTCTGATTTGCTGAAACGGACAAACATGCATAATGCTAAACCAGTGTCTACTCCTTTGTCCACATCTGTAAAATTATGTGCTTTCGAAGGGTCCTCATTTGAAGACCCTCATCTCTATCGCAGTATTGTTGGTAGTCTACAATATCTAGTGTTTACTCATCCAGATATTTTCTTTGTAGTGAACAAAGTCTGCCAATATATGCATTGTCCTAAAATATCTCACTGGCAAGCAGTAAAACGCATCTTTAGATATCTGCGGTTTGACAAACAATTTTGGTATAAAATTTTCTGTTTCTTCTTCATTTTCACTATCTGCCTTCTCTTATGCTGACTGGGCTGGATGCCCTAATGACGTAAGTCCACTGGAGGATTCTGTGTGTACTTTGGTTCTCACCTTATAGCTTGGGGATAAAAAAAAAACCAACCATTGCCCGTTCATCAACTGAGGTTGAATACAAAGCTGTGGCTAATACAACTTGTGAACTTCTTTGGCTACAATCTTTACTAAGTGAACTTGGCATTTTTTTATCGGATCCTCCCACTTTATGGTGTGATAATCTTGGTGCGACTTACCTTTCAATTAATCCTATTTTACACTCTCGCACCAAGCAAGTAGAACTTGATTATCACTTTGTACGTGACTGAGTAGCTGCTAAGGCTCTTAAAGTTGCATTTGTCTCCACTAATGATCAAATAACAGATATTTTTACTAAGCCATTATCCACTGCATGGTACAACTTGTTACGATCAAACCTCACCATTTCATTGGTGCCGCTTGACTCGAGGGAGGCTATTAAGGCAATCAGTCTCAAGGAAGAAGGTGCTGCAGACTTAGCAGCAACATGTTCTCTAGATGCTCGGCAAATAACAGAATTATATTCCTCTGAAATATTCTCTGACAATCAACCAATTGCACCATGACACATGGCCTGAGTCTAGAAGATCCTTTGAAATATTCTCTGATATATAATCATATGTATTGTATAGGTCTGCTGTGAAATGTGTATAAAAGAATGTGGAATTGCTTGTAAATGTAGAACAATAAATAAAGAAAAATAGAGTTTGAAATTTCAATCCTCTCATTTTGGCATTCTATCGAACACTGTGTGCATTTCTATTATTCTATGTTTTTTATGTTTCTTTATTTTCTGATAAAAGAGAGGCTTAGAATGTTAAGAAATGATTTACACCCACCAATAGTAGAAAGTATTTTTATTCATAAATCTTACACATCACACGTCACAATTTTTTTTAAAATTTTTAATTTTTTTTGTTTTATTCTTGTTAAAACAATTGAATTATTTTACTTATCATCTATATACTATATATTTGGTAAAAAAATAAAAATAAAAAAATACGAAAATAATAATGTGTGGTGTATAAAGCTTATAAATAGAATTTTTCACGATCTAGGTAGCTTAGAATGTAACCGGCCTCATCTAACCCAGGCCCTAGCCCGTCCCTTCCCGTCGCTCTCTCTCTCTCTCTCTCTCTCTCAAGTGATCACGTACAATATCTCCAAAACCAAAGGCCATGAAATTAACAAAAACAAAAAATCTTACAAACCAAGAATTGACATTTCCAGAAGGCCAGCAAATTAAACAATCAATTAATCCAAAACTTCAAACAACAGCTCTATTCTAAAGAAAAAACTATTTTGCCTTTTAATTTGACTGCTTGGTAATTTTTTTTAAAAAATTAATAATTAAAGAAGTAATTTTAAGTGTATTAAAATATTTTTTTAATTTTATAAAAATATTTAAATATATTAAAAAATATAAAAAAATTAAAAAAAAATTAAAAAATAACAAACGGTCAACTTGAACGAGTGTAACAAAGTAGCCGGACTCTATTCTAATGGTATTTCTATCAAGGCTTGCATTCTGACACATAATGGTCGAAAGATTTGTGGCGTTCAGAGATTGGACATTTTGCCCCAATGATTATATCCCAACCAAAAAATACAAGCAAAAATATAAACAAAAATTAAAGAGAAAACAAACATATTTGATTAGGGTGAGTTTAGATTTCAAATTCATTTTAATTTATCATTATAATTTTTTTAAATTTAAATATAATAAATAATTTAATTTTTTAAATTTTCAAATAATATTATTAAAAAATAATTAATAATATTTTATTATCTTAACTTAATTTAATATTCAAATACAACCTTAAATATAACAGTGTGAATCATAAAAGCAGACTTTCAGCTTTTGGTGACCTATCGTCCTGTCAATGAAGGGTGTAAACCCCCACTTAACACATCATCACGTTTGAAGAACTCTTATACGTTGAGGTTCTTTACATCCCGTTCATTTTGGAGTTTTCTCAATAATTTAAAAAAATGTTATCCGTAGGAACTGAAAAAACATGAAAGATTTAGTTTATATAATCATAACATTTGAGATCTTACATCACTCTTTATTCTAAAAATGTAAGACATGTAGGATGTTTAATCGAGTTTAAATTAGGTTCAAATGAGAAAAATATGAAAATATTTTTAGTTGAAAATGAATTGTTCTCCAACATTTTCGAAAATATTTCTGGTTGTTATAAAAAAAATTAACTATTACCACTACCTAAGATCATCGTGCCTCTTTTTTCAGGTAGGAACAAAAATTATGCTATTATCGTAAAAGAGATATTCTGCTCATCAGTCGTATTCTTTTCGCACACTTTATGTGAATTTTTTTTTTCTTTTAAACATGGTGTGCTGCGGCTACAGAACACAATAGACTGCAATAAAAATTTTTCTATCATAAAAATGTTAGAAACTATGCTCAATCCCATTGGCCATTTGCCATCGTAGATATCATGGTTCTCGGACCCTCACCCCTCATCCCAACTAGATCCCCTCACCCGAGATTCCCCTAAATCCAATCCCTTCAAGTTGCATTTAGATGTTGAACTGAGTTGAGTTGATAAAATATTATTAAAATATTATTTTTTAATATTATTATTATTTTAAGATTTGAAAATGTTGAATTGTTTATTATATTTTATATTAAAATTTGAAAATATTGTAATGATAAATTGAAATGAATTGAGATGATTTTAGTTACCAAACGAAGCCAGTCTCTCACCCCTGAACTCCTATAAAATTTCTCCCTCACCCCTCATCCTAGCCCCTTCGGTCTCTCACCCTAGAAATGAGCTCACAAATTTCGCCCCCAACGAAAACCCCAACCCCTTCAGTGAAAATGCTAGTGATGATCCTGGTAACGCTGATGAGATGGAGTTTGCAGTTGGTACGAGAATCCCAACACAGCCCGACACTAGAAGGAATAAAGAGTAAAGGCAAGATTATATTTCCACTGTAACGTGCAGTCATAGTTTCATTATTTCAAGAAAAGATGGTTTATCAAAACATTCTGATAAGATCTTGCACCTGTAAAAAATTATTTCGAATTTCCCTTTGGTCTTCTTTTCCTTTAAGGTGTGATGAAGCTTAAATATTCCAATTTGAAGTTTTTCGAATGCTATGCAGAAAAGGTTGTGAATGAGTTCATTTACATCTATTATCTAATGCTCCCTGCTTGCCATGAATTATGTAGATTGCTTTTTTTGGGTAGTCTATCTGTGTTTACAGTTCTTGACCATTCTTATGTTGCTACAGACAAAAGCTGAGACGTCTAGATGTAGCCTTGATAGAACATCGTGAATCCCTTGAAGAGTGGGGAATCAAAAGTTTGGATGAAATTGAGAAGAAGGTTGCTATCTGTCTACAACAGCTACAATTTGAATATGGGTTATTAGATTCTAACGACGGTTCTTCAAGGAACAGTAAGTGCTCTCATTTTGTAAGCAGGCAAGATTTAACATGGTTGAATTTGTGTATCTCTGTCCACTCATATTGTTTTGTTTACCATTCTCTGCAATATATAGGTTTATCTATTGCCTTTCATGCCTTTTATTTCTATTTTGACAATTTGCTAAGAAAAACAAATTGGATTTCGATGAGCATTGATCATAGATTTTTATTTTAGTCATTGTTAGCCTTTGTTTAATGGTTCTTTGCAAATTGCAAGACTGGATTGGATTTGGTGTTTAAAATGTTCCAGTGAAAGCAGCCTATTCTTTGTGATGCTCTTGTTGATTATGTAGTTTCTATTATAATTTTGTTTTTTTTAGAGCAATTTCTATTATAAATTAAATGACTCTTAAATATGTTTTTTTTAACTATTGTCATTTGATTTGATCTGTGCTTAGTTGTAAGCATTGTAATTTGTTTTCTTAAATATTGCACAACACATATTCAGGTCAAAACTCCTAATGTTTCATTCTCAGGGCTATTTTAATAAGATATTCTTCGTTGTACTTTGAAGCTGCAACGAGAACATCCTTTGAGAGGAGGGACATACATAATTATGTCTGAGACGCTACAAGAAAGTGGCATCGCAACCAAAGCCAAAGTGAGAGCACACCATGGAAATCTTTAAACTGAGACAAGGAAAGGGAACATGCATCAGACAGGGACAGGGAAAGGGAAAGGGAAAGGCATAGAGATAGAGATAGAACTCATGATTTTGCAAATGAAAGAGGGAGGGAGCGGGACTGTGAGAAGAGTGGAAGCAAGGAAAGGGATGACCATGAAAGGGATAGAGGCAAAGAAAGAGACAGAGATAGGTATAGAGGCTTCGCGTCGGTGGACTGAGGGCTTCGTGTCGAATGACTTAAGGACCGAGGGGCTTGGGGACTGATCTCCTCATGAGGGCTGAGGTTGTGGTGGGGAGGGATCTGATCGGTGGTTGTGCTTGGCTTGATTGTGCTGAGATCGAATAAGACAGAGGAGGTTCGGGCGAAAAATTGGAGGAGGAGATCGAAGAAGGCTGAGGGTTGAGAGACGTGCATTTAGTGAACTCAGTCCAATGCGTTTAGTGAATTTAGTCCAAACGTCAGGTGTGTGTTGGCTGCTCCCAACAGTTGGCTAATGGGAAGATTTTTCCAACAATGATATGGCGACCAAACCAGGTTCCCACGTCAGTGTGTGGTGTGTGATGGACCAACCGAAGGATGAGCATTTAAGAGATAAAAAATCAATAATTTATTTGATGCATGTGATGTGGACATTTTACAATCAAGTAAAAGACACATTGCATGCATTTGTACTATCTCATCTCATTTTATATAATCATTACAATTTTTTTAAATTTTTATATAAAATATAATAAACAATTTAATTTTTTTAAATCACAAAATAAAAATAATATTATAATAATATTTTATTCTAGTTTTAACAAAATATTTTATCTCATTTCATCTTAACTATATAATCAACAAAGCCTAAATTGGTAGGGGTAGATAATCTGGCTACTGTTGTCAGTTCCAAAACCAAAAGAAAATGTTGCGGATAGACTATCTGCTCCAAAATCTATAGATTTCCAAACCGAATTTCTCTCCCCAACCATTTGGGCCATTTCGTGATTTTCTCCAGTCTAATGCTCTTAGCAAAGATAGGCTGGGCCGCGCCACAACTCCTTGCTTGTCCAACAAAATTCTTCAGGATCAGTTTGGTTTTAATTTTGCCCCATTTTGTATTATTCTCGAGTAATAATACTCGCATGGGTTTCACCGTTTTGGTACTTTTTATGTTGTGATCGAATGACTAGGATTCCAATTGTGTCGAAAAATATGTAGTTCGAGGGAAGATTTTATGCTTCTTTCGTAGTTCGAGAGAAAAATATGTAGTTCTTTTTGTATTGATCACATAGTTCTGTCGAGCAATGTATCTTGAAATGCCTATGACAAACCATACGTGTTGCATTTGTGGATATTATATGGTCTAATGCAGGACTGTTCATCTGGGTTCTGACCCGGGAATCCCGATATACTCGGACCGAATTAGCCCGGATCAGAATCGGGCTAGAACCCAGATGAATCTGAGTATTTTTAAACCCTTTTTTTTTTTTTTTTTCAATTTCAATGTTTTGAATCTTTTGATGTTTACGTATAGCTTATCTCCATTCTCCATTATACCGATTGAAAACGTTTGACTCTAGTCCATTGTCCATCATTGTCAATTCACCATTGTACCAAGTGAAAGCTTTGTACTACAGTCTATTGACTCTATCCCTAGCACTCTAGTCTCTAGAGTATCAAAACACAAAATTATAATATATGAAATTACATATCAAAAGTGGATAACATAGAGCCACCAATACATTTTTTTTTTTAATTTTTTATAAATAACATAGAGCCACCAATACATAATATATCTGCTTCATGCAATGCATTCCTCTACAGTTGAATTTAGTTTTTGCACAAGAGACAGAACATAACTAAGATAAAAGTAAGTAAATATCTCAACAAAGCAACCTAGTTTGTATCTTTATGATAATAAAGCATTGCAACTATGAGAATGAAAGCTGGAAAGCTTGCATGACTTTCCAAACTCAAAGGAGTATTCTTTCATTCTAGTTAATGCTTAAACATTCTGATGAATTTCCTGTCTCAGAACAACTATTGTTGGTCCAAGCTTATCTGCAAGATGTATTCAACATAAAGGTTTGTGATTATCTGCATGTATGTACATGTTGAAACAAAATCATTGTATCATCTGAATTATTACAAATTATTAATAGGCCTGTTGATATTTTAAGTAAAGATATCAAACCTAATCCTATGACTTAAAGCTACATTAATTAACCAAAAAATAAAGGCGAAAACTGCAACTCTGTGGCATGCAAGATATTGGAGAATATGGTAGTACCAAAGCCACAAGAGAAACTAACCCAGTTCATGAAAAGGTTAGCCAAACCATCTACACAAAGGAACGGGAAATGAGAAACCAACCCCATCATTATTATCATTCTATAACTAGTAAATGAAATAAAAGGAACAGTAAATGCAGGATATTTTATTACTTTAATTTACAATAGATGAGAATAAAGAGGGTTTAAAAGTTATGAACACGAGAAGACTTCTACTTTAATTTGCAAAACTTTATTATGGAGGATTAGAGAAAATGCAGGATATAAAGCTAGAAAACTTTTACTTGCAAGCTTGTTTATTGGCATACTAAACATATTATTATAAAAATACGTAGTATTATAGTGACTATTGTGAACAATGGCAAACTTGTGAGGGTCATTAGAAAATATTTTCATTACATAACAAATGATTTTCCTGAAATCTTTACTATGCAACTAGAAAATTAAGTATATAGTTTTTGTTAGGCAGAGAGAAACATGTGAAAATGTAAAGATACAAATATCACAATTTTCAGCTCTCAAGAACACAACTGAGTCCCTTGCAACCAATTTCTTATGGTTCATGAATGTGCTCCACCCAGTCGTCAACAAAGCATAATGATATAAAAGAGTTTAGATAGCAAAATAACAAAAAAAATCCTATGTTTAACAACATCTACTTTATACCCATATTTAACAAAATAACAAAAAAAAAAAAAAAAAAAACCCAAATCTATCAAAGATTCTTCCTTTCAAACATTTTCATCATAACAGAACCAAATTAACAAAGTAATAAAAGGAAAAAATCCTAAAAAAATTGTTACAGAGAAAGCAAGCCAAAACTAGTACAACTTGTTGCTCTGAGGGTTTTTTTTTCCCTTGTCATTTTCTGTACCACACTCCATTCTGGGTTGTTTTCATTTCATTTTCTACACAAATGTTACAAAGAAGTATTTCCTTGGTTCTTCATTTTCTACACAATTGTTACCCAAATCACAAAGAACAAACCTTGGGGTCAAAAGGATGACGGCGAGTCGGTGATGAAGATGATGAGGTCACGAGGATGATGGTGTTTCTTTGATCGGTACTAAGGAATAGAGCTTTGCTCGGTAGAGATGCTACGGTTTCAGCGTGTGAGACGAGAGAGAGAGAGAGAGAGAGAGAGAGAGAGAGATGAAGCGGCTTTTAGGGTTACAACTTGCGTCTTTTCCAATTTATACAAACCTGGGTGGTATAGGTTGTTTATTATGAAACCCAGCTTCAAACCCGGGTCAGAACTGGAAGAAATCGGTTATTAGAATGCGGGTTTTGGCTCGGATTGGACCCAGGCTGAAAACTGTAACCGAAATGTGAAAAAATCGGGTCCAGATGAACAGTCTTAGTCCAATGTGCATGATAAATTGGCCCCTTTTAATTACTTGCTAAGTATTAGAATAATACTAAATATAGTTTTAAACGTACACGTTTTATGACTGTAAAAATTATTTTTATTTATTAACAAGTCTCTTTTCGTCCACATTTTCAATAAGAAAAATTATAGATACAACTGCTTGGTGCAACCTACGTGTCCATGTCACCCGTTTTATTTTTCCCTTCCTCTCCCTCTCCATTTCGTTCCCCTTCTCCCCCTCGAAATTTCTTTTGCACGAACAAAACCTTCCAGAGTCTTCAACTTCTTCGCACGTCTCTTCCTCTACCTCAAACTAGAGTCTTCAGCTTTTTCGCACAACAACTCGTCTTCTCCCAGGTAGCAGAACCTGTTTTTCCCACAAACCTAGTCGCACTACATTTCGGCCACAAAACAAAAGTGCATTTTGCTCTCATTCAAACTCATAACAAATCTTCTTCTCGAGGTAGCAGAACTGCATTTCTCCCACAAATCTAGTCACATTGCATTTTGCCTACAAACCCAGCATATTGCATTTCTCTCTCTCTTTCTCTTTCTCAATTCTTTTATTGGACCAAGACTCGAATCTTTTTCATGATGTTGTCTGCAGATCAAGAGTTAAACTCTGAACCTACAAAGATTAAATTAGTTGAAAATCCAATTTTTTCATTTAATAAACCTCTACAATAGATCATAGAATTTAGATGTTTTTACTCTTCCTAAGGGTATGTTGATTGGTTATCTTCCATGTTCCCATTTTTGTCGATTCCTCTCTTCCACATGATTTTATAAGAAATCTTTCAGGTTTAATAGTCACTCAGAACTCTGGTTTGAACTCCTAAATTTGATATGAATAAATCAGGAAGGAGAAAGGAAGGGAGGATGGTTTCCGTCGAAAAAGATTTCCTCCCGTGGGTGAAGCTTGCTTGACTATGGATTCCCCTCCCGTGGGCTCTGCTTTGCTTCAAGGGGATTTCTTTCCCTTCTCGTGGATGAGTGAAGCTTTGTTGAGGCTTCTTTCCTTCCTCCCATGGGTGAATATGTGGAAAACGAAGGGTATTTAATGAAATATGAGAGTAAATTTAAAAATAGAATTACATATATATATTTTTTAAAATCATCTGAGGTGGCAAAAAGATTGCACTGCGGTTTCCCACCGCGATTGTACGTAGCAGCTTTGTTTCAATAAAGCCAACAAAAACCTGAGCATTTTAAACATAACGAATGGTGCAACCGTGCAAATGCCCAACTAGATATATGAAGCTTCACTTGCCTTTGAACTGGACCACAAGGTGTAGAAAAATCATATACCTTACGTATTTCTAGAGTTGTAATAAATACATTCTTTTAAAAGTAATGCTATATATAGTCGTAAAATATATAAGTCTCGCATGCTTTTTTTTTTTTTTTTTAAAGTAAAGTCTGCTATTAAAAAATATATATATTTTTTTATATAAGTTATAGATTTTTTATTTTTTATTTCAAATGAATACAAAACTTAGAGTGTAATCATCATTTTTCTTCATGCATATGAGTTTAGTGCATTTGGGTAGTGAGCTATTTTGAGGTATTTTGTGAATAATAGTGAAAAAATAATGATAAAATAATAATAAAATAATAAATAGTAGTAAGTTATTCTAAGAATATCTCATAAATTAGGAAAACTTATACCTAACATTAGTCCATCTATACTGTTGTGACATATAAATTGAAATATAGAAAAAATTTGGACGCAAAAAAAGAATTATAATAAATGATCCGGTATGATGCCTTTATCATAGAAATCTTTACAAACTAGCCTATCATATTCAGTTACAAATTAATTTGTGTGATTCTACTTATCGATTCTTGTACAAGGAAACATTATCTTCTTACATAGTCAACTTCAATTATTTATTTATTTTTTGTTCATACTTTTGTTTTCTGTTTTGTCGGATTTTCAATTTTAGTAGAGCAAAGGAAAGAAATTTTTGTAGCCACCATTTCTCACGTGGACAATGTTCATCATTTAGATTTGGGAACTGAGGGAACCTGCGTCACGGTGCACCGTAATAGTCTACCTTCTACCGTGCCAACCGGCCTATCTTGAAGCAGAAAAGAAGTCAAATCTAGTGTGGCCTGATATTATACAACGCGATGCACCGAAGTTTTCCCTCTTCCTACATAAACCACTCCCTTCCATCGTTGCAACTCAGAGAACAATTTGTTAGACTAAGCTCGGTGCTTCCCCAACTCATTCTGCTGCTACAGAGTGCAGTCATAGACTCATAGCCATGGCGTCCTTACACTCCATATCTACCCAGAGCGTTCTCCCCCCTTCCAAAATGAAACCAAAATGCGGACCCGTCTCAAAGTCTTCCCAGACCCTAGTTTTAGAGAGAGAGAGCAAAAATAGAGAACGAAGTCGTGGGTACTACGCTCCGCGGTGGAAGAGCTGGACGTGATCCCTGTATAGAGTACAGAAAGTACGGACTATCAAGAAGGCTTGGTGGTGGGCCAGGTAGAGAGAGAAGGCATGTTGGACGCGGAGTTGGTGAGCGGGTTTGGAGCGAATGAGGAGCGAATGAGGGAAGGCTATCGTTAGAAGGGGGATGGAGTTGGGAATAGAGAAAATGAGGATATGGAGTATTAAGATATATACCTCTGTTTTGGACTCTGCTACATGAGGAGAACTTGTCACAAACACATGATGTGCAGCAGAATAGAAAGGAACCGTAGAATACGATGAATTTCTGTTATTCTCTACGGTTACATTTAACAAACTTTTATTCCTTTTTCTCTTGTATATATACACCAGTACATCAATACAGAAAACTACTGAGATGAATTTCACTAATTCATGCTGCGTCTAACATGGCATCAGAGCCAACAGACCACTAGTCATTCCGATTTTGCTTCAATGGCGAACAATCCGCCTACCTCCCATTCCCCTCACTCTTCCGCTACTCCATGCTTTTCTCACATTGTTTCCACCAAACTTTCCACTGATAACTATCTCTTATGGAATGTTCAAGTTTCTGCCTACCTACGTGGACATGATCTGTTCTCTTTCGTTGATGGTTCTTCCAAACCTCCATCGGAATTTCTTCTCGATTTCTCTCAATCTAACCCAAAACCCAACTCTGATTTTCACTCTTGGAGGTGCACCGACCAGCTTGTCCTTAGCATTCTATTATCCTCTCTTTTGGACTCTGTTTTAGGTCATGTTCTCTCCTCCAAAACCGCTCATCAACTATGGACTTCTCTCTCGTCCATGTACTCATCTCAATCCCATGCCAAAGATTTTCAAACTCGTTTCCAACTCACAAATCTGTCCCAAGGTGAACAATCCATTTCCAACTACTTTGGCAGAGTTTGTCTCCTTGCAGACTCTCTTGCCACTTCTAGAAGTCCTTTATCAGATAAAGACCTTCTTACCTATCTGTTAAATGGACTTGGTCCATCGTATGAGTTGTTTGTCACCTTTATCACCACTAGACCCACTCCAATCTCCTCTCATGAACTCTATCAACTTCTTTTAATCCATGAATCTAGACTCACTCATACCAATCGACCCATTTCTTCTTCTCTGGAATCATTAGCAAACTACACTTCAAAAGATCAGCATGGTAGTGGACCCAATTAAGGAGGACGACAAGGGCATAGCAGGGGACGCTACCCTTACAATGGTCGTGGTGGCAGACCTCCCTATCCCTCCAATTCATCTCAGCAATACAATGCTCAACGCCCAACCTGTCAGGTGTGCAACAAGGCTGGACATGTCGCACTTCAATGCCGACATCGATTCAACCACTCGTATCAATATGAAGCTCCCACCAACTTCTCTGCAAATTACACAGCCCAGACTCAACCTTCGGACTCTTTGTGGTATCCAGATCAGTGTTTTGAATTTCGTACCATATCGGCCGGTACGACCAAAATGTTCTGTACTGGCCGTTGGGTCGGTACAGGTATCCTATATGTTTCGTACAGGCCTAAATACCGGCCGGAACCGGTCATTTTGGTCTCAATTTCGGCCTGTACCGGCCGATATTTTGGCCTTCATTTTTTTTTCATTTTTTCAAATTACAAGCTTATTTTTTGACCCCCAATTTAGACTAGGCTATTTATAATTTATATATATGTGTTTATATATAATTTATTCATATATAGACTATTATTTTAGAATTTAATTTATATATATTTATATATATATAATTTATTCATATATTGACTATCCCTAAACGGTACCGGTACTGAAATATTTCGTTCCAGTGCCTTGACCGGTATGGTATTCAAAACATTGATCCAGATTCTGCAGCTACACATCATCTTACAAATGATTTTTCTAACTTGAATCTATCATCTGAAGCATATGTAGGAGGTGAAACCATTAGAGTAGGAGACGACAATGGATTTTCCATCGAAAATTCTGGTGATACTTCTCTTTCTTTAAATTCATCCAACTTTCTTCTCAAAAATATTTTGCATGTTCCTTCCATCACAAAAAAATTTAGTTTCAGTGTTTCAATTCTGTATTGACAACTCATGTTATTTTGAATTTCACTCTACTCATTTCCGTGTAAAGGACAAAGCAATAGAGAAAATCCTCCTCACTGGCCCAACCTGTGATGGACTCTACCATTTTCCTTCTGCTGCATCCACTTCGCCATCTCCATCAACTCATATTGGTGAACGAACCTCCATGGATCAATAGCACTGAAGACTTGGGCACTCCTCCTTAACCTTGGTCTCTAGTGTTCTGCGGTCTAAGCATTTGCCAATATCTCCCATTGACTTCGTTTTCTAGTGCTCCGACTGCCCCTTAGCAAAATGTCATTAGTTTCATTTTCCTTCAAAACGGGCCCATTATACTCAGCCTTTACAATTGTTATGTGCTGACCTATGGGGTCTAGCCCTCTATGTTTCAAGAAATGGCTATAAATATTATCTTTCATTTTTGGGTTCCTTTACACGCTTTACATGGATTTTTCGTATAAAGTTAAAATCGGATGTCCTTCAAATTTTCTCAAATTTTTTACCATTCATTGAAAGATGATTTAATACAAAACTCATTACCTTGCAAATCGATGGGGGAGGTGAATTTAAACCTCTCACCCCTTTATGCAATCAACTCGGTATCACTCACAGATTTTCTTGCCCTCACACTCACCAACAAAATGGTCTCATTGAATGAAAGCATTGTCATATTGTAGAAATGGGCCTTGCTCTCTTAGCCCACTCCTCACTTCCGTTCTCTTATTGGGTTGAGGCTTTTGAAACCGCAGTGTTTCTAATTAATCTCTTACCCACTCCGGTTCTACACAATAAATCATCCTACTCTTTCGTCTATCATCAAGAACCCGACTATAAATTTCTTGAAGTGTTTGGATGTGAATACTGGCCCAACCTTCGACCATATTCCTCTAATAAATTAAATTTCTGGTCCATCTCATGTCTTTTCTTAGGTTAAATCTTTTCCATTGTCCAAAACCCGGTCCAAATCTCTCTCTGAATCATCCCCCTCTCTTACGGTCCTTTTACTAATTCTAACTCCCTCCATTTTAGGCCCACACCCAAGCACGCAAAGCCCACCCGTTATCATCAACAACAACCCAACTACCTCTCCTCCTAACTCCAGCCCAATGAACCCGTAATCTTCATCGTTCCTCTGATATTTCTCCAGAACCTTCCCCTGTTTCGAACAATCCCAATCCGTCTCTTATTCCCCCACGTTCACCTATCATCACTCAGTCCCATACAAATTCTTCACGTCCCAGAAGAATTAATGATGGAACCATACTATATCCTACTTGAAATTGTTTTACTATCTCTGCAGGTGTACCGGATGATCCATCAAGCTTTTCTGAAGCTGTCAAACACAAAGAATGGAAGGAAGCCATGGTCGGGAGCACGATGCTCTCATTCAGAATCACACATGGACCTTGGTACCTCCTGTACCTCACACGAATGTGCTAGGATGCCTTTGGGTTTTTCGCACCAAGACCTGTGCAGATGGTTCTTTTGAGAGATGAAAGGCACGTCTTGTTACCAAGGGTTTTCACCAACAACCAGGTGTTGATTTTCATGACACCTTCAGCCCCGTAGTAAAACCTTCAACCATTCGTTAATTCTATCCATCGTTGTTTCTCGTGGCTGGTTCTTGCATCAAATTGACATTGAAAATGCTTTTCTACATGGTGTGTTCACTGATACTGTCTATATACAGCAACCACAAGGATTTGTAGATCCCTCTAGGCCCTCCCACGTCTGCAAGCTTGAGAAAGCTATCTATGAGCTTAAGCAAGCACCACGAGCGTGGTTTGCTCAGTTAAGTTCGTGGCTCCTCGACTATGGTTTTACCGCTTCTAAGACAGACCCATCATTATTTATTCTCAATCACTATGACAAGTCACTCGGATCATCCCAACCAAATTAATGATTTTCAACTCGATTCTTTTATTAAACAAATTATTTGTGATTATGATCGATTAAAATTATTAAACGTCAACATGAAAGAAAAGTAAACTTCAGTAATTCGTATAAACTCATATAGTTTCATATTTTTATTTTTATAGTTTTATATTTAACTTTACAAAGAGAATATCTTGAGTACTTGAAAAGAAATCATGATTTAGCTACATGGTGTTTAAATCCTTATCTGTCTATGGTTTTATCGATTAATAAAATAAGCAGAAAAGAGAACAATTCAGAGAGATATGCCTCTAGAGTACTATACTGGGATAGGCGGAGATGATAATTTGTCATAAAAAGGTAACATATTAACAAAGAAATATCTTCAATCCTCTGGATAATTACAAAGAAGTTAAAAGTCTAGGACAACACTCTTCAATACCCAATCTTCTCTCTCTCTCTCTCTCTCTCTCTCTCTCTTTCTAAGCTTTTCGGTACATATCGGAAGTTCTGCAACCATCATGCATGGATATATCTGCAACCAAACTATCTATCTCAAGTCAAACCTGAGGAGGATCAACACAAGTTAAGCCACAGACATGTTAGAGAGCCGACTCGGCGTTGGCCGGAAATTCCACCACCGAAGGCTCAACCTACGAGTAGGTGGCGTCAAGGCCCTCCTGACCAAGACCTCTTTGCTCCCGTAACGCCTCCTTGACGTCGTTTCAGGCACCGCGTAACCGTGCCGGGTACACCTGACTGATCCAGGATGGTTGGAACACGTACAACCCGACCGCCCGGCTCTAGGAGATGCTAAGACATAGTTGTTCTTACGTCCCCGATTCCCCGTCACCGTCCTCGCCGGTAGTACTTGTTGTGCCGGAATTTGTGTAGCTTGTTTTTGAGGAGTACTACTCTGCATCTTGTAGAAGAACTAATCGAAGAAGCGGTTTTGATTTGAGCGAGATTTGAGATGAAAATGGTCGGTAATGAAATGCTCGAGTCTCAAGTTTTATGGTGTCGGAATTTATGGTCATTTAAATTGAATGCATATGTCATGAGTGACGAATTTGGAACTTTTGATTGGAAGAACAGGACTTTCTTCGTTGAGAAAAGTTGGGCAAGCTTGGAGTGCTTGACCAGTTCAAAGACTTGGAAAGAAAGGAAGAAAGAAAGATGGTCTTGGAGTCCAATGGCGTTTGAATGTATGGAAGCCGCACTTCCTGACCGGGTCACCATGCAGGCCACTGGGATGTGATTTACGAAAGATCCAAGACATGTCGCTCGATCCCTCTAAATTATAAAACAAAATAAAATGTCTCTCGATCCCTCTAAATTATTTCTCAAACAAAAATTATATTTACAAATCAATTGTGATAACTTACCATCAATGTCATATAATGATTTGATTGCAATAAATTTTTTTAAATTAAATATTCTTATAAATCAAATCATGATACGTCGATAATAGATAAAGTATATTATATTGATTTTTTTTTCTTTAAAAGAGAGACGGTATCTTAATTTTATTAATAACTATCTTTTGTGACATTTTATAATCGGCGTAAGAGTTTTGAGAGTTACATAAATTTCAAAACCAAAACTCTTGTAAAAACCTTTCATTTGAAGAAAAAAAATACTACTTACATTAACTCTTCCAAAGTATCTATAACAGAAATAAAACAAATATACAAAAAAAACTATTTTCATCTAAAATTTGGTAAACTAGATTTATGAATAATACTAAGCTTGAAGCTAGAAGATTAACTAATGCGTCTACCACACCATTACTTTCTCTGTATATATGGCTCACATCAAAACTTATAATCTTGTCAAAGTCAAGTATATCTTTCCAAATATTCAAAATATTTGCACTGACTTTTTTCTATTTCTATACCAATTAATTACCAGCAATGCATCTGATTCAACAATGACAACATAAAAATCAAGCTGGTAACAGAGAGAAAGACCAACTTTAACTGCAAAAATCTCTAAAAAAATATTTGTATCAACCTCTAAATAAACAGATAATCAATCCATGTATAAACTGGACACAAGGATCTCAAATAATACAACTACAGCCAGCAAGCTCCAGGTTGCCCTTTGGGCTTTGAGGCCCCATCAATATTACCCACCGACTTCATAAGTAGATAGCTTGTTAGAACAAGTGTCGATATACCTTCTAAACCGCCACTAGGTTCCGTTTTACAGAAGTGTCAATTTATACCAAAGAAGTTGCAATAACTTATGAACGAAAAATGTAATTATTTCGAAAAAAGGATAAGAATGTGTGGACGTTTATCAAGTAGAGTAGGGATTACTTATAAAAACAAAATCAAGTAGAGTAGGGCTACACAAGGGTGTAGTCCAAGGATATGGGTCTCGAGAACGCCAAATCATCTTTTTATTTATTTTTAAAGATTTTTTTATATCTTTAAATATTTAAAAAAAAAAATTCATAATATCATTAAAAAACACATCTTTAATCACTAAAAAAAAAAAAAAAAAGTGTCCAGACCCATGTCGAGACCCAACTCTTGATAGCTCTATCATTTTCCTTTATGAAGTATTCAAGAACTACATATTGTTAAGATGAAAAACATGACGTTTGTGGCATCGTAAGATGGGACTGTTCAGTTTGTTCAGTTTGTTCCTTTTGTTCCATTGTGCTTGTGTGTATACAGGCGCGTAAATTTTCCAAGCTGGATAAATAAGAAAAACAAAATGAGGAGGCCAATAATTTTATGTGGGCCAGCTATCTAAACCCCCTTTGATATTTACTATTTAAAACAAAAAACAAAAGGGCCCACTTTAGATATCAATGTATCTGCCAAATTGAGCCCATTTGCATCTGCGTTTGTTTTTTTATATAATAACTACTTGTTTTGAAAAGAAAATTCTATACACCATACTATCATTTCACTTTCATTTCATTAAGTATGATGTGACACATTTATTATTATTAAATAATCATTTATTACATGTTTCTTTATCATCTAATGGTAATAAATATGCTACATACCACTTAGTATGATCAAAATATGATGAGAATGTGGTGTATAGTATTACTCGTTTTGGAATAGCCTTAATCTTGTCTATATTTAAAAGGAAAATTCTATACACTATACTATCATCCTACTTTCATCCCATTAAGTATGATATGACACATTTATCACCATTAAATGATCATTTATTGCATGCTTATTTATCATCTAATGGAGATGAATGTGTCGCATACTACTTAGTATGATCAAAATAGGATGAGAGTGTAGTGTATAATATTACTCTATTTAAAATAAGCAATAGTATCAAAGGAAAGATGTTCTAATTGAAGGTGATAACAGTTCTATTCCCAATGCCAATCCATTTCTATAAGTCATAAATTTCTTTTTTTTTTTTTAGAGAAGATGATAGTACGTCAATTTTATTGATACTAATCATAATTAAACTTATCTTTTATATGTAAAAAAAAAAATAATACAATACCCATGAAGTCCTTATTTTTGCAGAATAAATTATGAAGAATTATAAATTCTTAATTCCAAAATATTCTGAACCATGCATACCAAATGCAATTATTGTTGGTATCAACCATCTTGTGTCCAAGAACCTACAAACGTCGATCAGTCCCAAATTGGACTTTTTATGCCACTTGACACTTTATTTTCCGATTAAATTACGCAATATGGATCCCAATTTTTGTTTTAAGCTTTAGTTGGCTATATATATATATAAGAGCTCATCAATGACTCCCTTCTTTTGTGCTGATGAAAATGAAACCTCTATTATCAACAGGTCAGATGACTACTTTGATTTAGCGCTCTCTCTCTCTCTCACACACACACGCAACTGCAACTCAACTTCTTAATTGCTTTTTGATTGTTATGATCAGATGGGCATGAAAGAGATTAAACAGAGAATAGATCAAGGAATTAAGTAGTGCGTCAATTCTAATGTTTGTTTGTACGTGTTTTTTTTTTTTTTTTAATCTCTTAGTGGAGCATACGCGTGTATTTACGTATTCCTACACGTATATATGCAACTTGTATTGGTCGTATCTAAATAGAGAAGAAGGAAAAAAATATATACATCTTTTAATGTGTACCAGTACGCGGATTTTAAGCTTTGAATTAGGATTAATTCGCATAAGCATCATTCTAAAAGTAGATTGAGATAATATCTTGCGCATTATTTTCAATATCGCTTTGATATATAAATCTATTCCGAAATTGAATACATGGAAAGATAAAGATTTATAAAGTTGATTTGTACTCTTTCCTAAGAAAGGAATGCAATTAATGGCTGGCCTATTTAATTGGTATGGTTTTAAGATAATGATTCCTTTAGATGATCGATAGCTGTGAGATTAATGGTCCCATAAAAGTCAGCAAGAAAAGAAAGCCGACCTCTTCCTGTCATTATGTGACACCTCAATGGACATGGAACATACTTAGCTACGTCTTATCAGTGCGATGAAGAAAATGACAACCATTATATATATATACACCCAAATACCCATATATATATATATATGTACGTATGAGTGCGAGACAATATTGCATAAATAGCATAGACAAAAAAGATTCCGATCGAGATTGAATTATCATCAGCTGCATCATGTGGGTACCTTTCATGAAGAGAAGATGCATGTGTATCTATATATACAAGCTCTTTGTAATTGCTTAGAGATTTGGTTAATTAATTTCAGGTTTTTATTTTTTATTTTTTTTGGAGCTAGCGTAAGGCCTAAGCTATATTTAATCCTAATTCATCGTGTTCTTTTGATTGATCATATTTATATATGTGTCATCATGTGTATCTCGGAAGACATGATCATAAGAAGTTTTCATGATTAACCTTATTTTCTCTTGAAAATTTCATCTTAATTCGAAGATATATGACGGCCGTATGTCACACTACCTCTTATAAATTAATGGCTCTTTGTATAAAAACTATATAGAGTGGAGATCAGTACTTTATCAAGGATTAGTTCTTTCTTGACTCCAAACAAAACACTAACTTGACATGTATATTCGATCATATACCGTACGTCTATATCTACGGATTATAATTTTCAAACAAATTAGGATGCGTTTCTTTTGTTTAGCAACACCTACTACTCTCTCCTATGATATAATTAATTCGTTAAATAATATATCCAAATATATTTAAAGTTATTAAATTAAAGATAACCACATAAATAATCATATTAATTTTCTTAGTCATAACACATCATGTACATGTAATTCATTGTTTGTTTTTTAAAGTACTCATGCATTTTTTGTTTTATAACCAATACTATAAGATTAATAAAAAATATTATATATTTTTTTAAAAAAGAAAGTGCAAAGAACATGTAAGTGATCGTTCTTATAAAAAACAATTGGTCATCTCTGATCTCTCTCTTAAGCAATTAGGTTTGCGAGATTTTCCTTGATCACAAACATGAAAACAGATCCCTGATCAGTACCAGGAATATGTTGATGATATTATATGTTACATACAAATTATAATACACACACGTACATACATGATGATTTATATAAACAATTAATTAATCGTTAAGCATGGGATTAAAAGCTATGTGCATCCTTCACATTGGTGAACAAGTTCATTCATATGTATTATCCTTTTCTTACAATTAATCATTGTGATTTAATATATGGCAATCATGTTAATGATTTTTGTGATACTTCTATTTATCATTTTAAATAAATGAATTATTATTTGAGTTGAAATTAGACAGGCTAGTATTAACCATATAGCATTATCATCAGAATATATAGTCCTATCATGCACAAAACTACAAGGGAATATAAATTACAATGCACATGATTCTTCCTTACAAGATTCCCCACAGACCTGGGTGGAAAGAAAGATAAAGATAATGGAAAGAAAAAAGATCTCTTACCTTCTAGGGTTTATCATGCAGTACTACTGGCAGCAAGAACTGGCACATGATATACAGAAGCCAAAAACCAAGCACTGACGTACTATTTTTATGTACAACCACAAAGCTAGCAAAACTTGGCCACAATCCTAGTCAGTGATCACGATCAACACACATTATCATACGTTGATCACAAACCATAATCATTTTATTAATTATCTCTCCACAAAATGCATCATGTACAGCATTATTGAAGTTCTGCAATAGACCGATTGATCTCTCTTTCTCGATCTGATCTCTCTTTAAATATACATATGCAGACATACATACAACAACAGTACCCAAGGATCATATTATTGTAGCCTTTTATTTTTATCTGCATTAAAATTAAGATATATAGCATCTCTTCTTTTTTAATTCTTTGCATCTCTAAATAAAATAACCAACTATATATATTAAGTACATATATATAGAACACGTAGAAACTCTATGCCAATTAATACAAGGGCCTCACCTGAAATTGGAGCTGCCTCTTACATGATTTAGAAGACTTCCGAGGCCATTTTAGAAGTCTCTAGGTACGCTAGCTCTTTAGTCTGGTAGCTAGCAGGCAAAATCACAGTACCTAATTAATGTGATCCAAATCCAACACTTCGCAATTTGATCATGAGCAGCAGGTAGATTACATATACAGACTACTGGCAATCCACATGGGAATTAAGCTGATCATGATCTGTATGTATATATGTAGTCTTTAGCTTCATCACAATTCTACTTATGCATATATACATACATGATTTGCCACCATATAATAACCCAGTAGTCGATTAATATAATTAAGAATACCAATTCAATCCAGGGTGCTGACTGCAAGGTGCCCGAAAAATGCCGTCTCCAATAATAGATCCCAGCATCACCTGTTGGTGCAATGAAGGATTTTGTGGGAGCTGGCTAAGCAGAGCGGCAATAGAAGTAGATGGATTCCCACTTGCTGCGCTTTCAAGATCACCATCATCCAAGTGCATTGATTTCTTGCTCGATGAAGATCCTGTTGCGTCATCATCATTCCAGTACATGGAAGGGAGTGTCCGTTTCAGAGGGAAGCTGCTGGGGGTTACCATGGGCAGCTCAGGCTTGGAAGTAGTATTTGAAGAGGCAAACCGGCACATAGCGCTAGCAGAGTTACTATCATGATCACCGTTTACTATTCCTTCAAATTTATTCTGGTAATTTTCGAGGGGACCGTAGTTTGCGGCCGCATTTGCAAGTTGCAGTTTCACAAGATGATGTTGTTGGCCCACTGCTATTGAATTTGAAGGTGGTGGTATGGGTCCAATCATGTCATCCATCGAATCCTCCCTTTCCTGATGATCCATCATCGGTCTTTGGGTGTTGTTCTTTTTGTAGATTCGACATAGGACCCAATCATCGAGCTAAACAATAAACAATCAAATCATCGCCAATATTTCAAATATTTCTGCGTTTTTCAGAAAATATCCCCAATGATCATATATCACCACAAAAAAAAAAAAAAATTAATTTCAAAACTACAATTGGAAAATTACCCTCAATGAGTTTTTCTTGTTGCCTAAGTCATGACATCCTGGAGGCTTATTACAAGCCTTGTTATCGGCAAGCCGGTACTCATGCATGATCCAATTGGTCTTGATCCCTTTGGGGGGCTTCCCTCCATAGAACACTAGGGCTTTTTTTACACCAACCTTTTGATTACTCCCCGAGCTTATCACAGGCTTGTCTGTTCCTGTTGCCTTCCAATACCCAGATGTTGCCGTCCTGTTCGGTCTAGCCCCGTTCGGGTACTTCCGGTCCCTGGGACTGAAAAAATACCATTCTTGCTCGCCAAACGTAGCCTTAGCTGAGACAAAATGAATATATATTTATATATATAAACCTAAGACTTAACTGCGATATATACTACAACCCATGAAAAATTTACAAAAAAAAAATGCAAAATTTTCTCGTTTTTAATTATAGCTTTAATTAATTGGGACAACTCATATATAGATATTATTGTACCTGGAAGTTCCCAGGGATCAAACTTGTAAAGATCAACTTCAGCGATTATTGCAATTGGAAGGGGAGCCGAGATGGTCTTTTTCTTGAGGTAGTGAACCACGAGCTCTTCATCTGTGGGGTGGAACCGGAACCCCGGCGGGAGGTTTGGCTGTTGCGAGACGTTGGATAAGTCAGTGGTCTCCATGGCTCACACAATTTTAAGCCGTCTTAGTATTTCAAACCTTTGTGGGCTTGAGTTCCGAGGGAGGGCATATGATCGGCGAAGAACATAACGGAGAAATTAAGAGAGCTTTTGTGAGATGGATGATTGTTCAAAGACTGTTGCAGTACATGAATTGCAAGGCCATCTTTTAAATGGGCAAAGGAGAAGAGGACAGACTATATACTGTGGATGCATGGGTAAGGGTTACGTACATCTGCACTCTGGATACGGTTTTCTAAACAATCAACGATTGCGTGCCACGTCATGGTATCAGAAGCAGATTAGTCATTTAGATAACTGCATTGGTAGAGTAAAGAAATGGGGTGGTTGGCAAATGAATGTGAGTGATATGGAGGTGATGCACTGATGGCTACCTGACGACGACGAGAACTGAAATTTAGGCCGTTGTGAACGTGACACGTGTAGGTTGCAAATGTGGGATGGGATGACACGTGGGTGAGGGGTCATCTGGGGGCCACAACCCACCCACACAAGACAAGGAAGTGATACAAGGACAGATAAGTGTGGGGAGGGAACAAACTTTACGCTTCAGATGTCATGCTTTTGTTGTGCAAATACCACCAATGAATCTCTAGAAACCCCATCCATTTATGCCACCCGCGGCTATATACCATGAGATCAGTCATTGATCTGGCCAGACTCATGCATGGATAGAATTCATGGCTTTTAGCCACTTATTATATATATATTTGAATTTTTCTAATTAATTATATGTAATATTTTCTAATAATAATGTTTTTGCTTAATTTCATCTCCTATATGTATAGTATTATTTTGGGGGGCTAGCTTTTTCTCTTTAACGATTAGCTAGCTAGGTGCTCATTCTAATCTCAATTGATGAAAATTTTATTTGCAAGTCGATATATATAGTTGCATGGCAAGCCTTCCCACATGCCGTTGACATGATAGATATATAGTACGTAGGATCGATCTTATTATTTACGGGAAAAGTTTACATGAATTAAATTCTAATCCTTTTAAATCAGATTTTACGGCATTAATGATATATATATATATATATATATATAAGTTCGTCTTCAATACCAACTTATAAATAAAAGAACTTATTTAAGATAGCATTCAACCACCGTATCATGAGTTTGTTAATTTAGGGACAAGGCGGAGGATTTAAAGTTTCTGATGATCACATAGATCAGGCACTGCAAAAATGAAAAAAAAAAGGAAAAAAAAAAAAAAAAGTATTCACCTGTTGCATGTACTAACTTCTGATCAAGGAGTAGTAAATAATTAATTATTAAGATGGTGTTGTTTGTCATAAAAACTTGATATTGATCGAGGATGCAACCGGGGCGGCTAGAAATTGATGGTCAATATTGGATGTCTATTAAAGAATATAACTTGTCTTTTTCTCCATGTCACCTTCGATTAATAACCGGCACAAACAGATTCTCAGATGAGTTAATTTGATCGTGAAATATACAAATGTTGTATAATTATTTTGAAAAAAAAAAAATCTAGTGTTAAAAAAATTATTATTTTTTATATAAATCTCATATTATTTAATTATTTTTTTAAAAAAATTATACGATACTCACGCAATACAAATATTATTTTTCAAATGATCACATGCATGCAGTGCTTTAAAATTATAATTTCCAAGCAGACAGTAGTACTGCATGTCCTCAATGATCAGAAGGTTAAATAAAGGTTAATTTAATTTTGTGGGTCCATATATATATATATATATATATATATATATAATGGACCAGAGATGATGAGAGGTATAGGAGTCAGTATTTCTTACAAGTCTATCTCGTACCATCTGGAGGCCGCCACCCTCAACGTACATACATTAATATCCTTGAATCAGAATCTTTATCATTTTACGGGCGAATATATTCCGGGGTAGCGCCTACCCTCTCATAATACATCCAATCTCCAGTACTGTATATTACAAATAGATAACTCGGCATAAATATTATTATTATTATTTTGTTGCAGGCCAATTGTCCCTCTTTATTTTAATTATATATATATATATATATATATATTATATATCCGTAGTCGTCAGCTTGTGCGATTTGTAAATATATAACCAATTAAGTTAAATCAGCAACAAAATATTATATGTAATTTAGTTAGTATTTCTATTTTTTTAGTTTATATTTTTTTTCAATGTACGTCGTAATAGTCGAAAAGTTCACAGGCTTTGATCGAGTAGTACTGGAAAGAGACGAAATCAATTATGTCCATGATCAAGAACATGAATAAGCTGTTATATTCAGGCTCTTTAATTTTCTTTAAAATTCAATAAACTTCATGAATTCATTTTACGTAAGAAAAAAGTTTTAGAATGACTAAAGACTCTTAAATGAAAATCTCTTTCGCAACTCAATATTTTTTTATTTAACATTTTCAACTATAATTAGATAATTAATTTAATTAATAGTAATTTAGTGACATATAATGAGCTGAGTGGAGGATCATGCCGTAGCTAAATAGGAAGAAAACTTGGAGAATTCAAAGGTCATTATTTTTTTAAAAAGAAAATATTTTAATCATAAATAGATTTCACAAAAATAAACTCATAAATTGATATAACTTGATGCTCATATTGTAAAGTAGATATATAACGTATCATGATTTAAACTCACGTCAGTTTATGAATTTATTTTTACAATTTTATAAAAATCACTCTGTAATTATAATACTGTTTATATATATATATATACATATCATTTTAAAGATTGATCAAGATAACCTAATATTTTTTATAGAAACGAAAACTGAACGTACGTTTTATATCGGGCCGGCCGGCCGGTAAAATAAAAGTAACAAACAATTATAACGTCAGGTTAGATTTGATTATGAAATGTTTTAAGATTATATATTTTAAAGAATAAAAAGTCATGACGAGAATATATAGTACGTACTACAGTAACGTGACTCAAAAAAATTAAAATTACTGCTTCAAAAAATGATCATACTAATTGTATATGTGATCGTGAATAATATCTCACCCACCAAATTAATTTCTATTTTATGTGCTAAAAGAAAGTTTCGACATTAATTATCTAATAAATGTATGTAATTCGTCCCAACGAACTGATTAGACATTGACGTGGAATAAATACTACTGATTAGAAATTGGCGGGGGCCATTCGATCGGGGTACACAGATTGGGACCCCATGCATGCACCACTGATCTTTTTTTGTTTTCTTTGGTTTGTAGTTTTGCGTTTTTTGTATTTATACGTGTATGAGTTTCAACCTTATTAATTAGTAATTGGATGGTCAGAATAAAACATTGCAAACTTATAATTAGGTCGAACTCAGCTTTCAATATTCATTGTTAAGCTAATCGCCTTGAGCATAAAATGTAGTTTTCGTTTGGTATGGAGCATACATAAAATCCTGTATATATAATAATCACCATATTGAGAAATGTACGTAGAAGCTGATGCATGCTGGTAGCTTTCGAAAAAATGTCAATATTAATCTCTTTGCAAAGCATGTGGGTTGCATGCATGAGCGTTAATTGAGACCATAAAAAGATATCATATCAAATCAATATATATATATATATATATATATATATATATATATATATATATATATGATATGCACAATCTTAAGATGTGCAAAGCCAATTAGCATATATTGTATTAATTTTTTAATTCTCACTTACCTACACTCACTTGCACTGTAAGTTAGAGAGCTCTTTACTTTATTTTCTATTTCAATATAAATACTATCTATAAATATTATTCATTTAATATAATGAGGTATTTCACAATTCTCTTTTTTAGTTTCTCTCTCTTGATTTTTCTCTTATCATGGTATCAGTTGTGATGAAACCCTAACCCTAGCCCATTGTTGCGCCGTCATGACCAATCCGACTTCAGAAACGTCTTCTGCTCCTCCTCCTTCTGTGGATTATTCGAATCCATACTATCTTCAGAGTGGAGATCATCCCGGCGCGATGCTCGTCTCCCAATCCCTCACCAGTGATAATTTTTTCACATGGAACTGATCCATGTCCATGACCCTTATTGCCAAAAATAAACTGTTTTGTTGATGGTGTTTTGCCCAAACCTTTTGAAAGTGATCATATGTATCACGCTTGGATTCGGTGCAATTTTGTTGTTCTTTTTTGGTTGCTTAATGCTTTGTCCAAAGAAATCGCATCCTCCGTTCTTTATATTGATTCTGTAGAAGAGATGTGGAATGACTTGAAGGAACGGTTTGCACATTTATTTAAAAAAAAAATGAATAAATTTTGGATCCACATATAAAAACTTATTTTTAATGGTGAGTCCCATTTTTTTAAGTGTGCAAAACTTGCACATCTTATTTTTTTTATTTAGAACAATTTGCACACCTTAAAACTATATTAGCATCATCACTCATATATATATATATATATATATGAATATATATGGTTGTGTTTTGATCAATGTTCATATATATATATATATATCATGAATTAAAACGAATTAACACGGCCTTATGTTTGATGAAACAGAGCAATATGTAACTAATTAACATATATTTTGAACAAGAAAAATATCTCAATATTCGGCCTCTACTTTGCTCGATGTTTTCTCACCAAAATTAAACGCTCCTTGCCCATGGAGTATTTACAATTTATTACAAGAGTACTACTTTTACAAACTTGGTAGTAGGTACAGTGAACTATATACGGGATCATCTCTGGTACTATATACCATTCAGAAATTAATTAATGATGGATTGCATGCATCATCCACACACACACACATATATATATGCAGATTGAGTAATGAATGTATGGATTATGTTGGATTCTATTATCCATGAACATGTGAATAAGCTAGCACGCACAATGAAAACATCTCGGCCGGTTTCATTAATTTTCATAGAATACATGTCAAGTACTACATAATTAATGTGGGAAAATTTACTTTTTATAATTTACATATGTGGACGGTAGTACTCATGTTGTACGTAACTGTCATTGACATTTACAATTACCCGAAAATATTGTTATTTCATTCAACTTTCTTTCGGCCTGCAGATTAATTAGAGTCTATGTTTTTCAGTTGATCGCTGTTATTCTGCCACGACATGATGACTTGCTTAATTAATTCTCTCCTTTTCCAGAGGCTGGGGGTTCTTAATTAATTCATGAGCAAGCTGAACAAGTTTCATGATCATGCATGATCTAATTATAAATTATAATTAAGCTCTTAACAAATTTAGACAAAAGTAACAGTTGCATGATCCATACAACATACATCATGTGATCGCCACTTGTTGGGTCTGTTGGCAGACATGAGATTCCATTTGTCACACGAAATTACAAGCTAGCTAGTTGGATACGTACTATTATATACTGTGAACCAAATTTTCCAACAAATTAAAACGTTCATGTAATGTGAGAGGTCGGCTCGATCCAAACCGCCACTTCGGAAATCCATGCATGTCTCCAGATTTCTCTTGTTCCAATTCGCTTTTATAACCGTACGTAACCATGATAGAATTGCCACGCGGCAGGCAATTCTATTGCGGTTCATGGTAAAGTAATTAGTAGTTAATAATTGAATAATGGATTGTGATTTTGGATCTTTGTATTTTAATATTGGTTCCTGGTCACTACTGGTGCACGTTTTTGCATTAATAAAAGCATCAAATTGTCAAAAAGATATGGTTGATGTCATGTAGCTACGTACAATACCATAATTATCTACAGGATTAATCTCAATGGTACTGTTTTCCATTAGAGCTAAAAGCTGTATAAAGACCTTTTCTACACATTGTTCTTGTGGCATAAAGCCGCAATCTGAGTTACACGCCTGGGTACTTACGTATGTACTACCTACCTACCTACCTAGCATGTCATATAATAATATGAATCCCAAATGTTAAAGATGGCCCAATCTTTGTACTACTTACCCAAAACAATTAGCTAGCTAGATTAATATATATAATAGAGTAGTGCTACAGCTATGTACAAATTAAGAGATTTTATAATAATAAATTCTTAAATTGATGTGATTTGATATACTATATTATATTATAAAGTAGATCTATTGTATCATATGAAATCATATCAATTTATAGATTTACTTTTGTGAAATATTTTTCGTTTTAAAGCATTCATGTATATAATATGATTTAGGCCTGTGCAGAAAAACAGCATAACCGACCCGACCCGTACGATAAATGCGGGTGAAAAGTATTTTTGGGTTGAACCTATAAAACTCCGGTTTCAACCCGCCTAAATTCACACCCTAGCTCTCTCATTACCTTTGTCGACTCTTCCTAACCCAATCCACCCTCTTCACCTCTCAATTTCTCTCATTTTTCTCAACTTTTCTCTGTTTAAGGATTGAGGCCGCAGAGGACGCTCCATTTGACGAGTTCACTGCTGATGAGATTGAGGCCGTCGACATCCTGCTCCATCTCCCTCAACTATTCTTTGAGTCTGAGAGTTGTTGCAGATTTCCTTCATGGGGTGCCACAAGAAAGAGATTTCTGGGTCTCCAATTATCTAATAGTGCAAGCAACTGCATGAGCCCAAGACGTGAGATGCTCTTTCATGGCTAGATTGTTGTTGAATGAAGACAGTAAGTTTGGATGTTGATCTTTGAACATTGGATGCTGACATGTTTCCTCAAACATCCAGGACTTGTGGTCGGGTCAGACGATTTGCAAATATGATGTCGTTCTTGGTGAAGCATTCTTCGACAGCAGAAGAAGAAGATATGACGATGCAAGATCGGGAACCAAATTTAAGAGAGAGGATCGGACCGTATTGCAAAGACAGGGTCTGTAATGTTTGGTAGAGGGGTGGTTTAAGGAGGTGTAGGTGCCCGATTATGGGTAGAGAAAATGGACTGGGTGGTGCATTTTGGTTGTGCTTGTATACAAGCTTGATGATAACAATAGAGATCAGGAAGAAAGCAGAGTAAGACATTAGGTCTCCTCAAAAAATAACAACGGGTTGACCCGATATCAAGTCGGGTCGGATTCAGATTTATCCATATTCACGCGGGTCGGGTCAGGTCGAGCCCATATATCAAACGGGTTGGTCGGGTTGCAGCCCTAATATGATCATGTCATGGATGTTTGTCGAGGTTATATATGTATTTTCAACACACACACTTAGTAATAAGTAGGAAACCGACGTCGTCGGTACGGTTTTTGGGCAAAACCGACGTATGGAAAAATGGGGGAGGCGCCAACTGTAACCAATCGATGGGGAGGAGGACATCGATTGAGGCGGTTCTCGGTCGGCGTCGATTCTCTGGTGGTTCTACTAAGAGAATAATGAGAGAGACTAAGAGAGAGAGAGATGCATAGGAGAGAGAGAGAGAGAGATGAAGAGATCGAATTCTGGAAGACGAGGATTCGGGAAGAAGAAGACCAATCTCGAAACGACCCCGTTCCACTTAAGTTTAAGTGAAACGGCGTCGTTTCAGACTTATTATTTTTGTCTTACGTCCTTAATAAAATGACGCCGTTTGGTTTAATGCCAAATGACGTCGTTTCCATTATCTGTTGTAATACTTATTAACTAAAACGACGCCGTTCCATTTAAATTTAAGTGAAACGGTGTCGTTTTGATAAGGGTATATTAAAAAAAAAAGATTTTATTATATCGGTCGGTTCAACGGTCCGGTCCAGCTTCAAACCGAGACCGAACCGCTAAACGTCGATTTCTTAAAATGTCCACTGCACACCGACCGGTTCTCCATTAGTTCCTGACGCAGCCGGTTGATTCGCGTCAGTGGCGGTCGGAGGCGTCGGTTTCTGTACAGCCCTAGTAATATGAACCTTAACTTGCTGGTAGCTAGATTTGTGAGTTCTGTGATATATATTTAAAAAACTTTTGATGTGATTTATATTTCATTGAGTTTATGTTGAGCTTCTAAACTCAAGCTAGCTTGTGACTTTTGTCTTTTGCTCAGCGAGAGAGGCTCATATATCCTCCAGCTTCCCAAAAAGTTAAAAATCGGCCAAATGGGTTGATTTGGGTTTCAACAGACCCCGTTTGAGGCCAAATTAAAGTACGATTTTTTTTAGCGTGCAAAGTAAAAAAGAAAAAAAAATCAAACATCGTCCAACTGCATGTACAGTTGGGCATGCTCTCAAGACGTGTAATTGCATTTTTTTTCTTTTAAATATTAAAAAAATACATAAATTCACTAATAATCTCTTTCTTAATTATGGAAAAAAAATTAAAATACACCAACAGTTTAAAAAAAACCATGGCACAACCTAACATTTCCCATCGGTATAACTGAGTTTACGGTCAGGGGTTGCACACACTTTTTGGAGGTACCAACCTCGAATACAGAATAAATACAAGATATAGTACTCGACAGGCCGGAACATAGTAAGTGGCTTTAATGGATAAAGCAATAAGTTGGGTCTCTGATGATATGGGCCGATATCCATTCATTATGCGCGTCTAAGTATGACAGGCTCAGATCTGTGAGCCCAATTTTAGTGTGCCACCAATAATAATTAAATAACAGGATAATTCAAACTTATTTAACATTTAATATCACATGAGAGACTCATATATACCGTACACCCAATGAAAAGCTCCCTAAATATTTTATGTTAACAAACAATCAGATTGATTATGGTAAAAATAATAAATTGATCTCTTTATCCTAAAAAGGAGCACATCTTATTAATTTATAATAAAAAAAATAATATTTACAGTTTTAAAATATATAAACTTGATATAATATCTTTAAAAAAATTAGATAAATTTAGAATTCAAGTTAAAAAAAAAAAATCATTTTCGTTATCCAAAATGGAGAGAATTTTTTTGTCCTTGTTCCTGATCTGGGCCTCCGGCGTGCATCAAATGTCGAGTCAAACTAACAGCTCATCAAACAAGTCATAAGTGAATGACGTATGAGGTGGCGAAACAGTCGTAAAGCAGCTCTTTCATCCAATCCCTTTGAATGAATTTGTGACGTGTGTATAGTATTTTTTTTTAAAAAACAAATTCATGGACGCTGTGGAGTCTAGGCCACCAAATGGTCACGTGTGAGTCACGCTTTTGCTTTGATTAATTCCCACCGGAAGACAAGGCTGTGAATATATGACAAAAAAAAAAAAAGAGAAAAAAAGAATCATTCTTATATCACATATCTATTTTTTTAACCGTATGTATGATGTAAAAATCATGAGCAAGGAACTCTGCAACAAATGGCAGAGCGAATCCGGTGGAACGACATCATGCATGACAATATATACGTAGATCCTACTTAATAAATCATCTAAAATATGGCGATAGAAAATATATTAAATTATGAGTAATATTACATAAAGTAGAATATATATATATATATATATATAAACGTGGTATAATATTTTTGACGTGAATTTTATGTATATTTTTTTTAAAAAAATTATATAACATTTGTGCATTTCACAAACACAAATATCATTTTACTTGGTGCAAACGTTTTTCTCCTTTAGCTCGGTTCGATGTCGATGTCGATGTCGATGTTTCAGACATTAACGCTGATCTATGACGTAAGTGCATGCGTTAGTAGTAGCCGCAAGATAGGTCGCTATATGTATATTGTCGTTTCTGTTCTCTTTGCGTAAAGATTCAAAAAGAAAAAAAAAAAAAAATGGTGCCACCCACTTTTTTCCTCATAGGGAAAAGATGAAAAAAAAAAAGATATAAAAGCGAGCCGAAGTTTTTTTTTTTTTTTTTTGGCCAAGAGACAAGCTGGAATCCTCATATATCTATATACCGTACCGCGTTAACTGAAATTAATAATAATAAGAAGAAGAAGAAGAAGATCATGAGTGAGAACACGTACGAAGCAAAATGCTCTTTGGTGTCTAGATGATCTGCATGCAACTGCAAGTAGGACCGCTGGCTCGATCCATGATGAGTGGTAGCTAGTCCAAGTAATATGATATGAAAACTGATTTAAGGACACATGATGTCGATCATGCTCCCAAATCATCGGTTCATGGGACAAAATTGGAACACTTTTCATGATTCTAATTGTTGCAACTAACTTGGATGGTGATCTTTGTCATCTATCTCCCCACTTTTTATTGATGTTTAGTCTCTCACTTTTTGTAAAGAAAGTGGGCATGCATGCGGTATATGCTAATTATTGTAAGTGGCAAAAGATGAGGCTGTTTTCAAAGATTATTTTATGTTCCTTTTGGAAAAGTAGTGGGTACAATTCCTACCCAATAATGTTGACTTTCATTATACATAGTGCTTGCATCTTATCATCACCATATAGCTAAATTAATAAATATTTTTCATGGATTTGTATTAATTTGGATAATAATACAATTATATAAAGACTTATAATTAATCATCAAGATCAGATCATCATGTAGTGTTAACTTTATATATAGTTCACATGAAAGCATGACATGATTATTAATGTACGTGCATGCTAATAATGAACAATTCAACCTAAGACATGAGATTACGGCGACTCATGTTGAATTAGGCGATGCTGATAAAAGATCAAAACGTTATTGTTACAAGAAAATTATTTATTTGTGACCAGTTATTTCTTATAAAAATAATTATTTCTTACAAAAAATAATCTGTTTTCGTCATAAATAGTCATTGACTCATTATCGTCGCAAATAATCTATCACAAATATTTGTTTTTCATGTTTCCTTCAAATGTTGGAAAGATAAATTAAGTATCTTTAAAGCAAGCAAGCATAATTAGAAAGATTCTACGTACGTACGTAGGTACTACCTATCTATCTTGGATTAATTGGAGAAATCATTTATGTTAGTATATTCTACTAATAATTATCTACACTTTATAAATCATATTAGTTAATTGATCTAGACATAATATAATTATTATGTTGTATAAAGTTAAGAATTTTGAAATTACAAGACTCTGCGCTTCAAAAAGTACTTCAAATCCGATGTTATTTTCAGATTCTTTTTGCTTTTGATATTCGATCATGATCAGAAACAACAAAAACAGCTAGCCCACTAATTCTAATGGATAAGGTTGTTGGATCGTAATCTTTGGATACACGCAAATGAGGTACTTGTCCAATTAATTACTAGGCAATAACTTATACGAATGAAAGTCATAATTAATAGTAGTACTAGTTTATATTAAAAAGATAGAAGTAACAGAAAATTATATAAGTGACTGTCAAAGGGATATTATTTAATTATGAGTTTGACTACACGTGCAAGTAAAGAACCAAATAATACATAAGCCGTCAAAGCATATCTATCTGAAAGCCTGAAAAAAGTTCTTTGGCATCTGAGAGTAATATTCCCTATGGAACAATCTGACTGGACGAAGATTTCAAGTTTCAAACCTAGTACTTATCTTCTAAACTTTTGGCCGTACCGATCTCGACACTTGGCGAGCATTGTGGACGTAGATTCTCGAGGGTTATTAATTTGCATTTATCTCTTTCCTTAAGTTTGTAACAAATATATATAAATCTTACTGATTTTTTTAAATTTATATAAAATATAAATCTTACTGCTTTTTCTAGTAAAATAGAATGCCTTAATTTCTAGAGGAGGAGGCGACCCGAGAAAATCTTATTTCAGCTTGTTTAGAGGGAGACATTTTTTTAAAAAAAATTTTAGAGTACGTGTACGTAGTACTCAATGTTATATATATATATATATATATAGTCGGATCCTTAAATTATTCCTTTTTTGCAGTTTCATCCGTCACTCCGACCTTAAAAAAATAGTGAAAAAGGAATTGTGTCGATCCATCAGTACTGTGAGAGGAGTAATTCCCTGGATCTGGGCTGGACCGAAGTAAACTGGCTCAGGTCGCTCAGGAGGCATGAACCAGGTTGGCCCAAAAGGCCCATAACGGGAAAGGGGGAAAACGCGCCTTGTGTGGAGACCAATCAGGAGAGCAGACTGCTCCTGACCACCCACGATCCAAGTGTCAAGATCATATCAAGGTGTCAGAAGAGATACTGACACCCAGGCACTGAAGATAGCACAAACAAAGCCCCTTGTGCTCAAGTATTGACGGTGGGCTTACCTAACATGGCTATGCCGTATTAATGAGACGGAGGTAGGCAAACCACGATAGGGAGTCACTCAGCATTTAATGCATCCAAGGGCTCGGCATGCCACGACATGCCTTTTGGGGTGTTAGTGTCAACCGTAACCAAGTCTAGCAAGTCTGTATCGCGATAGGGAAGAGGCAAGGACACCCAACCCCTATACGAAACTACACACCCACGATCTCCACCTCAAGGACCAACCCAGCCAGGTATAAAAATCCCCTCCCACAGCCAGAGGATGGGTTCACACTCTTGAATACTTCAGCTCTCATTCTGCTTAACTGAATCTCTCTCTCCTTCTCAATCACTAACTTAAGCATCGGAGCTATCACGCCCTCCGAGCCCCCAGTCTCCATTTCAACAGGAATTAGATCGAGTCCAGTTGCTTGGAGTTACCCAAGCCGTGAAACAAGACATCAACAAGTACATTAGCAACTTAATACTATATAGTTATTTTTTTTGTTTATTGTTCTGTATTTTAATTTCTCTTGAGCGAATACAACTAGTGCTGCTTGAATAGGGTAGATTGGCTCTCTCTAGACCCTTTTTAAACCCATGCATTTGAGACAATTCTTTCTATTAATTCATCATCTTCCCCGAGTAGCCTTTTTTTGACACATGAATATAATAGACAACTTAAATTTCTTTTTTTAATCTCTGTCGGAAATATCTATATAATTACATGCATGATTTATAATAATTAATAGTATCTAGTACTTAATAAGTACTAATTTTCAACATCACCATTAATATACCTTAATTTCTAGACCTTTTGGTCAATTTCTTTTTTGTAAACACCACATAAATAGTATATTATCAGTAGCTTTCTGCTTCCAATTGAGTTGAATAGAGCCTTGGGATGGAGGCTTGAATAATTTTCACAATCCTTCATCATTAATTAGTTATAGGTCATTACTTTTCTGATTTGAAAAGTTAGAGAAATAGTCAGGATTCAAGTAAGAATATAGCATAAGCATAGTCTAGAATGCAATTACTTTCATTCTAGGGCACTCATTCTATTGGACCATAAAGTATTGCTTCATACACGCCCAATAAACAAATACATATATAAAAATATATATCACAATCCAAATGTGTGATGGAATATAAATGCGCGCAGCCTCAAAAGAAATGACTACTCAAACGTGTCAAGAAAAAGAGCAGGACAAAAGAGAGAGAGAGAGAGAGGAGCCTAATTATTTCATTGTCCTCATGCTGTTGCAATACCCATCACTCCGTGTTCCGATGGCTTTAACATGCGCTCAACACTACTTCACAGCCATTGCATATCCAACGAAGTCTAATCCACATTGATGGTGAGGAGCGCCTTCAAATACCGACCGACCACAATAATACATGACCTACATATGTCCTTTGAACTAAAACCATTATCATTAACATGCCCTACCACGTTGTCTTATAAGTACTTGCTGTCTACTTTGCTATCAAATTAATTAAATTCAGAAGTCACAGACTCACATGCAACATAATTAATGAGGCCAAAATGTTGCAAGACAATATGATCATTATCCGTCCCCAAACAAATATTTAAGAAAACCAACGAAAAGAATTGATTAATGTAGATTTCGGAACTCTTACTGGAAATAATGTTCTAATTAATTTGCATTTAAATTGCAAAAAGGTAAATATATCTTATTGTCGTGCACATTTTGAAACTGAGCCCTATGCCGCCCTCCCCTACCACCAGCAAAAAGGGAACAGAATCAGATTTTATCATTGCCGTCTTGATTTGACTCTACATGAGTACCCTAACAGTGAAGTTCCAACTTTCCTCTTTTGGAATCTAAAGCCAAAATGTTTGCCCAAATAATCCCAAAAAAATATTTACATATAATCCAATCCCACTGTTCTAATTAAAAATTCACTAAATGCACTTTTCTCACTGCCGGAACCCGAACCCACTCGGCTGGTTCGGGTACCTAAACCCATTCGGGTCAAACGAGTTAGAAAAGTTCTGAGTCAACAAGTTCGGGTACTGCTGGAAAAAGAACGAGTTATCGATCGGCCGCTGAATTCTGGATCCACTCTGAACCTCCTCATCCACCGTGTTCCGGAACTTCTCCGGCGGGGACTCCACGTGGCAAAGTGGCGGAATGGAAGGGACATAAATGTCATTACTTGTGCAATTAGTTTGAGCCTGAGCTTGATTTTCCAATGCGTGTTCCGGCACCGTGTTGACGCCTAAAAGGCTGGCCCAGTCGAAATTCCCGGAACCCAGATTCTGAAAGTTGAACTTCTCATCGTGTTGTTGGTTTCTCAGAGAATTCATGCGCTGCAAGGCTAAGAAGCGGTTATCTATCTCCGGCAACGACTCCAACACGTCGTCCAAGTGGGACGAAGACGATGAATCGTTGCTTTGTTCTTTGCTCGAAACGCTTGTCGTAGGCTTCTGAGAGTTCGAGTGCTTCTTGTAAATCCGGCACAAAACCCATTCATCCAACTGCAACAATAAAAAACCAAGGAAAAAACAGATCTATCAGAAGAGAGCACAAACACCCAACACAAATTTATGAGAACTAGAGTATATATCTTAATTCTTAAAAGCTTTTTTCGTTACCTTAGAGCTTCCGTTCTTTCGTGAGTGTTCTATGAGGCGATACTCGTGCATGATCCAATTAGTTTTGGTTCCTTTGGGGGCTTTTCCAACGTAGAAAACCAGGGCTTTCTTGATGCCAACTTTACGACCCTCTGTGGTGATCACCTTGTCAGTTCCAGTAGCCTTCCAATACCCAGAACCCGCAACCCTGTTTGGCCTTGACCCGTTTGGGTACTTTCTATCCCGGGGGCTGAAGAAGTACCATTCTTTTTCACCAAATATGGCTTTACCTGCAAAAAATTAAAAAAATCTAAAAAATTTAGTACAGCCGTAAAAGATTGAATTGTCGTTAACGGTTTATTGGTACTACTGTATGGTGAGCTTAATCTTACTTGGTAAAACCCATGGATCGAATTTGTACAGATCAATTTCAGCGATAATTTGCAGATCGAAATGATGTCCTGCTACTTTTCGACATAGATACTGCACCAGAAGCTCCTCATCCGTGGGATAAAAACGAAATCCAGGAGGCAAACTTAGCTGAGAAAGCGGGTCCATTTCCGGCAGGCCCATTTCCGGCAACGATTTTGCAGAAAGAGAACAGTGTATATTCTTAGAGAGAGAAGGAAATAGCAGCTGATGTTTTGAATTTTATTTCCTTCTTTTTTTTTTCAAAGTTGAATGTGTGGGGGTTTATTTATAGAGATTTACAAGCGACTGGAAACAGAGATAAGTACGGTCGTCATCATCATACTGTTGATTGAGCGGGACCCTCTTCAGTTCATCACCATTCAAAATACCCCACGTGTCCATCGTAATTCCAAGTTATCGCGTAGCCGACCTTATCTGTTTCGAGTACGATGGTCGCTTTGGTGCATGAACCGTCACGAAATGACAATAGATGAGTCATCCCAAAAATATTTACCACGTGTCATTAAACCACCACATCTTCTAGAAGCTTGAGAGGCAAAACGGGGGGTTCACCGAGCCAATTACCTCGTGAGAAAGCGTTTTTCACGGCTCAGTAAAAGCGGGGAGAAAAAAAAAAAAAAAAATGGTGGGTTCATACGTGGGAAGTCCACGTCAGCAAGGATCGGAAGTGCACCACCGCGGACACACGTGCTGATAGAGTTAGGCTGCAAACTTTTTAGAAAGAAAGACGATTGAAAAGTGAAAATAAGGAAAAGCCAAAAAAGGGCTATCATATGGTGACACGTTAGCAAAAGAAAACTTTTTTTTTTTTTTTTCCTTTCTTTCTTTCTTTTTGGTGGGGTTATAGGTTTCTTCCACTCCTCAACCTCTTTTGGCTAGCTTACAAGTGTATAAAAATACACTCAAGATTGGACCATTTGGTGGTTCTCTCCCAAAATGATATTGTCAATGATGTGGTTGGGTCAAAGTTAATTTTGTGGAGTCTCGTGTACTAGATTGTTCTTAATTGTTTGATTGGGGTGGATTTAGAATATTGTGGACGTGGATATTCTACGGTTGGATAGGGACAGAGATATCATGTGTGTGTGTTTTTTTGTTGGGATTTCGGACTTGCTTAGGAGATCAATATATAAGAATTCATCCAAAAAACAAAAAAAGATATGAGAATAAAATGAAGCATAGAATAATTGTAGGTTACATGAGCCAAGATGATCATGTAGTATTTAATTGAGAACAGTTTCCGTCTAATGTCGGGATATATAAGTAGAAAATTATGATTAAAGAACTCATGATCAACAACGTCATAATTAATTCTGTTAAATTCGCTTTGTACTGATATTTACTTAATTTACGTCACCTGCGATATTTTTCTAGGTGGCACCACAGGAATGGCCATGCCACATAACTATATTGGAGCTTGGAGCTAGCTAGAAGAACACACGTGTCATGGCGGTCCACCTACTTCGACTTTGCTGCATAAATTTTACGAGTTGCAGTCTTCAAATTTTACGAGTTCATGATTAGAAAACCCGCCAGCCAAAACACTTTGCGTAAAGTCTGTTCCATATTTCCTGATCAGAACCGCATTTTAGGATCCAACCTTGAAAAAACAAAATAAGTTTAAAGCTTTTTAAGGTAAGGTAAGGTAAGGTAAGGTAAGAGTCAGTTTTTAACTACTTTATATAATGAACAAAAAAATGACAATTTTAATTCATCAATTTAACTCCAAATTATAATTCCTTGTCAAAGTAGTTACCGTCACCTATTTTATTTAAATATTGTATTTTAAGCTAAACTATATGCAAAACGTTTTCAAAGTACTGGTTCATGCTTTGAGAATCATTTATTTAATTTTAATTATTATTGCTAACTTGGATCAACATTTAATAAAATAAAGATCGACTGGTTTTGTTGGATGCTATATATGGTTTAAAATTAAGATTAACCTAGACTTTCTAGCTGAGTTCTAATGACTAGACTTCAAGGGAAAGTGATAATTTGTATATTATTATTTTGAAAAATGATACACATACAATCATTTTCACAACTCTATAGTAAATTAAGAGCATTTCTAAATTACAAATACTATATTTTTAAATAAATATCTCCAATTTTAAACATAGTTATATAAAAAGATATAATATTATGTATCATTACTCATTTATTTATGCCACGTGCCATAATCTGATTTGTAATATTTAAAATTTAAAATTTATTCTTTAAATCAAATTATACTATGTAGATAGTATGTGGTGTAAAAACTTTTAAATAGAATTATTCTTTATTTATATTTGTATGTCTGGCCCCTTTCAGATACAGTGAGGGCGTCAATTTTTCAAAATAAATCAACATTGCATATCTTAGGAGTCAGGCTTTATTTTCTATTAAAAAATAACTTCTATCCTCCCCTAGATTTTTTCTTTCTAAATAAAGAAAAGTATACTACTATATACGACGTTTCGGGCAAGGATGTATTTTCACATCCTTCAAGTTGTAAATGTCAAATTTTCATCTTATTATATAATATATATATATATATATATTATATATATGCTCTGTAATAATATATATAATTTTCTTTCGAAATGTATATTAGTTTTCAAGAAGAGCTGTTTGATCACATGCTTTGTAAATGTCAAAAAGCACGCTCACGTCACAAAGAGAAAGTCATATGATGATCAATTCTTTGCCATTTTAATTAAGCTGATAAATTTAATTTATTTTTAAGTTCTTGTTAATGATCACGTTCATATATATCCTATATTTTGAAATTAGTTATAATGTGAAGTTAGTCAGAAAATGTATATAATCATTAATTTAATAGAAGATTATCATTGCTTTTGGCCGATCGTACGTACGTAACGAAATGCAATAGAATTGCGGCTGGTTGATCATACATTCCACTTGCATGCATGGCTGCATGCCTGCCTTTTTCTCTCCTCTTTCTTTGAGCGGCGCTCTAAACCCGTGTGCATACATGAAAATCGGCATGCATTTTGAATTTTTTAATCTTTCTAACATTTTTTTAATTGATTAATCCCAAAGTTAATTCAAGGCATGCATTTTGAATTTTTCTAGGGTTGATGGCTTTTTTTTATTTCCACAAACATTCGGCGCCGCCCAACAAATTTGCGAATTCAGTTTCAACTTTGTATGATCCTGACCCAAAAACATAGTTTGTCATGTGCGTGTGAACAGCCCCATGGGAGTTTTCAGCAGGGCTTGACTATTAACATTAGAGTTTAGACCGTTGTTTTAATGGCAGCCTTTAATTTTCTGAGGTTTTGAACAATCTTATATATGATGACGGGCTTCGTGTGAATTTCATGTGCTTCTGCGCTCTTTCGCTGCATTTAAAGTCGGAGGTTAGGTAGGGACTCATGAAACACGATCAAATTATATATATATATATATATATATATATCTATATATATTATATTATAATTAACATAGAAACATTAAAAACAAGCGAAATTCGCTTTTCGGTTTTTGACCATTTTGTTATATTTTTAATGAGATCACCACGTTCGATATTGTTTTTCAAGGACTTTAATTGCATCAGTTCTTGATCATTTACTATAGTTTTTGGTAAGACTTGTTTGTCGTTGAAAATTGTCTAAGATGCCGGGATTCGTTTCAAAGTAAGAGGAACTTGATCACTGATTAATAGCAAATTCGGAAGTTGACGATCAGCTAGGGCGGCGTGGGTTAATTGCCGAGAACTACTGGTCAAACTCTCTGGATGTGTTTGCAGAATATTTTGCAAATTAGTTCATGATGAGGGAAAATAAAACAACTTTTTGTTTAAAATATGGAACCAGAAAAACATTGCATGAACAACTAAATTAACAGCACGTGCCTAATTTACAGCTAGGTTTACACTTTACAGAACATCATGCATGATCGTGTCTATCCGATTCCCATATATAATTAACTAGTTGAAGCAAGGAAAGTGATCAAGAAAGGAAAGTGACGTTATCTTAATTTGATTTTCACAATTATCAAATCATTTTAATTTAATATTATTTTGTTTGATTTTTATGAAAATCAAATAAGTAGATTTGATAATATTTATGAAATCAAATCAGGATATTAATGATCATACTAATTAATTCTAGATTTGATATTATCTTTAACAAAATTAGAGAATTTATATTAAAATGATTTGATATTATCTTCAATAAATTTAGAGCATTTTCGTTAAAGCATGATCTTTTGGGAAAAGCTTAGATTATGCATGATAACAACCAAACACCACTAAAATGATTTGATATTATCTTCAATAAATTTAGAGCATTTTCAAGTTTCAACACTCGTTGAAGCATATTTTGGGAATTAGATTCTGATCATAACAACCAAACTGAATAGTTATTAAGAAAATATCTAAAAGGTTTTTTCGTCATTATGCATGGCGGCTCCGGCCCCATGAATTCATGCATGCTAGCTCTATATTATCTTTAACAGATTACTGTACTAATTAATCCTTTGGGCTTTTCCAATAACCAGCATTTTATAAATTGATAATGCACGTTGTGTGGCCTAAATTGGCAGAGCCGATTTATATGCTAATATGTTAATAAGCTAGGCATAATGGGCCAATCCTCACGAGCGCAATATAAGCAATGAGCCGGTAAACTATGAAGCATGATGGTCAAGGCAACATACGCGAAGGCTTGCCAATTATCAATAATAGAAAGACTAGAAACAAATTAGACACAACCAAATTTTGCACAATTTTATTCAAGAAAGACATTCTTGAAATAGATGGATGTCCTAATAGAATATGCCAATGGTGAAACAATGAACATTTAGAAGAAGCAAAACAAACATTTGACAACAAAGTTTCATTGTTATTACAATGTTTATTTGGAAAAAATTATAGCAAATGAGGGTTGAGAAAAGTCCCTGCTTGTTGCAAGATATAGAGTCCTTTTGTTGTCTATCCACTCCAATCAGCCTCGAGGTGGTCAAGTCCTGAATTAAACAAAGGTAAGAAGAAAAAAGATAACAAGTGAGAGACTTGGTGAGTTTACTAACAGAAATCAATTTAAAAGTAAAGGTAGGTACACAAAAAATATTTTTAAAAACAAGATATTCAGAAAGATGAATAGTGTCAATATATGAAACAGGAACACATTGACCATTTGGTAATCTGACAGAAGTGTTTAGAACATGAGTGACATCTGTAAAAATATCAATTGAGGAGACCATATGGTTTGTAGCCCCCGTCTCAAGTATCCAACTATAATTAGAAGGATTAAATGAAGTATATTTGTTAGAGTTAAAAATAGAATGTTTAGATGAAACAATACCATAAAAAGAATGAGGAGAAGAAGCTACAACATTCACCGCATGGCTAGAATTATCAGACTTATGTTGAGGATTGAGAGTAAGCATGGATAACAACTACTGATATTGGGCCTTAGTCAAGGAGAATAGAGAAGTTGCTAAAGAATTATCACTGAGGGTAACTTGGTTGGCCATAGATTGCTGCCGCGGCTTTTGCTTGTATCTAGGAGGAAAAACATGGAGTTTGTAATATTTCTCAACAACATGACCAGTTATTCCACAATACTTACAAATTGGTCAATTTTTCTTAGAGAAAGATTTTACATATCTCGAAGCATCAGAATTAGCAACAAAAGCATAAACATTAGCAAGAGGAGGAGTAACAAAAATTTCTCTCTGTGGCTCTTCTTGAATAATATGAGAAAAAACCTTGTTAATCGATGGCAGGGGCTCTATTACCATCTGAGCCATAGCCGAAGCAAAAGATTCATTAAGTCTCATAAGGAATTGTAAAATACGTTTATGTTGAGCATAAGAATTCAACAAATTCACAGTACAACAAGAACACACAGGAATTAGCAACAAAAGCATAAACATCAGCAAGAGGAGTAACAAAAATTTCTCTCTGTAGCTCTTCCTGAATAATAAGAGAAAAAACCTTGTTAATCGGTGGCAAGGGCTCTATTAACATCTGAGCCCTAGCCGAAGCAAAAGATTCATTAAGTCTCATAAGGAATTGTAAAATACGTTTATGTTGAGCATAAGAATTCAACAAATTCACAGTACAACAAGAACACACAGGAATTGGTTTGTAATTAACGAACTTATCCCAAAGAGCCTTCAATCGAGTGAAATAAGCACTAACAAAAGTTCTCACTGAAACAATGATGAAATCGATTTTTGGATCTGAAAATCCAAGGTCCATTCTTTTGAGAGAATCGTTCATTTAAATCGATTCCTATCTCAAAAGCAATGGTAACATACAGTACACTAGCAAGGATTTCAAAAAAAACCAAGTTAAGTAACCAAGAAATGACCATATTATTACATCGTAACCATGAAGAAAAAAACGAATCAATAGAGATTGATTTAAGAATCGTACCATTCACGAATTCTAACTTATTTTTCGCAAAAAGGGCCATGGTCATCGAACGAGACCATGTGTGATAGTTGTCTCTAATCAAGAGTTACGTGACCAAAATAACGCCGGGGTTATTGCTGATATGAAAGAAGAAGGGACTCGTAGCATCTAGAGAAGAGGAAGAAAGATTCGGAACTTTCGCTACCATGAGGGAGAAAAAGAAATAAGAAATCCTAGAAAACGTATGATACCATATCAAGAATGGAAAGACTAGAAGTTTCTTCCATTCTAATAATCTCGAAACTGCCCAAATGTCACAATAAGTAAAAATAAAAATAATACAAATATTTATACTAAGAGCTAAATGATCCGGCCTAAGCTAAATACAGGTGAAATGTAAAGTGCAAAAATAAAATATAAATACACATGTGAAAAAACTATTTTACACTTTTCTATCTTAATACCTATTTAGCCCCACTTTTTTTTTTTTTTTCTTTTCCCTTTTCTTCTCTCTCTCTCTCTCTCTCTTGCCTACTAGCCCCATTATTCGTGCGTCGTCAGAATGTAATATTTCGAAAACATTAATATTTCGGCTAGTCAACTTGTTGTTGCATGTTAAAGGTTTTAAGCATGCTACATAATTTCATCCATTTTTTATTCAGATCCAAAACTCGAGTCTTCCAAAACTATGCCAAATCAAATTGGTTTCATTTAGATCTCCCATTTGTGCAGAATGAATATAAAGATTTGTTACCCGATCTTGAAGGTGGTGAACATCGGTACGGCGAGGACTGAACAATTTAACCGTATAATCGGACAGACCCGAATTATCGATCCGACTCGATCATATTGAGCCGACCCGAAAATAGAAAACGGGCAAACAATTCTATTTCTGCTTTTTCTGTATAAAACGGTTCGGTATCGGGTAATTACCCGTTATCCAAAACTTTCGCAACTCTTGATTTTCAAAACAGTTCCTCTTTGAACTGGCGCTGCCTATCTTCAGACTCCATCGACACCCAATAGAAAATTGACACATTAGGAAATTCCATAAGAAGATGGTGCACCGCATCACACAGGATCTAAAATAAAAAATTTCTCCTCCGTCCCGTGAATATCTCCTCCCTGACTTTTATTCTATTTTCAAACTCAATTAAAATGGTCAAAATTAAAGCAAGAATTTCATCCAATGACTTGGAATAAAAAGCACCAGCAATATCGTATAGTGTTTGAATGTGATTTTAACTTGTGGCTCTTCGAAATTTTCATCAAACACCTTTCATGCGTCTCTCATTTCCATTCTTGCAGCTGCCATTCATAACTCCACTGAATCCTTATTACATCACAATACTCACAGCATCAATTACAACATGTTTCTATCAAAATCATAATAAGAAAATTCAAACAAAAAAGACCAAATTATTGAACTGGAAATTAGTTTTTTTAACACAATTTCAAAAATGAAGATCACTCTTTGAACTGAAAATTCAAGACCCGCAACTACGGACAGTGACTTACGGTGGAGAGAGGAGAGAGAGAGAGAGCTACTATTCGACGCCGTTGAGAGAGAGAGAGGGATCACGTGGATGGGAATCCGAGAAAGGGAGTGGGTTTCAGTCGATTTCCACCCCTGCTCCTCAAAGGTTTTCCAACGGTAGGGCCCTGCTCTTCGATGGGTATCCAACGGTGGCCTCTGCTCCTCGCATTTTTTTCGACGGTGTATACTGCTCCTCGAATGTTTTATTGGAAAGGTGATTCAGAGAGAGAGAGAGGGGGGGGGGAAGGGGGACACACGTAGCACAAAATGTTTTTTTTCTTCCTCTGAATCGTGGTTTACCAGTAGGTTGATGTGGAATCTATGTGGCAAGCTACTATTCGATGCCGTTGATAGAAGATTAACTCTTTTCAAAAAGCACTATCTGGAGAAGGATAAGAAAACTTTTGTCCTTTTCATGTTGTATGAATCTATGATTAGCTTCCGTCGAGTAAGAAAAAGTTACCTTGGGAAGGCCATTTGCACTTAATAATGATAGGGTTAGGAATCTATTACTACTTATTTATTATCTAATTTATATTTTATTTTATTTTATTTAATAATTAAGAAAGTGAATATTAACAAAATTATATATTTTTTTAATTTTTTCTTAATGATTAAGGATATTAAAAAATACTTAAAATAAAATAATAAAAAAATAAAAAAATTTAAAATATATTTAAATAGTAGATGAGTTATAATAGAATAGTAATTTTATCATTACCATTTCTTAATCTATTATTATTATTAAAAAAATAATTTTTATACCTTTGGATGCCCATTTGCCTTGTAAGTTCTCTGAATATCTGACAAACAACCCTTTGATGGTGCATGTGGGCTCCCCACGTCCAAAAAGCCTGTTTCATAATTTAATACTCCATTATCCTTAATATTATTTATCATTTTAATTTTTATCATCTTCTCATTATTTTATAAAGTGATATTGAATAATTAAATATTATTTATTATATTTTATTTATAAACTTATCATCTAATATTATATCATAAGATGATAAAAAATTAATAAAAAATAGATGATGAATAAATTTTTTCTAATCCTTACCCAACTGGCTTAAAAACAAAATTTTATAATTTATTGTAAAATGAAATACATGCTCCCTTATATATGAGAAATGATAAAATAACTACTTTTTTACAATTTTTCTTAAAAATATTTATTTTAGTTTTAATTTTAATTTGAAGTGTTTAAAATTTTAAAAAAATTATTATTTTATTAAGTTGTAAATAAAGTGTAGTGGAATTGTAACTATCACTGCTTTTCTTCTTTTTCTTATTATTATTACTTTTTTTAATTTGATAACTAATTAAGTTTCAAGTGAAAATAATAATAATAAATTAAAATTTCAAAAATGTCGGGTCGGGTCGGAATACCCCATTTATTCCCGGAAATATTATCAGGTCGGGTAGGATGACACAGGCCGTGCCACCCATAGCAGTCCTGAGAGAAAAGCCATCACCACGACCTCACCAATACTGAGGCTGGAGAATGATTGGTGCTTTCTATCATTGACCCCTCTTCTAAATAAAATGGAAAACTGTTGCCACCAAGTTGTGGACCACCTCTCAATTTGCTTTTCCTCCAAGGTATCGTGGCTTTCATTAATGTCTGTTTCTTGAAGTACTTCGGCCTTAAGTTTGTCATCAAGGCGACAATTATAGGCAGAAGACAAGCTGTTCTGTTTAACCAGGACGAAATCCTCATTTGAATTATCCGATTTCACAGCTATATACAAAAATTAATCCAGAATGATGCATGTAGTTTGACACATGTGCATGATATGTGAGTAAAAGGTATTAACCACCTTAAAAACCAGAGCATATAATTTAAATCCGGCAACATGTGCAGACTTGCCCATCAGATGAAGTGAGTTTATTTTAATGCTTGAGTAACCTTATCTTGTTAACCGAATTCTGGAGAAGATGCCTCCCAAATTCAAGTGGAATATTAAGAGAATGAGCACTGGAAAGAGGAAGACTATATATAGGGAAAGCTAGAAACAAACAAATTATGACGTAAATGTGTAAAAAGCCTCCGAAATGCAAATTAATTTCTAGTGATCACAATAACTCGAACTGTTTTCTGTACAAACTAGCAGTAAAAGATAAAATGACAGGCCTAGAGATAAAAATAAACGGGCAAATTAAAGATATTTGCCCAAGAAATTTCTCAAAATTTTAACCATGTGACATTATATGTAACAGTTCTGAAATGAAGTTTGAAAGTTATTTCACATGAACCATTGGCAAGATCTAAGAGAAAATCTGCGGGATTCAACATGACAATTAGCCGACGGGGAATATCCAATGTTGGAAAAATATTCTGATCCTTTCCCAAAATACAATTAAAGGGTTCCCTTCAGATAACAGTGAAACCTTATCAAACATATAAAACAGCTTAGTCGAGGGCTGGTGTATTGTCATCACAATCATTCTACCTCCTTAATTTAGCTAGCTCCCACAACGTAGATATACAATTTTCTTAGCAGTTGTTGAGTCAAGACCTGACGTGGGTTTATAAGCATTTCTTGCATAGTTTTTGTGATGGGGGAAGAACCCAATACATTGGGTCCAGGACCGCAGGGATGATACGTTGCGGGGATTTGGGCCGACAATGAGGTTGGGGCCGACAATGAGGCCCAACCTGGTCATCTAAGTCTGGGCAAGGAAAGTAGAAGCCTAGATCAAAATATAGATAAGGAGTTCGAATTGGGACGAGAGATCTGGAGGAAGACTAGAAAAAGTGGGAAGAAGAGTGTGACGTGCGTCACCAACTGGAAGGGACGCAGGACAGGAAATATGCCGCATTTAATGCAACTCAGAACAAAGGCCACGTCGCATTTAATACAACCCAAAACAGAAGTCACATTGCATTTAATGCGGCCCAGAACAGAGGCCATGTTGCATTTAATGCACCCTAGGGCGCAGGGTGTGCTGCTTTGAATGTGGCCTAAGACCAGAGCAGTGCACAAAGAAGGCCTGGAGCCATCGCTGCTCGGCAAGGTGACGATAGGAAAGCTGCTCCGTAATGAAATACGCAGAGCAAATCACCCTTGCTACGCAACACCCCGCTATGGGGAAATCCTAAACGGTAACTATAAATAAGGGTTAACCCAACAGCAAATGAGTTAATGAAAAATACTATCATCTTTCATACATACCATCGTTCTTGCTTCCATCTTTGTTATCTCATTCCTCAAGATACTGACTTAAGCATCGGAAGACTAACGGGCCCCGAGGTCCCCTCTCGATTGTAACTGTGCAGGATCGCGTTGGGATACCGGGGGTGTGAAGTTGCCTAAGCTTGCGAAACACGACATCAACAGTTTTAAATTTCGTTCTGTTCCGGCCGTTCCAGTCGAAATTTTGTGACATAGTGTAGTATCTGGTACATTATACCTGCTCGTTTCGTTTCGCTCTAAATTCTAGCCCATTCCGGTCCATTCAAGCCATTGCGGTCAAATTTTGGCCATTCCGGTCCCTATTCTGTTTCGGACTATTTTTGTAATTTTCTTGTGCTTGAATGATATTTTTGTAAATTTTAAATCCATATGGTATTTAATTAATTCTAGAATATAAAATGTATTTATATAATTTTAATTTTGTTGTAACTTTAAATATGCCACCTCATTCCTTTTTTTAAATATCATTATTTTTTTATAATTTCTCTATTCTTTTATATTATTTTTTTTTTTGTTTTTGCGTCTCAACTCATGAAGTTTGTGATTTTTTCAACCTATATTCATTTTATAAATCTTCAATTCTTCTATACACATATACATGATACACAATTATATATATATGTATTTATTTTATTAGTTGTTAGTAATTTATATATACATATAAATATTTATATATAATATATAATTAATCCCGAAATGGTATACCGGAATATACCAGTACCGAAATATTCCATTCCAATACTTAAACCGGAATGATCACCGGAATGTAATTTAAAACATTGATTTCTTGTCCTATACTAACCCTCTTTCTCTCTCCCCCGAAACCCATCAGAAATTGTCCTCCAATAATGCTTTTCTTGCATTTAGATAGCCCTAGTTGAGTTATCACAACTTCTGCATGTTGAACTTTCTCTTCTTTCGTGAAATTATTCAATAATCACATAAGGGAAGTGAATACCAGAGTCTCAGCCACAGTCAAGTGGGGATAGAGAACATCATGATCTTGGGTAACAAATCTAGTCATGTTTCGTTTTAATCCGTTGGAGAAAGGCTTGCCATTGCAGGTTCTGCTTCTGCCAAGTCGACCACCAAGGCAGCCTCTCCTAGTGCAGTTAGCAATGTCGTTTTGTCACTGCCAAATGGGCCTAGCATGGCCAGAATCTCTCCATGTTCGACCATGCCTGTGATTCCCTTTAGTATCATTTTCTCCTCAGCCTTGGCCTTTTTTTGAGGTATTAATCCCCGTTTCCTAGGTCTTATTTTGTAAACAATGTTCATAAACTGTTCAATAAATCAAAATACAGATGAAAAATAATTAACAAATCATATTTTGTAATATAATCTAATGGTTATATTCGGTAAAAATATAGACTTTGAATAATCCAAGAACAAGTAGACCATGCATGGAACTATTGGAAGAGATTCATGTTGAAGTCTCTGCCCCAAGCAAGTAGTCAACAATGGCTGCTTGCTTCTCAACCTCCAGCGCGTAGTGCCCAGCGCCCAACTATCTATTGAATGCATATTAAATGCATTTATACGGTAATGCGATATACATTCGCTTATAAATTGAAGCTCCATACGAGAGTTTCAGACACATCCAAGGAAGAGAAGAGAAAAGAGAGAGAGTCTAGAGAACTCAGAGAAAAGAAGAGAGTTGAGTTGAGTGGAGTGTGATCCTCCTCCTCTGTAATATTTTCTTGTATACCACTATTTAATAGTGAAGTTCTTTTCTGTGGATGTAGACAGTTGCCAAACCACGTTAAATTCTTGGTGTCACTGAGTGCGTAGAGTGTACTCTTTTATTACCGCTTTTATCCCTTCTGCCTTGTTGATTTCCCTAACAAGTGGTATCAGAGCGATTGTTGGGAAGACTTTTTTCTTCTTTTTTTTTTTTTTTTTTTTTTTTTTTTTTTTTTTTTTTTTTTTTTAACAGAAAACTCGTTTTTAGTGTGTAGCTCAGTTTTCAAATTTAAGCATACCACTGTGTTCGTCTCATCAAGACAAGAAAAGTGGTGAAAACCAGACGCCGGAAGGACGCCACACGCTCTCCCACGCACCATCTGAAGATCGGAGAGTGAGCCCACTCTCGACACGCACCACACGCGCCAAGGAGAGGCACGAGCGCGTGATACCCACTCTCGGCACGCGCCACATGCACTCCTGAGAGAGTCTTGCGCGTGAAGTCCACGCGCACTTGAATCTAGAAGGCGCGTTAGATACATGCGCCTACGTGCTGCACGGGCGACAATGTTCCTTTTTGGTTCTTTTGCTCATTCCTTGTGCTATCTGAGTCTGATTTTGACGAAACAAGACTCGTTTCCAACAAAATCAAGCGTTCCGGACACAACGGTGCTGTCCATTTTGGGATATTCCACTTAAAAGATCATGTACTTGCATTTTATATTTAGAATTAGTCTAAATCCATGGAGGATTCAGCATCAGGCGCCATGATAAAGCTGGCTGCCTCAAACTACAGTCTTTGGAGGCCTCAGATGGAGGATCTATTGAACTGTAAAGATCTGTTTGACCCTTTGAAAGATGAAGGGAAGAAGCCAGATGTAATTATGGATCAAGTGTGGAGAAAGATGCACAAGAAGACTATCTGTCAGATCAGACAATGAATTGACAATAGTGTTTTTCACCACGTGGCCCAGGAGACAGATGCATATAGCCTCTGGAAAAAGTTGGAGGATATGTATCAAGCTAAGACTGCTCGAAACAAGGCCTTCTTGATGAGACGGCTAGTTAACTTGAAATTGAAGAGCGATACCTCTGTTGCCGAGCACACTAGCGAGTTTCAAAACCTAGTTAACCAGCTCGGATCCGTCAACTTGAATCTTGGCGATGAAGAACAAGCCTTGCTACTTTTTAGTTCATTACCAGATAGTTGGGAGACGCTTGTGGTCTCCCTCAATAACTCTACTCTAAATGGCAAACTTACCATAACGATGGTTAAGGATGCCCTGTTTAATGAGGAGGCCAGACGAAAAGAGACAAACATGAATCAAACTCATGTCCTTGTCACCGAGAGTAGAGAAAGGCCTCGAAGTGATGATAGAGGGAGAAGTGGAGGCAGAAACAGAGGGAAGTCTCAACCACGTGGAAGGTCCAGCAGTAGCACGAACCAGTAGACGAATAATATGAAATGTTACCATTGTGGCAAAGAAGGCCACATAAGGAAAAATTGCCGCAAGTTTTTAAGGGAGTAAGGTCAAAGCAGTAAGCTGAAGAAAGAAAATGGTGAAACCCTTATCACTCTTTCGGGAGATGTGGCAATACTCTCCACCAGTGACGAGACGCGTCTGCACGTTGCAAGCCATGATGTTGAGTGGGTGGTAGACACAGCTACTTCAGCAATGGCACTTGGAAGCTGTCACAAGGTGCCATGGTTGTCGCCCAAGGACATATTTGCAGTACGTTGTACAAAACCCATGTGAAGATTGGTTTTGATAGCCTCAATGCAGGGAAGACGAGGCATCACCGAATCTGTGGCATAAGAGACTCGGATACATGGGTGAGAAAAGGTTGGATACGCTTACGAATAAGGCATTCATCAAGGTTGCCAAAGGAATAGCGTTAAACCCTTGTGAGTACTGTTTGTTTGGCAAACAACACAGAGTCTCATTCCTCTACGAAGAGAAGATCAGAGTTATTGAGTTTGGTACACTCTTATGTATGTGGTCCCATGGAAGAAGAGTCATTGGGAGGTAATAGATATTTCGTGACATTCATTGATGATGCTTCAAGAAAGGTCTGGGTATATGTTTTAAAGTCAAAGGATCAAGTCTTCGAGCACTTCAAGAATTTCCACACCCTAGTGGAAAGAGAGACGGGAAAGAAGTTGAAGTGCCTGCGAAGGGACAATGGAGGAGAATATATTTCCAAAAGGTTCGCTGCATACTGCGCTGATCGCAGTATTCAACATAAGAAGATGGTCCCATATACCCCTCAGCACAATGGTGTAGCCGAAAGAATGAATCGGACCATCATTGAAAGAACAAGATGCATGCTCAGTATGGCTAAGTTACCAAAGCCATTCTGGGGTGAAGTTGTTCGTGCTGCCTGTTACCTGATCAACAGATCACCTTCCACACCACTAGAATTTGAAGTTCCTGATAAGGTTTGGTCTAAAAAAGATGTCTTTTACTCTCACCTGAGAGTGCTTGGGTGCAAAGCTTTTGCACACATATCCAAGGAGCTAAGACAGAAGCTCGATGTCAAGTCAACTCCATGTATCTTTGTTGGATATGGAGATGAAAAATTCGGATACAAATTATGGGATCCAATAACAAAGAGAATTGTCAGAAGTAGGAACATTGTGTTCTATGAAAACAACATATAGGAATTGAAGCTTCCTCGATGTTAGTAGAGTTTAGTTCCTATACACATCCTGCACCATTACAGTTCACCACAGATAATGAGGATATGCAGAATCGAGATCCAGAAGTAGAAGAAGAAGGTCAGGGCGTCGAGCAGGGGGAGCAAGAACCCTTTCCACCAGCAGCTGGTGTACCACCACAAGGGTTAGATGGTGATGAACCTATTTTGGTTGATGAAATTCAACCAAGAAGATCGGCAAGAGGCCCCCAATTGATTCCGTCGATGAGATATCCGGAATCAAACTATATTCTGCTTACTGATGAGGGGGAGCTGGAGAGCTTTCAGGAAGTTCAAACTCATGCTGATAGAAGCCTATGGGTGCAGGCAATGCAAGAAGAGATGAGTTCTTTGCAGAAAAATCAGACCTATGAGTTGGTGAAACTTCCTGAAGGAAAGAAAGCCTTAAAGAGCAAATAGGTGTTCAAGCTGAAGAAAGATGGCCAAGGAAAGCTGATAAAGCACAAGGCCAAATTGGTTGTCAAAGGATTCCAACAGAAGAAGGGAATCGACTTTGAAGAGATATTTTCCCCAGTGGTGAAAATGATGTCAATCCGAGTCATACTCGGATTGGTAGCCAGCTTGAATTTGGAACTCGAACAGATGTATGTAAAGACAGCCTTTCTCCATGGAGATTTGGAGGAGGAAATCTATATGGAGCAACCAGAAGGATTGGTAGCCAGAGAAAGATCACTTAGTCTGCAAGCTAAATAAGAGTCTCTATGGCCTCAAGCAAGCGCCGAGGCAATGGTACAAGAAGTTTGACTCATTCATGATGAGTCATAATTACAAGAGACTTGTTGCAGATCAGTGTGTCTATGTTCGAAGGTTCCAGGATGACAAGTTTGTCATACTCTTTCTTTATGTTGATGATATGTTAATCGTTGGTGAGGATAGGTCCAAGATTAACAAACTAAAGAAGGAACTATCCAAGTCCTTTGACATGAAGGACTTAGGCCCAGCACAGCAACTTTTGGGCATGAAGATTGTTCGTGATAGGAATGTCAAAAGGATGTGACTATCACAACAAAAATATGTTGAACGGGTCATCAGACGTTTCAACATGGGAGATGCTAAGCCAGTCAATACTCCACTTGCTAACCACTTCAAGTTGAGCAAGAGCTAGTGTCCTTCTTCAAAGAAAGAGATTGAAGAAATGGAAGTAATTTCTTACTCTTCAGCAATAGGAAGCCTGATGTATGCAATGGTTTGTACCAGACCAGATATTGCTCATTCTGTAGGCATGATGAGCAGATTCATTTCAAATCCAGGAAATGATCATTGGGAAGCAGTCAAGTGGATTCTCAGGTACCTAAAAGGTACATCGAAGATGTGCTTGTGTTTTGGAGGAGCTAAACCAGTTTTGGAAGGCTATACAGATTCAGATATGACAAGAGATCTGGATAGCAGAAAATCTACTTCATGATTTCTCTTCACTTTTGCAGGGGGAGTTGTCTCTTGACAGTCTAAATTACAGAAGTGTGTTACTTTATCTACAACTGAGGCAGAGTACATTGTCGCAACGGAAGCTGGAAAAGAGATGTTGTGGATGAAGCGTTTTCTCCAAGAACTAGGAGTCAAGAAGACTACAAGGTATATTGTGATAGTCAAAGTGCTCTAGATTTGAGCAAGAACTCAATGTACCATTCCCGTACTAAGCATATTGATATCCGCTATCATTGGATATGCGAAGCGATGGAACAATAGATGTTGAAGCTTGTGAAGATCCATACGAAAGAGAATCCAGCGGACATGCTGACGAAAATGGTTACAAGTGAGAAGCTTGAGCTATGCAGAGACATAGCTTGGATGGATAGCATCTAGGTAAATGGGCATGGAGGGGGAGAATTGTTGAAATCCCTGCCCCAAGCAAGCAGTCAACAATGACTGCTTGCTTCTCAACCTCCAGCGCACAGCGCCCAACGCCCAACTGTCTATTGAATGCATATTAAATGCATTCATACGGTAATGTGATATACATTCGCTTATAAATTGAAGCTCCATGCGAGAGCTTCAGACACATCCAAGGAAGAGAAAAGAAAAGAGAGAGAGCCTGGAGAGCTCTGAGAGAAAAGAAGAGAGTTGAGTTGAGTGGAGTGTGATCCTCCTCCTCTGTAATATTTTCTTGTGTACTACTATTTAATAGTGAAGCTCTTTTCTGTTGATGTAAGCAGTTGCCGAACCACGTTAAATTCTTGGTGTCACTGAGTGCGTAGAGTGTATCTTTTATTATCGCTTTTATCCCTTCCGCCTTGTTGATTTTCCCAACAATTCATACAAGAACAGACATAATGTACTTGATTTTAACGTACGTACCTTCAATGCGATAGGTCGATTGGCTTTCTAGCTTAAAGATGGCGGGGCTTTCCAATTCGTGTTATTGGTAGTTTGAGCATCTATGCCCACAATCTCTTTCACTATGAAACCAATTTATACTGTAGCTGTGTTTTTCTTGTGGAGAGTGAGGGAATCATCGCTAAAAGACTATTTGCGGCGATAATTTGTCGCCGCAAATAGAATTGCCTGACATACCCCTTTATGGGTCTTTGACGGCGACATTTTGGGTATATTTTTGGCGATTTTTAATCATCGTAAAATGTCTCGATAAAATCACGAATCCCCCTTCTTTCTTTTTCCCCATTCTTTCATTTCCTTCTCTCCCTTTATTCTTTTCCCCCAGTTCGATACTCCTTCTCTGAGTTTGCTACTGCCCTTCCCAAGCCGTGCCTGCTACCGTGCCATCACCACCTCGCCGAGGAGGTGAGTCTCCCAATCCTCCCTCTGTTTCTTTTTCTCTGTGTGTGTGCGTTTCTCTCTCTCTCTTCGTCCGTTTCTCCCACTCTCTATTTCGCCCTAATTATCTCTCTCTCTCTCTCTCTCTCTCTCTCTCTCTCTCTCTCTCTCTCGGTTCCATCGTCGCATGTGGGGGATCTCGACTGGAGCGTGGACGAGGGGCTGCTGCTCAATGAATGGGTCTCTGTTTTTCAAAAATTTCCCCTCCCTTTTTAGGTATGTGTATTGCAAACATTTCATCTTAGGTTCAGATTCTTATGTTGAATTCTTGCTGATCACAGGCATCGACTTTGTTGGTAAGGTTTAGCTTCTTCGTCTAGCAGGCTTCTTTTTTCTTTTTCCTCTTTTTCTCATGCAACTGTACTTGATTTTTCTCGCTGGGTTTGGTCTTGGATGTGAATGAAAGAGTGGGTTGATCGTATTTTTCTACAAAATTCGAGGCTTCATCTGGTTTGTGAATTTTGAAGGGTTATATTGTGGGAGCTTTTAGTATATTCACTGACTCGAGCCATTAAGGCTGCTACCTCATGTTTGGATATGAACAGAATCTGGCTCTAACAGAGTGTTTTAGAGTCATATTATGTTCTTAGAAATTGTCCTGAGAAATTGAGGCATGCGTTGGAATTATTAGGGGTAAAACCCTATGCCACAAGCTAGGCTGGTTGCACAGCCCACATGCTCACACAAACAAATGGCATTATTTCTGTTCTGCATGTTCATATTCAATTTGAATGATATAGGCAATGGAATGGGCAAATGCCTTATTTTGAAAATAAAATATGTAGTTTCATATTCACCATGAATTGTTTCTCGATTGGAATTCTTGTATAATTTTGATGATCTTGAGGACGAGGACTCTGGTTTAGGCTCTGTAGTATGTAATATATAGCAGAATAAGTTGGTTTTTTTAATGTTTGTATCATTCAGTTTTTATGTTGGAGCCTAAAGTTTTATATATGTTTTGTTGGACTCATTATATTCTCTCAGACTTGTTCATCCAAGAATCATAAACAAGAGGTTCAACATCTAGAAAGACTGCTGCCTCATTTGTTAGTATTTGTGGCATGTGTTAGAATCATCTTTCAATTTGATTTTGCTGGTTTGGTATCTTGAGACTTTCATTTCACTTTTGTTGTGTCTTGTAATTCTTGTATAATTTTAATGACCTTGAGGATTTTGATAATCTTGAGGACTTTGGTTTACGCTCTATAGTGTGTAATATATAGCAGAATAAGTTGTTTTTTTTTTTAAGTTGGTTTACATTACCAAATTATTGAGAAAAAATTTCGTCTAAGTGTGTTAATATATCTAGTACTATGGCTCAATGATTAGAGAATTTATAAAGTTTCCATAACCGACTTAGGAAGTAAACAAATAATTAATTATATAGTTGGGATTAATATGAGTGATCACCCTTCTTTTTAATTAATTTATTATGTGCAAATTATACCTTGTGCCGATGGTATTAATGATCAATAGCTATATCTCCATTACTGAGATTCGCTATTTTTCCTGCAATTTTATTAGACAATATATTCTATTAGAATTTAATTATAGATGATTTTAGTAAATTATATATATATACACACATATATGTTAGTCAGCTAAAATAACTAGCAAATCTACCTCATTACCATTGATCTATATGCAACTTGTGTTCTAGTTTCAAGATTTTGACTATTTGAAGATTTTATTCAAAGCGAGAACATAAAGACAATAACGAAGGTAGGGGAATAATCACTGCACATGATGTTTTCCAGTACTACTGCATGCATGCTTCAGTGTTTTTTTTTAATGTTTATATCATTCAGTTTTTATGTTGGAGCCTAAAGTTTTATGTTTATTTTGGTTGGACTCATTACATTCTCTCAGACTTGTTCTTTCAAGAATCATAAATAAGAGGATTAACATCTGAAAAGACAATTACTTAGAGCCACAGAAGAAATAAATAAACTGGAGGTTAGTACATATCAGAAATTTGATGCTTTCTCTTTGGTTACTATACAATTTTTGGCTATGAAAATGTTTACATATTTAAAGTTGATGTGGCTGTATGTGAAACCCATATGTGTACATTATCCAAGATTGCATTTGGTGAATCTATTGCAAACATATTTCTGAGGATGTTTTGTCAATGATACATGTGAAATCCATGTGTCATGTTTGTATCTTCAACTTTTATATGATATTTACCTTTTAGGGACATTTATTTTTATTCTTTTGGTTAATTTTTATTGTGCTTGGATGTATATTTATTTTCCTTAAAATATAAAATTAGTGCATCTCTTGGATTTTGATGAATACGATGTTCTGCATTTATATATATATTTTTTTTTTTGGCATAATTGTTCTTTGCTACGAATCCTAATTCGCCGCATATATATTTTTTTATATGTTTATCATTATTTTCGGCGAGTACTATTCGCCGCAAATAGTTGTTTCCTGAGACCTAATCTAGCGCCAAAAATGATTCTACCTTGCGTGAAAAGATTATTTTCGACGAATCTTTTTCGTGGAAAAAGAAATCCCATCCGACGAAATGTGAAGGTCACCGTAATTGATCAACACAGACGATTTATTCTCGGCCAATTTGCTGCGAACGCGCATCGGTCGGATGAAGTCTTTTGTGGCGGAAAATATACTTTTTGCGGCGAATACTCATCGCCGCAAAAGGCCAGATTTTTTTGTTGTGTTATGGTCCTTCTCTTGAACCAAGATCAAGAATTTGAACTCGCTGTCTCTCTTCCTACTATTCTTTTCAGATGGGTGATATAGAGTGGTTATTTATAGATCAACGTATAACTAAAAGCTCGAGAGTACAAAACGTTGGACCAGAATGAAGGGTAGGATCATGAAGTCATTGCTCATGCGAGAGAGATGAGAAAAGTTTAAGGTTTTTTTATTTGGTTATGGTCACGAATCTTGAGCCGTCCTGCGGTACCTTAATTGATGATTTGATGAGATTTTGGCTTGAAATTTGACGTTTTCACCACTCCACATTTATAGATTCAAAATCGTAGGTGATATATATGAATTAGCTTTCATAACCTGAGAATGTGCCTTATTATATTCGCTTCCATGAAAGACTTTTGTTTTTTAGTAAAACATACTCTTTATTTGCAATAAAATCTTTTAGTACATGACTGTTTTTCAACCTGCAATATACATCTTTGAATTAAATCAGGCTCATCCTCCATCCAGATTTGCTCTCCATCACAAGATTGAGCAAATAATTTAGCTAGCATGCATGTCATGCTCGCTTCTGTTTCATATTGCATAAAGTTGCCATTACATTCCCAAATCGAGTGCATGCATGGCAATTCTTTCGTTTATTTTCGATTTGCAATATGTATACGATCGAGGATTGCATGGAGGAATATCGACTCTCATGATCATGTAACACTTTAACGATAATGTCATGCTGAGGTTTCGGAGCAATAATATTATAAAATACTGTTTTTATTATTTTATATATCAAAGAAATCTTATTATTACCATTTAGTACCGCGTGTCTTTTAAGGGAAGAAGACATTCAAAAGCATTTTAACCTAATTTTTTTTTTTTTTTTTTTTTGATAAAGCATTTTGACCTAAAAAATTAAGGATACATCATATATAGAATAGACATAGTCACACCAGCTTCCTAAATTAATGTACGCCAAGCTGATCTCCGCCTTCAATATCACATTCAACTCTTCCAGGTAACTGCTTGTAATTACATACGGATTATCTGATGAAAAACAAAATTCTAATTAATTTAAACTTAATTCACAAGTTACATACGTACTTTGTCATGACTACATTAATATTAATAAAAAAAAAGAACTTTTTTTATATTTATTTTTATTAACTATAAAAACAAAGAAACATTAATAACAAGCAATTCGCTTTTCAGATGTTGACCATTTTGTGATATTTTTAATAATTAGACCATGTTCATGACAACTAAAACATTGAGTTGAGAGATGAGTCGAGATAGTTTTAGATGAGTTAAATAAAATATTGTTAGAATATTATTTTTTAATATTATTATTGTTTTGAGATTTGAAAAAGATGAATTGTTTATTATATTTTATGTAGAAATTTAAAAAAATTATAATGATGAAATAAAATAAATTGAGATGAATTTCCAATCCAAACCGTGGCCAAAACAGAAATACATTGATGTTAAAAAAAAAAAAAATACATGATTGCATGAACAACTAATCCTTTGGGCTTTTCCAATAACCACAATTTTAATTCATATTACACGTTGTGAGGCTTAAAGCAGAGCCGATTTATATGCTAATATGTTAACAAGAGGCATCATGGGCCATCTATGTGGGTCCAATGTATTAGAGTGACTATGACTAGGAAGGCCCGTTTTCTTTCTCCCATCAAAGGTCTCACTCCACAACTCATGACTTGGAAGGCCCGTTTGTTTGGTGGCATGGCATCCACTTATTCTGGAAATTTTAGCAGAACCAGAGCAAAAAACTTCATTACCACGACAGCCAATTCGGGCCGAAAACAAAAGGTTCATTGAAATTCTCTCCGTTTCAAGTATGAGATCATGTGGCACCTCTAACTATTCGAATTACCACCACCACGTTTCTACCTTAATGATTAAGGTAGGATACTATTTTAACACTAACAATACTATTTTTTCAATTATAAGGGGAAAAATAATTCCTACCTTACTTCACTTTCTTTGTCATTCCAATCCTCATGAGGGCAATATAAGCAATGAGCCGGTAAACCACGAGCATGATGGTCAAGGCAACAAACGCGACGGCTTGCTTGTTTAGCCCCACTTGCTTTATAGGCGGATACTCCCCAACCAAACAATACCCAGCAGGAGCAGCACAAGGATACGTATCGCTAAGGCTGTATTGACACCCTAACAAGAGCTTGTATGTGTAATAGCTGATGGAGAGGTATTTGATCCACGCTATGAAGGGAGGCACGTGCTGAACATAGTATCCACCAGCAAGCATGAATGATAGCATTATGACTGATCCAAGAGTGGCGGCGGATTTCTGGTCCATTAAGGAAGCACCAAGGGCGAGACCTAAGCCTTGAGATACTAGCACGCTGTATAGCTGGACAAACAGGGTGAGCAAAAAGTGTCCGGCGCTGGCTTTGAGCCCTGCCATCCAGTATGTGATGGTGACGAAAATGGTGGGAAGGACAAGCTCCATAGGGAGGTCGGCAACTGTGCTTGCCATGAAGTATGATGAAAGCCTGTACATTCCTGAAGAACGTTCCTTCTCGAGCATCAATCGCTCCTGGGGAAGGTGAAAATGGCTTGAAATAGCGAGAAGAAGCCCCAAAATCCAGATTGGAAGAAGAGCAGCCCAATCTGTCCATGTAAAGTTTCAGCAAAATTATTCCAGTGTTTAGAATGTGATGTTTTGGATGGCATTATTCTTTATGTTTTTGTACTTGTCTTAGCATATTGAAGGTATAAGCATGCAACATAATTTCATCCATCTTTTATTCAATTCCAAAACTCGAATCTTCGAAAACTATGTCAAATCAAACTAGTGTCATTTAGATCTCTGCAGAATAAATATAAAGATTTGTTACCAGATCCTGTAGGTGGTAAGCATTAGTATGCCACCATAGGAGTCCCGAGAGAAAAGCTATCACCACAACTTGACCAATCTTGAGGCCGGAGAATGATTGGTGCTTTCTTTCCTTGACCCCTCTTCTAAATAGAATTGAAAACTGTTGCCACCAAGTTGTGGACCACCTCTCAAATTGCCTGTCCTCCAAGGCGACGTGACTTTCATTAATGTCTGTTCCTTGAAGTTCGGCCTTCAGTTTGTCATCAAGACGGCATGTATAGGCAGAGGACAAGCTCTGTTTAACCGGGATGCTATCCTTGTTTGAATCATCCGACGCCACACCTACAAAAATTAATCCAGAATGATGCATGTTGGACATCGTGTACATATCATGTACAAAGTATTAATCATCTTAAAAAGAAGTGCAAATAATCTGAATCCGGCAACATGTACAGACTTGCCCATCAGATGATGTGAGATTATTGTACGCTAGCTTGTGAACCAAACAAGATACTGTTAGATTAATGTAGTTCTAGCCATTTCAAACTAATTATTGTTCAAATTCAGGAGAAGAAGCCACTAAATTCAAGTGGAATTTTAAGCGAATGCGCACGAGAAAGTGGAAGACCATATACATGGGAAGCTGGAAACAAACAAAATTATGAGACAACTGACTGATCAAAATCCCCCGAAATGCAAACTGATTTCATGTGACCAAAACTCGAATTGTTTTCTATACACACTAGCAGTCAAAGATAAAACGACAGGCCTAGAGATAAAAATAAAAGGGCAAGGGATATTTGCCCAAGGAAATTTCCCAAAATTTTAACCATATGACATTATAGGAAATAGTTCTGAAATGAAATTTGTAAGTTAACTAGCACGTACCATTGGTTAGATCCAAGAGAAAATCTGCGGGATTCATGGCAACCGACGGGGAATATCCAATGCTGGAAAAATATTCAATGGCTTCGGATCCTCTCCCAAAATACAAAGGGTTTCCTTCGGATAACAATGAAATCTTATCGAACATATAAAACAACTTACTCGAAGGCTGGTGTATTGTCATCACAATCGTTCTACCTCCTTTTGCTAGCTCCCACAACGTAGATACAATTTTTTGAGCAGTTGTCGAGTCAAGACCTGATGTGGGCTCGTCCAATAATAGCAGACTAGGGTTTATGAGCATTTCTTGTCCTATACTAACCCTCTTTCTCTCTCCCCCGGAAATCCCTCTCAGAAATGGTCCTCCAATAATGCTATTCTTGCATTTAGATAGCCCTAGTTGAGTTATCACAGCTTCTGCATGCTGAACTTTAGCATCTTTCGTGAAGTTATTCGGTAATCGCAAAAGGGAAGTGAATACTAGAGTCTCAGTCACGGTGAGGTGGGGATAGAGAACATCATCTTGGGTAACAAATCCAGTATTTCGTTTCATTGCATTGGAGAAAGGCTTGCCATTGTAGGTTATGCTTCCACCAAGTCGGCCACCAAGGCGGCCTCCCAGTGCAGTTAGCAATGTTGTTTTGCCACTGCCAGATGGGCCTAGCATGGCCAATATCTCTCCCGGTTGAACCATGCCTGTGATTCCCTTCAGTATCATTTTCTCCTCCGACCTGGCCTTTTTCTGACGTATTAATCCCCCTTTCCTAGGTTTTATCTTGTAAATAACGTCCATAAACTGTTCAATCAATCAAAATAGAAATGAAAAATAATTAACAAATCATCTTTTGTAATATAATCTGTTATATTATAGACTTTGAATAATCCAAGAACTAGAAGATCATGCATGCATGGACAATCTTGGATGAGATTCATAAAAAAAAAAAAAAAAAAAGACATTAACGTACTCGATGATCTTAACGTACCTTCAATGTGACAGGTCGATTGGCTTTCTGAAAGATGGCAGGGGCTTCCGTATCAGTCTTATTAGTAGTTTGAGCTTCAATGTCCGCCATCTGATCTTGCACTGTGATCTCACTTTTCGACAAACGTCCTTCTATAAGCCTTCTTAAGGATACAAGTAATTGAATCTATCGCTTCCAATAAATTTAATCAATCTATTTCTATATTGGACAAAGATCATGAATTTGATCTATTTGTTATAGATCAATATATAGTTAATAAAAGTTGAAGAGAACAAAACGTTGGGATCAGAATGAAGTGGGTCACGAAGTAATTGCTCATGCGAGAGAGATGATCAGAAGAGTGTTTTTGGATTTGGCTATATATGGTCAGAATCCTTAATTGATCATGATCTGATGATGAGATGTTGGCTTGAAACTCTTGATTTTAGGTTTGGGCGTTTCCACAGCTCTCTCTCTCTCTCTCTCTCTCTCTCCCCCACATTCTGTTACTGATCGATCTCCACTGCACCAGTACTCCACATTTATAGTGCCAAAATATTACGTGATATATATGAATTAGTTAGCTTTCACAACCTGATAATGTGCCTTATTTTCGCTTCCATAAAAGACTTGGGAACTCATCCTTATTTTAAGTAGGGAATTTTCCCAAAAAAAAGAATAAAAATAAAAAATAAAAGAAGGAATTCAAATTTAACAAATTACCTGTTGCCAAAAGCATTTTAGCGTAAAACGATACATCTGCATAATCACACTGGCTTCCTAATTGTACGCCATATAATTTGGAACAAATCACACTGGAAATTCTTTCCCAAAGCCCAATATCCATGCTAACTTATTGCTAAATACAATTAACTGTACGTAAAACTTGTATAGGATCTTTTTCTTCAAGCTATTTGGGTTTGAGAATTGAAAAACCTATAAAAGAGAGTAGAGATTTTTCTCTAGGGAATGAAGTTTTGCCTTAGAACGTCTAATGAAAAACGCAAAGCCCTTTTATATAAGCAAGACCATGAATCCACACTAATTACTCCGACAACTTTTGGGCTATTTTCATTATTTCATCCATAAAAAAATAGCAAGGGTTAATCACTTTATTTATTAATGGCAATTATCTATGCTTGATAGATGAAGTGAACCACCTTAAGGAGACAAATGATTTTCTAGGGAAACCAAACCAAAAGTCTAACATTAACTTCTTCACTTCACGTACAAGGTAATTAGGATACCAGCTGCCATATATGTTTGTTGATGCTGATGGAAGAGAGATTATACACGCAAAATGTCAACTACACCATCCCAATTGGGCACTGATCGGCCTAGCTCTCCGTCTGCAATATCACATTTATTAATATACCCACAATTTTGATAAATTGCACCACACAAAAGCATGTGTGCTTATGCTGTATTTATAGACTCTTTTACATACAATATGACGATTATAGATTTTATATAGATATTATAGATTTTTATCTTTATTTTATTTTGGAGAGAGATTTGGATTTGGGTTTAAACTCTTTTCTTACCCACCAGAGATATTAGACTTGAAGTTGGACTCTTGTCTTGCACTGTTGATGAACTGAATAAGTAGCCAAACTCTTGTACATCCTCTGGCGATAATTAATTACACCGGATTTTGAATTCAGATTTACACGAAGAAGTCAGCTGGCCGTACGTCTTTCTTTCGATCGGAATGGTAGGCTGCACCTGCACTCAGATCATCGTTGGGCTGAAATTTTGGATCGAGACCCTTTTATTGGGCTTTGATAGCCGCCGTACTAATCCCACTCAGCCTAATTTTTCAAAGTTGGGCCACTAGTGATATTATTGATTCCTGCCCTCTTCGTTTTCTAAATCTAACCGGAAAAGATGGAGGTGGGAACAGAGTCATGGCTGAAAGATATTTATTTTTGGAGCTTTGTTATTCTTTCTCCTCATATACCGCGCTCTTTTTTGTTTATTTTTATTTTTTAATTTTTTTTGGTTTCATTCTTCTTAAACTTGTTGAATTCTTCTATACATCATGATATGAACCTGCGAGAATGAAATCTTTTAAACCCATAGTCAATTTAAAAACTCCTCAAAAAAGTCAAAATCAAGTCAATGAATGGAGAACCTAGACCTGATGAGAATTTGTTTCAAGAACCTAGATTATATTAAAATCTAGACTCGTAGAAGAACCCGTCTCAAGAACCCAGATTACAAGGAGGAACGTTACAAAGATTGTGATTTACTTTTGATTAGTTCAAAAGTTCATTCAAGAACAAGAAGAGATAAACTCAACTCACAATGAATAAATTCTTCAAATTTTATAAAACTCATTAAAATGAGGCAACAAATAGTATTTAAATTAAGTTCATCTTGAGTGTTAGAGTCTTGCTAGCTTCATCCCAAGTGAATTGTATCAATCCTTTCATTGCCTACTTGATATTCTTAACTCTTGACCTTGTAATTGACCCACTTAGAACTTACAAAGAATCTTTAAGATTAGGTCCATCTTGATGCCCATCACATCATCTATATATCACATATTTAGTAAGAGAAAAAAAAAAATTATGGTGTGTAAAAATGATAAATAGAATTTTCTTATTTTTGGGATCGGCTGATTTTTATTTTGCAATGCATTAAATTGCCCACCCAAATATGCCTATTTCTCTCTATAAAATATATTTAAATTCGAAACTAAAATTCAACTGTCTATTAGGATTTTTCGGATATCTATGGGTTTAGTACGAGTTTTCGGGATCTATTATTGATGTCCTACTAGAACTCAACTGTCTACTATATTTTCACAATCTATTTCTAAATTTTTTTAAGATGACGACTATATTTAGTTTTATTAATAAATCCTTACTTATTATAGAAAATTAATACTTTATGTAAAAAGAATATAGAGGTTACCGTATCTGAAATTCCAAAACTAGACTCTTATGAAAAAACAAATATTATTAGCAACAAACAAGAATTAAAATACAAAAAGAGACTAAAAATTAAGGCACGAAATTCACAGTTCAAAGCAAAAGTTCCAACCATATATATATGGTATGTCTGAAGTGCAAAAATGGACCTGCATATATTAAATTTGTAACATGATTGTTGAGTGTTTGTTAGGAGGTCATGTATGGTCCAACTCATGATAAATTCAGTGTGTAAAGTTGGACGTTAAGAGTGTTTGAAGGTGCATGTGACAAAACGTACCATAATTTAACAAAAGAGCAACCAAATAAAAGGCCAGTGAATGAAAGCATCGTCCCCAGTACCGTATCCATATAAAGATTATAATCTTTCGGTACATCATGGCTGCATGAACTCCACGCCATAATTAATTTTTTTTAAAACAGTACTGAAAACTGAAAAAAAAGGAACACTAGTGCAAGGCAACTGCCAGACCAAAGACTGGTAGTTGGGAATGGAAAGTAATAAAGAACTACAAGATAACACATCCTGCCTTCCCCAGCGAGTCATGCATTACATGACAAACCTTATCAACCGAACATGTAATCCACTAAAATACGATGCCAGTGTCTGTACTGGTTCATGGTCAGCTCTGATTTTAATAGGAAATTATGCATATGACATAAAAACAAAAAACAAAAATTGTGTGTAGAGGGAAAAGAAACAAGCATGAGCTTGGGAGTAGAGATAGCGATGGCGGTAGTGGGGTTGTGGGCAGTTTATTTGCGGCCAATGTTGATGAGATATGCCGGGGAGCTGACAGAAGTGATGGGCTACGCCATTTTCCGGATTATGAGAGGCACGCCTTCCTTTGCTTTCTCTACCTATCTTCCTTACTCTTCTTCTTTCCTTCACTGGCAGTTTTAGCTCCAAGCAACTCTCTGCACAAGCATACTATCTACCTAGGTTTAGAATTAAGAAGAATAACCAATCTATGATCAATCAATCTCACCCAAAGAAGAAGAATCGAATCTACTGCACTACTCCCTCTTTCTCCCTAATTTGGCTCTGAATCCACACCCACCCATATCTGTATACAGTACACCAAAACCAGATCCTTACCTAAGCGATCTAGTAGTATCTATTTCACATGAACAATATGAGGAGCTCGGAGATACTAGGCCGGGGGGCATGTCGATGCTTTCAATCGATCGAGGAATTGGAGAAAAGTCTGGAGCTCCCTTAGCCAAGCTCAGATCGATAGCCGATGCCATTATCTTGTGATCGATGCAGGGTGGTCACGATCTCGCACTAGCTCGCAGCAGATCAGGATTGCATGCAGCAACCTAGCTAGCTAGAGAATGCTGCTAAATTATCAGCTATGTCCATTATACGGCATAATTTTGTTTGATTTCCTTGCTTCTTTAATTTTTCGTTTTTCTTGTTTATCTTTTAAAAATTGTACGTGCTGATTACGGGACAACTCTGTCTGAAAAACAATTCATATTTGATTTTGGGGTTACTTTCGGTTGATTTTGATCTTGATTGAGTAAAGAAGAATTGATGATCTTGATTCAAGCAGCTGCAGTTGTCTTTCTGGAGAGATTTCATAGGCCTGATATCCTTATCATGAAGCCGATTAATTTAAATTACATGTAGGGTCACCAGCAGGTCGATCCAGTACTTTGCGTTCCTATGTTTTCCATTGACTCATGACTTGGTCATATATAAATGTACTTTGGGAATATACAAAAATATATTAATTGCTTACCAATTATATTCTTTTTACTTTGATAATACGTACGTACTTTTATATGTTCAGACAATCAATACTGCTAGCTGATGTTATACAGAGACGCGGTTCATATTATATATAGCTAGCCGACCCATAAATTAATAATTAATATAATTCTTCAAATTTTCAACATTCACACTGCTTCGTCTTCTGTGATTATTAATAGAGAAAAGATACAATCATAAATTGTATAATCGTCGTATAATTATTTAAAAAAATAATAATAAAATATAAAATTTATATAAAAAAAATTAATTTTTTAATAATAAATCTTACTCTTTTTTAAGACGATCATGTAATAATTATAGATTTTAGATTAGATGTAAAATTATTCTTATTAATATATGTGCAGTGATATTTGGTTGATCTGTACTAGAACTGATGGAAATAAATTATAATTAATGCAGCACATGCAGCAAATTGTGGCCATAAAAATTAGTATTATTTTTATTTTCGAATTTCTTATATAAATGATAAAATGAAATGCTATTGATCCTAATTAATCAAGTGGAAAATGCATACCCTTTTTTTTCCCTTTTCTGGGTAATCGGCATTTTAGACGACAACGTGAAAAAATACATTGGAAAATAGCTTGACTGATCAAATTAATATACATGATCAATACAACCGGGCCTAAAAAAATATACACCTACGACTCTTTTATGACTATTTTGTTATTTACTTCAAATTAACTAATATAATTGTGTCACTTTATTAAAAAAAGTATTTTTAATTTTACATAAATATCCTTCATTTTAAATAGAGTTGTAAAATATTTATAGATTTATCATTTTCTAAAAAATATTGCCATGACAAGATCAGTACTGGTACTGTGCAAAGGGATGAAAATTGACTACTCTTCTTTATATTGTAATTGTAGGTGTCTCTGGCATTGGCATTAGACTCATCAAATGAGTTCAATCTTTAAAATTTGATGAATTTATGTTTAAAATTATTGCATTAGATTCACCAAACACTAAAATCTGAAATTTTGAGTTATAGTACATTCCAATTCATTTTCAAATTTGAAAACTCACTATTCACACTCTATAACTATTATTTTATTTACTTAAATTATTGTTTCCTAATTTTGTGCCATAATATATTTAAGTTCAAAAATAATAATTTAAGTATCAAATTAAATTATTAATTAACATATAGTTAGTGTAATTATAAAATATAAAAAAAATAAAAATATTATTATTAAAAAAATAATATTATATTATTATTTTAATAAATCTAATGGTTAATATGGGTATAGAGATTTTGAATTTATAAAAATATGTAATTTTCATTAAATTTTTCAAATTTTAAAGATGAAAATAATGAATCTCGACTTTAGACCGTACAACCATCTACATCAATAGAACTCAATCTGCAAAAAGATCAGTCCCGCTGCTCTACTTGAGTATTAATGCTGCCACAGGGCATGAGATTCTTTTCCGGCTAAATATTTAAAAATTAAAATAATTATTTCGTAGCCTAAAGTAGAGATACGTATTAAGTATTCTCATGATGTGAATCATCTTATTGATAAAATATATTTTACCTTGCGATAGAATTAGAAGTAATTAATAATAAATTTTCAAATATATATTAAAAATGCCAGAGAAAGTTTAATTTGATATTTAATTCATCGCTCGGCACAGTAAAAAAGTATAAATTGGTAGAATAATTCCTTTATTTGCATTGATTAAAATATAATTAAAAAGTACTTTACATGATAAGATGATAAATACAACAAAAAATATGTATAAAGGATATGTGCTACAGTTACAGACTTTACCTAATTATCTTTTGTTCCTATATTTTTTGAACTGAAGAGCTGGAACTGATCTTTAGTTTGTTATTGTTTGACAAGTCTTAAGTCGTGCAACTGTTTGAGTCTGAGTAGGATCCTTAACATGCCCCTTCAAGCTCATGGGAGGTGCAACAACCATGAGTTTAACTTTTAGAATTAGAAACCTCCCAGCAATAAGGCCCTTGGTGAAAATATCAGCACACTGCTCATTAGTGAAAATGTAATTAATTACAATATCTTTGTGAAGAACCTTCTCCCTAATGAAATAATAATCAACTTCAATATATTTAGTCCTTGCGTGGAAAATCTGGTTAGAAGCTAATGCAATAGCACCCAAATTGTCGGATCCTACTTAGACTCAAACAGTTGCCACAACTCAAGACTTATCAACACAGTAACAAACTAAAGATCAATTCCAACTCCTTAGTTCAGAAAATATAGGAAGAAAAAATAATTAGATAAAGTCTGTAACTATAGCACATGAGATCCTTTTGTACATATTCTTTATTGTACTTATCATGTAAACTCTTTATATTCTAATCAAGGCAAACAGAGAGATTATTCCGTCAATTCATACTTTTTTACATGGTATCAGAGCAGAGGTCCTGAGTTCGAACCCTAACTCTAGACTTTACTTTATTTAATTAAATATTCTACGTGTTGGACTATCTATTGAAAAGGAGTCTGGCCCACACATGAGGGGGAGTGTTAAGATATAAAATAAATAATAAAATCTACTTCTTCCGATGAGTTTAAGTTTTTGAGACAAGTGATGATTTCAAATGCACTACAAGAAAAATTAACATTTGTGATGGATTATTTATGACAATAATGATTATTTGCGATGAAAACAGACCCATTTTAACAAAAAATAGATATTTTTGTAAGAAATAACTAATCACAATTTTCTTGTAATCCGAATTTAGAGTTACGGAAAGGAAAGTATCCCCTTCATGCGTACGTAATAGGCTATTGCAATTATGTATTTCATCATTATTTAGTCCTCTGTAAGTAGGTACAATTAATAAATGCGATCTCTCTCTCTCTCTCTCTCTCTTCTTTATAAGCAAATGTGAGGGTTTAAGTTATTAACTATCCTTAACTATCCTGAGATCTATCTCATTAATCCCCTCTCCAATTATTTGTAGACGAGTGTTGAGCTTTTTCTAGATTTTGTTACAAATTGATTTGGGAAGTTCTTTCAAGCATTATTCAGTATCCACGGCCCATGGTTCTAAAGTAAATAATATTTTCAAAGATTAAAACACTGCGCATCAAGAGATTGTACAAATGAAGGCAAGTTAACAAGAGATTTTATTGTCTCAACAAGCAGATCTAGAAATGCATTTGCGAGAACAACAAAATGGGCAAAAGGAAATAATATGTATTAAAGTTCAAGAATAGATTCAGAGAGAGATGATGGTGTAGATGGAACACGCAATGTCACTACGTACAGCATGAGGATCACAGGGCTTGAAAGAACAAGAAGAAATTATTTTTAATCTTTTTATAATTTTCTTCCCTAAGCTTTGAAAACAATTTTAATTATTGTCTATGTATTTATATGATACAATTTGATTTTGAATATATAATATTTTTTATCCATTTCTTATAAATTCTTATGAAATTTAAATTTCAAAGCAAACCCCCAACATTCAAAGCGTTACATTCGATTTGACGTTTGAATAGAAATAAATTAGAACGTTCGATGGCAAACTTTTGAGCATATATAGCAATGTTCGAACAAATATGACTACGTTCGAAGATGTGGTGTACAACATGCAAACGTAGGTGTGTACATCCAAATGTTGCTAACTTAACGATCTAACAAAAGTTTAACTGACGTTCAAACTAATTATACGGTAACATTCAAACTACTTTTTTTATTTATTGTTCGCACTAATATAATCTAATGTTACAACATATATATATATATATATATGTTCAAATGTGCGCCTACTACAATATTTGACGATAACGTTGGAAGATTATTTGGGTGGCACAAATGAACCATCACAAATTGGATATGACGTTCGAATGATAAGCCAAAGGGCGGAAATATATAGAACCATCACAAAAAAATATTTTCTGTGATGATTAAACAGTAACTATATGATCAGTACTAGTACTACATGTACAATAACCACGGCTAGGCTTCCTTCCATATTGGAGGAATTCATGAATTGCCACCCGTGGGTCATAGAGATCGACATGGCCCTCAATCTTAATGATGCATGACCATTGATTAGGGTCTACGGACCCACAATTTGATGGATCCCTATGCATGCATCCTGAGTTCATCATACAGATCAGGCCTTGGATCTCCAAAGCTGCAAAGGATTGTACGTGGGGGTCTAGATCTGTCTAGTCAACCTACAATATAATTTATCCTAGAAATCTATATTGTGCGTGCATGGTTTCGAGACACGTATATATATGTCGTTCATCTTAATTTAAATTGTGACATGGTGCAAGTTAGCTGCAATATCTAATGTCATGCACATTAATGCAGGTATCCTTGACTCTTCTCGAATATCTGTTAATTATAATCAATCGGCCGCTCATTATATTATTCGATCGCTAGCTCTTGGTAGATAGCAACATCCTTCTGTTGATTCCAATTAAGGGCAAGAAATATAAAAATCGTGTATTCATGATCAGAAATGTTAAGAATTGATCAGAAAATAGAAAAACAAAACTGGCCGGGGAAATATTAAAGCCATTAACAACGTACAACTTGTATTGTTCGATCGATACATTTTTATTGAATATTCATTCAGCTATCAAAAATGGACAATTTGACAACAATATTGTACTGAAATCATGAACAAGGATGAAGTTCTGCATTCTTATTCCGTTTCATATTAGTTTTATTTTCTAAGATGCGAATTGAAAGAATTTGCCGTATTTGTGTGATAACATCCGAATTGGTGCTCTCTTTAACAATGAATAAATGAAGATTTGGAAAAAAAAAAAGATATTCAACAAAAAAATGATGCAGAACTAATTATTAACAGGATTGACGAGGAATATATGATCATTTTCCTGCAGTGTCGTTATCAATATTCCTTCATTATTGATCGGGAGGATTGAGATCATTTCCGAAGCTTCATCTGCTCTTCATTCTCAAGCTCTATCAAGGTCTTGATCACAGTTTCAGAAGCACTTCTTACAACATCTGCAAAGTTCCTGCAAGCGCATGAACAGAAATCGATTAGATGAATACTAATTAAGATCTTCATGCTTATATTATGAGAGAAATTAATGCATGAGATACATCGTGTCTGAATATGCGCTGAAAACAAAAGAATTAATATATTCTTACCCCTTGAGGGAATCGAAACTAATGCCAACGGTTTGCTTGGCCTCTTCGACAGCCAAGCTAAACCTCCGAAGCTGATCCTGCTCCGCACATACTCCATTAATTGGAACGCAAAGTTGAGATGGCTTAACGTCGCAAAAGATTGGAATGACCTTCTTCTTTGACTCCATGAAAAGAGCCAGTTCATGAAGACAAAAATACGACTTACAGTAGTTAGGCGAAAAAACAGCCACGCCTATCTTGCAGCTACGAATTGCACTGTCGATCTTTTCGAACAGTTTGTCCCCCGGCTTCATGTTCTTGTTGTCCAAGAAAGGACTTAGGTTGTGCCGGGAGAGATGATCATAGAGCAAAGTGGCTAAAGTTCGCTTTGTGTCAATCCCTCTATGGTTAATGAAAACATCACAGGCCGGTTTAATGGCACGTTTAGCCAACTGGAGAGAAGAGCGTTGCATGGCTTCTCTGATCTATAATATTAGGCTATTAGCTTTTCTTTCCTAGCTAGTTTGGTAATAGGCCGAGTGCTTGTACTGTATATGAGCTTCAATCTCTTGCCTAGTTTGTGCTGTTTATATATATGAGAATTGTGTATTGGGAATTGTTGGTTTGCATTGCCTTAAATACAGATTAAAGGCCGCTATTTATAATCGATCAACTTTCCGTACGTAATATTTGTATAGTATATAAAAAGTTGGAATCTTCAACTTTTAATTGAAATTTTTACTTCTTGAGTTGATTTTGAAAAAATAATGTTCGCAATTTGATTTGACAGGAGAGGAAATGAACAAATTTTTTTGACCACCTCTGAGAAAAGAGACCTTCAAACACGTTCATTGACTATTTCTTTCTCTGCATCTCTCTCTCTCCACCCCCACGGCCCCACACCGCCTCCTTTGCTACATCAACAGGGCCGGGGGCACTTTCTCCCGACAAAATTCCGTTTAATTTCTACGTAAATGTCGAGGATCGAATATATATACTAACCTTGTGAAAGACGCAGATAGCTAGCGAACTTCGGAACTCAGTGCTGCCTCGATTGCTTGGAATTTAGACATATATAAGTTCAAAGCAACTGCCTTGGACTGAATTATCGTTTATTTCTTAACACAAAATAAGGAATAGTACTACTATGATTTTTACTGCATATTGATATAACAAAACGTTTTCTTTGACTGTTTGAATACAAATTAACGTTCTAGTGAACACGAAGGAAATTAGATACGTGGTGAGGAATTCCCAAAATTAAATTGATGGAATAAGTAGGGGTTAATTCGTTTTCATTGGCTTCGAACAACATGAAGAGAGTCAAGAGACCAAATGTAATAATAAAATATGATTTTGGCAGAAAAGGCTGATCATTCTTGGCTTTGCGCGCAAGGAATTAGTTGAGCTTTTTTGACTGTTACCTACAACGTGTATTATCACTGCTCCTTTCCCAACACTAGGGAAGATTGACCGAGACAACAACCATAGCGCTCGCTGTGGAATTAATGAGATATATCATATGTGCCAAAACATGCCCATCTATCTTCCAGGGACCAAAGTTCCATTCGAGGTCCATCCATGATATATGCCAAGCTCAACACTTTTCTTTTCCAGATCTATTTTGATTTCCGTATCATCATATGACTCTAGCTATAAAAGCCACGTAAGTCACCATCAACTTTCTAAAAACAGCATGTTTCATGCACACAGCTCACACCATGCATGCATGCTTGCACCAACTGATCAGTGCCGGCTCAATGCATGGTTAGGCCATTAAGCAGTTGCTTAAGACCCCCCAAAGAGCAAGGTCCCAAAAATTATTATAAATGCCTAATTATAAGTGCATTTTGGAAAAGAAAAATTAAAATAAAGTTTAAGATCATATAAGGTAATGTTATATAAGTTTATTTATAATGATGATAGAACCTATATATGCATGCATTGATGAGTAAGAAAAGCCTACAATTCTTTCAGAATATAATTAATGATATATATTAAGTGATTATGTCATGTTAAAATCTAGTAGCTAGCTAGCCTCATTTAAAATTTTTTGTTTTAGCACGAGTCTTTCTTAATTAATTTGGATCTAGGGCTTTGCATGGGATTATCCTATTGTACGTTTGGCGCCGCTAGCTAGCGTATGTTAATCCAGCGGCCATAACTACTCTTTTGTTTTTTAACAATCCTGATCACTTTCATGCAGTATTAATTTGCTTGATCCTTGCATGAAAATTCAACGTTAAAAAACGGGCCGGGACAGAATATTGCGCCATGCCTTACGTACGTGTCATTTTTAATTGGTTTAATATAAATACTGGTTCCTCAAATCTGCGTCCAAAACTAATGTTTGAGACTTTGAAACTCAACCACGTTGAAGGGTATTTGCGCTTGTGCGATATATATTAATTGATCGATCTCAACAGTACCTATAATTTGCCAAAAACATACCTGCATGCATATATATATATATATATATATATATATATTAGCAGCTTGCTTCCTAGCCACTTTCCAAGCTTTATATAAAAGTGCCTTTTAAAATCTAATTTTTATTCAATATTGAAAACTTTTGGAGGGGGGACAAATAATTCCCGGCCAATAGATTAATGGGCTGTTTTGGCTTTGATCAAATTAATTAGTTATAGAATTAATGGGAACAACGACCTTACCGTTGGCGCATGATGCATGTAATTATAATATAAACTTGAAACGTGATCTATATATTCTAATCAACCTAATTATAAATACTTAGCCAACAATATTAAGTCTAACAAAACCTAATCTTTGCACATTATAAGATGCATGCAGCTACAAGGCTTGATTACAAATCTCCGAAGTTCGGTCTTTTCGAAGAAAAAGATCAAGGTGCAGTTTCGGCCACATGCAGCGTATGTACCAAGCTAGCTTAAAGTTTTCCCACCATTTTTTTTTTCTTTTTTCCTAATTGGAAAATTGAGCCCACGAAAGTACCTGGCCAGTGGCCATAGTTTAACTTATGTAGTCCTATCAGTTTTCCCCGCATTCACACTCCTGAAATGGTCCCGCTTTGATTTTGGGCACGCTTTTCCAAGCGAATTCATTCAATCAGGACTTACTTTCTAGGAAAGTTAGGGCGTCGGTCAAATTAACGTTTCTATATATATACATACCACCCAATATTATAACAACTTCTTAATTGTTAAAATTATATATAGTACTCTTCCTGATATATATATATATATATATAATATATGTATATTGCTAGGAATTAATATTATTATATAATTTGTAAACAGTAATTTTTAAAATAATATTTTCGATACGTACGGTACATCATCATGTACAGTACTTAACACTGGCTCCCAATTGAAAAAACAAACAGTTTTTTGGGACTAAATAACATATATATACATATATATGTATATGCTAATTCCGAAGTAATTGAGATAATTAAGTTTCCAAAATAAAAGACCAAATTAATATATGCATGAGCCCTGTTTAATTTCTCCTTAATTATATATATATATATATATGATTCATAGAATTAGTTAGGAGAGTACGTACATACGTACGTACATGATGATTTTCCAAGAATAGATTTCGATCGAATACAATGCTTAAGTGCATTTGCCTCCTACATGCATGGGAGTTGCGCTAGCTGTATAGCGCGCTTCTAGTGGGTGTGGTGGTCTTACAACTATTTTCAGTATGAGTAATATTACATACAGTCATGATATACGTAAGAGTTATTGTATCGTACAGTCGTTCTTTGAAAAAAAATGAGATTTATCATTAAAAAATTAATATTCGACCTGGACGTCCAACTGCAACTAAATATAATGCTAGATACAAATTTTAAATAGATAAATATTATGTAGAAAAGTATAGATTTTTCTGGAAGATGAAAATAGATTTTTTTTTTTTTTTTAATTGATCAAGCCTACATTTTTTATAATAAGACTACACGAAGCTTGTTTGTTTAAAATTCATACAAATCATTATTATGGAGTCCATTTTCTTAAAATGATCAGTACGGAGTGCGATTTTCAAAATTGGATTAATGTTGCTTGAATTAATGTTGCCTCTGACTAACTGCGTGCGTATAATATTAGCGCCTTCTATCTCAGCCCGGTGAATGCTTAATTTGTTCTGCACGTTCCAAAGGAAACGTCGAAGAAGAACGAGATTACGTACCGTGCGAGTGAAGCAGCTAGCCCAACAAAACCCGGCCGGGTTACCTTGAAGGCTTGAAAATCGAACGATCTCTAGCCGAATATTGAATCCTACGTCTGAGATTATTCATTTTCTTTAGTGGAGTTAAAATCCATATATAGGTCTGAGATTTTTCTCTATACAGTACTAAAAGGGGAAAAAAATAAAAAGGCTTTTACTGCGATTTTAGCTGGTAAACAAAAAATAAAATAAAAAAGTGATAGACGGTGTACGTAACTCTTACTCTAACTATATATAAGTCCGGTTTGAATATGATGAGATAAAATAAGATATTTTAATTAGTAATAAAATTTTTTGAATTAAAATAAAATCAAATAATTTATAAAAAAAAAATATGTATTTGAATAGTGAGATGAAATTATATAATTTTTAATTTTTGGAATTTGAAAATCATTTGTAAAAAAATATGTAGGTTCCACTGTTTTATAGAGTACTCAGATTATGTATTGTTTATGTACTATTTACGTCAATTTTCACTATTCATACACTGTCTAAATACTGTTCATGTCTGTTTGACACTATTCAAGCACTGTTTATGTCGGTTTTTACTGTTTTATATTTTTTATTTACTGTTCATTTAATTAGATGTTTTCAAAATTTAAGAAGTTTCGTTTGGAAAATAAACTCATCTCAACTCATTATTATAACTTTTTCAAATTCCAACACAAAATATAATGAACAATTCAACTTTTTCAAATTTCAAAATAATAATAATATTAAAAAATAATATTCTAACAATATTTTATTATCTCAACTCAACTCAGTTCAACATCCAAACGCAGCCAAAATATTATGTTTGGATAGCCAAAACTACTGTACGGTACAACTTCATATGAGATGTTTTCATCTATATTAAGTACTAACCAAACCGGGCCCGTTTATTGATGATCAAGATATAACAACTTATCTGTTCATATTTGTTTTTGGAAAATGCTAAGCGTCTCGCTCCCAGCGGGAGCTGGGAGCTACCGCTTAACATTTTTGTATGTGTTTTTATGTATTTTTTTTTACTTTTTTTATATAGATTTCTTTAACAATTTTAAATATTTAAAAAAATAAAAAAAATTCATAATATCATTAAAAAATACTTTCTTAATCACGAAGTAAAATAAAAAATTACTTCATGATTAAGAAAGTATTTTTTAATGATTTTTTTTTACTTTATGATTAAGCAAGTGTTTTTTAATAATATTATAAATTTATTTTTGTTTTAAATATTTAAAAGTATTAAAAAATTTTCTATAAAAAATAATTGAAAAAAACATCAAAAAACACATGCTAGAGCCAGCGGTGGCTCTAGCAATACTCTTTTTTTTTATGCATATATATTATAGCAGTTAATGTCGAAGCATAACCTACATATATACAATAAAATAATGCTTTCGGCCAGTCCTGCGTAAATCCTAAGATATTCCGAAACCAGCTTATAAGACAATATATATTATTACATCCAAATCCTAAAGAAAAATTTTACCAAGCAATTCTATACCACATATGACCTACTAGGGAAAAAGAATAAAGATCCACATCAGCAAGTGTATGGTGTCACTACAACAAAAATGACATTTTGCGTCAAATGAAATCACTGCAAAAATACCTAAAAACGTCACAAATAATTAAATCCATCCAAATCCAATCGCCACCAAGTAGATGCAACTGGAGTGTCTTAAAAGATTTATGGTGGCGAAACTAGTGTGGGTCACAAATAACCAAAATATTTGCAGCAAATTCTATCGCCACAAACGTGTTTCAATTTAGACGCAAAAGAGTTAGTCGATAGTTAAAAAAACATAATTGTGGCAATATATTTGTGCCACAATTGAAAAAAATCGCCGTAAAAAGAGATTATTCCCGAGTTGTTTTTAGTGTCACGAATATATAGATATCGCTGCAAGTATTTGATATTTTTGGCGAGAAAGATATTCACAAATGTGCTATTCTTGTGATGCAAAAAATTTGACAATGAGGTTAAGAAATACATTTGTGACTAACTAGTAGTGTTGCAAATATAAACAATTTGTTAGGAAAAATTTATTGCCAACTCCGAAACTATTGTCACAAAATAATTTTAAAAAAAATTACGCATATTACATTATATTACAATCCATGAAGCAATTACACAAAGTACTCACTTTTTATTCTAACCAATTACATTATATTACAATCCATAAAGCAATTAAATTATATTCTAAGTGTGCAACTTTAGACTTCTCAAGGCACATCAAAGTACAAAACCTGTCATGATCATCTAAGGTTCTATTTAGTTGTTGTTGACCGGTGTGCTTGAGCCCTTCAATTATCATCTAAGAAAGAATGAAAATAGAGTATTAGCACGCCAGAATAAGGGGCAAGGTGAGAGATAGAGAAACCCAACCCAACATATAGTGGTATAGTGAGAGTAAAAGTTTTTTAGGTGAAGAAGATTACAAAGAAAAGCATAGGATCACCGACAGCATAAAATACAATCTCCATCAGAGATCTAGAGCTACACAAAGAAATTATTTAAGAAAAAAATCCATAATGTTTATGCTTGTGTTTAGAGTGCAAAGTAAATAATGAGTGAAAATAATCACTTTCTCCCGAGTAATACTATACACTACACTCTCATCCTATTTTAATCATACTAAATAGTATGTGGCACATTCATCACCATTAGATGATAAAGAAATATATAATAAATGATCATTTAATGGTGATAAATATATTATATCATACTTAATGGGATGAAAATGGGATGATAATATAGTGTATAGAATTTTCCCTTTCTCCAAAATACCTTGATGTAATATCCATAGCACTACTTTGTTGTTGCAATGTGTCCTCTAGTAATATCCTCAATTAAAGTTAGTCAACATTCTTACGACTCCATGAAAAAAGATAACATCAGAATAAGGTTTATAAATGCAGGAGACTAAAACTCAAACTATAAAAGGCATTCAATTGATCATGCTCATACTTCATTAACCCATTTGGCTTGCTTGATAAGAAAAATGCACAAGTCTTGCCGTAATTTCCATTACTCTCAATCCATCTATGTGGCTGATAAGGCCATGGATGTTAGACACACAACTTAAGCATCATCTCAACATGAACACTGTTGCTATTAGAACAAAATCATCTTCAATCACCCACTTCATATATTGTATTGTGTCTAGTTTTTCAATCAAACTTAAATGCCCACAAAGGTAACACAAAGCTGAAACAATGTGTACAAAATTAGTTATCAAACTCCATTCCACCCTCTTCCTAATCCTCAAGGTTAGAATCTTCATTTTTTTTAAAAATCCTCAATAAACTGCAAATGTCCTCAACAAGTCACAAGACTCACTATTAAAACATTGGAAACAATTTTAAGCATCAATAGATCGGGAACACCATAGGGCAAGAACATATGAATTAATACGAGAAATAAGAATAAAAACTCACAAGGCTACCAAATACAATATAAATGTTGTCTCACCTAATCAAAAAGAAAGAAATATAAAAAGAAGGTAAAAAAAATATACAAACTAAAATTAAGGAAAGAAGCAACATACTTGAATCAGAAGAAAATGAATAATCAAAACCCTCATTGAAGAACAAAATAAGCATATAGCACAAGATCGGAACACTCTACTCACCATATCCACCTCACACCTCAGTCCTAACCAATTTTTTAAATCAAATATGTTTCATAAACAAAAAGCCTATCAACATCGCAATCCTATTATTGCCTTTGGCCATTCGCTAATGAGAGAGAGAAATTTATATATGATTTTGAAGCATCATTGACAAATCCATCTACACAATGTCCCCACGAACCCAAAAAGTTAGACAAAACCCTCATTGAAAAAATCTCCTAACAAACAATAATCAAAACAAGCTCCCAAACAGCAAAAAAAGACAACTTTAAAAAAAAAAAAAAAGGGAGCAAAAAAGTAACAGAAGAAATTAAGAGAAAACCAGGAAAACACACCGTCAAAAGAACAAAGCACAAAAATTCTCTTCCAAGCTGCAGATGAACACAAAAGAAGATCTCTTTAAATGGAGATTAGGGCCTAGGTCACAAGTGGAGATAAACTAAAGAAGATGGCCTCCGTCCATAGTTTTTTTAGAAAGAGAAAAAGGTAGAGAGTGAAATGGTGAAAGAGAAGTGCGGGAGAGATCGGGGAGAGAGATGAAGACTCAGACTGAAACACCCAAATTGAATTTGAAAACAAAACAAAGCTCAAAAGACAAAAACATCAACGAAAGAAACCATTACAAAAAGGGAGAGGACGGCTTGCCGGTGTGTTGGAGCACGACAGTGGCATACGAGAGAGAGAGAGAGAGAGAGAGAGAGCATGTTGGGATGAAATTTGAATGACAGAATGGGAGAGAGAGAGAAAAAGAAACAGACACAGGGGCGAGGGGGAAAGAAGAAAAGACTTTCCACATTTTTGTTTTAAAAATTGACCTTTTGCGATGGTATAATGTCACTACAAATAGTTAAATAGTTGCCACAAATAGTTAAATACCACATAGACCATTTAGTGGCAAATTAACCTCGCCGTAAAACAAATCAAGGTATTAGAATTAATTTTTTCCATCCAAATTATTCACGACGATAATTTTAATTTGGTTGCAAAAAGTTATTTTTAGCGATGATTTTTTACTTGTCGGAAATAAAACGAAGGGAAGGCCAAAAAAATTGATTTTTTGCGATCAAATTAAAATTGTCGCAAAAAAAATGATCATAAAAAAACCATTTTCTTGTAGTGATTTTTGCAGCAACCAAAAAATGCCGCAAAACTTAAAATTTCACCGCAATTAAAAAATATACTATTGGAATCGCTTATGGCACCATTTGCGACGAAATTTAGCATCGAGTTTAATTTCATCGCAAATGATATTTTGTATCGTCAATTTTAGCGTCGACGGAAATACTTTGGACGCAATAGGTCGTTTTTGTTGTAGTTTGTAAGGCTACTGAGTAGAATAACTCTTCAAACTAACATGACATAGAACATTGTTTAGAAACTTGATCCAAAACTCAAAATCAGATGCAATAACTTTTTAAACGATTGATTAGAGGTGGTTGCATAACACGATGCCAAATTGTGATCCACATTCAGGAGATATTTTAAGTACTCAATCAATTTAGTTGGATGACGAATCCAATTATCCGGATTTGCTACATGAGTACTCATGCTCAACAGGGGCAGTTAGATTAAGTACCACTGCCTTTAGGTGCAGGTGGTTAAAATTCCATATCAATGCTTTAGTTGTGATGTAGAAAATGAAATAGGCATATGGACCCGGTCGTAATGTCTCTGTTGACATGGGTGTTTGGTCCTTATCATCAAAGACAAAAGTGTCATAATATATCGAGCTCAGGCCGTCAGCCAGCTTCAATTGTACTTAATTGTTTCCTATATAGCAGGACTTGTAATTATATTGGAGTAATTCTATGTATAACTGTGAAATGCATAAACGTCATATAATTATTTTGAAAAAGAGTAGGGTCTATTATTAAAAAATTAATTTTTTTATGTGGGTCCTATTTTTTTCACTTTTTTCAAAACGATTACACGACGGTTACACAATTCACGATTGTAAATATCTTTTCTAATTATATCCACCCACCTTATATGCAATAAGCTCATGATCCATATATACTATTTCTCTTGACGGGAAAATAGGAGGTTTTTCTATCTTTTTTTGGGAAGCTTTTGCACCGTGCCATCCATCATCTTGTGCATGCACATCCTTTTTAATAATGTTCCTTAATTTTCTTGTGCTCACTTGCAACTACAGTACTACTATAGCAATCAATAGCATGTTATATATATATATATATATATATATATATATATATATATATATATACTAGTTGAAAGCAACGTGCAAATTTGCACGTTTGACTAATTTTATGAAATGATTATTTGTAAAAAATAATATATATTTTATAAAGGTTATTGATTTCACTTAATAACTTAAGGCATAGTGGAGAAAATAAATAACTTAATAATATTTTTTTCTCTGATAAGTAGAAAAGAATAGTGTTTTTTTTTTACAAGTATAAAATAATAGTATTTAGAGAAATGATATCTATTTTCTTTCAATTATCATTCTCATTAATAAAAACTAACGGAAAATTTATCTCATTAGTTGATTCGTTATAAAAATAATTTCTTCCTATTAAGTCATTCTAATTGACCAGCACATCTACAAGTCTACTATAATACCTCACCAACACTTTTGAGAGAAATAAACACAAATCTCATGTTACAATCAATAGCTTAAAAAACTGAAAAATATAATCACCATTACAAACCAATTAGTGAGAATCAAGTCACAATATTCCTTTATTATACCTGGCGGAGTCAGCCCTTTATTCATGAAAATCAAATGAGTAGACGTGCCCTGTAGGAGCAATGGCCCTTGCAAGTGATGTAGTTAAAGATCCACTTCCAGTCCCAGATTCCAGAACCAAACAACCAGAAACTATTTCCAAGTACATGATGACAAGGCTAATATCAGCAATATAGAGAATCTGGATCCTGTGACTTGGAACCAAAGCCCACAATTCAGGAGTTGGAGCTAACAAGTAAATAAAACCACCCTTGTTGCTAAAAACCTTGGTTCCAAAGGGCTTTCCAATCCAGTAGCTCAGTACCAATATTTGAAGCAAATCATACATTTATTTGAAGCCAAAATCTTAACAGAACTAATAACCATTCAGATCGACCAAAGTAATCAAAATTACCATAAGATCTCAATTTGTAAAGAAATAATTAAAATCTTTAGTTACCCATAAGAAAGTGGATAAGGGTACAATTAGTGGTTGTACTGAAGGCATACGCTGAAATAGATTGGCACATAAAGTGGCCTCCAAATCCCTATATATCAATACAAGATTATCCATAAAAGGCCTGATTATTAAGTCTGTCAACCATAAGAAGATAGATAAATCATTTATATCAACAAATAGACAGAAAATAGCTAAGAATGATTCTCTTACTGACCATTAAAAGATACTAATTAGAAAAAGTAAAAAAACAGAGATCTAGGATGCCTATGCTTAGTTTTGTATGTAGAATATCTTAATTCCCATGTGGTTTTCATATTTTTTTTTCATGTGCTCAGAGGTACAACCATCTTTGCACAAAATGAAGTAAAAAAAAGGAAAAACAGAAAACGTCACAATTTAGCATAAGATATTCACATGACAAAACCCATAGAAATTAAACTCAAAAACCCTAAATGCAAAACTATTTACACATACCCAAATGCACGAAACAAAGGTCCAGAAAATCTGCAAAAATCCAAATTCGAAGTACAAGATGCCAAAAACATTAACACAAAATCCGACTAGCAAATTTTCGTCGAGCAGGCTTCTGTTGATTGCGATTTCTGTCAAGCCCTTGGAATCCATTTAAAAACCTCATAAAAACATTAAAAAAATTAATTATAATATAAGAAAATATAACTTCAAAACCACAAAAAACCTAAAAAAAATTAAAAAGAATGAGAAGTACTGGGCAAATTAACCTTTTAGAAGCAATCTTTTGGAAAAAAAATGTCACCGACGACCTGCTTCCCATGTCGAGAAAGAAATAATCAACCCAACCATCGCGATTTTCTCATCCACTCTCTACAATTCATTTTCTCCCCTAAATCGGCATTGCAATCTGCCACATCTCAAGATTGCTGTTTTGGTGACTCTACAGAAAAATAAAATAAAAATAAAGAACTTCTGGTGGTCATGGCAGAAAACCAGCCCGTGGGGAGTATACATTGACATGACTTTCAGAACCCACCAAAGCAGAAAACATAGTCAAAACATCTTGACGAACAAACAATTTAGGGAAAGTAAAAACAGAGAGAGAAAGGATTGAAAAGGGAAAACGTACCCTCCACGTGTCACACTAGGAGGAGCAGTTAGGCCGGTCAAGACGTTGCCGGAGTCGCTGGGCCCTAAGCTATCGCGCATGGCGTTGACGGAAGACGAATCACGGCGGTTTAAGAAAACCACGCGTTCCCTTTAAACAGCGTGTCGGCGTAACACGCCGCTCCGATTGGTTCCCAATCCGGTCGACCGCAAAATCGGCCGGTGAGGCTTCTCCCGATGGTACGCGTGTCGGACGATGGTCACCGGAAAAGCTCGAAATGGCTACGTTACAACTTTTAGAGAGAGAGGGTCTGATTTTTAGAGAGAGGAAATTTTCAAAGGAGATGAAGAGTTCGAAGGAGAGGAGAGGAAGAGGAAGAAGGAGCTGAAGCTCCCCTTCCCCCCAGTTGGATTCGGACGATCGAGTTTCTAAAGAGAGAGGGTCTGGATTTTAGAGAGAGAAATTTTTCGGAGGAGTGAGTTTCTTTCGATGTTTAAAATCTGGGACAAAGAGGCGTTCTTTTTACTTTAATGCTGATTTAATGAAAAGTTAACGGAAATATTGTAGTTCCATTAAAATAAGAATTTTCGTTAGATAGACTCTTTTTACATATAAAGATATATATATATATATATATATATATATATATATATGGAGGTTTTGCTAATTATTGAAGCGACAATTGGCCGTCTCCATCCTTGAGACCCTTTAAAGAATCCAAGTCAAATAATATTGTCGTAGTGTTAATATAGAGAGAAATGTACAGGTCTTGTTAAGGAAGTACTAGTGTAACTTAAGACAGCATTTTAATTGCTAACCATATTACGACTAGTCTTCTTGTTAATGTCTATGATCTGTCATACTCAACTTTCCAGGCTTGAGTGGAGCCCTAAATATGGAAGAAATGAAAATTACTCTTTCTTGTCAATATATATCTATCTGTCATACTCACCTTTCTGGACTTATTTGATGTTGATGATCCAGAGGACGCTGAACTTTGCAGGTGGTAGTTATGGGACTGTGAATAAGCAATCATCCGTTGTCCAGCTTTTGACAGTTCACATTAAACAAAAGTTGGTATGGTACTGATTCATAATAATTGAATCATTGGAAAGACATAAAGCAAATTCTTAAGGATTGTCTCATATGTCTTCGATGATTAATGATGGATTAATTTGTAACTAACTAGTACACGTTTTGGTTGCAAATTAAGAGCAACCATCAATGGCCCTTTAAAGTGGGTTGAGTCCATCTAATGATTGTTTGCATGTTATGATTTGTTTTGGCATAATTAAGCAGTTATGATAGAGAAATGATTTATCCGAGTCTTAAATAGATAAGTTATACGTAAGTCTTTGTAAAAAAGTATTGGAATCTATTTTAAAAAAATGTAAAAAAAACTATATATTATTAATGGAATTCAATTTTTTTATAAAAGATTTGTATGAGATTTATCTATTTAAAACTTATATATAGTATTACTTATCATTTTATATATGTGAATCCCATTATGTTGCAAAAACATTATGCGCTATTGGAAAATTCCACAAAATCACTCTTTTTTAATTGATGAAACCCCAATTTGGATTATCAATTCATTTCATCTCATCATTACAATTTTTTTTTATTTTTTACACAAAATATAATAAACAATTCAACTTTCTCAAATCACAAAATAATAATAATATTAAAAATTAATATTTTAATAATATTTTATTCAACTTATCTAAAACCATCTTAATTCATCTCTGAATCCAAACGAGGTCGACACATGTTTACTATTCAGTGAGTTGGGAAATTCAAAATTGCTTGAAAATGAGATTAATATACTCTTTAGCAATGTTGCAGGAGTTCATATCTTAATACATCTTCAGTTTCTTCTTAATTTGTTTGTGGTTTATTTCCAAATTCTTATATCACATTACGTGCGAAATAAAATGAATTCGATTTAAATAGTGACATGATAGAAATTTTTGGTCTACAAATATATTTTATAAAAAAATTATAAATTAATATAGTTTGACAGAGTCGGTGAATTAAATTAAATCACATTACTTTATAAAGTTTTTTTTTTTTTGGTAAGAAAATCTGTTCATAGATGTGATAGTTATCGTGAGATAAATATACTGCTCATCTATGGATTTCACAAGTTTTGGATAACCAAAAAGAATCCTTTTTGTGGTTGGCTGACCGCTGACAGGCACGGCTATTATTCCTTGGCCACTCATTCACTCTTCTACTGTGATAGTGATGGCGAAGCAAACAGGGAAAGAGAGAGAAAAAGGTATCCGCTTTCTGCTCTCTTGGATAACAAGCTTACACATAATAGAGTAGAGAGAAGAAAGAGAAACAAACTGACATCAACCTCATCGTCGTATTCTTCTTCTATAATTATATATCCCTTTCATAGAGAGAAAAAGCTTTAACTCTGCCAGTGTGTGCAGTAGATAGAGAGCAAGAGAGGGATAGATGCGCTGTCCGCATGTTTAAGTGGGACCCTAATCCAACACAAAACATTAAACAAGCCTCGTCCTTTGTTCCTCGTTTCGTAGCTCCCTCGCTCGCTCACTCCCATGTGCTCCGCTTCTCCTTCTTGGTGGCACTCCATTTGTCCGTCTCTACTATTCCATGTGCGACACTGGAAGAACATGGTAAACAGGCAGAAAGTTTCCAGGGACCAATGTATTGTACGAACTGAGATTATGACCCTTTGAAACACACACACATACACACTCTCTCTCTCTCTCTCTCTCTCTCTCTCTCACTCAATGGACTCCACAACTCTTCTTGACCATGTTCTTTTCCAACTTACTCCAACCAGAACCAGGTACTCTTCTTATTCTTCCAGATGTCTATATCCATCTACTTTGTGACTGAATTGAATTTTTAAAATTTTTGTCCTTTGGTTTCCATTTGTTGAAGATGTGACTTGGTGATTTTCGCCGGCGGTCTGGGCGAGAATTTGGCGTCGGGGCTTCTGGAACCCTTTGTTTTGCACCTTAAGTGCGCCAAAGATCAGATTTCGAGAGGTGGGTATTCGATCACTCTGCGTCCGGCAGGCTCACGTGCCCCCTGGTTCACCAAAGCCACTCTGCAAAGGTAAATATTCACGTGAGTCTATGTGCGTGACCTCCTCGGTTTGAAAATGTACATATTTGATTAGTGTTCCTTAGTTCAATGACGTCGTTGTTTAATTGGATTGGTAAATTTGATGGGAATCCCGCTATTTATACAAAAAGATTCTTGCCGAATTCAATTTCTAATTTATTGAAGAAACTAATGGAGTTTTAAATAATTTTAAGCATTTTGGTTGCTTTGGAAGTGTTCCAGCATTCTGTGCTAATTATCTTAGTTTGCTTTATTTGTATGAAACAGGTTTGTGAGATTTGTTAGCACACCAGAAGTTCTTGAGAGATTTGTGACTATAGAGAGAGAGATTGTGCAGATTGAGAATTCAATTCAATCATGTGACTCGATAGAGGCAGATGGTATGGTTAGATATACTCATATATATTATGCCCCTTGTAATAATTCTCCTAAGATCTTTATGTCGAGCAAGTCAATTGCATTCCCAAATTGTTAAACTTCAATTTAGTTTGGTTTTGGTTAATGCCTTTGTTCTGTTGTATTTTCACCAATTATTTGGAAGCACCTTCGATGCTTGGTATATTTTCTGGGTATATCAACATATAATTTGTGGCTATACGCGGTATAGTTTGGAAAACTCACCAATAACCATCATAGATTTCTCATTTTTTTAGGATCTTTAGGCATTGTATAGTTTTAGATAACAGAAAGTAGAATTTGATTGGGATTCAGAAGGTTAGAATATGTACTTTAATCTGACAGCAAAATATGAAACCTGAAAATGAGAGATGGAAATTAGATTATATTTCTTCCAACTTGTAGATTGATGCACTATGTGACTGATTTTTCCTACTTCCTTGGAATTGACAGGAAATGGATCAGCTACTGATGGGAAGAAATCAAATGCCTCTTCTGATGTATGTCATCATTTTTAAGTTCTTGTAAAATAAACTGTTTAGGGATGTTTCCTTTGAAGTTCTCACAAAGTATTGACCTTTTCTTTTGGTTGTGATCTCAGTCAAAGGGTGAATCCAGTGGAAAAGGCAATGGTGTAGCTGAAGAAAACTCCAAGTAATTTTTCTGGTTTTCTATTGGTTGCCTTTAATTATTATATGCACCTAGTTACTATACATGTATACTCTCATGCATTCATTGTTCAGCTGTTGGTAATGAACAGGATTCGTCTTCAGCGTGTTCTGGAAACTCGGAAGGCAGTGCTCCGTAAAGAGCAAGCAATGGCTTATGCCCGTGCTTTAGTTACTGGATATGAGCTGGATTATATAGAAGATCTCATTTCTTTTGCTGATGCTTTTGGAGCTTCTCGTTTAAGGTATAGGGAAAAGAGTAGATCTACAATACTATGAACTACAATGCTTAATCAATTTGTTATTTTATCTTTACCATTTATATTGTCATGCTTCTGATTTACCAGTCTAGATGGTTTTGTTCATTGTTATTTATTATGCACTGAAAGAGTGTCTAGATTTTTTTTTGTCAGTTTCTTTAGGTATTTATCAGCCTTCAAATAAGTCTTTTCAATTAGAGGACCATACTTTGTTAAGATTCTTCCCTGATTGAGGAATGCCACCTACTTTCTCAGTCTTCAACTTGTTTCAGAATTCCTTTTTTTTTTTTTTTTTTTTTGGGGGGGGGGGGGGGAAGGGGGGACGGGGGAACTGTTTAAAATATTCACGAAGGAAAATAATGTGTCTGGTTTCATTTAGGGAAGCGTGCATAAATTTCATCGATCTATGCAAGAAAAAGAACGAAGATAGGCTTTGGGTAGATGAAATTGCAGCAATGCAAGCAAGCTCTCAGCCCGAATTGCCATACTTAGGAACATCTGAGATCATACTTGCTGGTGAAGATCACGACGATAGTTTTATGATAAATGTTCACCCAAATAGTCTCTCAGGTGGGAAACAGAACGGCTCTGTAGATGCATCAGTGTCCAATTCAACTGCAATTAATGGAAGTTTGGATATTAGCCAAGGTATGGTTGCAATTGTCATTACAGCCAAAAACCTCTTTTTACTTATAACACAATCCATAAAAGCTTCTTGACTAGTTTATATGTACATGGAACGTGTATTGATTTTGGCAATCTGCAGATTTTATAGTGACTCTCAAATTTAATAATTTCAAGCTCTACAAGATATAAGGCTTTTGTATTATGTTTTAATTTATTAATTAATTAACAATTAAAATTTGCTTTTTTGCCTGTTACTATCATATATGGACGTGTGCCTGGTATAAGTTAATTGCCATATATAACTAGACAGGCTACTTAAAAAAAGACTGTATGTGCTAAATATAATAAAAAAGCAAGTTGCAAACTGCGTTTTAATCCGAACTAGTTTAGCTTATGGTGACATGAGGTTTTGCACAAAAAAAAAAAACATTCTAGACTTGATGCACGTCAAAACTTTGATTTTCCTAGACTGACAATTCTTCTTGTGTATTCTTACACAGTAGATTTATGCGATTTCCTTTTCATATAAATCATCCTTACCCTGGCCCTACTTGTGCAGAAGAACTGTTTTGTCTGCAGCTTATGTTTAATTTGCTAGTTACAAAGAAACTTGGGTTTTCCCTATAGTGGATAATTGGTACATCTTTGACTCTGAAATGTGCAGATACTAGCTTGCCGGCATCCACTCAAATACCATCAACAAATGGTAGAGCACAAGTGCCACCAATGTCATGGCCGAACCAGCTTCCTCAGTACATGCCCAATTTTCAAGGTCCAGTATTCCAACAAATGCCCCCATATCCAGGCTATGTTTTCCCTGGCATGCAGCCTGCTTCTTCTTACTATCCAGGGCCTAGGCAATGGCCTTCAAATGTGGAAGACGCTGGTCTTGCTCTGGATCGGGAGCTGGATAATCGTCGGAATCATAAATCATCTTATAGAAATAAAAAGAAACTTTCACGTGGTAAAGTTTTGGAAACGTCAGATCAAGATGGATCCACTGAGCCTAGTGACTCCGGTTCTGAGACTGAATCAGAGGATGAGCATTTGGAGAAAGGCAAGAAAAGCTCTTCAAAAGAGCAGCCACGTAAAAAGAAGCACGGGAAGAAGTCATCAAGAAAGGTTGTTATCCGCAATATCAATTACATAACCTCTAAGAGGGATACAGAGAAGGACACTATCTCTGAGGGGAACTCATCTGATGAGGAGTCATTCATTGATGGGGATTCACTCAAACAGCAAGTAGAGGAAGCAGTTGAATCATTGGAGAGAAGACAAAAATCAACTTCACATCGTCGTAAGAAACAACAGGGGGTCAAGCATCCTGGCATTGCAGATGGTTCAAATGATGGTACTGATCAGGAAATTAAGAATGGGGTTTCAAATGATTCTGAGGGAAAAAAAAGAAATGACAACTGGGATGCTTTCCAGAATCTTCTTATGAGAGATGAGTCAAGTTATGTTGCTACAGAGCCTAACACGGTAGAGGTTCAGGAGGAATATTTTATGACTAAAAACTCTGAAGAGGGAAGGGCCTCTAACCTGGAAAAGGAAAAAGTTACAAAGCATCAAACAGTACCAAGTGATTCCTTTGTTGTAACAGAGAGGAATACAGGTATGGATGGGAAAACTCCCCTTCGGGAATTTGAAGTTGAGGAAAGTGTCCACCCAACTATTAGGAAAGCAGATACCACAGCTGAAGAATTGTTGTTTTCACAGAGAATTGAAGAATCAGGGGATCATTCCCATGCCATTCTATCTGATTGTGCTACTGAATTTTCCATAACCAAACGTCAAAATGAAGGGGACTGGTTCATAAGCAGCCAACCCGATAAATCGTCAAATCAGGATGAAAGCAAAGATTTCAACATGTTTGACAGCATTTACAATTCACTGGTAGCTGTTGATGTTTCTTGTGCTGAAAAAAACAAAAAAGATGTTTTAGCCGATGACTCTTTCATGGTTCAAGCTCGATCAGTAGATAATGAATCTGATTCACAATTAAGGACTGACATAAGCATGGTTCCAGAGATTGTCGGAGCTACTCGATATGACAATGGGACACCTGAGATCTCAAACAATAAGCCTGAAGCCATTGCCACTCATGAACCAGATGACCTTTACATGGTGCTCGATCGTGATGCAAGAGTAGAGCACAGTATGGCATCTTGGACTCCGGAAATGGATTATGAAAATAACATTTTATCCGTTGCAGCCAATAAAAGGCAATCTGACAGTGAAACAGCTGGCTGTGTTGATGATAAGCTGCCTTCTAATAGTAAGGATACAAAAGCTAAACGTGAGACACCTGTGGGCAAAGTTTCGAATAAAGAAGCAAGGTCAACACTTTTAAATGGATCCGTTGGAAAAAGCAAACTTGGCACCATATTGAGGAGTAACAAATCATCTTTTGGAAGCCAAACATCAACTACGAAGAGCAAATTTGAGAAGGTATTTAACAAACATTTAGGGTCCAATTGGATCCCTGATTGAATGAGAGAAATAATGAAAAAAAATTGTGATTTCCTTTATAATAAGTTTTCAGCCTTATTTACCCCCCCCCCCCCCCCCCCCCCCCCCCCCCCCCCCCCCCCCCCCCCCCCCCCCCCCCCCCAAAAGAAAAAAAAAAAAAACCATTTCCTTTCCTTTTATCTTTCTTTCTTTCTGGCAAGCAGGGTGTGAGGAGCATATAAATGTCCAATTTAGATTGTTTATAACGTTTGACATGGAATTAGGCACAAGTCCATTGCTTTTTTCTTATCATTTTGAATAATATAATTTCATTGCCAAAAATTTGTTTAAGCTTGGAGATTTCTTTATAAAATGTTTGAAATAATTTTCATGTTTTTCCTTCCACTCTTCAAGTCATTCTGGTGATGACTGGATTAGATGTTCCCACAACAACATGAATGTGTTCATTAAATGCCTGAGTATGTTTCATTTTATGAGGATTTTGAAGTCCCTTAACTTCCATTATCATTTAACTTATTTCTCTGTTTATTTATACTGATTTTATTCACTCTTTTCTGCCCCTAATCTGACAGGAAGAAGAGAAAAGAAAGAGAATGGAGGAGTTACTGCTTAAACGGCAGCAGAGAATTGCTGAAAGAAGTGCTTCTAGCGGACTTAATACAGCAACAACTAAAAGGACAGCTGCAGTAAATAGAACCGTCACAACTTCCATAAAGATCGAGAAGACTAAAACTCAGACCCCAATCCAAGAGACCAAGAAACTACAAAAGCCAGTTCTTAGGAGTTCCACCATAGACCGCCTTGCAACTGCACGGATACATAAGGTCTCCCCAACTCAATCAAAATCTGTGAAGCCCAAAAAATCAACCTTGAAGGCAACTGGTGCAGGTGCAAGCACCTTGCCAAAGAAGACTGCTGATGCTGAGAATAAGAAACCGAGTCCAAACAAAGTAAAGCCTTCAGATGAGATAATGGTCCCTAAGAATTCAAATCAGGCACTTTCTTTGGACTCTGATATCCAAGTAAAGGATTACTTGAATTCAACTGCAGGTTTGCCAGTGAAGTCATTAGCTGCACAAATAACCCAAGCTACTGGTGCACTTGATCTGAAAGATATCAAGGAGCTGCACAGTACATCTTCAACTGAAAAGAATGGGGATGATAAGATGTTGCATAGGGATACCTTGGATGATGGAAACTATAGTGGGAACTCAGTAAATGTTGCCTCATCTGTGCCTACAGATCATATTCCGCATTTGGTTCCGCTAGAAGGTAATGTTGATGGGTTATCTAATGCATCTTCTGTTCATGCCGAAGAAAAAACACTTTCTGAAGGCTCCTGCGACCATATTCCTGAAATTGCTATACATCCTATGCCAGTTTCACCTAACAAAGGTCCGATTGCTTCTGCTGAGAATATTGAAGCAAATGGACCAAAAAATGAAAATATTTTATTCTCGCCAGAAATTTCTGAGATAGAAATTTTAACTCCACCACCAAGTAATGGAGCAGTCTCAAGGACAGTCCATTCCAGGAAGAAATGGGAGAGCGATGAGAACTCAACTAAACCTGCCAAAGGGTTTAGAAGGCTTCTTTTGTTTGGAAGGAAAAAAGCTGAAACTCACTTGTGAATTGATCCTGTGGTAATTGGTTGAACTTTGTGCTAGCAGCTTATGTGTTCATACCATTCCATGATGCCTCTGCTTTAGATTATTGGTTATTCAGGAGCAAGGGCTAACTTGCAATCGAATAGATTGACAGCTGATATGTGCATTACAGCTGTAGAGTGGAGATATTAAGAGCTCACATCATAATAAGGCTTTCGGTTTGGCTGCCATGCGACTATTTGCAATGTTATGTATCTGAATTTGGAGTGTAAACAAGTGATCTCATAATTTGGTAAACCTTATGAATTTGCTTGGATAGATATATATATATACACGTTTGGAGTCTTTTTGTTTGGGTTCTGTGTTCTAATTTTGGAATTCTGTTGATATGTAATGCAAAAAGCCCTGTAATGTTTCGTGGTTGGCATTCTGTAATACTCCATTAATAATTCTTTGGTGGGAGAATCTCTCTTATTTCTATTTTGGATATGTACTTATCCATGAGATTTTGTCAATCTAGAGATAATTGGGTTAGGATGGATTCAAAACTTGATATGACAAACATAGATGATAAGAAAGACAGTACTGCACTTTTATGATGAAATAATTGTCATTACATGTTCCATATATTCAATGCCAAAATAAGGGATACAGTTTGAAACATGTTTTTCGAAGTCTAATACCTTCAACAACTCTCTTTCAGTGGAAACTTTCTTTTGTTCACCTTGTCGTATATATGGTATCGTCTTTATAATATCATATCCTCAACCATTAATTTTCATCCAATAAAATTATCTGTTTAATTTTTATTGTTAAGAACTTGAGATAAAAAACAAAATAAAAAAAATGTGATATGACACAATATTATTGATTATATTATGAAAGATGTTAATTACAAATTTCTTGTAGAGAGGAGACTGGAAAACAAAGTCCAAGCCAGAAGACAGAAAGACAAGCTGCATTGAAGCTAAAGGCCAACTCTTTCGTACACCTCAGGTGTCCCTCCTAGAGATACCCTCACCACCAGCCGTTGGATTTTGTTATGGATAATGATAGGTTTAGTACTTCTTATCGTCTCTTTATTACTAGTCTCTTTTTTTTTTTTAATTTTTAATTTTTAATTTATTTTACTTAATAGTTAATGAATTGACTATTAATAAAATTATATATTTTTTAAATTTTTTTTTAATAATTAAGAATGTTAAAAAAATACTTTAAAAAAATTTAAATAAGAAGTGGTAGGAAGTAAAAAAGTAAACGAATAAATAAAGCCCACCAGGCAGCTTTACGTTAATAATTAGAAGCATCGGTTCGATTCACCTTCTCGTCTTTAATACTCTCTACCTACACATAGTCGTCGCAACAAATCATCAAATTGCTTTTTCTTCTTCATTACTCTACGCGTAAGATTTGCCCCCACCGACACTCAATCAATCGCCTTAACAAATCATCAATTTGCTTTTACTTTCTTGTTGTGTGGATCCATTCCATAATTGATAATTTTATATAAACTCCGTTTCATGTTCAACATACCGAAAATGCCCTTTTGCTAGTGCCTTGAGATACAACTTTTCAATCATTTGGTGTGATGCTGTTTTCTCTTTCGTAGATCGTTTCAGTACCAGTCATTGCTTCTTCCACACTCGCTCGGGATTTCCGTATGTTATAAAGAAAAAGAGTAGAAATTAGAAAGAGAAGAAGCGTGACACAGAGACGGAGACAGAGAAGAAGGTAGATCTCGTTGGATTGTGAAGCTTCTTATCCATGGCTTCCAAGCTTCTATTGATTGCAGTCTCAATCCTTGATGCCATCGCTTTCAGTTTGGCTGTCGGTGCTGAGCAAAGGAGAAGCACTGTGAGTATCATTCCTTTCATCTCCGTTTCTACAACTCAACTCTTTTCTCCGTTACTTTTGTTCCCAACCCATTTCAATCTTTTTGTAGCAAATTCAGCAAGTGACTATTTTCTTGCGGGTTATTTTGATTTCTGGTTTTTATACGCCGAAGAAGAAAAGGCACTAGTTTTCTTTTTCTTCCTTCTACAATTTGCGGCATTCAGTTCTTTGTATTCCTAACGAGGAATAATAGTTACGACAATCAAATTTTTTTACGTCAAATGCTGCTGAAGTCTCACTACTGGCTCTATCTCCCGATGAGATTTTTTTATCTGATGAAAATGCCTGACTTGTTAATTGGCATGGCTTGTCTCTCTTTCTCTATTTCACGCACACTTTTAAGAGGGAGATAAGAGCATCCAATGGTTCCCTAAAACCACTTTTTTCCTATAATTTGGGAAAAAATTTAGGGAATACTCTCAAAACCTCCCTCCATCCGGATATCTATTTTAGGAAAAAGATTTAGGAAATAAATAACCACTATTCATTCTTTAAATCAATTTTATCAATATTTTATTCATTTCAATTAAATTAATTCTTATTTCAATCATCTACACTTTCTTTTATACTCATATTTGTTGTAGTTTTAAAAATAATTTAAATAACTACGAAAATATAAAAAATATTTAAAATAATTTAAATTTTTATTTAAAATATTCACTAGAATAATAGTTCAAAACATAAAAAAATATTGAGTAGTTATATTTGTAAATGAAAGTGAGAGAAAAAAATAATAAAGAAAGAATAGAAAAATATTTTTTTAATAGAATAGGGAATAGATAGGGAATGAGATGTAGAAGGTTTTTGAAATATGAGTAAAATTTAGGAAAAAATTTTAGGATGTACTTTTTAGCTAAATTATAGGGAATTTTATAGGAAACCAATGTGAATGCTCTAACATTGAGATGGGGAGTGTGTCAATTAAAGAAACATGTTTGGGATGTTGTACCAGCAAAACAAATTCCCTTAAGTTTCGTACATATTTTTGCAGGCATGCACATATGTTTGCAGGCATAAGTTGACTAACAGGTTCCATTGAAATCTGTTACTCAAAACTAAATCATGAAAAGTTCCTTGCCCCTTCTCTTTTTCCCCCTTTTCTTTGGGTGGGGGTTGGGAACTATGGCGGTTTAACTTCTGTTTGGTGGCCCAGAAAGTTAAAGCCGAGGCCAGAATGGTGAAAAGACTAATTAAGGCTGGATGCTGGATTTTCAGCCCCAGTTCATGCTTTCAACGTGTCAAATAGATTATAAAACTAAAAGACATTATATGTCTTGAGAAGTCAACATTTGTTGGTTTTTCCACTTTGGTGTAAATCATTAACTTCTAACTGATTAATTGAAATGGAAGATAAATGAATAAACAGATGCTGAAGCCTGAAAGTACGTCCGCTAAATTAGGAATTATATGACTAATGTTTTCTCATATGAACTTGAGAATTGGTTTGGACCTGACATAATTAATATCAGTGGCTGATTGCTGGTTCCTTACGATATAATGAACAATAACTTCTTTTGACAGGCCAAAGTTGCCGTGGATAATGAAGCAAATTATAGGTACTGTGTCTATGACTCTGACATTGCAACAGGCTTGGGTGTTGGTGCATTTTTGTTTCTCATGGCTAGTCAAGTCATTATAATGGTTGCAAGCCGATGCTTCTGCTGTGGAAAGCCGTTGAGTCCTGGAGGTTCAAGAGCCTTGGCAATTGTTCTTTTCATTATCTGCTGGTATGTGCCCTTACCAATGTGACAATAAGTTACAGTCTCCGACAGACTTGAAATTTAGAGACTCCGACATTAGTTCACATGACAATCATTATTGCCAGCTTAACTTTAATTGAAAACCACTCATGTAAGAATTTATCAAGCGCCTAGGCTTTGCTTCTTGTACTATTTGAGATCGAGATGATTGTTTTATCCTATGATCTCTCTCAGGCTGTTTTTCTTGATCGCGGAAATCTGCTTGCTGGCTGGTTCAGTGAGGAATGCATACCACACCAAGTATGCAATAGCCGATGCAGATCCTCCATCTTGCTCAATCTTGAGAAAGGGAGTTTTTGGAGCAGGAGCAGCTTTCATTTTCTTCACTACCATAGTTTCTGAGTTTTACTATGTTTGCTATTCCAAGGCCAGAGAAAGCTTCCAGCCATATGGTAGAGACCCTGGTGTGGGTATGGGAACCTACAAATGAGCTGCATTAAGGTGATCAATTTGTGGCCACTACTTTGCATGTAGATGTGACTGTCTGGACTCGCTGCATTGATTTTCTTACCCCATTGCTGTTTTTTCCAGTTTCATTGCATGTATTAAGGATTCACTATAGTAGGTGATGGCTTGTGTATTATTCAAATTGTCAGATGATTATCTGACAGAAACCATTTCATGTGTTCAAATAAAAACCAAATTTTTACCGGACTATAAAATGCATGTTTTCTCTTTCCCTTTGTGACTAGACTTCACCCACCATTTTTGTACAACCAATTTTCCATTGTTCCATGGAACGTTACAGCTCCATCAGTATCTGGCGATTTATTTCTGTGATTCCATTACCATGTATTGAGGTATACACTTGAAACATGGGCTTCTCCAGTTAGTGAGTAATACATGCAATTTAGGTGCACACTGGGTAATGGTAACAGTAATCAAACTAAATTAGCAGGAGAGAACATAACTACTATTTCATCCTCTCTTCCCAAGGATCGTCGTTCTGACAGGCTACAAAATAAAATCAAGCAGAGCGTGCAAAGTAGCTGTGGCGGTCACACTGGGTTTTCAACCCAGGAACATCCTGAAGTGAAACTGGGGGGATGTTGCAGGGGCTTGGTTGAATACAATCCCAGTTGATTGGGATACTGAGAACCAATTTAGGATGACATCCATTAATTGGGTTCCAGAGGGTGCATCTATGAGAGAGAAATAGAGATGTGGACCCCGACCCTACCCATCTGCCCAAGACCTCCCCAGACTTCTTGTTTGGGTAGGGGGGCTCCAACCGTCTGTTTTCTCTCATAAATTCGTCTTGCCGTTGCTCGAGCAATGGCAGGGGATCTGGATTCGACATTGATGCTGCAAAAAATGGTGAAAGTCCCTCTTCAGCCCCTGTTGGAGGTTGTATAGAAATATCAAATTGCACTGAAAATCACAACGCACTACAATGGTAACTACTGGCAAGAAAGGCAGAAAGGCAATATAGTGTAGGATGTCAATGCAATCAAGAAGTTCAGTGGCAAAACGATGCTTACCTTTCCCATATCTGCCTAAGCACTGGTTTCGTTTCGTTTCGTTTTCATGCCCAATGTGCGCGGCGTAATTTTGAATCATTTTGATTGCAAATGCCATGGGACCATGATAACTGCATAATTAAGGCATTTGAATGCAAATGGAGGGAGTTTTGATGATGGCAACTGCCATCCCCCACATTTTTATTACGTTGCCATTTCTTATTAGTGAATACTGTTCGCATCCTGAAGGCAAACGGGGCAATTTTTTCTGCATCAGGAGTGGGAAAACAGCTTGGAGTATTCAAACACAAATAGATTATATAAAAATAAATTTATAAATTGACGTGATTTTATATGATCTGTTAAATATATTTTATAATAAAAATAATTTTATAATCTGATGTATCAGATCACTTTAATTTATAAATTTATTTTTATATAATTTTCCTGTGACCAGAGTCTCTTTTCGTTAATATGTCTGCCAGAGTGCATGCTCGCTCTTGGTTTGCCAACTCATCCTGCAATTAATTAAACGTAGTGTGTAAGAGATCCATGTTTCTCAGCCTGTTGCCTCTCCAGAGCCCAAAATACACCGGACTCCAGCCTGCAGCCTGGACTACACTAGCCTGACATTGCCGCTGCTAGATGCAACCGAAGACGAACTTCACACTACCAAAAACTACGAAATGTGAATGCCTCTCGTTTGTTTTTAAGGAACGATACGAGTGGAGATTAAAATTAAGTAGAATAAAATATTATTAGAATATATTTTTTAATTTTATTTTTATTTTAAAATTTTAAAGAAATGAATTGTTTATTTTATTTTATATAAAATTTTAAAAAAATTATAATGATAAATGAAAAATTTTTAAAGTTTTCGAAATCTTAAATTTTAGTCTTGAAAACAAATCAGGCCTAAAAATTCAGAGAAAAAAACAATAAAAAGTGAACATATGAATTATAAAAGAGCTAAAGGCTTGGATTAAGTATTTCATTTCTTCAATATAACTTTCTTAAATTTTTATACAAAATAATAATAAATACTTATTCAAGCTCGTAGCTTTATGACCTGTAACCAAAGGACTTGCTCAAGCCGTACGTATCATTTAAGCTCGATTGTCGATAACTGTATATTGGACATTTGTGCAGCAGCATCTCCCGGGTCCCGCGGATCTTTACTGTATTAGTGGTGAAGTAGCTACATTTTAGTTAAAATTTAATTTTTTTTTAATTTAACTAATCACTTTCTAACAATATTAAATAATAAAATTTTTAAATTATTCTCTACTCTATTGAAATATTTATTTTTATTCTTTCTCTATAATTTTTATTGGTATGATAGTTAAAAAGTTTATTCAAGTTAATCGCCTAAAAAACACGGATGTACATAAAAAATATGATAAGTTTTAACAAATATATTTATAATTCAACATAACTACTTATAAACGTACACAACTTTAATTTGAATTGATTTTTTTCTTAAAAGAGGACGGTACTCTAATTTTATTGATAACCTTCACTTATAGTGATAGAAAATCATAGTTACAACCAAATACCTGAGTGATACAAATAAGCATAAAATCAAAACCCAGGTATAAAAAACCTAATCAACCAATCAAAATAAAACATTGATCACTATTGTTCATAATAAAATAACAAAAACAGGACCAACCCTAAAAACATTTGAATTGGGTTAAATGGAATGAAATGCATATATACTACACACAATAAGAGTTGACAACATAACAAATAGTATTTGGCAGACATACACCAACTAAATGTAATATGATAATTTTTCCATTGATTTGTTTCTCTCTAATCACAACAGAACATACACAGTCAAAAAAAAAAAAAAAAACAGAACATATAGTACCTAGAGAGCTCTAGTTCTTTTCTACAAGGAGAGCTTAGAAAGACAAGAAAGAAATAAAATAAGTAAAAAAATTTGAATGGAAAGCGTATTTGGCTCAACAGATTTGAAAAAAAGCTCTAACTATTTTTATTTTTCATTTAACTAATTCGTTGTAGAATATTTTTTAAGGGAAATGGCTAAAATATAGCCATGCATTAAGCAATGGCTTTACCCGTTTACCGAGCCCACTACGAAGGCTCTCAGAACCATAAAGCAATAGATCCTCCTGGGCCTCAAGCCATCTTCTCTCTACAACATTTGAAAATGTAGCTAGGATGACTCCAATATGCGTATCTCAAATATGCCTTTAATGTACTTTTTTTTTTTCTTTCAAATGTTTTTTAAATATTTTTAATTATTAAAAAAAATATTATAAATTTACTAATAATTACTTCCTTAACCATTAAAAAAAATTAAAATACATGAAGATGCACATTTGGGATGCACTTTGCCACATTTTAGAATCACCCAATCTTGAAATGGGATTGTCAAAGGTTATACTCGAAGGAGATGTATTGCAAGTAGTCACCATGGCAAACAAGGTTGCTACAGACCTAAGTTTAGGTGGTTTACTGATTGAAGATGCTCAAAGTGTCTTAACAGCTCTTACTTCATGGTCTGTTGTTCATACAAATAGGAATTCTAATATGGCAGCTCATAGATTGGCAAAAGTTGGTGATCTTGATCTTGATGAAGACAAGTATGTCTTGGAAGAAATTCCTCGATGTATTCAATCCACTGTTTTAAGTGATTTAATGTAAGTCTTCTGTTATTAATGAAATTAAGTTTTCATTTAAAAAAAAACGCAATCATTTTCCTTTTAAAATATGCTCATTAATTACTTGATCATAGCCCAAAAATAATTCCCTCAATGAAAAAGCATTTATTCTATATTTAATTTGAGAAATAATTTAATCATAAAAAAATATATCATAAAAAAAATCTATAAATTAACATGACTTGATACAATGCATTAGACTATTAAATATTTTTATTGTAAAATAAATCTAACCTATTATATAAAGTCATATCAATTATAAGTTTATTTTTATGAGATTTTTTTTGTAATTGTATCACTTCTCATCTAATTTTCTATTTTTAGCTAAATAACTTGCAATTTGAATATTGTTCCCCAATTCTCACTCCTGGGGCTACGCTACTCTCTCTTTTCATCCAAACTGCATTGTTACGGTTATAGTTAAAATCTTTGTCGTTTCTAGATCTTGAATGCCAGCTTAGTTGCTTGAAATTCCTATACATATCCTGCTGTTTTGTAATTAATTGTTCCTTGTATTTTGAATCAGCCAATAATCCTGCAATACAATCATGTTTCCACGCTTGACCGAATAATCCTGAAACATGATTGATACTTTGTTCGTGTCGAACTAGAACATTATTGATACTCAGAAGGCCAACCTCTGCATTATGTTCCTCTTTTATTTTTTTTTCTTTTTTTTTAATTTATATATATATATATATTTTTATTGAGTTGGAAATAGTACAACAGTGCACATGCAAGCCTTATAAAAGCTAGAAAATTAATGTTACATTGTCATGTCCCCTTACCTAGCTCGATTATGTACGTACCTGCCATATGCTCTCAGCTTTCAGTGGTGATGATATATTCATTGGCCTTTCTTTATTCTAAAATTCATGCATGCATCTTGTTTGGATATTTGCGGTGCTAGCCTGCTTGGTCTCTTCCTCTGCCAGCCCCGGCCTTAAGTTGCCTTCGTTTCAATAATCCCATGGGCATTCGATTTCAGTTCATATTACTATATATCTTCGCATTTCTCCTTTTGCCCATGATCTTCTATATATATATATATATATATATATATATATATATATATATATATTTCCACTAGGTCCGGCCAGAATCCTTTTTCAAGCCCCAAACAGGCTGTTGGGAATCAAGTCACGTAGTGTAGTACTCTTAATTAGTTGTCTTATATTATCTCTCATTATGTGGAGTAGTTTGTAATGATTTAGCTCTAACTTAATTATTAATAATGGTGCATATGGCAATTATGGAATTAAACAATATTGAAAAGCTTGTGCAGGATAATGCATGGGTACGTAGGAGATCAACAGTAGTACTATTATATATAGGTACGTACAAATTATATGGAGTAATAAGAAAATAAACTAAATAAATAAAATTCATGCGAAATTAATAAGCTAAGGTAAAAAAGCTATCTTAATTGGGACGTCCATGTTAACCAATATACTGCAATTAGCCAAGACAAGAACAGATCTGCCAGTACTCAACACCAAGCTGGAACTGTCGAAATCATGGGGTCTACTAATTCTGACATAGTCAAGATTTGAGAGAAAAGATTGTTGACTTTTTCTTTATTGTCTTAATACTGTAATCTTGTATTTATGTCATTGTAATCATGCCTTTAGTTACCCGTTACACTACAAGATCATGTATATATAAAGATATGTAAATATGAAATGGAATATACAGTACTTTTTCAAAGTACTCTTCTCTGTTTTGTTGTTATCCTTTCAGTTCATATGTTTGATCGATCTCTACGTGTCAATGTATGTGCTATATATGTCTGCATGCGTTTGCAATGCAAAGAGCTTTGAAGATAAAACCGATCGAAAGATTATAATCATGGTTTCGTTGAAAAAGCTAGAAACGAAGGGGAGTTAATGGAGAAGTGAAGCGACGGTACTGCATGAGACATGATGGCCATTCATTAATGGGGCCTTTCCTTCTTCTTTTTCTTCTTCATTTTTTTTTTTAATTATTAGCTTTAGGTTGCCACGACGTTGTAAGTACTCTTGTGATCTGAGAGTGCTCAGGGGTTCGTTAAAGAGAGAAAAGACTGTTAGATCATGATATATATTTAAGAGTCAACGACATGACTTGGTTGACTTGTGTATCTTCCTCAAATTGCAGTCTATATGTATAAACGTATGGACTATGGAGTAGTCGTAGTGTCACCCAATCATGGAGACCAACCCACCAAAATTGTCTGAATTATATTCTGAGGTTGCTTTTGTCTTCCAATTGGGGGTTGGACGGCGGTGCACTTTTCCCCTTGTACCTGCCGTTTGCATCACTTCTTTCCACCTTTCTTTGCACAGAACAATTTCTCATTCTTTTTTTTTTTTTTTGAGAAATTTAAATCGAGAAATTAGATAATATTGTCTTTTTGTTTTCTATTTTATGAGCACATATATAGTTTAATTGGCGGTCTTGCTGGCCATCCACCGCCTCTGCCGTCCCTCTTCTTTCCAAGCTTCTTTCCTCTTCTTTTATGAGAACTTGAGTTCCACAAACTTCTTGTGCAAGAATGAGTTGTAATGCATCTTTGAAAGAGGTCAAAAGTCTAGCTAGCTGTAGATTATTATGATCATAAATATATATATATATATATATTTATATATAATATAATATGTATAAGCAAGTTCATTTGGCTTAAAAATAAAAGTACTCAAGAAGCTAACCCTGGCATGCTTAAGATATAAAGCTTTCCCGGTACCGAGGCATAAAGAGATTATATTTTAATTATATGTCACGTTTTGAACTTTGCATTGGGGAAAATGTTATTAATTTCTTTCAATCTACACTAGCCTGGCATTGGTAGCCCAAGCCTAGTCTTTTAGGTATAGATTAGATTCCTATATATTTGGAGTCAACTCCTAAGAACTCATGGGATGTGACCAAACATATTGCAGCGAAATTCTGGTTGCTTTTATCTCCTCTAATTAAATTACATCTACTTGCCACAAAATTACATACATATTCATGTATTTTTCAAATAATATATTGGGTTCTTAGAAAAAAAAAATGAAATTATTATAAGGTCATTGTATGAGATTAGTGGTAATGCATTGACTTTTAGGAGGGTTTTTTAGAGTTTTGACCATTTTTATAAGATTGGCATCCAATGAGTGGCTTGACACTTATTTTTTAAGTGTAATAATTTATTTGAGTCTGTTTTAAGGATAAGAACAAAAAGTTTTGAAATTTCTCTTGGGCAGCCACGTTTAAATAGTGAGATGATATGAGATAATTTAAATGAAAGTTAAAAATAAAATAAAATATTATTTTTTAATATTAATATTATTATTTTTAAATTTAAAAAAATTAAATTATTTATTATATTTTATATAAAAATTTAAAAATATTATAATATTATAAAAATAAAATGAGATGAAACCGTTTCTATATTCAAATAAAACGTTATTAACTTATTATAGCTACAATAATTATTCACCGAAATCGTGGCCGTTCACATTTTTTGGGATCTTGACCCATGATTCGTATGATATAACACACCCAACCTAGGGCAGTGGTGGAAGTACCATGCCCACCTAGAGAGAGAGAGAGAGAGTGGCAGACATTAATAAATGGGTCATTAAGCAGTAATGGGTTGGACAGCGTGGGAGGAATGGAGAGAGCAGCAAGTGGTTGTAAGGCTTTAGGCTGGAGTTGTCTGGCATTAGGCATAGCCCAATCCAAACCCTGTCAGGCCCAATACTACAGTTAATTTTTTTCTTATTACATATTTTAAATGGATTACTAATAAAGCTATTTAAAATCTATCAAATCTATCAGTATAACTAAAAATGATAAAATTAAAAATAAATAAAAATCACAATATATCTTCCTTTTATTTCAATGTAATATACTTAATTACTGCTTGATTAAATAATAAACTCCAGGTCCATGAAAATTGTTAAACCATCCTTAAATCTGTGCCTTTCTATTCGTTTTATCCAATCTAATATTCGGTACGGGTATGTAAGACCCACCTTTTTTTGGCAATGCTCTTACATCCTGATTGAGATGTAATTTATATGTAGTTTTAGAGACAAACTAATTTTAATCTAAAGGAAATGATTGGATCATATGGCATCTTTCTTCCTCCTCCACTGGTGGAGAAGATGGTGAGAAGCAAATCACAAATTTATTATGGGTTGGTACCTTTATTCTTTAAAAAGAATAATGATATATACAGTCATAAGTTGTATAATTACTGCATATTATTTTTGAAAAATTAATTTTTTTTTTATGTGAGACTTATATTTATTTATTTTTTTTTTTTTAATGGAGTGGGCGACATTTGCGTATTTTATAACAACAAAATATCATTTATCTTCTTTAAATAGTATTGTAAGACTCTATTCTCAACGATTGGGACCATCTTAAGAGTTTTATTCACGAAAGAGTGTCGTTTTGGTGGCCAAATCTTGGCATTTGTTAGGGGGTCACCTAACATGATTGTCATGTCTGATTATTTTAGGGTAATACTAGAATAAAATAATCAATGTCTCGATGTGATTTTGCACTATGGAGGGTTAAGTATTCATAACAAAACTCTAATTACCAGAGAGAAAAGTCAGAACTCCTTAAAATCACAATTAAATTACAAGGATGAAGACAAAAGTAGCATCCAAAATCTCATATTAGCATTGACAATTGTTTTGAAAGGAATGGCTATCTGAATCTGCGCCCTTAACTTTAAAAAGAGGGAACAAAAAAGAAAGATTTACACGAACCACACCACATTTGACAGCAAAAGAAAGAGCATGTTTTAGCAGAAAGAGTAAAAGGCAAAAGTTATAATCCTATCTAATATCAATCAACCTATTATGGCTAAAGCATGCATGATCCCAACATTAAATTCAAAAGAGAGTTATGGCTCCCAATAAACTCACCCAACACCAACATCATCATACCCATCAACCCAATCAATTTTTTTATTTTATTTTATTTTTTTTAAATTTAATTTCCATCTTCAAAATTCTGATCCATTTTGATCTGCATTTTCCATTTCCTTCCCACTTTCCCACGTTTTCCCATTAGAAAAAGAGAAAATATAGACCCTCTCTCTCTGTCTCTCTGTCTGTACGCACACAAAAACATTGCCCAAACCCCAACTCCCCACAGCATTGGACTTCGTTCCTCTAACCCCCTCCATCTCTCATTGGATCTGAGTTCCAACTTCCAACCCCAAAACCCGTATCTCCTCTTGTCCGATCCTCTCCGAATTCCTCAAAACTCACCCGGATCGAACACACACGCCGCCGTTTTACGCACTGACAGAAAGGGGGCCTCAGGCTCACGGAGATAGAGACAGAGTCGGGCATTCGGATCCAATTGATCCCCGGGCATTTCTCCATTGAAATGGGAAATGCCCGCGAGGTGTATTAGTATTAAACGATGAGCAAAATCGACGACGACGACGAAGAAAACAACAACAAGGACAACGATAACGACAGCGTCGACGACAACGAGTGCTACTACGAATCTCTCGACCGCATCGTCTCCTCCTCCTGCTCTTGCTCTAACTCCAACTCCGATAACGAGGAGAACGACACCGTTTCTTTTTCGGCCTCGCCCAATCATGGGTCGGTACCGAAATTCCCAATGGGCACGTCCAACAAGTACGATGTCTGGATCTCCCAGCCCTCTTCCGTCTCCGAACGCCGCTCCCGTCTTCTCCGCCAAATGGGCCTCAGCAACGACCCGTCCCTGTCCCGGGATAAACCCGCCCGAGATTTCGGATTCGGTGGAGACATTGGCCGATCGGTGTCTTCCGATCGGTTGACTAATCATTCCAGTGCGTCCACCATGGTTCGATCAAAATCAGACGGGAGTGATCGTCAATTTGATGTTAGGCCCACATCAACCTCAGTTTGTGCTCCTCCAGTTCTTTCGACTCCTTCTTCTTCTCCTTCGGTTTCTCTTGTAAATAATAATGATGATAGTTATAAATGCAACCACGCTGTTCTTGTTAAGGCGCGGAGCGGTAATAGTGATGGAGAATCGAGAGCCGCTGCTTCGCCGAATAAGCCGCCCATTGGGAAGAGTAGTTCCAAAAAGGTGGATGAGATCCGTGGCAATTTAACGGTGGGTTTGGATGTTAATTTTGATAGCAATGCAGGTGGTAGTGGTGGGGAAGTTGAGGTGGAGGGTTTGGATTGTAATGGGGTAGGGAGGGAAAGTGAAAAGGTGTGTTTGATTAAGAACCTTGATAATGGGAAGGAGTTTGTGGTGAACGAGATTAGGGAAGATGGGACGTGGAACAAGCTCAAGGAAGTAGGGACTGGGCGGCAGTTGACTATGGAGGAGTTTGAGATGAGTGTTGGGCATTCGCCGATTGTTCAAGAATTGATGCGGCGGCAGAATGTTGAGGAAGGAAATAAGGATAGCTCGGATTCGAATGCAAATGGGGTTGATGGGAGCGGCGCAAAGATGAAGAAGAAAGGGAGTTGGTTTAAGAGCATAAGGAGTGTGGCGAGCTCGGTGACCGGTCAGAAAGAGAGGCGGAGCAGTGATGAGAGGGACACTTCATCCGAGAAGGGTGGGCGGAGGTCGAGCTCTGCCACAGATGATAGCCAGGATGTTTCGTTTCATGGGCCGGAGAGAGTGAAGGTTAGGCAGTATGGGAAGTCATGTAAAGAGCTCACGGCACTCTACAAGAGCCAGGAGATACGGGCACATAATGGGTCTATATGGAGCATTAAGTTTAGTTTGGATGGGAAGTATCTCGCTAGTGCCGGTGAAGATTGCGTTATTCATGTTTGGCAGGTTGTGGAGTCGGATAGGAAGGGGGATCTGTTGATGGATAAACCGGATGATGGGAATATGAGTTTGTTCTTTGTTGCCAATGGGTCGCCGGAACCAACTTTGTTATCGCCAAGTATGGACAATCATCCAGAAAAAAAGAGAAGGGGGAGGTCATCAATGAGCCGGAAATCATTGAGCTTGGATCATGTTGTGGTGCCAGAGACCGTGTTTTCGCTTTCAGAAAAACCGATTTGTTCATTCCGAGGACATCTTGATGATGTGCTTGACCTTTCATGGTCCAAGTCACAGGTTAGTTGCTACTTTTTATGTTTCTATTGGTATGGTTTATTTTCTTTTTCTTTTTAGCAAACAGTGAAGCTCCTCTATGTCATTGTTTGATGTGTTCGGTCTTTTATTTACATAAGCACGTCCAAGTCTCGCATAACAAAATTACAGCGCTGAATTTAGACTACTATCCTGAGGAGAAAATTACAGAAATAGTCATTGTGATCCATCATGGAAGTCATGTGGTTGATTTTAGTTAACAGGTAAAGGTTTTACGATCACTTAATGTGTGCTATTGAGTAACTTATGAACTAATTAACTGTTTATGATTGATGAAAGTTATAACACGAGAACATCATCAACATAGCTGCCTTCTGGATTAAATGTCCAATTCTCACTTTGTAAGCACAAGTTACTGCAGGAGTTATTTCTCTCGTAAGATAGCTTTGAGGATTCGTATTTTATTGGAAGTGTGGGGGGGATATAATTGTTGGGTTTAATGGATCTTTCCCTTTTTATGAGTAGTTTATGGGTATTTTCTTAAAAGTACTAAAAAATGTTTCACTTAGCACTCTGTTTTTATTATAGTTTACATTGAATACTGGATTTGATGGATAGCTAGCCAGATATTATGGACTTGGGAATGGCCGTCGTTGCAAGTAGACATCCAAGCATTATATTTTTCTGTTTTCCGATGATCACCATTTTGAAGTGTCTGCTAGCTCAGGTAATGTCCTGTTGACATGAGTATGGCCAGGCAGCTAGTGTGTACGGCCTGGTTACTCGTAACCAATTAGTGTGACTAAATGTTTATTATGGGGACTTAGCCAAAAAAAAAAATGTTTATTGGGGGGAGGTAATTGATGCTATTGTTCATGCAACGTTCAGCAGTTTGCATTTGGCCTTTTTTCAGAAGACTTAGTGGACGTTTCTGAAATAAATATGTATTGGATACTGTGAAGTTGAATATGCACCTCTAAGTCAACTAATTGAACATTTTATAGAATTTTGAGCCAAATATAGACTTACAAATGTGCCTTCTTTTTTCAGCACTTGCTCTCATCTTCAATGGACAAAACAGTGCGGCTGTGGCATTTGTCTAGCGAGGCTTGTTTGAAAATTTTTTCACACAGCGATTATGGTAAGTCAATGTGACTTGATGTCTTTATTTTTCTTTGTTCGGCCTCTCTTTTGTACCTGTTGAATATTGGCCATTGATATGGATGCTCCTTAAGAAAGTAAAGGACCAATATATCTCATTGATGGATGAAACAAGCTAGCTTTACTTTTAGGTTCATAAGAAAATATAGTATTTCACACTCAAATAAATGAAATTTAGTTTAGTTGGAGGTATCACTTACTGATTTATTATAAAAGTGGGCTTTTCATAACCAGAAATATATTTCCCCCCGTTTTTTTCAGTGAGCTAGTTTGTATACCGCTAATTACACTATTTCTTGGATCTCCCTTGACACAGTAACTTGCATCCAGTTTAATCCTGTTGATGATAGATACTTCATCAGTGGATCCCTAGATGCTAAGGTTCGGATATGGAGCATTCCTGATCGTCAGGTTGTTGATTGGAATGATGTGCATGAGATGGTTACTGCTGCTTGCTATACACCAGATGGTCAGGTTGGTTGTGGCTAATATGCCTAATTTTTTACGTAAAAGACAAGTTGAATTTGTGAAAAATATCATCATTCAATTAGCTCAACGAATTTTGTTGATTCCTGAAGGGTGCACTAGTTGGTTCATACAAGGGGAGTTGCCGTTTGTATAATACATCTGGTATGAGTTTATACAGCTCCCTCTCCTTAGTATGTTTGTGTTGTTGTTGCGTGCATGCAGGCTTGCCTGGTTTAGTCAAGTGTATTGCACATGACTTAATAACTCTATCTGCTCATACTTTCAGAGAATAAGTTGCAACAGAAAAATCAAATCAATCTTCAGAACAAGAAGAAAAAATCTAATCACAAGAAAATCACTGGTTTCCAGGTAATTCAGTGGCCCTACCATCACATTCTGCTATGAAGAACATGAATGATTTCTTTTCCCTTTTGCTCTTTGCTCTGTTCAGTTTTCCCCTGCAAAGCTTATTTTTATATTTACTTTGAGCCGCAAGTTTGTGTGATCTTTTCAGTTTCTGATCAGTTCAAATGAACAGTTTGCTCCAGGAAGTTCATCAGAAGTTCTCATCACTAGTGCAGATTCACGAATTAGGGTTGTTGACAGTGTTGATCTGGTTCACAAGTTTAAAGGTAATAACAAAATACATAAAATGCTGCTTCATTTATTTATTTTTTCCTTCAGCTACATCAAATTGTTCAAGTCATGAATCCATTTATCTAAAACTTGTTTAAGTTGATTAATATGACAGTAATGCAAGAAATTGATTCACATGATTCTTTATTTCCTGAAGTTATCAATGGAATGATTTTTTATTCGTCACTCATAAAAGATTGCAAAAATTTGATCTCTAGGAAGGACCATGGGCTAATAGCCTGGTCAACAATAAGTCAAATTTTAATATTTAGAAGACCACACTGTGGACTACCATAACCTGTTGCAAATGTTTTGAATAGCCTGTTTAATTACAATATGTACTATCTTTTTTTGCTCGGGACTTCTTGGAGATTATTGTCTGTAGTGAATCCTACCTACATGATTTTATTTCTCTTCAATCTATTTTATTCTAGTGCTCTATGCCCATTCACTAACACTAGTAGTAATTAGAAATAATTCGTGGAGTGCACTTACATCTAATAGAAATGTTGTTTTGTCAAAAGGCATCCGAACAGAAGTTGTTGCCTTTGAAAGTTTCTTAAGGTTTGTTTTACAGTGAGAAAGACCAATAGCATTCAACTACCATGAGGGAAGGCGGAAAGAACCCTAATTAGGAAGTGCAATAGATGACCTGAGATCCAATGTGAACTGTCAGTTGAACGAGTGATTCATAGTATTTACGTGATGTAAAGCACTCTAACTCCTATTTATTTCTTCACTGTTTTCCAGCCTTTGATATAATTATTTTGCCCATGGGTGAAGCTTCTAACAGCATATGGTTGTGACTGTCCATCAGCTCTTTTTAGCCTAATTTTTAGATATGTCCTTAATTGTTGAGCTCCCAATTTCCAGTTTGCAACCTTAACCATAAACACTGTGAAAGGGCTCTTTAAGTATTGGTACTTTCAGTTGACAACTTGAAACAGTTTTCCCTTTACTATGAATATTGGACAGTATCTGTAAAGTGAAAGATGTTTCCCTGGGTTCCAAAGCTTCTTCCAAATCCTGGTTAGATGTTCAGAAGTTCCTTATTACATTGATCTTGACAATCAATATTTCATATTCATTGGTTCCCAACTAATATAGTTAAACTGTGCAACTAGATTTTTTGCATCTTTGATGCTGAAAGGCAGGATGTGTTTACTGGAAGTACTTGAAGCATATATGCAAGGGGCCTGTTTACTAGTAGATTGAGACAAGCTTCAAAGTAAATTAGCCAGTGAGCTCTAGCTCAATTAATATTTCCTCTCCCTATAAGAATTAGTGGAAGGAGAGGTTGTGGTATCTAGATCCATTGGTCGGTTTTTGACCATCACAGGTTGTTTCTGTTTGGGGGTTTGAAAAAGTCAAAGTTGGTTTGGATGTTGGTGGTTTAACCATATCCAAACTGTCTGATACATTCTATAGAAACCCTCAGTTTCTCACACCCTCACCACCCAGTTCTCTCATCCATTGGACTGGCCCTAAATCCCACCTTCTCACACCCTAATATCATCTGCCAACTATCTTTGCCAACCCTATTTTCTCACATCTGAATCCAATGAACACTCATGGAGTAGTTTGGTGCTCACCTGTAGAGCAAGTGGGTAAACTGTCCAAAAGATACCCTTCCTTTTGGAGGAGTCGATTATTAATTAAGATTTCAAATAATTGTTACTTGAAATCAAGACAGTGATGACACGTTATATTAACTGCTATATTTAGTAAACTACCTGTGGAGGAGCTTTTCTTTATAAGAACGGAGTTGATGAGTTAATGGTTTTCACCAAATAGTTTGAAATCGGTTGCTGACCTTTGAAAATGCTAGGAGTATGTAAAGCTGGCTCATAAGTTGGAAACGAGAAAGAGAAAATGAGTGATCTATGTATGTATTACACAATATCTTGATACTATGATACTACGATGGACTCCTGCGCTTGGTTTGTTCAAATTTATATGATTGTGATGGCTGTGGGTTAACATTCATTCTTATTCAAGCTCATCTGCTGGTGTATCCTGCACCACTAAAGTAGGAATTCTTGTGCTAGAGCCCGTGCTTAAGATGTAAAACTCAGGTGCAAGTTATTGCGTTTTTGAGTTATCAGTTGTACAGATATCACATGGTTTTAGCCATGATACAATGCAAATTAGGTCTGTCTCACTGGTTTTTTATATCCCGTGGTCATTAGATTTCTTATTAAATTAAAATTACATCTTTAGACAAGAAATACATTGGAAACCGAGTCCTTCAAGCTCATTCTCTGTTATTGGCCATTGAACAGATTTCCATAATTTAAGTTCCCATTCTAATTGCATGAAGATTAGAATTCTAAGTTCTGCAAACTGCAACAGAAGTTGTGAACAAAATGCAGAATGTATAATGATGTATGCATTTGGGCACCTTACTCACGAACCTTAATATTTTACTGTACTGGCATATGCATATTCCGAGTTGAACAACTTTGACAGCATCAGTTGGTGCCTTCTGTGACAGGTTTTCGTAACCAAAACAGTCAAATATCAGCTTCCCTCACTTCAAATGGAAAATATGTTGTCTCCGCCAGTGAGGATTCGTGTGTGTTTGTGTGGAAACACGAAGCTGATTCCCGACCGAATAGGAGCAAAGGTGTCACTGTAACGCACTCCTATGAACATTTCCACTGCCAAGATGTGTCTGCAGCCATCCCTTGGCCTGGCTTGGGTGACTCTTGGGGACTACAAGATAATTACTGCAGGGAACAAAATGGGCTTGACAACAACCTTGATGAGGTCTCCACAGCCAATCATCCGCCTACACCTGTTGAGGAGATTAACGGCGGTTCGCAATCTGCATCCGGCTGCTCGAATAGTCCACTTCATGGAACGATCTCTAGTGCAACCAATAGTTACTTTTTTGATAGAATCTCAGCAACATGGCCAGAGGAAAAACTTCTTGTACCTACCAGGAATCGAAGCAGCCCTCGTGTCAGTGTGGATTTCTTCAATGGGGTAAACCAAAACGTGTCAGCCTGGGGTTTGGTGATTATAACTGCTGGCCTTAGAGGGGAGATTAGAACTTTTCAAAATTTTGGGTTGCCAGTTCGAATATAAGGGGCCAAACCTCAACCTCGAGCTCGGGGGAAACAAGTTGATTCTACTACTGAAGGCAGTACTCTTAACACTTCCCCCCTTACATGGCAAAATTTGTACAGAGAATTGGGTGAGATTTGTAATATTTAGCGGTGTTCTGTTTCTGGTTCATTTGCTAGCCGGATGTGGAGTGCAGATGAAGAGCCAGTCCGACCGAGCATTGAAAAAAAAAAAAAGAAAAAAGAATAGATTTGTTAAAAAGGGAAAAAAAAATACACCTTGAATCTTGAAACCGATGAATTTCTGTAATCGGAAATTGTAGAGTTATGAGCATGGAAAAAGCTTACTGAAATTATAAAATGAAAATTCTTTTACGGTTCGTTTTCAATGGTTTTGTTTCATCGAAATCCGTCTGTGTTTAAGTTCGCTTATGATGGGCCAGGTTTGAGATTCAGGAGTTCCGGCTAAACTTGTCATGCTAGATAGGATTGGAATGTCGCCTATTTAATTTAAATATATATATATATATTATTAAATTTCTTTTTTATATAAGTTTAATATTTTTTTATTTTTTTAAATGAGTCCACGCCGTTTTAGAACTCTTATTTTTTTACACATAAACACAACGGATGTGAAAAATTTTCACATTAGCCATATTAAAAAATATTGGTATTTTAGTTTTTTTGAAATTATAATGAATTTTACTATTAATAATCTGTTGACACATCGATTTATGTAGAGAAAAACTCTCCAAGAAGTATGGGGCAGAAACAGTAGATTATAAATAATAGGTAGCTGAGTCTTGAAAGCTACTTGCATATTTTACTCAAAATTTTGAATTTCGTTTTGAACCGGCCGGTACTAGTTGATATATCGGATTTCGACTAATATACAAATTTTGGCTATTATTTTTTATTTTTTTCATTTTCTCGAATTTCGCTCATTTTTTGACCCCACAATTTAGACCAGATTATTTATAATATATATATATATATATAATTTATTTATATATAGATTATTCTGAAACAGTATCGATACCGAAATATCTCATTTCAATGCCTTAACCGAAACAGTCACCAAAACGGTATATTCAAAACATTGATTTTACTCCCTCCTAGCTAGGTCAAACTATATAAATTAAAGCGCACTCACATTTGAGTCCGAGTTTTCATTAGGATGAACTATAATCCCAACCATTTGGATAGAAAGATAAAATGAGATGATTTGTTAATAATAATGAAATAGTTTGAGTTAATATCTTTTAAAGAGTTTTGAGAAAATAGAGAGAAAGTTAAAAAAAAATATTATAAAGTTAAACAATCATTAGAATATAATTTTTGTTTAGTAATTTAAAAAAGTTAAATTACTTTTTTGTATTTCGTTTTGAAGTTTAGGAAAGTTTAATAATTGGGTAATGATTAAATGAAAAATTTGAATATTTAAAATTGAAAAGTATTTGTGTTTGTGGTATTTGCAGTGTTTGGATATTGAGATGAGATGAATTAGGAGGATATTGCTATCCAAACCAAGCACCTTGTTTTGATTGAGAGATGAGATGATTTGTGAATAGTAATGAGATTTGTGAGTTGAAATTTATGAATAGTAGTGAGATGAATTGAGTTGATCTCTTGATCTAAATCGACTCTAAGAGTTTCAAATAAAGTTTTTTGTTATTTTTTTTCAAAGTTTGAACTTTTCACTCATGTAAGTTAAAAGAAGAAAGGGTAAAAAGAAAGTAATGAATATTAGCCAGATTGAAAAGCGCCTAAAAATACTTGAAATTATATTTCTCATGGAAATTCCACGCCTACAATTACTATATTTTCGAATTTCGAAACCCGGTATGATTATTTATCGTTATGAGATGGAATTAAGCCTTTTGGGCTAAGCCCATTATCATTAGTGTTCTTATTATCACGTCCACGTCGCTTAATCTTGGGGCTGTCTTATCTCCCCCACCAAAGCTACGGGCCTGTCGAAGTTGCCATGTAGACCCATGACAATCACTTAAACCATTATAGGGGCTAAACAGCATTAAAGCCATAACAGATGAACCAAAGCCTGGCTCAAATTGCACTTCCAGTCCAAAATATGTGCCCCACATACCCTATCCTTCTACAGTATTTTCAGGTTTCAGTCCCATGCCTTGGGGGTGGAGCACTTTGGAGTTTGGTGAGCGGACCAGACTATCCCCTTCTATGCCCATCAATCATACGGTAATTAAAGAAAAAGCATAAAAAATATCTATGGAAATCCAAGACTCGAAGCCTCATTGGTTGCTTGAGATTGATGTGGCAGACTCACATACTGCTATTTATCTTATCCTCTTTGCCTCCCATATCAAAAATGTTATGCTGTTTTGTCACGCATCAGCGAACAACTCTATATAAATACTACTTGAATTCCTTTCCGAATGCTTATGCTCAGCTCCATTTTTGTCACCCCAAACTCTGCTCTGAACTCGTAATAAAGGATTTGAAAACCCAATTCAAAGCTGTTGAAACTACCAATGGCTCTCCAGGCTACCTCTCTGGTTTCCTCTTCCTTCTCCATCCCAAAAGAGGTTTGTCATTACTTTGCTATGCTTTAAAGGAGCTTTTTCTACTGGTTACTTGGGCCATCATTGGATCGAACGTTATTTTTTTTAGAAGCATGTTTTTTTCCTAAATTTTCTGTCCAAACATGCCCTCAAAAACAACTTACCAGATTTGATATTTTGGAGGTTTTCATATTTGCAGGGCAAGTGCAGTGCATCCTCCAAGGATTCGAGTCTATTTGGAGTTTCATTCTCAGAGCTTGTCAAAGCTGACTTCAGCTCTTCTGCATTAAGGTGTAAGGTAGTTTGCAACAACGTCAATTACTTCTTTCTTTGCAGAGAGAAATAATTTGTTTCTGATCCACCGTTGTTCAGATAGCTAAGCAATGACTTATGTTCTACTATGATAATGCTACGAGTTTTTTGTATTGAGAAATGTTAAAGTGGCCAAATTAGCCAAATAATGCTGCAAATATTGTAGGAATACACAAACTATTCACTAGTAGAAATGATAAAGTGGCACTTGTGTCTAAAGCTTTGGCTGACAGGGAAGGATCAATTTCCTCTAATCCATAATCTAAGGAGGAGAACGCTAAGATCTGATGTTTAAAACTTCAAAATTGAAGTCCAAAGTGTGAAATCACTGCCCCTGTTCTAAAAGTTTAAGCCGATAGAAATATTTAATTAAATAGGATAAAATGTAGATTCATGATTCAAATTAAGAACCTCTATTTTAATATTACGTAAAATCATCACTTGTTCCGTTTAAAAAGAAGTAGATTTTATTATTTATTTTATACATTATCACAAAGCAGGGGCTTTTGTTGTTTTCTTGGTTTATGAGAATGGAACGAAATGGTTTATCGGTTTCTGTGTGTACTATAACGCAAGTGACTTCTAATTGCAGAGTGAATTTAAGCAAAGAGTCGGGACAGTTCGAGCTCAGACAGTGACTACAACTCCAGCAGTCAATAAGACTACACCAGAGGGGAAGAAAACTCTCAGAAAGGGCAGTGTTGTGATTACTGGTGCCTCCTCTGGATTGGGTCTGGCCACAGCCAAGGCTCTGGCTGAAACTGGAAAATGGCACGTAATTATGGCCTGCAGGGATTTTCTGAAGACCGAAAGAGCTGCTAAATCAGCTGGCATTGCCAAGGAAAATTATACCATAATGCACTTAGACCTTGCCTCGCTTGACAGTGTCCGTCAATTTGTAGATAACTTCCGGCGGTCTGGCCGGCCACTTGATGTGTTAGTCTGCAATGCAGCCGTTTATTTGCCAACTGCTAAGGAGCCTACATATACTGCTGAAGGGTTTGAGCTTAGTGTTGGCACTAACCATCTCGGTCACTTCCTTCTCTCACGGTTGCTGCTTGAGGACTTGAACAAATCTGACTACCCATCAAAGCGTCTCATCATTGTGGGCTCAATTACTGGTACCGATTCATTTTGAATAATACTCAAGTTTCAGATTCTGCTTGTCTCTCTGATAGTGTTTTGATTCCGAATCTGTAACCCAATTTTGTCACTAAAACTTATGTGCTGACTGTGAACAAATCAGGGAACACAAATACCTTGGCTGGAAATGTACCTCCTAAGGCCAATCTCGGGGATATGAGGGGACTTGCAGGGGGCTTAACTGGGCTAAACACTTCGGCCATGATTGATGGTGGAGATTTTGATGGTGCCAAGGCCTACAAGGACAGCAAAGTCTGCAACATGCTCACCATGCAAGAGTTCCACAGGCGCTACCACGAGGAAACAGGCATAACATTTGCTTCCCTTTACCCGGGTTGCATTGCCACAACAGGCTTGTTTAGGGAGCACATCCCCTTGTTCAGGCTCCTCTTCCCACCATTCCAGAAATATATCACCAAGGGCTTTGTCTCTGAAGAAGAATCTGGGAAAAGACTCGCTCAGGTAAGGATAGTAGAGAAACAGCACTGATTCTTCATATTGCATATGTTTGATTTTTGTCGGGCATGATTTTAACCGGTTGCCTCTAATGTAGGTTGTGAGCGATCCGAGCTTAACAAAGTCTGGTGTTTACTGGAGCTGGAACAAGGATTCAGCTTCATTTGAGAACCAGTTATCTCAAGAAGCTAGCAATGCAGATAAGGCTCGGAAAGTGTGGGAAATCAGTGAGAAACTTGTTGGTTTGGCCTAATCAAGAACCTTGAGATCCTCGTCGACTTAACTTTGATGTGGGAGAGGATGATATCAGAGAGACTGTATCCAGTCTCGAGTGTGGAGTTTGGACTCGGAGGATGTGTTGTTGTAAACAATTTTCTCTTGTAGAAGTAGATTTTACTTCTTGTAATTGTCAATAAAAGTCACTATTGTTGCAAAAGCACCAACATCCCGGAAGCTGCGCTTTTTTAGTCTTTTTGTCCTAATTTTGGAAGACTGACTCGCGCGATTTAAAACTTGCGAGGAACGTCCGGGTTTCTTCCTCCATATCTGAGGCTAATAATAGCTGAACAAAACCACCCATCTCTTCCTGAAGAGAGAATAATAAAAAAGAAGATGATATAGTCTATCGAGAAAATCCACCGAAGAAAGGTATTGACAGTATACGTTGTACTTTTTTTAAGCATATGTAAGAATGTATGTGTTTTAAAAAAAAAAACACTAAAAAAATACATACAAATGATTAATTTAAAAAAAAAAAAAACTAATCGGTACAATATTTTGGTAGACTTTCTTGGTGGCACTAGCATTACTCAGATAATAATATTACCCATCTCTGGAATTTTAGGAAACCATACAACTAATTATTTTGTTGACCACTGTAGCACAGGAAAAGTAATAGAGAATCCGAAGCTTTAACAGATATAATTATTTTTTTCTCAGTATTCCTTCCAAATGAGACTAAGAATTTCAGAGGTTTGGATCCTCAACTCATCATATAATTTTTTTAAATTTCAACATAAAATATAATAAACAATTCAACTTTTTCAAATCTTAAAATAATAATAATATTAAAAAAATAATATTCTAATAATATTTTATCAACTCAATTCAATTCAACGTCTAAACGCAACCTAATCTCTAGGTATTGCATTAATTTTAACGCCATTTAAATACTGAACTTTCTTTGCAGGTTATGTACATTAAGGCTTCGTTTGGTTACCAAACATCTCTCAACTCATCTCAACTCATTATTACAATTTTTTCAAATCCCAACATAAAATATAATAAACAATTCAACTTTTTCAAATCTCCAAATAATAATAATATTAAAAAATAATATTCTAACAATATTTTATCATCTCAACTCAGCTCAGCTCAGCTCAACTCAACTCAACTCAACTCAACTCAACATCCAAACACAACCTAACACACTCAACCAACCTCTTTTTTTAAGCATAAATGCAGTCCCAACTGAATGTAAATCAATGTTTGTTTTTCCCCCGAGGGAATGTAAGGCAGTTGCTGATGATGCTCACATGGCCAAAGTCATGATATAATAATCAGAGAAAATAATAATAATAATAATAATAATCCACAGGGAAAAAATCTTCCGCTCATTATTTTTCTGGATTCATTGTCTACTCAAGTGCAAGAGAAGCTTGGACAATTCAAATATACAAGTTCAAACATTTTACATATTTACAGGTTCCGTCACAGTTTTGTACACAGAAGCTGACTCGTACATATTTGGCGTATTTATTCAGTAGAAAGCACCTTAAAGCTCATATCCAGGGAACCTGGCTTCAGATGGTTCAGTCATGTCCAAGAAAAGATAAGCCATTCCTCCCATACCTTCAAACAGGGAATAAGGACGATCACCTCCATGCATCTTCCCCTCCGATATCAGTTTTTGTGCCCTATCAAGCACAAAGCAAGCAAATGCTTTTGCCCTGTATAAGTACTTGGCATTACCAGTTAATCGGAAGAGTGATAGAAACACATAGGCGTTCCCGCTGATGCCATGGCAAATTCCCACTCGCTTAAGCAGACCCCTGTGCCATACCACCTCTCCCGCATCCACAGCTGCTTGCAGAAACTCATCAGCTCCAAAAGCCTGATGATTTAAAATATTTTTAACAAGACACTCGTCACAATTCACATGTCTGGATGTTACATGGAAAATAGATTTTTGTCTACTATATGGCAGATTACTTCCTTTCACTTTTAAGAATAGTGAGTCTTAAGGACTCTGCTGTGGAGTGGTTCCCCGTCATAAAAAAAAAAATACTTTAAAGAATATCACCAGCTACAAGCTCATCATTCGCTGTTACCAACTCTATTACCAAATAGAAGATGGTAGTTTCAAGTGATCTTATCATAAGGTTTGCGCATAAAGCTATTAATCCAGAAACTTTGTCCATTTAGTAAGCTAGATAAGTTAGCAGTGAATATAGTAAGTTAGATAAGGATTACCTCAGCTGCTTTCACAAGGGTAAGAGCAATTCCAGGAGCACCATGGCACCAGTGCACTAGACGGTCTGATTCACTTCCTTCACTTGAAGAATAATTGCCACTAGGGAAACGATTTTTCATCATATAACGTAGGGTGCCCTTGACATCCTCCATCTCATCTGGTTTCAGTTCCATGTCCATCAAAACATGCATAATCCCTGCCAGTCCATGGGCAGCACCCCAGTACCCCTTCCCATGCCATTCATACATCAATGGACATTTTCCCTTGCTTGACAGTCTTCTACCAGCCTTTATTATATCATTCACCGCAGTTCTCTTCATAAATGAAAATCCAAATTGGTAGATTTTGTTTTTTCTTATCTTCTGATTTAAAAATGTTGAGCTGAAAAGATATGGGAGAGAAACAAAAAAAATATCTTACTGTTTGGGAAGCAGATATAGTGTCTTTACCAATATGCTTGTTTAAGAATGAACAGGCCCACAAGAATCCTGCTCTCCCATATAATAATTCATTTGGCAGATCACTGGGCAGTTTAATCTGCTCACGAGGGCAAAATGAATTTCAAATTCATATAAATGATTAGATATTAACTTCTAAGGAGATTATCATTAAAGTAATAAAGATTAAATATGAGATTAATACCACTTTAAACTGTGTCAAGTAGTGATCAAGCAGCCTTTTGTCACCAGCATGCTTCGCTATGACGGCCCCAAGAGCACAAACGCCAGCCCTTCCACATATAAATGTCACACGCCTGCAATCCCATGCAACACAAAACAAAACTAATCAAGTTAAATTATTCATTTGCAATGGCAGGTAAGCTAGAATTGGAAGCAGCACTATAGTAATCAATCTAAGGTTCAAATGACAACCCAACCCTTCTTTTATTTTTATCTTTTCTAGTTAGTATACAACATAACAACCCTAGTTCATCCGATTTGTTCCTTTCTCAGGCAATAAGCTACGTTACAATCTGCGCGACAGCCCTAGTTGAATTAATTAGCTCATTTCAAACATATGGTAAGCTAGAATTGCACTCGCGGTAGGTGCAAGGTTGCAGCCAATTTGAGCTACCTATGTCACAAAAACTAAAAGCAAAACAAAACAAAGAAAGAAAAAAACTCACAATATTTTTTTCAACTAAAGAACTAAAAACTATGCATCGCTGTAGACTGACTAAAATGGAACAAGAAAAGACTGAACCAATCATTGGGCGCGGATTTCCCCCCAATTTTCCGTGTACTATGCATCCAAAATCCTGCGTAAGCTAGCACACGAGTGAGTGCACAATTCCAATTGCTTCAAGCAATATCACTTTGAATCACATAGTATCAAGCAACAACCTTTGTTGATCAAAATTGCTCATTCCGAACCGAATTCAGGGTAAACTAAAAACAAAGCAAGGCTGATAGTTGTGCATAGCCCGAAAATCCCAATCAATTCAAACAATCTTGGTTTGCAAAAAAAAAAAAAAAAAAACTGCTCATTTCGAAAGGCTGAGAGTACCCAGAATCTCCAGAAGCTGAATCACAAGCCTTGACAAGCTCAGAGCACAGTTTGAGATCATTCTGATTCTTGGTAACTTGGTAAGCTTTAAAAACCAAGTACGCCGTCCCAAGAGCACCGGTGTAGAGAGTATAATCATGAACACGCTTTGCACTCAGTCCCCATGTCTCCCTCACCACCTGAAACCCAAAAAATTAGAACCGAACTCCATAGGAGACATTCCAGAGTCCCCAAAAAGACCCCCATAAACCCAAAACCCAAAGCGAATATTTAACCGAAAAAGGGGAAGGTTTCACTTGGCGGGCATCCCTAAAATCCCAAAATACCGTGGAAATCCACAAATTCCAAACGCTCAGTTTCAGTGAAACCTCCAAGTAGTGTTGTGGGTACCGCTTCTTTGAGGTCTAGCGCTGAAGTTTTGAGCCTCTCCGAGAGTGATCTGTAGGGAAGATGTAGGAGTTTCGAAAGTGAGTCGCTGGCTCTTTCAGAGGCTGCTTCGTTCTCTGCTGTCTCTTCTACAAAGTCCGGCAGTACGTTTGTGAAGAAACGGTCTGCCATCACCGTCTCTCTGGAAATTTGTTGATAATTATCAAATATGTTACCAAACAAAATTTCAAAAATATATATAAAGTCTCATTTTTACTCGGTTTTCCTTTAAGATTACTTGGGCCTACACGGGGCCCTCATTAACCACCAGAGGGGCCTGCATCATATACTAAGCCCACAATGCAATCCAACCAACGAAAACTCCGCCTCATGGGCCTTGTTGGGCCCTAACGTTTTAGGGTTTACGTATCGGCTCCTTCTTACAGCAGAAGGGTTTATCGGCCGTGTTTGTTCGTTCATTCCCTCTGTATCCAAGTCGTAGCGTTGCGCTTCAACTCTGTCCGGCTGCTTATTTGGTATCGTCCTTCGCAATTTGCCCTTATACAAGTTTTTAACTCAATGAATAAACACTTCTTTTATTTTTCTTCTTTTCTATGTAATCCGAATCCCAAACTATGGCTTGAACTTATCGTTTATATTTGTTTTTTGATCTTTCTTTTTCTGGGTGTTGATGTTATTGTCATATTGTTTTCCAAATATATTTTTTGGTGAAAATTTCAACTAATATGCTTGTTATGGATGTTTAGTTGTCTTAAGAGGATAAAAATAAGAAGAAAAATCAATGGGGAAGAAGAGAAAACACATTGAGACGGAGGTGGCACCGCCAAAGAAGGATATGAGTGCTGAAGAGAGACCTAAAAGGACGCTACTGGGTTGGAAAGACAAGGCTGAAGAAGTAAAGAAAGAAAGTGATTCCACGGGTTTCAGGAACAAGGAGAAGGTTCTGGTCACTTGCTCGCGCCGCATTAATTTCAGGTCGAAAATCTAGTTTCTTTGCATTCCCCAATGGTGAATTTTGTCCGTTTACTGTTTCTGGTATCACTGTTAGATTGTTAGTGTGTGTTGTGTGCAGGTACCGGCATTTGATGTTGAATATGGTGTCGCTCTTGCCCCACTGTAAGAAGGATAACAAGGTCGAGTCGAAGGCTAGTAAGGGCGCCACTTTGAACGAGCTGGTCGAGCTAAAGAGTTGCTCTTCCTGTCTTTTTTTTGAGGTGATTTCCTTTAAATTGGTTTACTAATTAGATCCATCTCTGTTGTCGCTGTTTGTTTATTTAGCTAAACACGACATATAATAATAATAAGTAATTTTTGAATAGATGGCATGTAGATTTTATTGTTCCTAATTTGTAGTTGTAATCAATCCGATAAAAAAAAAATTGTAATTGTAATCAATGGCCTCTTGTATACTTTCTGTGTACATAGACTCTGTCTTGTGCATTTTTAATAAACTTTTTGATTAGTTATAAAAAGAATTGTATTGATAAAATATAAGTTAAACTATTGCGTGCTGATTATGGATATGGTTATTCTTGCATTACTCATGTATTGTTTTGGTATCTACAAAGACTGACCGTTTGCTTTTTAATTATTTGCTGGTTATTAGGATATGTGAGACTGCTTTATGGATATGAAACTTTAGTTTGCTTTACTTAGTTCTAAAGTCCAGATATAACTTTTTTTTCCTCATTTCAGTGCAGGAAATATCAAGATCTTTATCTATGGATGGCAAAATCTCCCAATGGGCCATCTGTCAAATTTTTAGTTAATGCTGGTATGTTTCTCTTGTGGTTTCTAACGATTTGTTTGTTTAATAGTGAATGTCTAATGGAAATAAACCATTATTAGCAATGAGATCAATTGATTTCGTCCCCAATTATATGGTTAATATTTTTGCATCAAAATTTGATAAATGATGGGCAACGGATGTGATTCTTTTTCCTTTCCCTTTCAGTGCACACAATGGAGGAATTGAAGCTTACTGGAAACCATCTGAAAGGGTCTCGTCCTATTTTGACATTCTCAGACAATTTTGATAAAGATGCCCATTGGAAACTTTTGAAAGAGTTGATAATTCAGGTATTTTCATTTTGCTTCTTTCCTATGAAGGAATAATTCTGTCAAATTAAGTTGTGGATCACATATTGATATTCCCTCTACTCAATGCAAAGGCAAATATAAAATTTAAGTGTATTGAAATTTCCTTGTGTAATGTTTTTCAAATGAAATACCCTGATCTATGTGGTGGACTCATTCATAGTATACCAAAAAAAAAAAAAAACTCACTCATACAATATTTTTTTTGATAAGTAATAAATTATTTCATTGATAAAGAAAGTAGGCATAGTCCAGGTACACTGGAAGTATACATGTGAATATACCTATTTAAGAACTAGAAACAGTTACAAGGAAATCATGGAAGCTGAGGCCATTCAAATCTAGAGCAATGGCCCACAAAAACAAAGTCTTCTAGAAAAAATTCATAAACTCTTCCATGAAGCGCTCATGATCCTCAAAAAGCCTCTCGTTTCTTTCACACCAAATACACCAAAACATACAAATGGGAGTCATCCTCCACACAGCCTTGATCTGTGGTGTTCCAATGATCCCTCTCCAACTTGCTAACAGTTCCACCACCCTACCCGGCATTACCCAAGCTATTCCCATTTTGCTGAAGAAATAACTCCAAATATCTCGAGTAAAATCATAATGTAAGAGTAGATGGTCCGTCGTTTCACCACTATTTCTACACAAACAGCACCAATCCGTGATGATAAGGCCACGACGTCTAAAATTATCTATGGTCATAAGCTTCCCTAGAGCTGCTGTCCAAACAAAGAATGCTGCCTTGGTTGGTGCTTTACTCCTCCATATGGTCTTCCATGGAAAATTATGCCTTTGTTGCATAGTAATAGAGTCATAGAAGGAGCGTACCGAGAACTTCCCTTTCCTAGAGGGTCTCCATTCCAGCGAATCTTCAGTTGTGGCCGCAATAGGAGTGCTGTACAGCAAGTTCAGAAACTCCATCAAACTAGTCACTTCCCAATCATGAGCATCCCGAGTAAGGCTAATATTCCACTCTTGTGAACCTTGATTAATTACCTGCAAATCAGCCACCATAGCTTCCTTCTCCCTTGCAATACTGAAAATTGTGGGAAAAGCCTCCTTCAAGGTCGTATCTCCCACCCACACATCCTTCCAAAAGCTGATCCTACTCCCATCCCCCAAACACAACCGAGTATTACTAGCAAAGGAGCACCAACATTTCCGTATATACTTCCATAGCCCCACACCATAAGACCCCCTACCTTCTTTAGAAACCCAACCCCCTCGATCACGACCATACTTCAAGTCAATCACCCCTTTCCATAAGGCTCCCCTCTCATTGTTATAACGCCACAACCATTTACCTAACAAGGCCTTATTAAAATCTCTCACATTCCTAACCCCCAAGCCACCATCCCTCAAAGGAGAACATACCTTGTCGGCTGGAGTGGAATACGAGAATTTAAATTCATCTCCTATTCCACTCCATAAAAAGTCCCGTTGAATTTTCTCCATTCTAGTTGCAATGCTTACAGGAAGAGGAAATAAAGATAAGTAGTATGTGGGAAGGTTGGATAAAGTACTTTTGATAAGAGTGATACGCCCCCCTTTAGATAAATACAATCTTTTCCACCCGGCCAGCCTCCGCTCAAATTTTTCCAGCGCCACCTCCCAAATTGTCTTAGCTTTGAAGGAAGCCCCCAACGGAAGTCCAAGGTACTTTATTGGCAACGAAGAAACCACACAACCCAATATGTCAGCCAACCCTTTGATATTGTTTACATCACCAACCGCAACCATCTCCGTCTTAGCAAGATTAATCTTCAACCCGGATACCGCTTCAAAACAAAGTAGGATGGCCTTCAAAGATTGAATATACCCTACATTTGCCTCACAAAATAGCAAGGTGTCATCTGCGAACAAAAGGTGAGAAATAATGGTAGAGCCGTGGATATCTCCTACTGAGAATCCAGAGAAAAAACCTCCTTCTACTGCAGCCGACACCATTCTACTTAGCGCCTCCATAACTAGAACAAACAAGAGGAGTGAAAATGGATCACCTTGACGTAGTCCTCGCGAACTATTGAAGAACCCCATGGGGTCCCCATTTACCAACACTGAGAAGCGAGCCGTTGACACACAATACCTCATCCATTTCCTCCATCTTTCCCCAAAACCACATCTCCCCAACATATAAATCATGAAATCCCAATTAACATGATCATAGGCATTTTCCATATCTAATTTGCATATAATACCTGGAACTCCCGACTTGATCCTACTATCCAAACATTCATTAGCTATAAGGACCAAGTCCAAAATTTGTCTCCCTTTCACAAAGACATTTTGTGACTTAGAAATGATCTTCGTCATGATCGAACTCATCCTAATAGCAAGGACTTTTGAAAGTATCTTATAGACACTACCCACAAGACTAATCGGCCTATAATCTTGTACCTCTATTGCACCAGCCTTTTTAGGAACTAGAGCAATAAAAGTAGCATTTAAGCTTTTCTCAAATTTGCCATAAGTGAAGAATTTCTGAAAAACCAACATTACATCCTCCCTCACCACTTCCCAACAAGATTGGAAAAAAGCCATAGTGAAACCATCCGGACCTGGAGCTTTATCTTTATTTATTTTCCTAATTACTTGTTGTACCTCTTCCTCTTCAAAAGGTCTTTCTAACCAGGCCGAACTATTTTGATCAATGGCCTCAAAGGCTAAACCATCTACAGTAGGCCTCCAGGTCTGAGATTCCGACAACAGATGTTCGAAATGGCCAGCCACATACTCCTTTATCACAACCTGATCTGAGGATGCACCACCATCTATGTTCAGGGACTCAATGGAATTGAACCTCCTATGTGCATTAGCAACTCGGTGAAAACATTTTGTGCATTTATCCCCCTCAATGCCCTTGACTTTTGCCTCCACGAGATCTCCTCCATTAGAGTCAAACATTCAAGTTCAGAAACTACTTGATCTTTTCGGTTGTTCACATCTTCTACACCTTCCAAGCTTTGTAATTCTTGAAATAAGCTCTTCTTCTGTATAGTTACATCACCAAATACCTGTTCATTCCATGTCTTCAAATCCTTCTTCAAAGCTTTCAACTTCCCAGCCAATACATTGCTTGGATTACCCTCAAAGCAGTATGAATTCCACCATTGTCTAATCAAATCCACAAACCCCTCCGTTTTTAACCACATATTCTCAAACTTAAACGGCCTTCTACCCCCTTGAATGCCACCATAATCTAACAAGACAGGGAAATGATCTGAACATATCCTTGGGAGTCTTTTCTGGCTTAAGTCTGGACATTGTAGCTCCCACGAGGGAGAAATGAGGAATCTGTCTAATCTTGACCAAGCTTGATAATTCGTCCAAGTATAATCACCTCCCATAAGAGGTATATCCATCAAATCTAACTCAAATGAAGTCCGAGATGTCCACCATAGCTTGATTTTGTCCCCCACCCCCCCCCCCCCCCCCCCCCCCTGGATCTTTCGCTGGGAAATCTTGTTACGTTAAAATCCTCACCAATACACCAAGGAGCCTCCCACCAAGAGCATAAGCCAGCTAGCTCCTCCCAAAGCAACCTCCTCTCACTATCTAAGTTAGGGCCATATACCCAGCAGAAGCCCATACGAAGCCATCCTCAATATTTTTATAAAAACACCCCACCGAATATTCTCCCACAAACACATCAATGCTCTCCACCACCCTCTTATCCCACATCACTAACACTCCACCCGAGGCCCCTTTCGAAGGTAAGTATGCCCAATCTACAAATTGACAACTCCAAATACTCCGAATAATTCTTCTATTGATAAGCTTCAACTTTGTTTCCTGCAAGCAAATGATGTCCAACTTCCATTGCCTTAATAAGGCTCTTATTCGAAGGCGTTTATTAATCTCATTCAGTCCCCTAATTCCAACTCAGAATTTTGGCTTCATTTATCAACTATTCCAGCCCTCCCCTTGTTTCTACCACGACTTGCACTTCCCTCCTTTCGATCGTAATTAATGGACCACATCAACCTCTTCAACTCCCTCTCCCTTTTTGACCCTGCACCTTGATGTCCTGCCTCCATGGCTATAATCAATGCCTTGAACTGCTCTTCATAGCCCTCACACGAAATTCCCATACAACTTTGCAATTCTTCTACCTTTTTCAACACCCAGTCAGAGGACACACTAGGAGGGATCATACTTATAGGGGTAGGATCCTCTCCTGCTGACTCCTCCCCCTCTTTTGAGTTTACACAAGGATCATAAAGCATCAACTGCTGCCCTTCATCTAACTCCCCCTTATCCGACGTACCCCCACACACCATAGTCTCACCGTGAGTCATATCTGCCCCCCCACACTCCAGAGCAGCAGAATGACCTTCTCGGACTCCCTCCAGAGGCTCACCATGAGCCATATCTGCCCCCCACCACCTTAGTTGTACCTGCCCCCCACAACCCACCCGACGACGGCCCTCCCTGAGCACCCCTCGAGCCTTCCACTTCAACAATACACAGTTCCTCTGCAACGATTTTCCCCACCTCCACTTCCGGCGGCTGTAAGACCATCGACGGACCACCACCTGAGTCGCCTGAAGTGGTCGGCCCTTTCTGTGTCAGACCCGACTCATCACTCGGGCCCGGAGTAGGAGTATCGGGTACCACTGGTTCACCCAATACATTGCTCGAAATCGGGCCTCTCTGCTTCCAGACCTTACGTGGGCCTCTACTTGGGCCCGACCCATGAGCAACCTTCTTCCCCTTCCAATCTTCTTCATGGCCCACGAAATTCTTCTTTCCAAACTGACCCCAACAAAAGACTTCTTCCCGTATGCTAGCTTCTTCCCCTACTGGAACAAATTTCCTCTTATCATCACTTGGACCACAGCCCCCTCCCAGTCCCAAGCCCATTCGTCTTTTCTCCTCTGCACACTGTAACAATCCATTGATATTTCGTTGCAACAAATCTATCTGACATTTCATCTCCTATAGTGCACGCAACTCCTTTTCCTCAAACAAACCGACAGCCACTCTATCACCTTTCTCTCAAGCCTGCACTCCCTCATAAGTGGCGACCCTCCTTTGCAGGCCTGCTCCACCTCTTGAGCATGTCAAGGTGTCAGAACTATGGCCTCCCCCTGTACTGCCTTTGTGTAGCAGTGCCTCCCAGTATGACCGAAATGGTGGTTGTTGTGGTGGTGGCTAGGGCACAGGACCACTTGTCCATGCAACCTCCCTCATAGTCTCCCCCAGCTTCCTCCACCCCCTTCCCTCCCTATCTTCTGGTATGAATAAGAAGTTTCGATACCCACCACCGCCATATTCCATCAATGCCATGAAGGAACCTCTTGAGTTGTGACGCCTCTGTGCAACATAGCCCGTATCTCCTTCCCTATGTGCAGAATAAAAGTCCTTCCTCACAGTCTTCAAGCATTCCTCCAACGCTTTGATGAACCACCATGCCGTGCCTAACCCCAGTCTAATCTCTTTCACCACCTTCCATCCTTTCTCAATCAAATAAACAAACCTCCCATCCCTTACTACCTCAAAAACTTTAGATTCAATGAGAATCTGCTTCACAGTACCCAAAACTCACTACAATCAATCACTAACTACCACAACATACACCAGAAAATCACCAGAAGAAAAAACTAGGATTTTCCTTCATTAGAGTTTTTGGATGTATGGAGAGAAAAAGAGCCATTCATCCTTTTCCGAGGATATTCATAACCAATCGTTATATTGGCCAAAACTATTTCAATGAATGCTCACTGTTATATGATTTACCTAAAAAACTGGTTTTTCTTTGAATGTGGGCCTGTCCGATATCGCTATGGTTTATTATATTGAAAAATAACTTATGAACTCTTGCTTGGTTGTGGTTGTTTCTGATCAGTTATCCAAAAAATATAATCATATCTTAGCTTGAGGATTTTATGATACTATTTTTTAAAGATCATTAACATTGTTATCAATTGCGTGAACTGACATATTCTTGGTTTCCCCTCCCCAGATATTTGGAATACCAAAGGAACACAGGAAATCTAAACCTTATCATGATCATGTATTTGTTTTCTCCATTGTTGATGACCACATATGGTTCCGGAATTACCAGGTTGGTGAAAGTATAAAATATATGTGATGTAAATTATGTAGTAGTATTCATAATGGAGGCTTTACTTTAAAATTCAAAGGTTGGTGTTGGTTTTCAGATACATAATATTATAAATTAAAACCTTTTAACATGTAAAATAAGTAAAAAAAAAAAAATAGGGTTTTCAGATATATAATATTATAAATCTTAGACATCATAGGTTCTGTTGTTTGGCCAAAGATAAAGAGGGAGGAATTAATGTAATCTTACTAAATTCATCGCATATATTATATAAATTTATGGATTTAGATTGTGTTGTCAAGAGCCCCCACCCCCAAAAAAAAGTGATTGTCCTGCATTTGGCAATTGGTTACCAGGCAGGGTCAATTTAGTTTGACAGCCATCAAAAATGTTTTCAGTTGGATCTGCTTGTTGAATGCGTATGTGAATATATTACATTAGATATCTTTTTTTATAAGTAAAATGGTAATTACATCTTATATTAGATACCTTGGATTCCTCAATAGCCATTGGCTGGATGCCCCAGGTGGTCATACCATTAGATGCTTGTATTCTATGAACAGATGCTATGTTGACGCATCTTGCTGGTGGTTGGTCAGGTGATATGATGTCTAAGATTTTGGTGGTTTTACATGGACTCTGTAAGGAAGGAAATAAGGCTCATTAAGGATGGCTTAAGGAACTGAGGCAATCTTTTTTGTATGGACGGCTTCCTTTGTGGAAGATCCTTACAAAAAGACAACTTAAGGAAACGCCAAATCATAGTCATGAATTGGTGTTGTTTGTGCAAAAAGAGTGTTGATCATCTACTAATCCATTGTGAGACTTCCATGACCTTGTGGAATAATTTCTTTGCTGGGGTGGGTGTAGTTTGGTGATGCCAAGAAGGGTGATTGATCTCCTAGCTTCATGGAGTGGCCTTCAGGGCACTTCATAGATTGCCGCAATTTGGAAGATGTCTCTGATTTGCCTATGTTGGTGTCTTTGTAGGGAGATGAATGAGAGAAGTTTTGAAGATCATGAGCGGTCAATGGATGAGCTTCAAACTTTCTTTTTTAACACTTTGTTCCATTGGTCAATTATAATTGATTTTAATGGCATGAACATTCATGAATTTCTTGTATTACTAGAACATCAAGCTTGGGTGTTGCTTTTGTATATGTCCTGTGTACTCGAGCTCTTGCAATAAAATCTTGTTTACTAATAATAAAGAAAAAGGCTTGTTAAGGATATAATTCACCATCTAGGCTAGGCTTTATCTTGTAATTTTCACAAGATGGTTTCATGTAGAGCTTGCATTTGTAAATTCCTAAATCACCAAATCTAACAATATGAGGCAATAATAATACATTTTGAAATTGTTAGTCATAATATTGTTGCTTAATTTGCTTGATTTTCTTATGCAGATATCTGTACCTCATAATGAAGCAGATAAAGTGCCTCGAGGGGGCCTAGAGAATATGACCCTTGTTGAGGTTTGCAGCGGTTGTTTTTTATTTTATGTGCTTTAACAGGTACTTGTGATGGTAGTTTAATTCTGAAGACACTTGTGTAGGTTGGTCCACGATTTTGCTTGAACCCAATCAAGATATTTGCTGGCAGCTTTGGAGGCCCTACCCTCTATGAGAATCCATTTTACATATCACCAAATCAGGTATTCATTGGTGTCTCAGCCTGCACTTTAGTGTTTAAACCCCTTTTCTTCCTCCATTTCAACTCCTGCAATTTTTTTTTTTTTTTTTCTTTTTAAATTCATAATGCTTGTCGTTTGGTGCTTTCAGATTCGAGCTTTGGAGAAAAGGAAAAAGGCTGGGAAGTATGCAAAGAAAGTCAAAGCAAAGACAAGGAGGAAGATGCATGAGCTATCGAATCCACTGGAGCCTGATGAGTTTGCAGAAATGTGGAAAGAATGAAATTTGAAGACCTCACCCTTTCTTGTAACAAGGAACAGAACTTCCTTTTTCACCTTGTATTCTCAAAGATTGAAATGGCAGATTTTGGTTAACTGCTCCTGCCTTTTATGCTGTTTGGTATCGTCCCCCAGTTGATTAGCTTGTGTATTCAAGTTGGGGCATGTTGAGATCATCTATATTTTATTTGCTTCTTTTGTTCTCTCTTATGTTCTCCTATTGTGTCTCTTACAAGGATAAGAAATCGTTCTTATATGATCCTGCACTTATCTCCTATAATTATTTACAGGTTTAAATCTCATCATTGCTGTGTATTCCGTTAGAAATGTGTAGTGCTGCCAGTGTTTCTTAGTTTTATTAATGGCTTGAACAGTTGGTTTTTAGTTCCTCAATTCATGGTTACATGTTATCGCCCATACCTTCGCGTGCAAACATCTACCATGAAGGTTGATGTTAGAAATGAAAATTTACTAAATGTACATCCATTGATTCGATGACAGGGCCCATCAGGATGAGGCATAGTCATAGCCAGGCTCGAGATAAGCTGAAGAGCCACACATCCTAAGTTTAAGTTCCGTGAATTATTAAATTCACTGACTGTGTTACTATTGCTAAATTTAATAAAAGCTTTTTGGAATTTCAAAACAAGAGAGTAGTTTTGCTATTTTTGTCTTTTCGTATCATAACGCATCATAGATGTATGTATTTACCTAACTTTTGCCAAAGGTCTTTTGGCACGTTTTTTGGACTCTTTACCAGTTTCCACTCTTTTTCTCCTTGTCTTTATTCATTCCCCTTTTTTCCTGACTTGAAGTTAAGGGGAAGAAGAAAAAAATGGGTTCCCTTGAGAATATTGTACAAAGAGACGAACATCATCCAGAAGATCATCCCCCATTATTTGTACTCTCAGTCCATCATGGAGAAAAACAAACATAAGGTATTAAATAAAAACTTTGAACGAGGGGCAAATCCAGGGAACAATTGGATTTGTGAGACTGAAATCGCACACAAGGACCCTCATTTTAGCTAACGTGAATCCCACTGGGTCCAATTGGATTCACTTCCCACACGAGGAATGCTATTGACCCTTGTGTACTTATCAACCTTGAAGTTGGCCCCACACATGGCCCCTTCACTATCTACCCTTGGCATTGCTTTCACCTTGTTCATTGGATGCTCAAAGCTCATCAAGCCTCCCTCACTGTGGAACATACACCCTGCAAAGACACAAACCACCATTCTAGGCCCATGTTATTCTTTTCACATGTAAGACAGATCAGATGAGAGAAAGATCTGGTTTCCAACTTTACTTTCCATTGCATGCAGATGTTTGGGCAGCAGCTTGATTAATGGAAGTGAATTTGATGGAGAAATTCATTCTATAATTCTAAATGGGTAAACCAGGGAACAAGTTTAAATCACAGCTAAAACTCTTAGACGTGTACCTGTTGGGAAGGGAGCAAATGATTTGGCACAGCCCGCTTTTATGACCTCCAAATCATCAGAAATCACCACAGAGCCATCAGCTGCAATACCCCAGTACAGCTTAACTCCACCATCAGAACCCTACAACCGCAATGAACGTTTTTATGAAAGGTCACTACTAAGCAAATCCTCAATCATGCCTTTGGAATCAGTTTCAAATTCGGAAAGAGAGAAAGAAGCACACAAATTCATTGATGCTTGCTAATCTTAATTCCTTGAGGTGAAATGGGTAAAAAGACGGCATATATAAATATACCAGTGCAGCAAAGACAGTTCCAGTCTTGCTGTCGTAGACAACAAAGGCAAAGCTGCCATCAAGATCCTTGATAACCTGGTCCGCTGGGTACGGTCCCCGGTCTCGAAGGGTCCGGTATGCTTCGATCACAAACATGGCCTCGTTCGTGCCCTTTGATAGACCGTACTGCTTAATGAGTGAGAATAGGTTATTCAAGCTCCCCAAGAACAGGCAGTAGATATCTTCAAACCCACAGAACAACCTGCAATCACCCACAAACCGTTCACTATATTCCTTTACTTTTCCCATTAATTGTTTATAGAACTCGTTCTAATTAAGAGATTCATATATACATCCAATACATATATGGAGAGGAATTGAGAGAGATGTTATTACCTTTGATGAAGTTGGCAAGGAGGGTCAGGGCGAACATAAGCAAGCACAGCTGCATCTGCAAAGCTCATGGAGGAAGTGTTGTGAGGATGAAGAGAGAGGAAATCATTGAGAGTTTCCTTGGGAAGCTTTGGCTTCTTAGTGCCATTGTATGATGCAGGACTGTTGAGCTCCTCAGGTGGGTGAGCAAAAGCCTTGTGAAATATAGCCAACATTTCTTCTTTTTTTGATGTTTTTAGTCTTTGAAACCCAAGTTTGATGAAAATGAGTTGTGGCCGACGGTATGAAAGGAAAAGAGGGGAGGGTCCTAGTAGTATTTATTTATGAAAAACGCTTGTTGTAAGCGCATGGTGAAATCGGCGTGCAAATAAGATTGAGGTGGAGATAGTCGATGAGAAACAGATCGAACTGATAAGAGAGACAGATTGAACTGATAAAAGAGATAGACCAAACTGTTAAAACTGATGAGAAAGAAAGACAGAGAAAATTGATGAGAGAAAAATCGAATTGATAAAAGAAAAAAAATTGATTTTAAATCTGACATACTATGAACGATTGGACGTTGATTATATCTAATGACCGTATATAAAAAATTATTTATTTATATTGTCAACTTGTTAATTAAAAAAGGCCTGATGTTAAGGTGGCAGTTTTTTTTTTTTTTTTTTTTTTTTTTTTTTTTTTTAATATTATAGCGGGCGTGGATCCTTGTGTGATGGATAGGGATTCTCGAACTCCAAGATATTCTTATCTTTCTCGTTTCCCTTTTTTTGTTTGTTTCTAAAGAACTAGTCTTCTTTATTTTCTTCTGAGGACCCAAGTTCTAACACCAGTTAAACCACCATTCTTACTTGTCAACTGTTTTATTATATCTCCGAACACAATCACTCTTTGTTTTTCAATTTTTCTTTTTTAAATCTGTGTTCTTTTCAACAATTCCTTTTCACATGCTTGATCTCATTACTATGAAAATTCAAAGCAAAGCTCATCTCCTCAAATGAAACACCTTGTCGAGACCAGACCAGGTTATAAAAGTCCCCATGCAATGCATGCATGTAATAGCACAATATGTGAGCCACCTCACTGTCTTTACTTTTTTACTCCAGCTAACTATTATTAAGAATATAATATAAATAATTAAAATTTACATCTTTTTATCAATTTAAATTTTTAAAATAAGTGGTAATTTCATATGATATCAAAATAGAAATTCTGAATTTGAATATTGATTCTATACTATACTCTATTTAATTAAATATTTTACGTATTGAACCTATACGTAAAGTAGAGTGTTAAGAATATAATAGAAATAATTAAAATTTATCTTTTCCCATAAACACGTAGCACACGGTAGAAAAAGAGATCTATAAAAAAAATTCCAGTCAATACCAATTTTTTGACATTTTAAGAACAAAAATTTTATTCTTAACAGAAATCTGTCTTATGTTGGCTACATAATGTTAATTAAACACGTCATCTTGATCAAACTCATGCAATTAGTTCGTGGGATAGGATATGGTTTGCAGCGGGCGAGCTACAGCATATTGGCCTTATCTAAAACTGGAAACAGAGTGACCAGGATAAGACTCAGCTCAGCTGCTTTGTAAACTGCTATACTTGAGTATTCTGTGGGCATTTGGTAAAAGAAGTATTTGTTGTTTTGAAATTCAGGATTGACTACGGATCACATTGCTCTAATTCCTTTTCTTTCGGTGGATGCCCATCTCATTATGACAAGCCATTTTGGTTTGTCTTTAGCCCATACCTTGCTTTCAGAGTTTCAGCCTTTATATAACTTTTGTCATAAATGGAGGCTTTTTATTTTTATTTTTTGTATGAGTAAAGCTAGTGTGCCGTTTGCCGCTTACTGCTGCAAGTGACAGCTAGTGTAAAGTTAGTATTTTTTTTTTAATTTATAATTTTTTATTATTTTTAAATATTTTTAAAAAATATAAAAAATACATCAATATATTAAAAAAATTTCCTTAATCATTAAATTAACATTTTTTTTCTCACAAAACGGCCAGATAGAGCAGTAAACTTTGTGGGGGCAAAGTAGCTTTTTTTCTATTTGTTTTGCATGTAAAACCTCATCCAAAAGTACAGTACATTTTACATAATTATAGGTCTATATTTATATTTTTTTTACTTAATGATTAAAGAATTAACTATTAGTAAAATTGTATAATTTTTTCAATTTTTTTTAATAATTAAGGATATTAAAAAAATATTTAAAGGAAATAATAAAAAATAAAAATTTTAAATACACTATAGAATAGTAAAAAAGCAGTAAGAAATAATAAACCTATCATTATCCTTATAAAATTAAGCTTCATGTTCTTTCATTGTAGCAACATAATCAAACATGGTTATTAACTATTTTTTGGAGCCACTTGTGGAGTTCTATTGTAGGACGAAGGAGAATATTACTATCATTTAAGTTAATTAGGAGAGCTTTTTTGCATGGGTGATGTTAGGATGCCCTCTAAATATGCTTTCAAAAGTGTCCTTAATGTATTTTGATTTTTTTTAATATTAAAAAATATACACACAAATACACTAATACTAACTTTTTTAAATATTAAAAAAAATACATTAGGAGTAACTTTTGAGAGCTATTTGTATGGCACCTTAGCATTTTCCTTTTTGTATAGATTTATCTAAATTGTATGGGTTTGAGTTTAAGATATTTTGTGATCATGTAATGTTTGGGCGTAAATCCATTTCAACTTATCTCAAATCAATCATGGACGAGACGTATTACTTTTTCAACTTCTCATAAAAATAAAATATATCTCAACCTACTTTATACTTTCCAAGAAACTCACAAAATATTATTGTTTACATATTACCTCATACTCATAAAAAGTTAAAACACATTTTAATGAAATTCAAAATATTACTGATCTCAAATCATCTAAAATTATTTCAACATCCAAAACTAGCCAGAGACTTCAAATCGAATCAAATCAAATCGCTGTCACAGACTCACATTAAGGAACATAATTTCTTTTATAATTTGAGTCGTTAAACAAGCTCCATAGGTCAATGAAGCTGGGCCCTGCTTCTGCTCTATTTCAGCTGAAAATGGAAATAGGAATGAGGCCCGGCCTGCAGTGACAAGTTTCTGGTTACAGCTTGCACTAGGCATGTTACAGGCTGACCAGTGGTGTGCCGTGTGCAACTATTGAGCTGAAGCTATAAGGTATTCGGAAACAAGGGCCTGATTCTTTAGGCTGCACAGGCCTAGATAAGGAGTCTTTTGCTAGTGTACTTAAAGATAGTTCAAGAGAAAATCTCTCCAATGATCCAATCAAGAGTGAATCTGGATTTTCGAATCCAAGACGTCCAGTTTAATTGCATGGCCAGAAAATGCCAATACTTCGATTAAAAAAATAAATAAATAAATCTATGAGATAAGAAGATTAATAGCAAGAATTGAAGGTGCCCAGAAAGCTATGTGCTGTAATAACAGTCCTTACTTGCCTAGATTGGAGAACGAGCCATAAACAAGCGTTGAAGTTTCTCGTCTGTGACGAATGGAAATACGCATTAAAAAGAAAAATGTCTTCGTGGAGGACAGGAGATATGGGCAAAGTAGGCCTAGGCCTTAGAAAGCGGTCCAAATAGGCATTACCAATGAAATTGTTGTAGCCCATGAAGCAAGACTGAATCCTGGGGGAGGCCCTTGCTCATCGTGCATGTGCACTCGAAAAAGGACTAGAAATTCAAGGTTTTAATTCCTATTCCAACACAAGGAGCAGGCACTCCATTTCCGACGACCCAAGATTGGACTGCATTTGCTTGTCCACCGACAAAGTTGGTGGCTTACCGCTCACCAAATATCATGGATCACAACGACACTGACCAAAAAAAACACAGAAGATCGCAACGAGTGAAGTTATATTAAGTTATGTGAAGATTTTTACGCCACACATCATTCACGTGATATAATTTAATTTGTAATATTTAAATTATAAAATACCATATGTTGTGTAAAGACATTCAGATAAAATTATCATAACTCTCTCTTTTTCAAACCTAAAAAAAAAAATCTGGAATTAAAATTCGGGAGGTAGACAAATATTAGAGAGAGAATTTCGTCACGTACAAATGAAAAGTAAGAAATCACTAACCTAAGAAACAAAAATGGCCGTAGAAAAATTGACGTAAAACAATAATAATAAGGAATAATAATGTGGGCAACGTCGAGGAGGGAGTATTCCCGTCGACAAAAGTTGGCGACTTTTATCTATCAAGGTACACTGATTAACGGAGGAGCAGGTCCTAAAAGTAGATAAGTTGCCTCTCATTTCAGCATCCCTTGTCGTTGTACGTAGCAGGCAGCAGATGTAGAGTCCATTACCAGACAACCTTAGGTTTCTCTTTTGGTACTTATCTGTGACATGTGAGACGTACGGTCCATTGAGAGACAGCTCATTTCTTGTCGTCTCTATATGCAAACTGGGGAGTGGAATCATGTGCCTGTCTGACAACACCTTTATTTTTAATTTTTCTTCTTCTGACCTTTTCGAAGTTTTTTACGTGCTAATTTTGGATCTTTGTGAATTCTGAACTGTGAACTGCTTCTGGCATTTCGAGACATTCGGATCGGCTTTAATTAATTTAATAGTGTTATTGTTTTAATACTATTATTTCTTTCTTTCTTATAATATCAAATGAATATAAAGTTATTTATTATTATTATTATTTATATATCAATAATTTGATGGTATGTCCAAAAGTTATAAAAGTAGGATGCTCAAAAGATTATGAATACCTTTTTCAAAATAAAAAAATAAAAATTATGAATTCCACGAAATAGATGCTAATTATATATAATATATATGGTTTGTTATGATCCGAGGTCAATTTGGACTACATCATTTGATTTTCATCCATTTATATTCGCTGTTATCTCTGTGGTCCAATTAAATATCCGAGCAAATAGGCTGGTGATGGGTCTCTTTCTAACTAATTAATAAACAACGTGAGAGAAATATCAGACCATATATATTATATACATTATATGGGTCGATTTTTAAAATTAAAGGAGATTATCATGCTCAGCGAACAAAGAGAATAACATCAGCCAGCCAGCCTTTGATTTATGGAACTGATTATATATCATTTAATTGGTCCAGATATAAAGTATAATATTGCTTATACATTAATGGATATGCTCTTCTTCTGTACAAGGAAACAGATCGAACATTATGAATATATATATATATATATATATATATATATATCATGTTTTGCATGTTTTGATTTTGTATTCTTTATTGTATTGCATGACTTTGGTAAAACATCAGCTAGCATTGACTGTAGACAAGTGGGAGGGATTTTCCTAGCTAGTATAAACTATAGGAAAGGCATGCTGTAGATCGGTTGGCCTATTTATTTTGGATGGAGTTGTTAGCTCAAATAACGATGAGCAGGTCATTTTCCTTTTTTTTTTTTTTTTTTTTAAAAAAAAAAAAAATGGGCAAGAAATGGTCAAGACTAACAAAAAGAGTAGCTGAAAATGATGATCTGATTCACGGTATATATGATATGAATGCATGACTCGATCGAGCAGAAAAATTACTCTATTTTCTTTCTCTCTCTTGCATGTATGTATACTTTATAATGGATTTGAATATTGGAACAATTGGTCACAAAAGGGCCAACAAGCAAGAGTCTGCATGCACCTTCCCCATCTTGATCCGGCCTTTAATTTCCTTCAGAATGGGGGCATTAATTTAAGGTCCCCAGGTCAGGCCAGCCGGTCCATGGATGCATTTATAAATTATATATATATATATATATATATATATGCCTTGATGACCTCCTTTACGCGTAACAAAAGGCAAAAATCTACGTGCGATATTTCGTGCATGGTCCTGACTCATATTGCGCGCGTGTCTGAAATTGGACCATCAATCACTTAATTAATAAATAAAGATAAAGACATGATATTATTGGGTGAAATGAGTGTTTGTTGTATATATTCACACAATACGATCATCATGTACTACTACACATGCGCGCACTGCATGGGGATTAGAAACAAGATTGAAAAACAAAAACGAGGGAAAACCGAAGTCAAATTTTAGCTCCAGCGCTTTTAAATTGTAATGATCTAGTCAAGATTCCATCGCTCGCACAGGCGGAGAACGTGACGCTACATACTGACCCTGATCTACTAATAATCATGGCTATATATTCTTCTCTAACTTTTTCGTCGTCGAACTGCATGTTTCTTGTTCGAACTTCGATCGAGTTCTGTTCCCAAGAATGTCGTTTCTGTGTGGCACATGGCAATGATGAATGTGAACGACTGCAGTGAGCCAGAAATTGTGAGAGAGAGATCTAGAGAGAGAGATGGCATTTTGTCTAAAGAGAAAATCTATTCGTAATCCGGTCTACTGTTATCACACGTCACACGAAATTCATGGCAAACCGAATCAACAACAAATTCCAGTCCAACTCCTAAATCTCGAGTCCAAACAGATTTCCCTTTCTTTAAAATCAAAACTTCAGAAATCAACCAACACTCCCTCTCTCGTGAAGCCTTTCCCTCCCTAAATCTCAACCTTCATAAGCCCAAGCCAGGTGTAGGATGGACAGAGCTCGACCCCCAAGTCATTGAATACTCAGTTTGCTTTGAGTTTGTTGGGGAAGATATTGCCATCCATGGAGGTGAAATTGGGTGAATTGAAATCTGTGTCTATGTCTGTGTCTGAGATAGTCTATATAGAACATGCTTGAGCCAACGAGCCCCCTTTTGAATTTTAAACAAATACTTGGTGTTAAGTATAAGCCACAGTTTTGTGCTTGCAGAGGTAATTGTTACACTTCTACCAAGTAGAGGTATATGTTTTTTCCTTAATATATTTCCACATATTTTCTTTTCATTCATTTTCATGCCAGTCAAAAAGGATCCAAGCACAAATATTTTCTCTCAATATATGAATTTTGGACATCATGAATATGCATATTTCTTTTTATTTTTTTTATTTTTTATTTTTCAATTTTGGATTCAGGAATATATTTCAAGGCTTCTTGTTCTAGCACTTCGCATAATACTTATATGCAAAAAAAGGCTAGTGGTTCAGTTGGCCAAGAAAAACTTTCAATAGAACCATTTTCATATCAGATTAATGGAACAAGTGGGGCAAAGTCTATATTTTCCACCATCATTTTAGACAAGAGAGCTTCTATAGACCATATAATACGATGGGTCAGTCGTGGCTAGGATCTCGTCAGCAGTCCCAGATGATGGCAGAGGTGAAGAGGCCACTGGCAGAGGAAGAATGTGGTGGCAGACGTGACAAGGCCGCTGGAGGAGGAAGAACGCAGGGAGGTGGAGGAAAAAAAATTGAAACTGAATGATTTAATTTATACTATTTAGGTCTCTTTAATATAAATGCACGTTTTAAAAAAAAAAAAAATGCTTCGTGTGGTATATGTGGGGGAATGAGACAGATGAGTAGAAGCTCTCTTGTCTAAAATGATAGTGGATTTTTGTTCACACGCACGCGTTACGATGATAGTAAATATATATTTTTTTAGTCTAATATATAGAAGAATTCTGCCAAGCAATCTTTTGCCTCAAATTAACGTTATCAGAAAAACATATAAAAACTTTAGGAAACGTATTAATATCATGTTAATTAATTAATACAGTCAAGTAGTGATCAGCTTTTTTTATTTAAATAAATACCATAAGACTATGAGAGGAATGTGTCTTTTTTTTTTTTTAGTGAGAGTACTACGAGAGGAGGCATATAATATGAGATATATTATCTTTAGAGTTTTTTTACCCTTAATTAGGATATATATATATGGAGTTTAATTTCTAATGAAAAACTTGAATACAACGATAATTGTTTTTTTTTTTCCAAAAAAAGTAGTACATTTAATGCTATTCGATCTTTTAATTACAAGGTATTTTGCCAAAATATCTATCTTTTTAAAATATTATATATTATGTAAAATGTTATAAAAAATTATGTGTGTTTATTTAATATCTAACACTAGTACTGAAAAATTTTGATGGAATCCAGTGAGGAATATTGCTCCGGAAAGATGCCCATTGCCAAGTGCAGGGCGGTACCGGTACGTACCCCTGGCCGTGTTACGGATATGGAACAAATGTCCATGTCAGCGAGCACGTGGCGGGTCCTACTGGATATTATGTCGTTTTCCTAGTATTTAAAAGATCCAGCCCTGTCGTTTGACCTTGAAGGGCAATCGGGAGGATCGAAAGGGCGACAGCAAAGCAAGGCAAAGGGTGCTTTAATGCACGTTTGTATATGTGCACATGGGTGAGTGATGAGGGAGGGGAAGTAATATTAAGCATTTTAATTGTGGGCCTTGGTTTTGTGTGGAAACCCACTCTTCAGAGTTATTAGTCATAGTCTGGTGGGCTCGACCTCATATTAACAGAGAGAGATATTTTAAACAGATCATCGAGGAGAAAGTTTGTGTGATCATAGCTTCACGCGGTGTACACATTTTGAAAAAAAATTAACGAGAGTTTTGTCTTTTTTATACTTCTTCTCGATTCATCTAATTATTATAATTTTTTAAATTTTAACACAAAATAAAATAAACCATTCAAAATTTTCAAATTTTAAAATAAAAATTACATTAAAAAATTATATTCTAACAATATTTTATTTAACTTTTAACTTTAATCTCACTTCATCTCATCTGCAAAAACAACATCCTTTAAAGAAATACAATAATATTAAAAGATTTGACATGATTCTGTTTCTAGATATTCCCTTTTTTCTATTTTAGTTTCTTATCTTGTAATGCAACGTGACTCGGATTTTGAGTTATTCTCCATCTTACCGGCTGAATTAAGAGGTTTTGAATCTCAAACAACATCCTATAGAGAAATACACATTTACTAGTTAAAAATGAAAGGAAATTAAATTATTACAAGTTTTAGAACTCATGTTAGATTAGGAAAAAAAAAAAAAAAGAACTCATGTTACGGCCATCATATCCTTGCATTTCTTCAAATTCTAGCTTTGATATATTTATTGTTTCTCTCTCTTAAAAGCTGAAGAAAGAACAAATAATTAATAGCTAGCCAACAAAGGTAATCACTTTTTACCCAAAGTGATAAGAAAATGCTTTAACCTTGAACTTCAATATATAAATAATTAGTACTATAATTAAACTATAAAGCAAGCATTACCTAAACATAATATCACTCTCTCTCTCTCTCTCTCTCTCTCTCTCTCTCTATCTATCTATCTCTCTCTCTCTCGGGATGGGTATAGTATGATAGGTTTCACATTAATGTCCGACTCCTCGCGATGGGTATGGATCATAATCAACACAATAAATGATCAGGCATATGCACAGCATGGGATATTTACACATTATCCTAATTGGGTAATTGTATTCTTCCAGAGACTTCATGACATTGGTTTGGCATGTTCAGTACAGTCGGCATCCGATTGATCGAGGCTGCATGCAGGCCAGTACTGATCATCTCTGCCTGTCTACCGTCCACATGATCATGACCAAGACCCATTTGAAAGAAAAAACAAATATGTTTATACTTCATGATGACTTGAACTAAAAGCATGCATCTTAATTTAAAACCATGCATTTTCTCTCTATAAAATTATGGTCCCCATGATGATCCCTAAAACTTATAAGACCCTAGCTAGCTAATTTTATATATATATATATATATATATATATATATATATATATTCTTAATTCGATAAAAAACAAATGGATATGGTAATCTAATTAATCGTTCCTTCACTTGATCATGACTTTCTCTAAGAGCTGTACGTTTAATTAAATAAGGAGAGTATGAATTAAAGCACACCATAAATAATGAATGGCTGTAATGTTTATCATGAAGTAATATCAGATGATAATAAGGAGCTAGCAATCCGTTCTCCATCAAATCGTGGCCCCATCCAACCTCTAAAGTCTAAACAATTCCTGATCTTGGAGCCTAGCTGATCACTTGTAACCTTGCATGTGTGAGTGTGACGGCCCCATCATTTCCATAAATCTAAACCGTCCATTTACAGATTTGGTTTCCCGATGGGTAGATTTTTTTCGACTTTTATACGTCATCTTGTGTCTTGTTAATTAGCTATTCTTGTAACATAAATGGACCACGTACGATAACGTCCATATGTGCTGCATAATCATGGACGTCATTTCAGGACTCAAATGATAATGTCCAAATAATACTAGATCAAAAACTAGTAGATCAGCTACGGACGGACGATTAAGGATCAACATCGACGTTTATATAAATTTTTTTCATCTGAATATTTTTTATAATTCGAGATTTGAATCCAAGATTCAAACCATGATCACACCTAAATTCTAAGAGTTGTACTCTAATATTTAAGTTGTTCCTTTTATAAAAATACACATGACATCAACACCGATTTTAGCACGCGAGACTACTTCTCTAGCTACAAAATGGTTGCGATTTTAAGTAATACGCCTAGCTATCTGCCAAGTAGTACGTACTCATGTGTACACCACCGGGGCCATGACGGCTAGCTAGCTAGGATATATAATGGGTCAATACGGCCAAATTAACAGGAAGCTGTACCATGTGGAAGAACCAAAGTAGAGGCGGCTCACAAATATTAAAAAAAAAATGAAAAAGAAAAAGAAAAAGAGACGACGATCGACCACGTAGGATGACCTAGTAATTCATGAGAAGGTTGATGGAAAGGAAGGGTTTCACAAGAGGCACTTAATGTCGGTCATCATGTTTTGCATGCACTATACTATAAAATTTAAATCGCGTTAGCTTGTAGTACTACGTACTGCTACTTGTACACGATTAGTTTGTGAAATTTTTAACTAGCGCTAGCTAGCTAGCTATTACGTCATAGAAAATTAATATTTAATAATAATATCATATATATATATAAAAATCATTCATAAATTGCTAAATTAAGACGTTATTATGCTTATAAGTACGTACATCTTGAAATTAAAAAACTACCCGTTATCCCTTCAAAAAAAATAATAATAATAATAACGCCATTGTTTTAAAAATAGAATTAAAAGCCATAAAAGCATGCATGAATATCGGGTTCCTAAATTAGAGTGATAAATTACGTACGTATAACTTCAGAGACGACGATCGACCACGTAGGATGACCTAGTAATTCATGAGAAGGTTGATGGAAAGGAAGGGTTTCACAAGAGGTTAATGTCGGTCATCATGTTTTGCATGCACTATACTATAAAATTTAAAGCGTGTTAGCTTGTAGCACTACGTACTACTACTATTTTTTTTTTCTTTTTTTTTTTTTTTTTCTAATCAAGCATATTATATAAGAAAGAAAGATACAAAATTTAAGGAGGATCCTCTCCACTATCAATATACAAAAAAATCTAAGAATTTTATCTAAGGGTAGGCTTCCAAATACATGATTGATAGCTGCCCATTACGCAATTGAGTGCGCACATTGATTTTGGGATCGATGTATTTTAGCAAATTTCGATTGATTTTGGGATCGATGTATTTTAGCAAATTTCGAGTCTTGATGAAGATTGGCTATGTGTTGAATGTCCTCAATAATTGTTGAAATTTTCCAGAATGAAGGGGTATCTCGGTTTTCAATTGATGTAATCACTGATTGGGAATATCCTTCTATTATTGCAAGACTTTGAGTTGAAGCCATATTGGTTGCGAGCAGCGCTGCTTGTGCTTCTGCAATTAAAGGAATAGTGGTTTTTACTTTTTCCGTTCTGATGCCCAGAATATCACCACTATGATTTCTTTGAATTGCTGAGACTACTAAAAATTGATCACGTACTGCTGCATCAAAAGAGAAACTTAGATAGTTTGGTGGAGGCAGATACCATATATCTTCTTTTCTTTGTTGTTCCATTTTTCCTTTCCACGCTTCTTTATAGTCTTCATAGATGTGCTTGATCTGAATATTTGCCTCCTCAATTCAAAAAGAAGTGTGATTATGAATGATTTCATTTCGCTTCCTCCAAACAAAGTCTATCATTATGACTGCAAATAGTTGAAAGTGGTGTATTTCCTCTTTTCAAAGTCTCAGCTCTTTTTCCGGATAGATAACCATTCGAATCCAGTCTGATATAGATGATATTGGCAAATTTGCAAGGTTTAAAGGCCAAGTGCTCTGTTGCCATAGAATTCTGTTGATTGAGCATTCAACAAAGAGGTGCATCAGATTTTCTTTCTCATGGTTGCAAAATACACATTCTTCTGTTTCTTTGAGGGAGCTGATTTCACCAAGTCTTGTTCTGGTAGGTAGAATATTCCAAAGAAGTTTCCAAATCAATAATTTATGACGATCATGGATTTTAAGACTCCACATTGGCTTGAAAAGTGTTATTGAGGGATTTTGCTGAATTGGAACTTGATCTATATAGCATTGTTGCTTGATATGCTGATTTAACTGAATATTTCCTATTGTGGTTTAAAGTCCAAACGACTTTGTCCTGCTCATCTGTTTGTATTGGTAGTAAGATTTTCTATATTTTTGATATACTTTCCTATTCAAAAAGTACGTACTACTACTTGTACACGATTAGTTTGTGAAATTTTTAACTACCCTTAGCTAGCTAGCTACTACGTCATAGAAAATTAATATTTAATAAAAATATCACATATATATATATATAAATCATTCATAAATTGCTAAATTAAGACGTTATTATGCTTATAAGTACGTACATCTTGAAATTAAAAAACTACACGTTATCCCTTCAAAAAAAAAAAAAAAAAAGTACGCCATTGTTTTAAAAATAGAATTAAAAGCCATAAAAGCATGCATGAATATCGGGTTCCTGAATTAGAGTGATAAATTACGTACGTATAACTTCAGAGTGATAAGTAATTTTAGCATTTCAAAGCTCGAAATTCGAAACCCAGATTTCGTTATTTCTGAAAAATAAATCAGAGAAATATTTTAATGCTTAGAATTGAAGCGGAATTAAAGTTTTACATGAAAAGCCCGCACCCCATGCATGCAGGTACGTACAGGTACAATATATGCAGGCCTCCTAGCAGGACTAGTACTATGGTAATTAGTCCAACTAATAACCGTTAAATGATTTTAAAATCGTGGTTATAGAAGTACTACGTAGTACGTACAAATTAAGAGGTTGAATATATATACTAGATGATGATCATCATGCATGATGCTGAAAAGGCTCAGGGAATCTTTCAAAGACTCGAGTTATTTTATTATTAAATCGGTATGTAAAACATATCATCTATATTATTTAAATTATATTAATATTTGATTTATAAAAATTAAATTTTTATCTTCAAAATCAAATTATATTATATAAGTATTTTATTAATGCGTTCTATACATGAACTTAAGAATATAATTTTTCTTTTAAAACCCAATTACTACTGCTCCATAAATTTGAAAACGATGCTGCGTAGCCTGATCTCTAACACCATCAATGGTAAAAAAAAAGAAATGTCTGTTCATATATGTAAATGAAGCCGGCATACACGCATATAAATACATAACACGTGTGTGTATATATATGAAGCGGGCACTTAATAGTTAATACCCACCAGGGAAAACTAATTAAGTAATAAATTTCTTTTCGGAAACATATATAGAATTATATCATATTAATATAAAAAGTAAATGGCCTAATTGCCTAAATTTAGGATTTTTGACTATGAAGCTGAGGTCCAACGCATGCAAGTGATTCTCGCATGAGTGAGAATCATGATGAGTGTATATATATATATATATATATATATATATATATATATGAGACAGAGTTGTTGCGTAGATCGAGTTGGGTCACATGATCGAGACGGTACTCATGTTGAAGCTGCAATCGCCATGAACTGTGAATTTCGTATGCGTGTTGATTATCATCGTGAGTTGACAAAGTTGTTTGTTTCGAAATAAATACACATAATATATACCATATATCATTAGGTGAAGTAGCACGTGGGAGCCCACAAGTGTGTAACGACACGTGGTCCCTCAGATGAAACTAGTCATGAAAGAGCTATTCATAGAAAGGGTAACTTATTTTGTTCGCGCATATAGTGGTAATTAGCAACTTAGCGGGCTGTTGACAATGATCAAACTTGAGACCGAAAAAGAGAGAACCTAAGGAAAATGAGGATCGAGAAAATCAAGGAAAATAAAAGAAAAGAAAGTGAACTAACTGGCATAGGATTAAGGAGGGGAGAGGGAGGACCACTTCCCCCAAGACGCCGTGGAAATGAATGATCTTTTTAAAGAGGTGAATATGTAAATATTGAATATTTATTATTTTAAGGTACGTAAATCTCACGTATTTCTTTTAAAAAAATATAAATATGAGTTCTACATAAAAAAAAAAAAATATTTTTTAATAGTAGATCTAATTCTTTTTAAAAAAAAGTATTTGAATCTTACACATCTTAATATTGTATTCAGTATTACCTTTTTATAAAATATTCTGTGTTTTTTTCTCATTAGATGGACTCTTAAATCATCTCGAGTATAGAGTCACACCACAAAACTCAAAGGCTATAGCGCTCGAATGGCTACATTCAATTAATCCCATCTTGCCTATCTCCATATCTTCTTCATGGTGGGCTTTTTTGAGAAGTACCTGATTCGAAGGAGGAAAAAAAAAAAAAAAAAAAAACATGAGAACAATTTCACTCCACTTTTTCATTCTCTTTCTCCTTTTAACTTCTACTAATTAAGAGTTTATTTTCAAACTGGACATGATGTTTATTTGTGTTTTACACCATTCAATAAAGTTTTAACACGTAAACAATTTACAGAATCAATAATGGGTGCGAGTTTGAGCGAGTCATTTCTCGCCTAAAGTCTCTCTCTCTCTTCTCCCTTCTCCCCGCTCTCTCAACAGTGCCCTATCCTCTCCCTTTCTCCGGTGGTCTTGATGCCGGAAGTGCTTTCATAACACAGGAAACCAAATGAGATCTTCTCTTCCTAGAAGTAATTGGTGGCCGGGGACCTAGGCCATGATTTCGATTCATCTCGGTGTACGTGTGAGTTCATTACAGAACTATAAAAAAAAAAAAAAAAAAAAAAAGCAAAGAAGAAAAAAGGAAAATGTACAAAAAGAGAAGGACCGTGGTTAGCAAATTAGCCTAGTATTTGTTGAAACTTTTTCCTCTAGCTACGGATTGCGATAGGGCTGAATTGTGTGCTATATTTATGGAGGTTGAAGCTTGAACCTAAATTGCTGATTTCATTTTGCTGATGTTGAAGTGGAGTCTCAGTTGTTGGTGATTATTGTCCTTGGTTGACTTTTTGGATCAGTTTTGGCTTATTGTAAAGTCTTAAATGTACAGTTGAGGGGCTGTTTAATTTACCTCTGTTTAGCAGTTTAGAGAGGGAGATCGACTGAGGAAAAGAGAGAGAGAGACATGCGTTGCAAGATCCCGCTAAAATCAGGGATGGTACCCAGAGATCTCTGCCTCGGCCTGAGGGCCATCGACTGAGGGAGGGAGGGAGGGAGGGAGATCTCTGAGGGAGGGAGGGAGATCTCTGCTTTGGCCTTCGGCCATAGAGGAGAGAGAGAGAAGCTACACAAAATTAATTATCTACAAGAGATGGTGTTGGTGTTACTTACCCATCTCCTGATATTATTATATTAATAATGAAAATAATGTCAGTAAGTTTCAAATAAATAAATTTCACATTTTATAAAAAAGTGAATCCCACTAAAATTAATATTTTTTTGCAATTTTTTTTATGGTAGAGTCATTTTTTTATTATAGGGATGCTACTTATCATTTCACACGACACACTTTATATATTTTATTTTATTTTATTCTTGTTAAACTAATTGAGTTATTCTACTTATCATCCATACACTACATACTTATCATGAAGACAAAAATATTAAAATAGGTGTGGTGTCTAGGATGCTAAATATAATTTTTCTTTTTATAAAGTGAGTGTGTGGCATGTCTATATATAATAATAATAAGAGAATTCCTTAGGATATGTCGGGCTGATTTTAGTTAAATAACAGCCTCTCAATCACATAGCAACAACTAAGACTTCCGCCACACTTATCCTAGACTAGCACTGCTTCAGAATTTCTCTTTCTCTCTCTAAGCGATTTCCCTCTCTCCCTTCTCTCCCCCACGAACTTGGACAATTTGACTTCCATTCTCTCCCACAGAATCCTCTCCGCCACGACGACTGCCCTCACCACCACCACGATGGCCCCTCCCTTCGTCGTTGCACGAGGAACTTGAGCCCCCTCTCCACCACAATCCCCTCCCTTTTAATTGATTCTCGCGCCGAAGCCACCATTTTCGCCACTCTCCTCACTACCCGCCCTAATCTTGACCCTCCTAGTGCTGCCGACGAGATTCTCTATCCAGTGCCGCCACCGACGTCTTTCTGGCATCAACCCAGTGCCGCCGAGATTGCGGGTTTGCGATGGGTTTCACTGTGGTTTTGAGTTTATTCTCTATACTTGATGATCTGAGATTGCGGGTTTGAGATGAGTTTTACTGTGATTTTGAATGGATTATGGTTTGATTGTGGATTTTGGTTTGATTGGATTTTGATAGAGAGGAGATGGAGATGGAGATGGAGATGATCGACAGAGATGGGGGAGGTCGGTGATAGAGATGGGCGACGACGGAGATGACGGGCGATGCCACGATGGAGATGCTTGGCGACGACGACAGGAAAAGATGAAAGCAACGATGAAGAAAGGGCAGATGACAGTGCAAATGAGAAATGAGAGCACATACGAATTGATTCTCTGTGGTGAAGTGTATTTCTCTTATAGTGTTTTTTCTTAAATGATTTGAGATGAATATAGGGCTGTTTTTGTAAGATTTGCAGTCCGATTGTTGCAAAGCGCTTCTCTAATAATAATAATAATCAGAATAATAATAGTAGTATTATATGCACAAGTTGCTTAAGAAAATGACCTAATATATATAAAGTTGTTTAGCTAATGACCAGAGAAAAATGTAATCATTCAAATCTCCAAGCTGTAAGCCTGTAATTTAGGTAACATGTGATAAATATATAACAATAGAATATTACATAAAAATATGATAGATATATAACAATAGAATAATTGTAAATGGACCCCTCACATTTTTGGTATCTTTTACTATGCCCACGTTTGGCATCCAACTCTTTTATTGCCTTCTTACTTATAAATACCCATCCCATTGCTACATAAAATCGCCACTACCACCGCACCAACTACGCCGAGCACCACCGTATTCACACCCTCTAAGCTTTTTCCTGCTGATTATATATTTCTCTCTAGCTTTTGCATGGCAGTGAGCTTTTTGGCGAACGTGGTATCAGACCTCTGTCTCGGCAAACCAGCCCTGAGGTCCTTGCCCATCTCTGCCACCGTCGCTGACGCTTTAGTGGCCTTGAAAAATACCGACGAAAACTTCATCAGCGTATGGGACTGCGTCGACCACTCGGCCAAGGTTGAGTTTGGTGACGACAACGTCGGCGTTGGCCGCGAGTGCCGTTGCGTTGGCAAGGTGTGCATGGTGGATGTGATATGCTATCTTTGCAGGGATGAGAATCTGTTGTCTCCTTCTGCTGCTCTGAAGGCGCCTGTTTCTGCAATCTTGCCAAAGATTCCTGGACTCGTGAGGCATCTGGAGCCATCTTCGAGGTACTTGATACAGACACTAATAATTTGGATTTTTCTCTATGCATGTTTTTTTTTTTTTTTTTGAGTTTGATCGTCTTTGCAGGGCACTATCTGGGTTTCCCTTGGATTTCAGTTTTAATATCTCCGTAGGAGTTTTTCATAATTTTAAATGCTCGTTTTTTATAAGATGTGTTTATTCAACTGCTAAGCGTGAAACTGAAGGGTGCCATTACTCATAAATGTTTGACATTTTTATTAATCAAACCCAAGATCGATGTGGTTGCAACAAATTTCTCCAAAAACTCAACCCAAGCCTCTTAATTTACAATTTTCAAATTATAATTCCTAAAAAATAAATCAGAACGTTGTTTCATTTCATCGTAACATTTCAGTTATGACCTGAAGTGAAAGAAAGACGAAAGCAAATTGACCCAATTCAGCTTAGCCTCCCCTGTTTCAAACAAGCTCTGCAAAACGTGAATCTGTTTTTCTTGTCTTTTCAGATTGTGGGAAGCCATCGATCTAATTCTGCAAGGAGCCCAGAACCTTGTGGTGCCGATACAAACCGAACTAAGCAGCTATTCAAGAAGAAAACAGCTCCAAAAACCCTCGACCACCGGCCCTACTACCATCCACAACGGCCGCGAATTCTGCTGGTTGACTCAAGAGGACGTGATCCGGTTCCTTCTCGGCTCCATCGGTCTCTTCTCCCCGCTCCCGGCGCTCTCTGTTGACACTCTTGGCATTATCACCACCGACATCTTAGCCATTGACTATTACTCCCCTGCCTCTTCGGCAATTGGAGCTATATCCCGCTCTCTCTCTGAGCAAACTTCCGTGGCTGTAGTTGATGGTGACGGAGGTTTGATTGGAGAGATCTCACCCTTCACCCTCGCCTGCTGCGACGAAACTGTCGCAGCAGCCATCACCACTCTATCCTCCGGAGACCTCATGGCCTACATTGATTGTGGAGGACCCCCGGAGGATCTAGTCAGGGTGGTGAAGGCGAGGTTAAAGGAAAAGAATTTAGAAGGCATGTTGGAGGAATTCAACATTCTAACAGCTTCAGGAACATCGTCGTCATCATCTTCATCGGACGAGGAGTCTTTGTTATCTACTTCAAGATCAGGAAGGTATAGCAGGTCTATGAGTTACTCGGCGCGGATGGTGAGGAGAGCGGAGGCAATAGTTTGTCACCCCAAGAGCTCTTTGGTGGCAGTGATGATCCAGGCTATTGCTCATCGTGTGAATTATGTTTGGGTTGTCGAGGATGATTGCAGCTTGGTTGGGATAGTGACATTCTGTAACATGTTAAAAATTTTCCGGGAACATTTGGAGACGATGGGATGGAAAGGTTAACTATGAGCAATCGGAGTAAAGTTTTTGGTTAATCATGAAGGTGGGCCAGTTGAGATAAGGGGAGAGGATAAAGGTTAGGGAAAAAAGTGCTGTGAATAGCAGACGTTTTTGTGTTTAAATTGTAATATTGGGTTGTGAAGTTGGGTCTGTGTTTGTATGATTCGTCATGTGTCTTCTTCTTGTCCTCTATTTTCATATTTTGAATCTTGCTTCTTTGTAGGATTTTTTGTTATTTAAAGACAGAAAATCAAACACAAGCAGATTTGATCTTTTTGTCTTCTTATTTTTATTTGGAAGTGTGTTTTCTTAATTAGCTCATAATTCTATTTGGATGACTATGTCATGACTCTAAGAATTGGCTTTGGGTTAATAAATAAACTAAAGAGTTCCGGGATCTAATATGCGAATCCACATACATGTGGACACAATGATTTTCTGGCTCACTGTCAAGGACTCGTTCATGGGTAGTTAGTTGTTCAAAGTCTTCGTGACGATACACACACATATATATATATATAGACGGAATGAGATCAAGATGTACTTTTTTTTCAAATGGCTTTGTATGATATTAAGGCATGCTCAACCTCTGCAGTAATTCATCTATTATGAAGCAAAATTGCAGACATGTCGATATTGTCAGTGATGCCTCTGCATCTTAATTGTAGTGTCCAGTTCCGTACCTTTTCGTCCATTATCGAGTACTGATCAAAGCAAAAGTATATTAAATTTGATGGATGAAACAAAGGTATTGTCGGGAATACCATGTTGGTTGGGATTCGGGAATGCCATTTATGCTTTTAATTATAGGTTAATCTTGGAAAAGAGTGCAGCGCAGCGCTGTTGGCATTTTGGTTTGATTCGCTTGAGAAATGTTTCATCTAACATTATAAATATAAAGTCTCTTATTGATAAATAAAACTGCTTAAATGTGTATTAAAATCTGAAATAAATCAATTCAATTGTTTCTTGTTCAAATGCCATTGAATTTTTTCAACGTTCTGAGCAAACCAAACTGACATAGCTATTAACTGAATGGCTGTTGAATTCAAAGGCAAACTAATTCGGGAAGTTACATTTTTCACCTACAAAACTACTAGTTCTTTTCACTTTTTTCCAAGTTCAAAGTTCAAATTATCTATATTTTCCAAATTTATGATCTCTATTAAGATCCAACGATTAAAATTGCGTTACGTGATCAGTTTTTGGTTCGTCTTAAGATCTTAATTACTGAAAGTGCAAATTGTTAATAGAATACTGATGGAAAGTTTTGGTTATTTCGGATGCAAGGTGAGAAATAGAAGATGGTAGTTTGTAGTAGAAAAGTGTAATTTCTCAAAATAATTAACAATTTAATAGGTCTTTCACATACATATATATATTATAATAATATATATGACGGAAGTGATGGGTTTCGAATCCAAGTTTTCTATTTAAAAAATCGGATCATATGCCATCAGAGGCAATCAGACTCTTGACAATTTAACATGTCTTTATTAGAAGTTATATTAACCTCATACCCAAGACTTTACTTTTAGTAATCTTAATTAATAATCTACATTGGTTTTGCTTTACTTGTGTTTTGAAACTACCAATTGGTACCGTATAACTGGTAATTTACGAACCATTGTTAATATTTAGGTTACATCATCAAGTTAAAGCTACCGATCCATCATGATTAAGACATTGTTGTATAAAATATTGGGTAAAGTATTGTATGTTTATTATTTTTCATAATAAAAAAAGATTCGGTATCTACTTTTAGTTCTTTGATTTGATATAATATGTCATATTGTAAGTTATTTTTATTATAAAATAGATTTAATAGATCATATAAAACTATATCAATTTATAGATTTATTTTTATGTAATTTCTTTATATATATAGCACTTCTCTTCTTTTAATCAAAGATAAATATGCATGTTCATTTTGTTGATATCATGGAGGATCCAAAGAGCAATTATGAACGAGAATAAGTACCAAATAAATTCTATACAAATTTAAATTCATATGAAAATATATTATACAATGATAATGAAATTAAACTTTGTTAGAAGATTTTACTAGTTTCTAAATTATTTGTATTTTCCTTTGAATATATATTTGGGACTCTGGAATTTATGTTCAGAACTTGCCCCTTGATGTGAAATGCTGACCCCGCCATGGCAGGCAACCTAAAAACATTGGAATCTCATTCCTAACTCTCTTTTAAGGATTCGATTACCTTTTAGTGGCGGTAATGAAGATTGGGTGATTAATCAATTCCAGTCAGTAACTTTTCGTAAATGTGTCTTGGGTTTTTTGGGTCCACCATTGTTGGATATAATATAAATAAGTAAAATTATCTCTTTTCGTCGGTTTAAATTTGTGAGATAAGTAATAATTTTACATAATTTAAAACAGATATTCTGAATTCAAACCTTAACTATATACTTAGTTTAAGCTTCTAAGATAAGTGGGATTTCAGCTATTTTACAGGAAAAAGAAATCTATTTTACAGCTATTTTGTACTGCACGATCCGCATTCTGACCTAATCATCTAAATTTGCAGATACACCCTTTTTTATAGCTTTTTTGTAGTGCACGATCCACCTTCTGACCTTTTATCATCCAAATCTGCAAAGCGTTCTATTTTTTGTTTCCTCCCTACAAAGCTGTGCGAGAAAGATGAGCGTTTAGCTCTTCTTTCTTTTATCTTTCAGGACATTCGGTTACACAAACCCATATATTTGAAGCTAAGTTACTGACAAAAAAGTTAATGAATAGATATAACGGAGGTATTTAAAAAGAGGAATAGAGTAACATTTGAAACAAAGACTCAAAGCAAAACTTGAAACGGGAATGGGTCAAAAATCTCAAAGGGAGGAAATCACCGAAGTAATGTCCAGTCATTGGAATTAGCTCATAAATGATTCGTTGACGTAAAAAGAATTGATCTTTCATTTGCACATAACATCTCAAAGGAGTTACAAGTGCGGCTTATGGCATCTGTCGGGATCAAGTTCTTCTCATACCTCCAAAGTCCAATCCCTATTTAAGAGAGAGAGAGAGAGAGAGAGAGAGAGAGATAAACAATTGCTTAGGGAACTACAAATTCTTTCTAAATTTATGCTTTGCAAGTTGAAAAGGTAGGATATTTATGTAACGGAATATATGCGATATACGGGACGGCATGGGATGGATTCCCTGCCTGATGGGAGTTAGATTCCCATCCCCATCTAATGTGCTGATCTCTAATGGATTAGCACATCTTTCCCATGCGGAAAGAATTTCCTTGACAAAGACAAATACATGGTAAAACATCTTGAATGCAAGGAAAATGCTAAATGTTGTATGACATTGTAAAACTTATCTTTAATAGCCTCTTTAATCCTCACATACACTGCATATCTCAATTAAAGTTGCATCTGCAAGGCCAGAACAAAGTAGATGGGACGGTTGGTCCCCGAGTATCATCTGCTATCAGAATTACCTTTGTCATCTGTCATTTGTTGGATAAGAATTTCGGTGGGTTCAAGGAACACTCTCAATGTGTCATGACCAAGTTGTGCTCCTTCATTGTCTCCAAACCCAAAGAGTTGTCCACGGTTAGTGACAACAACTGTATGACAGAACCCTGTGCTAATTTGAGAAACACGGTGAGCTCTTAAGCATCTAAGGATTTTAGGCCTCATGATCCTTTCAGATACTCCCCTGTCTGGGAACCCAAGGCTAGCGAGCCCCATCCACCCAAAGCCATAAACTGAACCATCATCAGCCAGAACAAAGGTTTCCCTTCTTCTTGCACAGACCTACAGGATATGGGCACCAAGCATCGTCAAGGATGGGAATCAGCAATCCCAATTAAAAGAAAGGAGTATAGCAGAAAGGTGGATAAAGATGGTTCTTGCTTGTAGCAGTTTTGTAACAACGGCAGTTTCATTTCCTTGCTAATAAGACGAATCAAACCTGCACAACAAGTCGGCTCTTAAGGCTGTTCACAAGTTTTGGAGTAGTCTTATCAACATCATAACCATGCCCTAATGCTCCCCAGAAGCCTCTGCCCCAAGTATATACCTGCAACCATCATGGCAGAAAGTTACCGAAGTAACCAAAACTATGCATAATCAATCTGCATGAAGGAATGCTGTTAGCCCATAATGGGATTAGCAGTAAACATCTTGCATTTGGAGACTGACAAGTCCACTGGAGTCAAGTGCCACAGCATGCTCATCACCAGCAGCGACACGAAGCACATGAATACTCATTCTCTGAAATGTCTGGATTTCTCGTGGCTGAAGCTCATCATGCCGCTCTCCATGGCCAAGACAGAAATTAGAACCTGATCCAAAGGAGTACACTGCCCCATTGTCAGTAACAGCTAATACATAACTTGAACCTGCAGCAACGTATACAACAGAACCAACTCCCTCAAGATCTTCAATGATTTGGGGAGTTGGTCTGTCTAGGGTGTCACCATGACCAAGCTGACCATGTGTGTTGGCTCCACATGTATAAACCTGGCCTTGTCTAGTGAGGAACACTGTAATATTATGCCCTGTGCTAACCTAAAACAAGTTCGAACTCCTTAATGTCAGATAATTTATTGCAGCAAGAAAATGAACAATATTTCAGCAAAATGAAGTCATCAACTGACAATGGACATACAAAATCCTGTATAATAAATAAGGTGAGGAAGAGGGGGTAGGAGGAGAGAGTGGGGAGGTAGAAGAAAGGAGAAGAGAAAGCAAAGTATTGGCCCTTAAAGGTGGAACAAAAACACACCTTTCAAAAGATTCATAGACTTTAGGATTATAAAGATGAATGTATCATTGGCAGAAAAGTTATATTTAGAGGCCTTAGAATGCTAAAACCAGCATGCATAAGGCCAGCAGTATGTTTTTCAAAATTATAATATTTCACTGACAGCTCAGGTTTGGAATTCATGCGTATATTTTCACCTCCCAACCATGATATACGTCTTGGTGAAATGAATAAGACAATCATTGAACAGAAGGATCAAAGACACAATACTTTTGGGGAGGACAATTAATCCTTGCGTATATTTTCACCTCCCAACCATGATATATGTCTTGGTGAAATGAATAAGACAATCATTGAACAGAAGGATCAAAGACACAATACTTTTGGGGAGGACAATTAATCCTTGAATGACCTGGAAAATTATAAAGATAGATGATAACCTACAGCATAAACAATTCAAGAACTTCTTCATTCAATATTAGCGTTGAAGGGAGAAAAAGGAAAAAGGAATTATCCCATACCTAAAGAAGAGGTTGAAAAAGGCCAGACCATAAATAAAAAGTAGGAAATAAGAATAGAAAGAACCACAGACAGAAGAATTTTAATTACCCCCCCCCCCCCCCCCCCCCCCCCCCCCCAAAAAAGAAAAAAAACACGCACACACATTAGCATGCCTATCTACATCAACTATAACCTAAAATACATCATGCAAGTACCTGCATACAAGGAACTCCTTCCAATGCTTCAACAAGCCGAGGCCTAAAAATGGGGCGGGCAGTACTGTGCCCACAACAAAATGATGAATTATCTCCACAAGTGAAAACCTGCATCAATAATGGGAAAGATAACATGATTGTGGCAGCCAGTTATAAAAATAGAATGCACATTTAAACTATGTATCTGGCTGCTAGAGAGCAAAGTGATATATATTTGAAAACTTGTCAAATTTATGTACCAACCTGGCCAGACTGCATGACAAAAGCAGCATGATACTGAGTGGCCGAAACATGCATAACTTGAGCCAAAGATGGGAAATCAATCCGGGTAAATGCTACACATTGCGTCGCTTCAGGGCCTTGGCCAAGAACACCACACAAGCTGGTACCGCAAGAGTACACAGTCGAATTGTTGATCAGCAATGTGTGATATCTTCCCGTGGTAATCTGCATCTGTTCATAAAAAAATAATGATGAGTTACTGCTATGCTAGCATAATGCTGCAACACACCACCAAAAGAAGAGCTCAACTAACAAAATCAACAATCTTGCAGATTATTATTATAATTATTATTGTATATTTTTTCCAATGACATGCACAAATAATATTCTCATGATTCCACAAAGTTCAATGTAACGGCACATGATATCCGTAAACAACTCAAAAGATGAAGTACCTTGCCTGCTGAGGTCTCGACCATCCCAGACGATTGCTCCACCGATTGCAAGAACCTCAAAACCCGCTTCCAGTTCCCATTACATCGATCAAACAACTCTCTCTGAGCATTCCCAGCCATTCGAGCATATATAGTATTGGAATCGCACAGCTGAAATGCCACAAAGTCCACCAATGACCGGAACTTATGAGGGTACAACCCATGATTCCCACCAAAAATGCTTGAAGTCAACTCCAAACTAACAAGATCAACCGCACTGAGCCGGCCCGAGGTCAAAATCTCCAAAATCAAATGCGATGGCAATTCCTTGATCGAAGCCGACCTGAACCGATCCCCCATTATGCTAAATTCCAACTAAGCACGCACTTTACCGATAGAACACTAGCGAAACATCGAGTTTTTGGGCGAAATCCAAGGCAATTAAAGTAGCATATAAAGAATGCATTGGACAGAAGAAAAATATTTAGAGAAGCACATAATTGCCAAAATCTTACAGAGAAAGGCCCGATTGGTGAAGCTTTAGGATGCCGTTGCCCGACGTTTTCGCCGAAAGATTGATTAATTGTGCTCTAAATCAGAGAACTGTAGAGTAGAAAAAAGAAGTGGAAAATAATGAACTCGGTAGAGTGAGATTTTTGAACTGATCATAAGAGTTTGTTCAGTAGAAAACGTGTGAGGCTCTGAAGACCTCTCTTTATAGCGGCAATTCCTCGCTGTCATTCTTTCTCTCTGAGCTTTCTGTGGCCTTGTCTTCTCCTTTTCTTCCTCCCTCTCTCTCGCGCACGCAGGAATGTCCCTGCGTGGAATTTCATGGGATTGGGCGCTTCACGGCTTCGGCTGCTCAAGCTCGAGCCTCGAGGATTAACTTCGTCTGTTGGGTTGGATTGGGTTGGGTTGGTTTGTGTCTCACTATTTCTGGTGACACGTGGAGACCTTGGATGGTGACACATGGGCAAATTGACGGTACTTTTCCACAGGATGCTTTTATAAGAAGGGTAATGGTACTTGCAACCGGTTTACTACTTCTTTATTATTTATATTATATTTGAAATTTTTTTATTTTTTTATTATTTTATTTTATATATTTTTTTCACATTCTTAATTATTAAAAAAAATTAAAAAAATATATAATTTTACTAATAGTCACTTTCTTAATCATTAAATAAAATAAAAAATTAATAAATAAATAAATAAATAATAAATAGATAATAAAAGAGTAATAATCCTATCATTTTCTTTATAAGAAAAGTGAAGTATATTATATTGATTAATGCTAGATTGTGCTAGCCTCTCCTATTCTTTTTAAAAACTGAGTGAGATATAATATTAAAAAATTAATTTTTTATATAAATTTTATATTTATTTACTTTTATTAAAAGGAGTATGTGACGCTTAGATTTTTTTATTATATTTGTGCAATACCGTTTATCAATTAAAATAATTAGTTTATTTTTAAATTAGTTACTTTAAAAGTAGACAAAATATCAAAACACGATAATACATGCACAATTTCTTTTATAACTTTTTCTGGTATGATGTTTTTAAATGATGGTATTTATGTAAACTGGTGTTATTTTTATAAGTTATTTTATAAAATTGTGCCTTTATTTAAAATATAGTTGTATAAATAATTATAAAAATGACTGCTGAATAGATCACTGTATATAGGCTATAGTAATGTATTTTGGATTCTGTGTTTCCCAATCGCAGCATCCAACATATGCAGAAGCAACACAAGATGACATGAATAAATGATGCTTGCCAAAGGGAAATTTCAAGTAAATTGTAGCATAAAGAGCTTGACATTGCATGGACATCACAAGATTTGCAACGGAACAAAATTCAGCATCAAAAGCTTACACAAATTTAGATATACTGTTTCGGTCAATCTTATGAACTCAGAGATGTGTATGCTTTTTAACAAGAAAATTAATGAAGTAATTAATCGTAACCATTAAAACCAAATGGTGCTTAGACGTGTTTTTCTTACTAGATTTTTCTTTCTTAATACCTGCTTCTGCTCATAACGAAAAACCTATATATAAATAATAAGTTCCACTCATACTCAACTTGCTCATTCATTACCCAGGTGAAATCTTACCCACTACAGTTTTATGGATCAGAAGGTACCAATCCCATGAAGTCTACAGAAGCACCATTCAATGCCGAGATGCATGCTTCTCAGAACATAGATCTTTGCAGTTCCCTTGAGTAGTTTTCCTGACCATATCAAATTGTACATGGTCACAGTTTTTATTTTCTTTTGTAGTTTTATTACTATATTCTAAAACTACAATATAGATGGGCAGTGGCCGCATTTCCAGTGGTCCGGCAACCCAACCCATGCAGGGCCATGCTCCACCTCATGAGACTAGATTGCAAGGTCAACTCTACTCTCCATTTGTTCCTCTCCTCCTCCTTTCCACTTAAAACAGGTCATAATCGGGGGGAAATGAAGTAAAGCAGACAAAAATGAAATTCGGAAAATAATAATAGTAGAACACAGAAGCATATTGATATTGAATATTGGGATTACAAACATCAATGTATCATATGCTACATGGCATTACACTCGAGACGTGTGCAAGTACCTGGTCTCTAACATCAAGCTTTAATAAAAATAAATCGATTAAATAAAAACCAAAGACAAAGGAGTGAAAAATGTTGCCCCAATCAAGAGAGGGAAGAATATATGAACATACTACTGCTCTGGAATTCTGTCCCTCAAATAATTCAGAACTGCTTTGGTCCCTCTTTCTAAGATTGACCTCCGGATGCTGTAAAAGATACAGAAAGAATAAGAGTTTCGTGAACTTCTAATACCCTTCAGTAACTGCGTCATGATTTTAACTTAATTTCATTACTGATAAATAATTTCTGACAACATCAGGAGTTTTTTTTTCGGATAAGTATACAGAGTACACAGTATTGGATGCTAAATAAGCCACCATCAAAGTTCATGAAAATGATCTAATATGATTCACACTGTAATTGGGCTAGTGTCGAGTAACAAACTTCGCCACCAAACCAAATTTCAAGAAGTTTGGATGACTAAGCTAAATAAAACTGCAAGGATTTTAAGTTAATTGATTAAGACAATGCCCCCTTTAATCTGGGGAGGGATCAAAGATGCAACCTTTGCAAAAGCAGAAACTCCAATTATGAACAGGAAGGGTGACAATGTCACCAAACCAAAAAATCCCAGCAAGGCTACACTACATCCAGAATATAAGTAATGTTTTTTTCTTTTTCCTTTTTTTAAAAGGTGGAATGGAAGAAATTAGCTTACCTTCTCAATGGATTTCCGTCAAGTCTTAAGGCCTGTAGGCTTGGTTCAAGCAAACCCTGACCAAAGAACTCTTCCTTAGCTTATATGATGAAATAAATCATTCAAACTAGTCTGGACAAATGTATCACGTGAAGCAGTAGGTAACTTTCTAAGTCAAGTGGTTATTGTTCAATTAATATTAGTGCTTCTACTAGTTGGTGAACAAGTCTTTATTACTTTATAATCAAGAACGGAAGACTAGGATAAATTTTGAAGGAGAGAATACACTTTCGACCCTCCAACTATCATGTGTTTTGCACCTTCCATCCTAAACTACCCAAATTAAGTCATTTTTTATAGTTCCAGAATTAATACATTGCATGCTCATACTATCAAAAACTTACAATGTGCATCGTGTCTTGAGATCCAACAGTCCAGGTTGTGTCACATCAGCTATTTTTCATCCATCTTTGGCCATAATTGAAAATTGATGCTCAGTTCTTGGTAGTTTGAGTATATTGTGTCAGTTTTAGAAGTTCGGGTCCTTGGGCATTGCCTAGATTTCTATTAATACAATTCTTACTTATCAAAAAAATCTTATAGTTTCAGGTGCAAAGTGTAAAATGTTAGTTAATGGGTAAAAAGTATATTTTTCCCAAGTTTAAATTACTTGAGCTGAGAAAAAGGTGGTTATTGACTAGTTTATATCATGTGACAGGAATTGAACCAACCATCATAGGGGGTTCTTTGGTGACAATGCATAGTCAGAATTATGACCCAAAAATATGTTATGGGGTAAATATGGGGCTCTCCAAAGTTCAGTTTGCTTCTGAGATTTTTTTTATTAAAAGAGACAAAATAGAAAGGGAAAAAACTTAAGTCATTATGGCACTACACTAATTCACTACCACAGTGTGTTTTTAGCAACATCTTACTGAACACCGTACTTGAAAACCTATTATATAAAAATAATGGTGAAATGATTCCATATACTGACCAGCTCTGGGGGAAGCGCCGAGATATTGTTGTCAGATAGGTCAAGTTCAGTAAGAGAAGTAAGATTTTGGAACCCCTGCATGCCAATATTAAAGAACAAAATCACAAATTTGGCAGCTGATGCACCCCGCACAGGAAAATCAAAGACAAGATTTATGAACCAAGGCTATATCTCAAAGTTATCTACAAACAGCACCAGAGTACTCTACTTGTCTTGCAGTTCCTAACATGTGAAAAGTAATCAACCTCCTATCAACAGGCCAATTTGTAGATCCATGGACCAGCTACATGATAAATGCAACAAGTATACATCTTGTTAAAGAATAAAGAATTAACAAGGTAAGAGATAAAGGCATTAAACTAAAGATACAACTTTACTTCCTAGGAAATTTACATCTTTTATATTTTTTTTTTTATAAGTAATTTACATCTTTTATATTGAAAACCTGAACTCTTAACCTCTCCACTTTACAGAGCTGAATCCACTAAATCCATTTAAGATGACCATGAAATAAATATTTTGATTGGAATGAACCAAAAGAATAACTTAATTGTCCCAACAATCAAGGAAATAAAATTATGAAGCCAGTTGATGTACAATATGGAGTTTTTCAAGTCTCTCTTACCTCAAAGAAAGTCCACATTGATCAAAGTTGATTTTGACAAGTTCTAATCAAGCAATGGCACAGTTATATTTCGAATATTTCATTCAAAAAAGATATACATTACCACTGGAATCAATTGAAGGGAATTTTGGCTCAAATCAAGGATTCGCAATTGCTGTAAGCTAAATATATCAGATGGCACTTCATGCAGCTGCATTCTTCTGTCAAGTCAAATTAAATGTAAGATAAATAGCTCAGGCATTAGACAAGATAACATTATGTACAAGCACAGAAGTTCACAGGCACACTCGGGCAGACATGAATCCATAAAATAAGATATTTGTCTTTGTGCATCAATATGTGAGATTGTATAGTAATTTCCAGCTAACTGACCTAAGGTAAAGCTCTTGTAGATGGGGTATGCTGGAAAATACTGGATGCTCTTGTACTGAGGCGGCATTACCACTTAGATCCAGAACCTGAACACTAGAGACTGCTTGAAATCCATCGGATGGAATCTGCAGGTCAAGTAATAAGAGGGTAGTTGGATCATAGTGGTAATAGAGACACATCTACACATTGTAGAACATGCACAAAAGAAAATATCTTGTGAATAGATCAGTAATCCAACCTCCTTTCCACCACTAGGCCTCAAAATATGAATATGTAAATAATTCCAGAAAGATTTTATAATGTGGAACGGACTTTAGTGCTTCTCAACTTCTAACAAGACTCACGTCATGACTATTGACGTAGAATGAGAAGCCTCTAGATTGTAAAGAAACTTACAGAAAAGTGTTTATTTTGTTTTTTCTCTCAAGAAAAGGTTCTGATTCTATTATAAGTCCTAAGCTTCTTGAAAGACGGGGAAAATGACTCTTTGAAGCTGTCAACCTGTCCACTTCATACTTCTACAGCAGAAGCTTAATTTATATTGCATAAGATAGAAATTAGATCTGTTTTTACCTGTATGAGAGGATTATTGTCTAGCTTCAAACACAAAAGATTAGGAAGCGAAATTAATATTGAACCTGGCCAGTCTTTAATCTTGTTCCTGGATAAAATCAAAGTCTGCACATTGGGAAACAAAGTTGATGCATTAATAGATGGTTTCAGATTCCAACAAGTGAATTTAAGCATAGAAAAATCCCTGACTCAGACTGTGATAGTCTGGAAGCAAAATATGTTCTAAAGCGGTTTAAATCCTCTATGACTTTTTAGGATATCAGTTTCCATAAGAGCTACTGTGGAAACACTATGGAAACTGAGGACAAGTAAGAAATTTACCTGCAGTGAACCACATGAAGAAAGTTCAACTGGCAGCTCTTGAATGGCATTCCTGGAAAGGTCAACTTTAACGACCTCACCCGATTCCCATACTTCTGATGGTACTGCACTCAAACCTAGCCCTTCCAAACAAAGTTCCTGAAATTACAACATTATTAAAGGTTAGCTTGGAAAATTTATCTTAAAAACTGCCTCAAGTGAGAATTTTATCAAGCCAATGATGAGTTTTCCCAGCCCCACAAAATTTATTCAATTCACATTGATTGCCGTGCCGGGGGGTGAGTTTTCAAGATTTTCCTGTTTCTTTCTCCATTTTATAAGTAAACCTCTTGCGAATTTTAAGAAAAATTTTGTTTACTTATTAAAAAGTCTATAGTGCTATTGATAGTATTCAGACGAGTCTACTTGGTTTCCTCATAAATCTTTCTCAAAAAATGGAGTTTTAAGACTTTAACTAATGGCATTATTATCATATGGTTTCTTTAATTACATAACTTCCTGAATAACACCCTCCCCAACACCCCCCCCCCTTTTTTCCACCTTAGATGTTCCCCCATTTCAAAAGTATTATTCACCCTATAATATGTTTTATTTTTGTAGATTCTACACGTCACACCATCCACTTGGTCTCTACCAGCAGAAAAATATGCAGCAAGTTATCTATAGAAAGTAGGTAGATAGAAGTGGCTATTTGACTTGCATAACTAGATCATATGCACCAGTAAAGTAGTAGTTTTCTAGGTGACATCCGGTAAGCAACTAAGATCACATCAATAGCACTGAAACCACAGACAGATTTCTCACAGAAAAGCTTATTCTCTTTATAAATAAATGTTGGAATTACAGTGACTTATACCTTTGAAGTGATGGACAATCGAGATGCCATAGAAATTACATCCTTTTTTGTTGTTGTCATGGCTTCAGGATCTACATGACAAGCTTGAATTGATCACTCATAATGGAAGAAAACTTAAAACTGTAAGTCATGAAATTTGACATTGGGTCGAAAATTTCGAACTCTTGCAACAACAGAGACAATAAACCCGGAATGCCAAAGACAATCTAACTGAAGCATGATTAGTGAGAACAAATATACCTTCACCCTCAGAAAGTCTACTTCGAAGATATTTCAATAAAGCAGCTGTTGGTCCAGAAACCAATGAACTGGAGGAAAATTAACAGTTGGATAATCCCTTAATAAAAGACACAATAGACATGCTAAGGCTCAACATGATTATTTGCACCTTCGAAGAGTTCGCAAAGGATTGCCAGTAAGCAAAAGTTTCCTCAGGGTTGTCATCTTGCCTACACAAACGATAAGTTATGTTATGCACTATCTATTGATCATTTTAATTCCCAATCTTTGCATTTATAAAGATAAGATTGAAAACATGTATATATGAGAGAGAATGTGTTAAGGCTGTGATTTGAGTTCAATTCAGTTAAGCAAAAACTTCTTAAAAAAGTCTTTTTTCATAAGTACGTAAAATAATTAAAAAAAAAAAAAACCTTTAAATAGGTAAACAAAGTTCTATTGTTTGAAATGATTGAAAGATGCCAGATTCCTTCGAGGCACCATGAGCTATTCAGGAAGCTAAAATCCTGTGAAAAAAATAAACCAGAGGACTTGCACCAATCTATAATGTGATAACCTTACCCATTTCGGGGGGCAATCCAATCAATGAATTATTTGAAAGATCCAGGACTGAAAGACGCAACTTGCATGCCTCCACTGGATATTCCTTCAACTGCATGCATATGAAGCATTTAGCAGGCAGGTTTAAATTCACCGATCCAAAACTTGAGGATTCGAAGAAAAAAACATTTGAAAAAAAAATATTCAATTTTCATTGCAAGTGAGACATGTGCTCAATGAGTTTTGAATCCATGAACATCACCCTTAACCTTCTTATAAGGGGAGGAAACATCATTCAAACTAGAGCCCTTGTCAATTTTGGGATATGTTACAGAACTGAATATATAACATACTAAGCACATAATAGTATACTCTGCTCAGAAATAAAAACCAATGGACAAGAAGTAGCAAGGACCTCTTTTCATGTACACACTCAAAATGCATCAATAGAGTAAGAACTCATATATGTACAACATTTCATATCATATCCATCAACACTAATGAAAATTGACTCCACCATCTGCTACTTAGCCATGCACACACGTTGACTCACATAATCAAATCCTTTTTACTTGTAAAAAAATCATATCTAAGGACTCCAGCGATTTGCATGAAAATAGTTATAATCAGGTCTCAGCAACAAACTTTAAAGAGAAATTAAGTGCCTGTTCAAGTGAAAGCTGAGCAAGGATCACATAGAAATCATTTTTCTGTAGCCCATCCATCTTAACAAACTAATAGAAACGAGGACTTCTTCCCAAATAATATCACCAAAAGAAAAAATAAATCTAGCTACCTGGTTTGAGTGAAGATCAAAAGTCCCTAGACGCAAAAGCACCCCAATCTCTGACGGTAACAAAGACAGTGTGTTATTCCTGAAATTTGATGTCATCAAAGCCATATAATTATCAAAAGGTGCCAACTTTCGAGCAGAAGGAAACCCACACAATCCAAATGCCCCTAAAATTCTAAAATTATCAAATAATATCAAGTAAGAATATGACCCCATATAGAACTCCACAAGAGAAGAGCAACCCGTTATTGATGCCGGGATTGATGAAATTCCTGCACAACTCGTTACATAGAAAATTTCTAAGGATGTGGAAGAAACTGGTTTAAGTTACACATAAAAAAGGAAAAAAGGGAAGGGGAAATCCTAGCACGATTGACTCACTGTTCTGATGAAAGTCAAGACGAATGAGATGTGAAAGATTCCCGATGTTCTCTGGTATACCATTCAATATATTTTTTGCTGCACAGATTAAAGTAACAATACGAGTTCAATCCATACGTAGCTATACAAGTAGGATCTAATACCTAGATGGTGAAAATGCTGATAATTACATGCATTGAGTTCAGTGAGCATGGTCCACGATGCAATCAAATGCTCAGATAGCATAGTGAGCTTGTTTCCCTGACATAGATCAGAGATACACACAATATGTCAACAATACTTTACAGTAGATGAACAAGCAGGCCATCTAAAATCTAGTATGCAAATAATAGATCCAACTAATACCTCCACATCTAGTTTTGTTAATTTTGAACAGTTCGCTAGCTCTTCAGGCAAACTGGTAATAACATTGTTTGATGCCTGGGAAAAAAGTGTCATGACCCAAATGTCATCAGATAACACATTGTGAGTTCCCTGGTGTTTGTTATTCCATCATGGTAAATCATTACCTTCAAATCTGATAAAGCTATACATCTTCCAATGGAGCTTGGAAGTTCCTTAAGCCGATTGGAAGAACAGTCAAACCTGGTATGAAATGATCACACAAAATCTGAATGTATCAATTGCTAAAGGTTAAAATCTATCCTATAATCACTAGCAGGGAAACAAAAACATAAACACTAGCTTAAGCATAAACAAAGTAATTAAATCCTATATGGTGTTAAAGGTTAAGGCCTTTCACGCTCAGTCCATTCCAAAAGGACTTCCAAAAGAGGGGTAAAAAACGTTATAAATCATTTCTGCCACTCATTATCTATGTTACCATTAATATTTTCTTCATTAGCATTCAATGCCAACAAAAAAAGGATTAAAATATGAAACAAATAAGGCTGTATCACTTTGAGATGAGAGGAGTGATTTCTGCCACTCATTATCTATCTTACCATTAATATTTTCTTCGTTAGCATTCAATGCCAATAAAAAGAGGATTAAAACATGAAACAGATAAGGCTGTATCACTTTGAGATGAGAAGAGTGAAAATCACCAAGAATGGGCTGTAGATTTGCACCAAAACCAATAAATGCACTAATCTAATTCAGGTTTAAGGTACTCAAAAGATGGTAGGACAGCCCAAAACCATCATATGCGCAGAGTGATATAATCCTGATCATAATACCATGTCATGTTCGATATTTTCTTGTATTTCATTACGATTTTTCAGAAACTAGGAACACCGAGAAAAAAAAAGCAAAGAAACAAAAATAAACATTCAAAACAGCAACAAGGAAGTAGAAAATGTACTAGTTGTGATCAAAGGAAGAGTGGAGGAGGGAAAAAAAGAAAAAACAATTATTAAAAAAGATGATGCGGAAGCAGAAAGAAAGAAAAGATGAAAAGTATACTTGACAAGAGAAGTTGCTGATCCAATTTCTTCGGGTAGGTTTTGAATTGAGTTGAAGGACACATCTAAAGATTTCAGTGAAGGAAGCCTGTCAAACATTAGGTTAAGAACACCAAGAAACATGGGAATACATTCATGAAAAAGATTAACAGTTATATTTGTTTAGAAAACCTACTCTCCTATCGCAGCGGGAAGTTCAGAAAGTTTATTGTGGCTGACATTCAATACAGTCAGTTGAGGTAGATTCCTAAGGTCTTCTTTCAATGATTCAATATCATTATGAGCCAAAATGAGCTTCTGTAGCTCCACAGCCTGCAACACAAGCAATGACACCATCAGTCCACCATATATCTTTCGTAAGTTGTATTCAACTTCATCTTTCTAGTTAACATTCCATAGGATCGTGCCAAGGGTGTAGCACGAGAAAACTCACCGACAAGGCCATTTGGTCTTTTATTTTTATTTTTTTTCATACATTTTTTTATATCATTAAAAATTTAAAAAAAAATCACAACATCATTAAAAAACACTTATTTAATCATTAAGTAAAAAAAAAAACCCTACTATCGGGACCCACTGTCGGGACAAAGTCTCGGGACCCATATCATTTTCCCATTCCATATGGCACGTTAAGGAAGAACAAAGCAAAAGTCGAAAATAAATTACCTCCCACCACTTTTCATCATTTCCAACTGCATCCAAACATTGGTATACTTCATTGGGCACATCCCTGATAATAGAAACACAAGTAAAAGTAAAGCATACATAATTAACCATATCATTCTCTACTACGATGCATTACGATTAAATGAAACACCATGAAGTAGAAATCATCAAATCTTCTCAAATCATATCACTCTCGTCATTACCGAAAGAGTAAAGAACGGGAGTAAGTAACAAACCGTCGGCCTATCTCTCGAGAGGAAAAATATTGCGATCGTCGTACGAGTCATAAGAACTAAACACCCAATATATTCAAAAGCAAAACGCACAAAGGCTGTCGAGAAAAAAAAAAATACAAAGAAAGTAGATTCTACTCATAGTATTCAACTAAACCGAGGTGAATAACACTCAGACAACTCGAACCGCAACTAAGATGTGTCAGGCTGATCCGCCAACAGCCTGTAAACATCTAATTGGCACTAACAGTTATGTCAAACAAACACGGATGTATCATTGTACCATGCTATCCACTATTATGCTAATTGACGCATCTTCATCTGGCCTTAATTATCTTCGCGAAGCAATTAATAGAACACCACTAAATGAAATTTAGATTTACGAACAACATTAAAATGAGAAGAAAGAGAACACGGAGCGTGCCTGAGGGAACGATTTGATAGGTTGAGAGAACCAGAGGCTCTAGCAGCTTTTAGAACCCGATCCATGGCAATACGGTTCCACGGAAATGTACTGCAGCGTGAGTCTTGCTTTCAGATCTGAGCTCGGCGTTGGTTAGGAAGGTGAAGCTGTAAAAACTCTCCCGATGAACCGAACGAATGATGTGCTTCGAATTGACACGTGTCAATTTCTTCTCATGCTTAGGCACTGGGGCCGAGCAGACATCAAACCCGATCCAAAACCACCCACGGTCCAGTCCATCTTCAATTCCCGATTCACAGTTCACGCCGTTATACCACACACTGTATTGAAAAAATTGAATTTTTAAAATTGAATTTTAAAAGTTTTCAAATAAAGTTTTTTATTTAGAAACTTAACAAATACAGGAAAATAAAAAGAGTAATATGTGTTGATGTTGAAGTGAGTTGAGTTGAGTTGAGTTGAGTTGTGATGATAAAATATTGTTAGAATATTATTTTTTAATATTATTATTATTATGAAATTTGAAAAAGTTGAATTGTTTATTATATTTTGTATTGGGATTTAAAAAAGTTATAATGATGAGTTGAGATGAGTTGAGGTGAGTTGAGGTGAGTTTGGTAACCAAACGCACCCTAAATATTCAGGCCAATCAGTCCATTAAACCCTAAAGAACAGCCCTCCAAAAGGTGAATGACAAATAGGCTACCATTTTAGCTCTCATGTGCCCACAGATCAGATGAACCCCCTCTCCCCCATCTCCAGAGCCCTTCCCCAGGTCCCCTCTCCCCTCTCCAGCGTGTTCCCTTCCCCTCTTCCCCCTTTCCCAGTTTCCAGAGCCCTTCCCCTCTCCCCTCTCCACTCTCCCCTCTAGTATGCCCTCTTGCGAATTCGTCTGAGATTTTTCTATTATTTTTGAATTTGTCTCATATTCTCTAGCCTAGAGAATTCTTTAGAGATCTTTCGTCTTGATTTTTAACCTTGCAGCCATAATCGTCCACTTGCAATACTCTGAAGGATCTTTGTCTTGAAAGAGCATTGACACCTGAACTTGGGGAGTTGGCTTACATAAAATCTATGTAAGCATAATTTCTACAGAATTTTACGAAACCAAGTCCATCCTATGGTTAATATTTGTCATGTGTATTGTCATGATTGAATTAAATTGGTTTTGGTGTAATGCTTATTTGATGGATCTCTTAACATTTAAGGTGAAGAATTTGCCTCTCTCGAAAATTACCATGAATCAAATAGGCATATTTTCCTCATATCAGTATCCCCAAGTGCCCATTTCCATTCTGACATCAATTATCTATGTGTCATGGCCAGACCAATGCAACAACAAAAAATTAGATGAATTCAATGGGGCCAATTCCGTTACCAGAATGGCAACCTCTGTCATTGCAAACATCTAAAGAATAGGGACCAAAGACGCAATGTATTTCTCTCGCATTGGTGGCTGTCTGTTATTTGGTGGCCAATGAAACAGGTGCTAACTGAGTTGGCGGTGACGAAAATGGTGGGTGATGCAAAACAGAACGATGGGCGACGGATTTTGCAGTGACGGTGTGGAGTTTGTGAGGGTCCCTAACTTTCTATTGAAGTTGAGTGATTTTCGTGCAGAGGGAATGCAGAAATTTTGATTTCATCCAGTGTGTTCATCCTTAAAGTTTTTATGTGGGATTATTGACGTGGCAGACTCCTATTGGATGTTGTTAAACGCTTAGCAACAGACAGACCGTTGCAAAGCGGAACTGAAATGAAAATAGAACATGAAATCTTCGCCCCTAATATTATTTTCCCAGCGTTTCCCAGCACTAGCTGGACTCAAACCAGGAACGTGGCTTTGATTATCTTTGATCAAAATTTGCAATGTCTCTGATCGTTTGGACCTGACCATCCTCGACTCTCCTAGCGTGGCACATGACTCTCACACACCACTATTGTCCCAAACGGTCATCTGTGGGCGATTCGGTGCATCTCCAATTTGTTATATTCCTATATTTTTGCTTCTCTTAATCAAGGATCGCGGGAAAGAGATAATGGAAGTCTTCGACAATCAGTCCAAACCAGCAAAATGCAACACAGATCACTTCACTGTGACTTACAATCACAGTCTTACAGTCCGTTTTGGGTCTGTATCAAAACAGCTTCAAGCTGTTTCTCCTTGTTGGAAATGGATAGGGGTCAAGTCATTGGCCCCAGATCTTTTTTTTTCTTTTTTTTTTTGTGTTGTATTTGTTGGTTTGGAATGAATGTTGGAACCTCCCACCTGTTAATTATTATATCTTGTAAATGTTAAATATATATATAATATGCTTACTTAGAAAGAAGAAAAAAAAAACACAAGCCTACTTTACTTGACCGTTGGTGATACGTTTTTTTCTCCAAAATAGCGTTACGAGATAGTGATCACTTGATAATTCTCAACTCTCAACCAAGACTTCTCCCGACTTTGGATAGACAATCCATTATAATTTCTTTATTTTCTCCAAAAATAATGCAATTGCCTATTAATGCCATTTTAATTCTAGTAAGCAAATTACTTTTTAAAAAAATCAGGTAGCAAAAATAGTCCCTATTCAAAAGGATCTATTTGGTGAGAATGAGTTGAAGGGTGACACAGATGTAGGGCTTCTGCCTATTAAGAGTTAGACATCCAAGCAGCTCCAGCCTCTATCCCAGAGGGCAATATACAAGAGCTGCTTTGAGCAACTGAGGACACAACTCCCGACCAGCTTCCTGATAGTGAGTCATAGGTTTTTGTACCCGAGACCAAGAGCCATCTTATTGTCTGGGCAGTTTTGTATGTCTGTTGTCTATACTTTTGTAACACTCTGGGCCACTGACAGTGGCGACTACCAGGGGTGGACAGCGTGGTAAGAGAAGGCGTAAGGTTGTTAAGATGAAAAGGTAAGAGACAGAAGAGGGTCAGGACTTGGAAGAATTAAGGTTGGGAGCTTGAAGTACGTGGACCATTGGCAGGCCACTTCATGGGATGCAGCATGGGCCTTTAGGTCTTAATTATCTTTTATTATGGTTTGATCTAATTAATTGTTATTGTAAGGACTTCAGTCCACTAGTTATATGGTCTACTAAACCATTTTGGGCTAATGGGCCTGTAAGGGGGTTTTTCCTCCTATCAACCCGTATAGAAAGCCCACGAGGGACCACTGGGAAAGTAAATCAAAGAACCAACCAAGCCCAACGACCCTCCTCTAAAAAGCGTTAGTGGGCCTCTGCAGAGTACTCAGCCCATGAGCACCCACCCATAAACCAACCTACGCGTGGGGAAAGCAAACGATAGAGGCAAATGGGACTGGCCTCCATGACACCCTACTCTCGAGAACCTGCGCTGGCAGGTGGATAGGAAATATAGAGAACCCTTGATCTTTTAATAACATGCATGAATGAACTTAATAGAGAACATCTACAAGGTTAAGTAAGTTAGGGAGCCACGCCGCATTAATGGTGCCACTCTCTGGACTCTACGCCACATTAATGATGTCACCCTAGAAGTCACGTTGTATTAAAAGATTCTGACTAGGCGAACAGTTGAAGTGACATGGACACCCTGAAGACAGGTATGAGTTGTCCCCACCCGAAAACCTAGTATAAAAGCCAACCTCCAAGTACAAAGAACTCTATCTGATTCCTAAAAACTCACAGACAAACTATTAAGGAGATATACTGACTTTAGCATTAGAGACTCCCCGGCCTCCACCAAGCCCCCTACTCTCTGTTTTCTTAAGTGTGCAGGTGAAAGACTCAAAATCCGAGTTGTTGGAACCCAGCCTAAAGGCGTACGAAACACGAAGTTAATAAATCCCTTTTTATATTTGACTGTTATGTTTCTTAGATGCACCATGGGTAACTCTTACCTGTGTCCAATTCTGTTACTAGAATCAATGATATATTCTGTCAGAAGGGACTTGTAATTTTTATGCAGAAAAATACAATTCAGTTACCCTTATTTTCACTCAATATTCTTTCCATTTTCCTGGAGGATCCTCCCCTTAAAGTGATATTTTTGTTTCACTCCATCGACTTGTTACAAGTGGTATCAGAGCCTGTCTTTCCTTGGCAATGATCCACCAAATCTATGGCCAAAGGGACGAGATTGAATCAGCTTTAGGATGGCCTAAATGGCTTCAAGAAAACCACAAAATCACAATTGAGGACGTTGGAAGCAGAGGTGTTGGTCATCAAGAAATAATCAGACTCGATGGTGTAGCAACTAGCAGCTCTCACCTTGGAACTAAAGAAAAAGAACAATGAGCATCAGCAAAAGGACTCAACATCAGGAACCAACAGATTTTAGTGATTTGGAAAGGGGCGGTGAAATAATGACTAAGTCAGTCAGGTTAGACTTTCCCTCTCTTAATGGTGATGCTCCTTTGGGATGGCTTTATAAAGCCAATCGATTTTTCATGTTTTTACAATACTTTGCCCCAGCATAAGCTTAGGCTGGCTTCCTTTCACATTGAAGGAAAGGCCATGGTATGGTACTAGGATGTAAAGGAATCTGATATTATTGTGGATTGGGAATCATTTGTAATAGCCTTCTTGATCAGTTTGGGCCAAGTTCTTATGATGACCCAATGAAAACATTGACTAGATTAAGACAAATGGGATCTGTGGAGGAATACAAAGTGGAGTGTGAGGCAATTTCTAATAGGCTAAAGAAATTGTCTGGTCATCATAAACTAATCTTTTTTTTAAGTGGCCTTAAAGATAAGATTAGGCTACTAGTGAGGATGTCCAATCCCCTTTATTTATTAATAGCTTTTAGTTTGGCAAAGATCCAAGAAGAAAATGTGAAGGTCAGCAGGAGGGGTTTTAAGGGCACAACCCACAATGTGTTGGATCCTGGGGGTACTAAAGGAGGAATGAGTCATGGCTAGACCTATGAGTCTAGCAAATTTGTTGGGAAGGCATTAGTGCTTGTCCAGAAGATAAACCCTACTCAGATGAAAGAAATGAGAGATAAGGGTTTGTGTTACTACTGTGATTCCAAATGGAGTCTGGGTCACAAATATAAAAATCCCAAAATGTTCTTAATAGAAGAAGTGGAAGAAGAGGAAGATGAGGATTTGGAAGAAAAGATGCAAACAGAAAAGGGAAAGAAGTTATGGATTTTCCCGAGATACCTGACAAGCCAGAAATCTCCTTACACCCCTTCATTGGTTCCTCAAACCCAAGGACCATGACTCATGAGAGTAAAAGGCAAGATAGCAGGTCAGTGGGCTGTCATTTTAATTGATTCAGGTAGAACCCGCAATTTTATAGATCCTGCAGTGGTTAGAATATCTAAGTTTCTAGTTTGTGTAAAGGAGACTGTGAGAGTGAGGGTGGCAAATGGAGATCGGTTGATAAGTGAAGGGAAGGGTCAGGGAGTCAAGATTAATATCTAGGGTTTCCTATTCTCTATGGATCTCTTTGAGCTTGAATTAGCATGATATGATGTGGTGTTAGGCGTGCATTGGTTACAAATCTTGGGCACAATCTCATGGAATTTTGAAAGATTAACTACGCAGTTTACCTTTGGGGGGCCAAAATATGAGCTTGATTGGACTAGCATCAACTCAGTGGTTGGAAGAGAGTTCCTACAGAGAAATAGAAAAGTTTGAAAAGAATGGGGTGTTACTAAAGTTATTATGTGAAGATGAACTAACTTGGGAGCAACAATTACCTACACCATCACTACAATAGTTTGAAGATGAATTTCAAGAGTCCAATGGGCTTCCCCCTAGTATAACCCACAATCATGCTATCAACATGTTACCAGGGACAAAATCAGTTACTGTCTGCCCCTACAGGCATCCTTTTACTAAAAGGATGAGATCAAGAAGATTGTAAAGGAGTTGTTACAATCAGGGGTGATTCAAAGCCCTTACTCCTCCCTAGTGATTTTGGTCAAGAAAGCAGATGGTTCTTGGAGGCTGTGTGTTGACTACAAAGCCTTAAATTAGGTTATCATAAAGGATAAATTCCCTATTCCCATAGTAAAAGAATTATTAGATGAGCTAAATGGATCTAAGTTATTTTCTAAGCTGGATCTCAGATCTGGTTATCACCAGATACGGGTCAGACCAGTTAATGTGCATAAAAATGTTTTCATACCCATGAAGGCCATTATGAGTTTCTGGTCATGTCTTTTGAACTAACCAATGCATCCTCAACTTTTCAGAACCCGACGAATGAAGTTTTCAGGCTTTATTTGAGGAAGTTTGTATTAATCTTTTTCGATGACATACTGATCTATAGCAGCAGTGAAGAAGAACGCTTGAGACACTTGAACTTAACCTTGGAACTCTTAAAGAAACATTAGCTATTTGCAAAAAAATACAAGTGCCAGTTTGGATGTCAGGAAAGTGGTTATTTGGGACATTTGATTTTGTGATAGGGGATGAGAGTAAATCCTGAGAAATTGAAAGCTATTGTGGATTGGCCTAGGCCTGAGACTTTGAAGGCCCTAAGAGGGTTTCTAGGTTTGACTAGCTATTATAGACGCTTTATTAAAAACTATAGGAGTATAGCTGTTGCCCTTACAACTTTGTTAAAAAAAAAAATAACTTCAAGTTGGATGATAATGTTGAAACAGGCTTTGAGAGGCTAAAAGAGGCCTTGACTCAGCCAGCTATTTGAGCTTTACCAGACTTTTCTAAGTCATTCTTGATTGAATGTGACGCATCAGGAAAAGGAGTGGGAGTAGTCCTAATGCAACAAGGTAGAACCATCTCATTTCTTAGCCAGGCTCTAAAAGGGAGAACCATTTTGCTATCCACATATGAGAAAGAATTGTATGCGTTGGTGATGGCTATCCTGAAGTGGTGGCCTTATTTACTGGGCAGATCTTTTGTGGTTAAAACTGATCACCACAGCTTGAAATATCTCTTGGACTATAAAATAGGTACACCAATGCAACATAAATGGTTGAGCAAGTTGCTAGGTTACAACTTTGTGGTCCAATAGAAGAAGGGTCCTGAGAACAGAGTAACAGATGCACTTTCAGGAAAGAGAGAAGAAGATATATCACTAGCCCTAATATCAGTGCCCTCAGTGGAGTGGATGGAGGACACTAAGCAAGGTTATGACAAGGATCCTGAACTATAGAAGGGCAGCTAAACCAACACTATTTTATGAAGGAGTGTCTTCTATTTTATAAAGACAAATTATACATAGCTAATGTTTCAAAACTCATGAATAAATTTCTTCATTTTGTGCATGGGAGCTCATGGGGGACACTCTGGTTTCGACAAGACAATACAAAGAACAAGAAGAGAATTCTTTTGGCTTGGACTCATATATGATGTTAAGAAAATTGTGCATAGTTGTGAGATTTGTCAAGTGTAAAAAACAGAAAATGCCATTCCTAGTGGGCTACTGCAGCCCTTACCAATCCCTTCTCAACCATGGTCCCACATAACCATGGACTTCATAGAAGGGTTACCAATTTCTAATGGTTGCAGTACAATCTGGGTAGTGGTGGATCGCATGACAAAATACAATCACTTTTCTCATTTGGGCCATCCTTACTCAACTAAGTCTGTGGCCCAACTGTTTATCAAACACATTTTTAAGTTGCATGGTCTTCCTCATTCCATCATTTCTGACAGGGACAATACCTTCACAAGCCTATTCTGAAGGGAGTTGTTCTCAGCACAGGGAGTTCAGCTGGATTTTAGCACAACTTATCACCCCCAGACTGATGGTCAATCTGAGATTGTCAACAAGAGCCTAGAGACTTATCTTCGATGTTTCATGAGAGATAGACCCAAGGACTGGGTGAGGTGGGTGTCACTCGCAGAATGGTGGTATAACACTAGTACTCATGCTTCTAGCAAGTTAATACCATTCAAGGCTTTGAATAGGTACAAACCAACCAGAATTCTATCCTATAGCCCTGGAACTACTATGGTCGAGGAAGTGGACTCTACTCTAAGATCCAAAGACCATATATTAAAAATTCTAAAGCACAACCTCAACAAAGCACAAGAGAGAATGAAGAAAATTGTAAATTTGAATAGAAATGAACAAACTTTCAACATAAGGGACTGGGTGTACTTATGGTTACAACCCTACTATCGAACATCAGTGGCTCAGCGTCGGAATTTAAAGCTGACTCCACATTTCTACGAGCCATTCCAGGTTGACAGCAAAATAGGGGAGGAGGCCTACAGGCTTAAGCTTCCTACCACTGCACAGATTTATCCCATATTCCACGTTTCGTAGCTTAAGAAAAGGGTGGGAGATGGGATCTCGGTGTCCACCCAAGTACCAGCAGTAAATAGTCAAGGGGTACTGCAACCAGAGCATAAGGAGGTCTTGAATAGAAGAATTAGGCCAATCAACAACCTTTCGGTGACAGATCTATTGATCAGGTGGCAAGGACAGAAGAAAGAATACACCACTTGGAAAAACTACTACAAGTTGAAATCAGCATTCCCACACCTTATGAGCAAGGTGTTTATTTATAGAGGGATAATGTAACACTCTGAACCACTGACGACAGTGACTACCACAGAGTCGACGGAGTGGTAAGAGAAGGCTTAGGGTTGCTGAGATGAAGAGGTAAGAGACAGAAGAGGGTCAGGGTTTGGAAGAATTAAGGTTGGGAGCTTGAAGTACATGGACCGTTGGCTGAGCTACTTCATGGGCTACAACATGGGCCTCTGGGCTTCAATTATCTTTTATTATGATTTGATCTCGTTAATAGTTGTTGTAAGGACTTTGATCCATAGTTATATGATCTATTGGACCCTTTTGGGCTAATGGGCCCCTTTATATTTGCTTGCCATGTTTCTTAGATGCACCACGGGTAACTCTTACTTGTATCCAATTCTATTACGAAAATCAGGGATATATTCCGTCTAAAGGAACTTGTGATTTTTGCGCAAAAATATACAATTCAGTTATCCTTATTTTCTCTCAATATTCTTTCCATTTCCTTGAAGGATCCTTACCTCGAAGTGAGAATTCCGTTTCACTCCACCGGCGTGTTACAACTTTATAAGAGGGTTTTTGCTGTATGGGATAATTTCTAAATTACTCATGTATCAAATTGCAACTTCTCTTCTTTTCCGGGCATCGAGCATAAGGAATTCAATTAACTAATTTGGCGTATCAAATGATTGGAGTGTCTGAAAGACCCGCAAAAATTGGGAGCTACGCTGCTCTCATCACCGAAACTGGAATTAAGAGCAGTATCGAGCCTTGCTACCGGATCTGCTGCTTGCCTCTCGCCTAACTAAAAACAATAGTCCCATCATACGATAAGTATGCCATCCATTCAAAAGCTTTGATCGTCCTCAGGCTGGAGACCATGAAATACCCGGGTTTTTGTTTATTCCAATATTCTCGGCACTCTCTCTAGTGATCATGGATTGTATTTAACATTCCTTTTACAAAAAGCTACGAAGTAAACATCTTATCTATGAAGAATGTCATATAATGAGAAACAAAAATTTTGAACAGCGGCAGTGACTCTCTCTCTCTCTCTCTCTCTCTCATCTGGTTATGTACTGAATCTCAGCATGTTCTCTCAACCATTCAAGTACCTTTGCTCCTTCCAATATCTCCTGTACCTGCAAAATTTTAGAGGGGAAATTAGGTAATTGTCAATAGTCTTTAAGTTATCCTACCAAGAGAGATGCTAGGGAAAGAGTAATTTCTGTTAAAGGTTATATTGATTCAGAAAATGAAGGTCAAGTCACAGCAATTTGAGAACATCAGACCACTGTTTGGTTTAATCGATAATATGCGACTAGAAGTGCCTCCAGTTTCTTGTTGGTTACAATGGTATACTAGTTCAACTGACTGTTTCATGAACACCCTTTGACCTGCCTGGAATCCCTAGACAGGCCCTTGTGAAGGCCTAAAAATAACAAACAAAAAAAAGGAATAGGTGAGAGCATTCCACATCTTTGATAGGACGATGTACAAACCTGTTCCCTCACCCTCTCCTCATCATATTCTTGTTTTTGACGTTTAAATTCAGCTATGGAATTCTCAACCTCCTTCACAAGATCGTCTGTCGAAAACTGCAACAAGCAAAACCAGATACTCATATCATTGTAGAAGGCAGCTTAGAATTCTAGAAAGCAAGTGATACTTCCGCCACAAACAATTCCCTCCACATTCCAACAAAGCCCATGTAGCACAAGAGGAAGCATTTAATATTGACTAGATAAATTAGTATTCAATATTACCTGCAAATCTTCACGTTTATATATATCTCCAACTGCCAGATTTTGTTTTATTGCGTTCAATATATTGTCCTTCTGGTTTTCCAGATACTCATCAACTGCCTTTGGACTTGATAGAGAAGCCAATTGTTGTTCATTTAGTTTCACATTTGCCTGTGCCACCATAATATTGAAATTAGAATTGATACACATACAACTGAGAAAACGGGAGGCAGTTGAAAGCCAAACATGCATGTAAGCAGAATTTTAGAAGGATTTAAAATTGGGTACCATGATATAATACATATTTTTCCAAGTACTGACCTGTATCTCTAGAAGTTTGGCTCCATAAAATTGCCTACCTTGTTCCTCAAACAAAGATTGAGGAATATCAACCTCTACCATCTGAAAATAACAATGCAGAAATGCATGTGAAATTACTAGAATAAAAAGGGAGGACGCGTTTCAATTAGGGTTCATAGTTTCCATATAATTATACAAGTGAAGCTAACTATATAGTTTCCATAGAATTTTCATGGCTGGTTTATCACAATTCTTCTGACAGGATGAAATTGATAATCATTAATTCTTGTTATCCACTGGACAGCTACATAGGTCCCATCAAAATATAGATCCTGCCAAAGAGAGGATCAAAATACCCAAAGAAAGTTCAATGGTACATCAAGCCTCTTTCATGATGACTTTGATTCCTAAATGTTGACAACATTCATGCCTGGACTCTGCGGATTTATTAAAACAGCTGGTCATTTCATGTGATGCCAAGTGTTTCAATATATCTGGATAATTCTTTTCTTTTTTTTTTAAATCTCTCAGTTAGTAAATAGAAAAAAGAGTTAGGCCATGCGTAGTCAATGTACAGAAAGGGAAGCATCAATCAGAAGCCACAAGAAATGAATTGAATTTTGCTCATGCTACCAATGAACCTTTTGAAGCTGATCTAGAATTGCATTATCTGTTGCTTGTTCTCTAGCCGTTTCCTCCACTTCTAGATATCTCTGTAACAATAATTCTTTAACCTGCAGATTTATACAGCACAAAAAATTTCATTGCAATCTAGTTGGACAGGATACTTACTTTTTTCCGTATCTGAGAGTGTGCACAAGGGTTACCTGCTTCAGAGTGGTGCATCCAGGAAGAAGCCTGACAGCAAGGGAGTCATCCAGTTCAGGTAAGTCTCTGTAAAATAGTTCTTTACATTCAACCTATAAAAGAGTACATAATCAGTACAAACAATTTCTGAGCTGAGCTCAGTACTATGGGCATACTGATTACCACAGAAAACAATTTAACCTTGTTTTGACAGAATGAAAAGGCTGAAAAGAACCAGGAGAAAGGCAATGGAGTTTCCAGTATATGTTTATCCTTTATTTTATAATTGGACTCATATGAAATGAAGGCACTCACAGTAAACTGAGCATGAACACCACGGAGATTCTCTTGTTTCCATGATTCGGGAAATACAAGAGGAAAGGACTTCGTTTCACCTGGTTGAATTCCTATAATTGAATCAATGAAACCAGGAATCACTTTATCACCATCTTCTGTATCAAAATGAAAACCTGCAGGTAGAACATGGAGTTGGGTGATGAAATGCATGCATTACAAATGAAAAATTGACACAGGGGTATTACGTCTTCATTGCATACTGGCAGACCTTTACTCTCTGCAGATGGAAGCTCTAGAACATTCAACTCATCTTGATCAATTGTTGTTGCTGATATGTCAAGAACAGCAACATCACCAATCTGTGGAAGGTTCAAGTTTTTATAATTCACCAAACTCAAATGGATATATACAAAAGCAAAAAGAACTATTTAAAAAAATAATAATAATAGTTGCTCACTAGATTTCTTTCTATGGGCATTAAGGGCTGCAATCTATGACTACTGCAATGCTATGATAGGATAGTTGAACGGTTCATGTGGGATAAAATTTTCCCAAATTGTTTGACAGGATTGGGGAGTCTAATTTCCTTTAAACAAATACAACATGAATGTTTTATTCATTAAAAAAAAAAAAAAAGTTAAATGGGAAAAGCTGCAGGTTAAATGTTTTTATAAGACCAAAGTAAGTAACTTCACTTACCTGCAGTCCTCTATCTGTTACAATTCTCAGCAAACCAAGGGATTTGTGACGACGTCTCAGTTCTTGCTCAGAAGCTCTCTGAGCATCTATGTCACTGTCTATTTCAACAACAACCTTTAAGTTCTTGTATCCATTCTCAGGACTCCATTTAACTTGAGGTGCCACGTCGACAATGACATCATATCTGGAGCACAAGTATGGTATAAAATTAAAGAAGATAGAAAGAACACGTGAGTGAAATGTAGCTTATAAGATGTATACACGAAAAACCTGAGAGTGTTTAGAGAAGAATAGGTCTGCTCCATGTCAGAAAATTTGGTTACAATGCGGACTGAATCTCTCAAAGCCCTTCCTGTCACCTGTAGAATAAAAGCACTTCAAGAGAGAAAATGATATGGCTAAGGGAAAAGGATCAAGATTGCATCTTTCGCTTAAAGAACCTCCAAAATCAACACTAGTTCTGAAATTAACAGTAAAAAGTTCTAAACACTTCCTAAAAGAACTGAGCCATAGATTAAGAATTCTCAGTTAAAATGCTTATGAAAAATCACATTTACTCCAAACTACAACGTCTTTGAAATCTGATCACCAAAATACTAAATTTTTCACTTACCCTCAAATTCTTACTGGAAAGGTAATTCACAGCCAGTATAGATTTCTGTTTTTTACAGCTGATGCAACTTTTATAGGATTTTGCAAACAATGAATGGTTTCCTATCGGTGTGGGAAATGTAGAATAAAACAATGTGCTGCGCACACATGCACCAGACTTTAAACAGGATCAACGCAAGTGTATATATGGATGTAAATGTAATGAATTGAAGTGAACCCAAAGACACTTTAAAGGTTATGTGTAAAATAATAGCAACCTAGAAAGTTGTTCTATAATTTAAATACCAACAAAACTAAAACGAAAAGGGGAAAAAAGTAACTGAATTTTACTTTCAACCTACCGAGGCCATGGCATGTGGGAGTGTCCTCTTCAAGATAGATTCAACAGTAGCCTTTTGCACATTCTTCTTTCCAACATGACTTAAAAGAATACTTTCGGGAACATTCTTTCCAGGACGAAATCCGGGGACCTAAGTACGTGAAAAAACACTATTAAACATCAAATTACTTTCCTTTTGCAGAAGCTAAGTATGTTTCCTCCCAAAAGCACCTTCGCTTTCTTCATGAACTCATTTATGACCCTCTTGTAGCAATCCTCGCATACAGCTTGTGGAACTCCTACACTCAACCTAACCTGCACAAAGAGAGACACAAAGGATTACGGATTTCATTCGTACCCATTGCCTATTAAATTGCAAAAAACGAAGATTCGTGACACATTTACGAAAAACATATAAAACAGAACTTAAAAGTTGTAAAGAAAGAACAATGCACTAAGATCAACAATTGTGCGAAAAATGAAGACCCAGTCGAATTGAGGAACCATACTATACTCGGAAGTGCTCGAAAAAGACCCATTCAAATTCAGCTAGAAACCCAAACAAGGAAGAGAGAGAGAGAGAGCTGATAAAAGAAAATGATAAAGGACCCAATTGTGTAAAGAAAGCAAATGGTAATAATTATATAAATAAATACCACCAATGATTATGTGGGAATACATGGCAGACAATTAAGTGAATAAAGACTCACTCTACAATTTGGTTCTTCAGTCTCTTTGACCTCGATGTCGGCCGGAAGCCGATCTTTTTCATTGCCAAGAGCAACCGAAGAGGAAGAAGATGAAGAAGAAGATGACGAAGAAGACGCTGAAATGGAGAAGTGACAGGGATTTCGGGGAAATGGATGTGGTTGAAGGAGGTGGATTTGGCGGGAAGGAGAGGGAAGCTTGAGGGAGCTGAAGGGTTTGTGCTTGAATTGGAAAACTGGGTTTCTGAGAGAATGGGCAGAGGTTGCACGGAGAAAGGTGTGAGAGGGTCGAGATGGGTTCTTGTTCATGAACCTTGTAGAGCTACTGACACAGAGCTCCATTGTTGTTGGTCCTTCAAAGCGCAAAAGGATAAAGCGAGAGGTTTGCAGGATATTTATTCCTACGGGAGTCGTTTGATTAAACAAAAGTTCTCAACTCATTTATTCCGTACAATTTTCTCAAATTTTTACATAAAATAAAATAAATAATTTATTAAATTTAATTATTTTAAATTTTAAAATAAAAATAATATTAAAAAATATATTCTAATAATATTTTATCTAATTTTTAATTTTTATCTCAACTCAATCCATCTCATTTCATCTCATCTACTAAAACATACCACGCTTACGGTATCTACTACCCGTGACTTTGTTAGGAAAAAAAAAAAATCACATAATTTCTTGTCGCCTATTTAATTTTTTTTCCTTGGACATGTATTCACCATTGCTATTTAACTTATTTCTACCTATTTTTCTCTAATAATAACATATTTCTACCTATTTTGGCGTCATATTTGAAAGCGTATTCATCAATATAACGATGATTATTCATCATTCTATGGGAAGTAATATTCTCATATTTTGAAAGAATAAATAAGACGATGTGTATATCTTTTTGTATTGCTTATAAATATTAAAAAAATTTAAAAATAAACAATTTATAATGACAATAAACACACGTGGGAACTTATCACAACTCACAGATCAACAAAAAGCAACCAAACAAAAATAAATAAAGGACTCAAACCACACACTACAGCCCATTGTTTTAATATAAGATGCATTGGACGGTCACTAATTCCTGGAGTTGAGCCGAGTAATGTGGGCTACGTAATGTTTATGAGAAGATGCATTGAGTGGTAAGAGTGTTTTGGGCCTGTAACCAAGCAAAAGGCCCAAACGGTTTAGTCTTGAAGAAAATGTTAGCGTAATAATATATTAATAATTTGCAATCTTTTTATCAATATTTTTTTTTTAATTTTTTTCAATTTGTGAGTTTTATTAAATAAATAAATATCCCCAATAAAATTTTATTCTTAAAAGAATCAGGAATTTTTTTAAAAATGTATATACGTTGAAGCCGGTTTGTCCACTTTGGTGGAGTCGTCCTTAAAGCGTGGCCATCCCCACCCATGATAGTGTTATGATCAAAGGAAAAGAAAATTAAGACGACCCTTCCACTCATCGTCCTTATATCGAACCCTGCATTGATTTTTTTTTTTTTTTTTGTTTTATTTTTGTTAAACTAAATAAATTTTTCTACTCATAATCTACGCACCATATATTTGATAAGAAAAATTAAAAAAAAAAATTAGATGTAGTGTGTGATATAAAGATAATAAGTAAAATTTTTTGAATAAAAATGACATTCATACAAGTCAATCCGTACATTTATACTTCATGAATAATGTTAAGTATAAATTTAAAATAAACGAGTTACACATAAGCCTTTAAAAAAAGTGAATCTCACTAAACGAAAATATATTTATTTTACACTTTTTAAATATAAGGTCCACCTTTCTACAAAAAAAATTGTGTAGAATTTATCTATTAAGGTTTGTACAAATCATTTATAATAGTCTATTATCTACTCAAGTGTTACCGTCCATATGCTACAGTACCGATTTCCTTTTAGAGTAATATGCTATCGTTTGATCAGCTGCCATGCATACGACCAATTCGACCAACTTTTGAATTGATTTGCACTGTAATGCGCCGCATGCTGGCAGCTGTCATACATCCAACCAGTTTTTGTTTTCATATGCATCATCATCGTATTTTTATAATTATTTTTAACTCATCTTATATAATTATTATATATTTTTTAAATTCTTATATAAAATAAAATAAATAATTCAATTTTTTAAAATTTTAAAATAAAAATAATATTAAAAATAAATAAATTTTAACTTAAATCTCAACTCATCTATAAAAATAAATAATGAGTAAATCTCTATATTATGGTTTTTCAAGTTTAGACATTTCAATGCCCAACCATTCAAATTGGGAATGCCAGAAAAAAGGGTAGGGAAGGGGGAGGCTGCCTAATATAAGGTTTAGTTTGATACTTGGGATATATATATGACAGTGTATATTGAAAGCATAAAAAAAAAACTCCTAACATAGTATGATGGAAACGGAATTTGGAAGTCTACTACGAAGTGGATAAGTCGCAATATAGTAGGACACGAAGTGAGTTGAAGTTGTGTTTTATTCTAAAAAAAGTCATTATTTAATTAGAGTGTGAAGAGTTATTATAGTTGTCAATTGTTTTATTGCTTTGAACTAGTTCATGTCAGTTAGTATTGTTATTCTAATTAGATTCAAAGTAGGATTATTATTTTTATTGGAATAAGAGTAGGTTTCTGTACATGGTCATGAGTGCATGGCTATAAATACTGGAGTCTGTAGTTTATTCTGGATAATTAGAAAGAGTATAAAACTTGTGGTTTGCCTAAGTGGATCATAATTTATCACTTTTCATCATAGTAAGATCCTGGTTTCATCAGTGACATCAGAGCATGGCTACGACTAAGGAACATAATGAAAGCTTGGAATATAATCTGTATGAGGTACGAGAAGGGACCAAAGACACCAGTTCACGACTTCAAGCAATGGAATAAAGTTTGAAAGCAATCAAAGAGTTTTTGGATGCATCATAGGAGCAACCCTTTCGTCGGCTAGACAAAGACTTTTCAAAGCCGGAAAAAATGGGGTCACACTCATGGATTTCGCACCAAGGAGAAGGAGGACATCAACAATTCCATCCACAACAGTTTAAATGGACTTTCCACGTTACTCTGGCAACGATCCAACGATGTGGGTAAACTGAGCGGTACAATTCTTTGAATTTCAAGTCATTATTGAGGATCACAAGGTGTGATTAGCCTCATTCCACTTAGAAGGTAAGACGAATGTATGGTGGCAACGGGTTTAACAAGTCTACAAGGAGGAAGAAAAGCTCATCACTTGGGATGACTTTGAGCGAGAGATATTTGTGCATTTTGGACCAATCGAATACAAGGACAGTGATGAAGCACTATTTCGAATTCGTCAAACTGAGTCTCTCCAAGATTATCAGCGTGAGTTTGAACGCCTAGCAACTAGAGTGATTGGTTGGCCTCAAAGGCACTGATAGACACGTGTTTAGGAGGATTGAAGGACGAAATCGTTACGGGCATTTGGAGTTCAAGCCAAAAACACTACGTGAGACCATTGAGTTGGCAAAAATTGTAACACCCCGTATTTCAGTGTATTTTTACTGAAGGATTATTTTTTTATTGTTCAAAAATTTATCCTCTTATTTTAAAATTGGTTGGATTTTTAGTAAGTTTATTTCTATGATTTTAATTTGGTGAAAATTATTTTTATGTGCTTTCCAAATATTTATTTATTGTTATGCATTTAAATTGCTTTTAATATTTAAATTAATTACTGTGGGATTTAATTATTTCAATTTGACTTTACCATTACGTTAAATTATTTTGTTTAACTTGTGGTTTTAAAATCATCTCCGTTGGATCATTTTTTGTGACCCAAGTTATGAGGATTGGACCTCATTTCTTTTCCCTCCATTTTTCTTTCCTTCCTTTTTCTTTTCTTTCTTTTCTTTTTTCTTCTTTATTTTTCTCCTTCCCGCGCGCAACTCCCTCTCCCTCCCTCTCTCTCCGTCCGTTCTTCCTCTCCCCCAGCTCGCCGCCGTGCGCGACACCGCCCAGCCGACCAGCTCCCCCTCCCTCCGGCGACCTCACCTCCCAAATCTTAGCCCCTACCTCGCCGCCGGTAGCCCACACGCACCCCACGAAGTCGCGGGCCACTTTCACGCCAACGCCGCCGTGAGCCGGCGGTGGCCTTCACCGCCCAGCCCGCTAGCTTCCCCAGCCGCCGGCGACCTCACCCCACCAACCTCACCTCCATCCGTGCCGCCGTTAACCACCAGTAGCCCTTCGAAGCCGCGGCACTCTTTCCGCCGTTACGCCGCCGTCGCACCACCATTGGCCACCATCTTCCTACCACTTCATCCCCGACCTCTTGGCAACCCATTGGACCCAACCCCAGCTCCGATCCGTCATCGGTGAAGCTCCACCATCTACATTTCCGATTTGGGCATTTTGGTCTTCTACCGCCCATTTCGCCGCCACCCACGACAAACCACCACCACCATTAGCTTCACCGACCTCTCTAGGCCCTACCCTACCATTTTTGGGTCTTCGTTTGTCCTCGTTGAAAAGTGGGTATCTGTGACCCACGGCCACAGTGTATTTTACACTGTGGTGTTGCTCAGACATCACCACTTGCAACTTCGTGATCCTTCGAAAATTGTTATATTGCACTGTAAGTATTTTTCTTAAAGAACTTTCGTGATTTAAATATATTTTTGCACTAACACATATTATCTGTGAATTGCTTTGTTTTGCCGGACTGAGTCCGAGGAGTTTCGGGGGTCGGATGGATTGTGGACGGAGTTGTGTGTTTGTTTGTATTGTAAATTGTGGTTGTTGGTTATGGCTTGTTCATGTACATCGCATATTGCATGCATGATCATGTTTGTAAAGAAAACTGAGTTTTCGCATGATTGCATACATGTTCATGTGTTTATTGGAATTGGATTCTCATGTGAGTAAAAGGAAAAGAGACTGTAGGGATGGTGGTAAGCAGGGATGGTGGTTGTGTCCCGCCTGTGATTCCGGCCTACAGTGCTCTGTTAAGTATTCATTGTGTGTAAAGGAACTGTAGGGATGGTGGTAAGCAGGGATGGTGGTAGAGTCCCGCCTGTGATTCCCGCCTACGGTGCACGTGATAGGGATGGTGGTAAGCAGGGATGGTGGTTGTGTCCCGCCTGTGATTCCCGCCTACGGTGCACGCGGTAGGGATGGTGGTAAGCAGGGACGGTGGTAGAGTCCCGCCTGCGATTCCCGCCTACAGTGTCCGATAAATGGATTGTTTGTGTGAATCATTTTATGGGAAAATGTTTTACGGACATTTTGGGCCAAAATGGGATTTTTGGCGTGTGTTGAAAATAATCATTTTTCTGGGAAAAAATGGTATTTTATGGCTAAATGTATTTTGCTATATTGTTGGTTGCATTAATGTATTTTTATCCCGAGAGTTGTTTGGTTTATACTTACCTGTGGTACCATTTTATGGTATCGCAGATTTTGATGCAGATGATGATGACAAGCCTTAGCTTGGCTCCCTTGGAGGAGTGATCTGGGATTGCTCCTGTTTAGTGAGTTATGTTTTTATCAATTTATGTATTTACCTTTTGTATTATATTTGGGATGACTGTATATTTTTAAAGATAAATTGTGTTGAATATTTGTATTTAAATTTCTGGTACTTAGTTGACTTATTTATATTATCCGCTGCGACTTTTATTGTGCACCTTTGCATGTTGCACACACACTTGAGCACATTTCGTTGGGATGCGTGACCGTGTTGTCACCATCCTGACGTCACGATTCCCTTATTTTTTGTACGTGGGAGTCGGGGCGTCACAAATATGAGTGATGATTGGTTAAGCAATTAAAGGGAAAGTACACATCCAAAACTAGGGGTGTACAAAAACCACCTAAACCAGCCGGGAACCGATCAGACCGGCCGCCGGAGTCAGGAACCAGCCGAAACTGGCAAGGAACCGGTCGGCGAGCAGCAATAATTGATGAAAACCGATATCGGCCAATTCGACGTCGATTCGAACCCTTGGAAAACCGTTGAACCGGCCGACCCTTGATATATATATATATTTTTAAATATATGTATATAAAACGGCGTCGTTTTTATCTTGGAACTTAAAAAAAAAACATATGGAACAACGGCGCCGTTTCAAAATGGATTTAATAAACCCCTGGCCCCTCTTCTTCTTCTTCTTCCCCGCATCTTCTTCCTTCCTCCATTTCACCTGCAACTCGCTTCTGCTCTCTCATGGTAAACGGTGACACATCCCTCCTCCGTCACAGAGACGCCGACGGCAGACTGAGGAACCGAACCGCACTGTGCCGAGATCGATAATATTGGTTTTCTCTCCCCAATCGACCGGTTTCGGCCGGTTTTTTCCTCTCATGGTAGATGTCAGTTTGGCATCGAAACTGCACCGAATCCATCGGTTTTCAGCCTTATCCAAAACGAAGTTGATACACTGGTTCAAGCAACATGAGTCCTTCAAGCAGTCATTGCACCTCCTACAACACGTAACAACAACAATATGGAATTCAAAAGATTAAGCTTGGAGGAGATGTAGAAGAAGCGAGATAAAGAACTATGTTTCAATTGCAATGAAAAGTTCACACCAGGACATAAGTGTCGGATGCCACAAGTCTTTCTCCTTGAAATAGTGAAAGATGCAAAGTGAGAAGAAACAAAACAATTAAAATGATAGTTTCCATAGTTACACCTTGAGGACAAGGTTGTTGTGGAAGAGGGGAGGAATAATAGAAACAGAACTTGGAAGTCTACTACAAAGTGAAGAAGTTGCAGTGGATTAGGACATAAAGTGGGTTGAAATTATGTTTTATTATTGGAAGAGTTATTATTTAATTAGAGTAGAAAGAGTTATCATAACTGTCAGTCGTTTTATTGCTATAAATTAATTCACGTCAGTTAAGATTGTTATTCTAATTATATTTGGAGTATGATTGCTATTTTTATTAGAATAGAAGTAGGTTTTCGTACATAACCAAGAGCGTATGGCTATAAATACTGGAGTATGCAGTTTATTTTAGACAATCAAAAAGAAAATAAAACTTGTGATTTTTTCCAGTCCCAAATAGATCACAGTATCACTTTTCATCTAGAGATTCTAGACCCTTGTTCCATCATAGCCACGTGACATTGATCGATCGCATGAAAGTCTCTATGTCGGCACATGTTAGGTCAGGAAAATCAGGATCCACAATAGGAAAATTGCAAGTACTAGTCCCTCTGGCCCCCGAGAGGTTTCAAATTTTCCAAGATCTAGATGATCATGTCCATCTCCCTTTCAAAACCACGCTAAAAGTAAAACCACGACATGTCAACGTCCAAAATAGTGTAGCAGTAAGGCCTATTGCCTAACACCCGAGTCTCCATTAAGCCGCTGGTCCAGTCAAATGTCAATGTCTAATTAAATTTTAGTTAAGTAATTCAAAAGTGATATGCGTTAAAGTAATCAAAATTGAAGGCTTCACTTTTTGAGTTACAATAAATTTATTAATTTTTTTAAATTTAATTAGTCATTATTTATCTTTAAAATAATATTTTATTTTAAAAATATTTTTAATAATTACTGTTAAATAATTAGATTGAGAAAAAAAATAGTAAAAAAATAATAAATTTAAATAAAAATTAAATTATTAGTTAATATATAAAATGTATTTATAAAATATTATTAAAATATTTAATATTATTTTATTTTTTATCTTTTAGATAGATAATTGAACGTAAATTAACATATGCGTTGATTAAAACATCAAATTTTAATCAAATTTTAAAAATTGCCAATGCTTTATGGCACAGGATGGCTTTATAATTTGTTATTCGTTAATTTTGAGTTGCCGGTCCAGAATCTGAAAAGAGTTTCGTACATTTTAGGTTGCAAGGTCGGTTGAAAATTAATTCACGACCTCGTTATTCTCGAGGACAAATGGTCATTCCAAAACGCATGGCTTTATAAATAGGATCGATGGTCATTCCAAAATGCATTTAGATCGATCGATTGATGAGAAAATAGGTAATAATCTTTTATTGAAAGGTTTAATTAATCTCTTAAAACTATTAGATTGATGAAGGCATAGCTCCATTAATGGCCTACCTATCAAAACAAAAAACCATAGGCTCAAGCCAAAGAACTTTGAAGGGTGTGCAACTGTGCATTATCATCGACCACCTCTAGTTGTTGAGTGTGCGTTATCAAAAAAAGTTCGAGTTGTCCCTGTAGATTCAAGCCAAAATAAAGGGTTCCATGTGCGTGGAACCCAATTTCAGTTGTCCTTATTAAAGCTATTATCCGTCTCTTAATTGATCCAGTCAAGGATTCCGCCATGACGGGAGAGAGCCATCAGAAGCACAATAATGCAAAGTGTGGTGGACAATCAAGTTGCAGCTAGGAAGTAACTAGTAAGAATGGGTATAATCAGGTGCGGAATTAAAAAATTTAGTTTGGGGGTCTAAGTTAAAAAAAAAAAATTTTGGAAAAGATTAGATATTAATTTTTATATAGTCTACTTTATAAAATCATATTTTAAAACTTCATTTTTATTAAATTTTGAAAATTTTGTGAGGTCCAAAGCTCCCAAGCCTCTTAGTAGTTCCACCCCATGTAGAATGATTTACTATCATTTTTTAATTAAAATGGCAGTATAGTCGGCCTTGGATCGTTTTATTTACTCTTGAAGATTAATCTGTTGTAAAAACAAAAAGCTTATGGTATAAATAAATCTGAAGTAAATAATATTTGATGCAGATTCGCATGCATGTGCCCTGCAAGTGTGAATGCCATTCATTTATGCAATATTGATATTTAAATATTATAAAATTTATTTTATGTATCTAGTTTTTTTTTCTAGAATATTTTAATGTAAATAAAAATTTAATTAAAACTGAAAGAGTATTTGACTAAAAAAACATAGCAGTATTTGTTTTGTCCTGGCGAAGGTTCGATGTCTCTCCCGTGTTGGTTTCTCAGGTCATAGAAACATGAACAGGCGGGTTTGGATTGAGAAGCTATCCCAATTTACCTTATTATTATATTTTTTTTAAAATTTTTATATATAACATAATAAATAATTTAATTTTTTTAATTTTAAAATAATAATATTAAAAAATAATATCTTATTAATATTTTATACAAATTTTTATTTTTATTTACAACATCTCGTCTGCTCTAGTGTTACCAATTGCGGTTCTCCAAGATCGAGAGGAAATTCCTTTTATATTATCTGGGTAAGTACCAAGAGGAAGTTTCATGCAAATAATTTATCGGATTTGACAAAGAAACAGCTGTCTCTTTCTCGTGTGGGCGTTGAGTTTCTAAATCTGTTGCCAACGTCGAAGTAGATCCGAGGTGAATGTGGGTGCTCTATGTGCTGTTTTTAGCTAAACATGAGCAAAAATCACGAAGGGTTTCTGGACTCTGGTGAAAAAAGTAGCACATTTAAGGAGAAATAAAAGCTGCAGAAAAACGTAGTCAGTCTAGACTGAGTAAGCTTTTAAGAAAGAGACCAACTGAGAGAGAGAGAGAGAGAGAGAGAGAGAGAGGCAGTTGGGCAATTATCAGAACTAGTTCCCCTAGGAACCAGGGTTCATTTGGGGTTCTCTTGAAGCCGGCATTGTTCCAGTTTGAGGGGCTAGAGAGATTTCATGCATCTTTTATTAAAAAAAAAATTGAGTCTTGAGTTAATGGTAGTGATACTTTCAGGATAGAGAGGTTATTGAAGCCTTATCTCGTTCCGGAACGAAGCTTGGAAGGATAACAGGTTCTTTAACGGATCTTTTAACGCATTTGCTATTTTGTGGGTGTGTTTTAGCTTCAAAATCGAATTGAGAAATACCTTTAATTTTTTCGGCTTAAACATTTATATTTTGATGAGTGGAACTGCCATATTAGAACTTTCTGTGATTCACGTTATGAATTATTATTATGTTTTCTGAGAATCGAGGAATGACTCTGATTGTGCATTTCGTAATATGGTTCTGTTTATAATCAAAGCACAAGAGTTTTCGGTCATAATTTTGAGAAAATTCTGCCGTGGTCGGTGTAGGATGGGAGTACTTGGCGGGTATTTGGGATAAAAAGGTTTAAGGGCTGCTAGTAGGATTGTTCAGAATGGCGGAAGATGCTCAAGAGATGCGGTCTTTGGCCTTGACTCCGACGTGGTCTGTTGCTACCGTGTTGACGATCTTTGTCGCCGTTTCTGTTCTCGTGGAACGATCTATCCACCGATTAAGCTCCGTCAGTAGTATTCTGTATTTTTTTTTTGCTTGTTAAATTCAGCATGGCCTGTTTGACAAATTATCGGTCTATGCATACTTTTTTTATTTAATCTGTTAGAATCTGTTAGGCGGTTTTAAGCATGGGAAGTTGGGTGAGGTTGAAGAACACTAAAACGTTAGACTCTTAGGCTATTGTGTTTCTTTACAATGGTGCTTCATGGCGAGACTGACATTACTTAGATGATGGTTGACTGTAAAGTTTCTGCCAGACAACTTGCGAATTACATGGGACTCATTTGTGTATAATATACAAATGTGAAATATTTGAATCTTCTATATGACTCTGCTTTTCCCATCAAACGGGGTATGTCCCTAGGTTTGCTTAGTCACTTTGGTGACTATCTTCGTGAGTCACAGTAATGAAGCCCTTGAATCTTCTCGTCTGCTGATAAATCATCTATTTTGACAATAATAAAAACCATGGTTGAGATTTATTCAAAGAGAATTGTTTTGGTGGAAAATACCATTGCAACACGATCTTAGCTTCTTACAATGGGCCTCTTTTCTTCAAACTGCCAAATGGAGTTTGTCAGATAAGTTGTTGCCGGTATCATTTATCTAGGTGGATAGTCCCTGATTACACAACCTTGCAATGCTCCACCCTGTCACTTAAGCTTATTCTTGGTGTCCAAGCCTTGAACACAACTATATCTGTATGCTTTTCAATACATCCTTGTGATGTCTTCACCAAATAATGTCGAATTTTTTGGACAACTCAAGTAAGAAGCTTCGGGTTTGAAAAAGTGCATTTCTGTTTCTGATTGCTGAACCATTTGGGGATAAAGGTTTATTGAGTTTCATTGGGTACTAGGATGTTCCATGTCGAGTCAAATCTATCAATTTAGTATTGTATGCACAGAGACTTTTTTGGTGGGCCTCATACCACACTAGATGGTGCCCCTGTTTTTCTGTAGTTAATCTAGACGTCTGATTTGGGTTTGAAGCTTAAACTAATGCAGCTCCCTATATACAGTGAGGCGTACAGGGATTTGATATCTTCAAGTTATTTGATATATATAAAGCTATGAATTCTTAAAGCTATCTCACTCATACATTGTGTTCTTAGTCAAAGTCCATTCATTTGCCCTCTTGTAATGCCTTTTAACAACTTACGTATTTATTCTATCTGAGGTTTTGGCTTTACTGTTGTTTCAGTGGTTGCAGAAAACTAACCGCAAACCCTTGCTTGCAGCAGTGGAGAAAATGAAAGAAGGTATTTGGCATTAAAAGATTATGTTTGGGTAATCAGTGACTCTTAGTTACGTGTTTCTTCATTGTGCTGATATTTGAAATTCCATTTTGCGGACTTCTTTCATCAGAGTTGATGTTGCTTGGATTTATTTCTCTCCTTTTAACGGCTACCTCAAGTATGATATCCAATATTTGCATACCATCGAAGTTCTATGATAGCAAGTTTGCCCCATGCTCCAGATCAGAGATTGACGAAGAACAAGAAAATAATTCATCCCAGGATCGTAAACTGTTGATGGCTTCTGTTCTACCTCACTTGTTTAGGAGGATGTTGAATGAGTTGAATCAGAATACCTGCAAAAAGGCACGTGACTTCTCCTTAAAGATCAACTAACAATTTCTCCTCTCATGAATACTCAAGGAAATTATATATATATATATAGATATATATGCATTTATATTCTGTTTATCTATGCGATATATTATAAATCCCGCTTACCTTCTGGATAGTCTTGAAGTTTCTTCTGTGCCACAGGATCATGAACCATTTGTTTCATATCAAGGTCTTGAGCAGTTGCACCGCTTCATATTTGTCATGGCAATAACTCATATATCTTACAGTTGCCTCACGATGTTGCTGGCAATTGTGAAGGTGGGACATTCTGTATTATACTTACACTCAACCTAACTGAAATGTTCCTTGCTCATTTTTTTCCCATTTAATAGATGTAGGAGCTGCAAAGTCTTGGAGAGATACTGATGTCTTGTTTTGGGGTGATTTCATACTTGTGTTGTATCTTATTTGTTCTTATATTGTCAACCACAAGATACCACTAGTATGAATCATGTTAACTTTGATACAAACAGAAATATTTTAACCATTGGTCAAGACCTGCAAACATGAGAAAGGTACTACTAAGGACTCACCCGAAGCAGTGGTTGCGTACTTTATTTGTGGCCAGTTAATGCTATTAAGTAGAGTAAGTGGTAGAGTACTGATTTCCCTGATTAAGATTGTGAGCACCCATAAAAACAATGAATGAAAATGTAGCAGTCATACATTTCATTGGAAACCATGAAACCATGAAACCATGAAAATGGCTTGCTTGCAGTCAGAGAAACTAGCAACTCAGTCTGGAGTAATATTTTGAATCTTTTGTTGCTTCTTTTGGTTCAAACTTGATATTTTACTTTTGATTATTCCAGACTGGAAGTTTATATGTTCTTCTCTCGTTCTGTAAACTGATATAGGTCTGGGGACACCCAACAGGAGCCATGTATCCTTATAGGTCTGGGGACACCCAACAGGAGCCATGTATCCTTTCCGCTTGAATAAACAACCTATGGAACCAGAAATGAATGCAAACAAAGTTCTGAAACCCGGACTAACCAAGTACTTTATAGGTCCTTGTTAGTATGGTCTTGTCATGACATGCCTTCATAGTCATTTACAAGTAGTATCTCTTACCTTAGGTGCTAAGACTCTGTGTATGTGAAGTAAGAATGTTTTATGTGCAGCCCAATACTCATCCGTTTGATATACAGGGTGATTTAGTTGTAAAAATTGAAAATAGAAGACTGATGTCTTTGCTGTACTGTTATATCGTATAACATGTAACAATTTTACCAGATTCACAGCTGGAGGGTATGGGAGGACGAGGCTCACATGGACCGGCATGATGCATTAACTGGTAAGCTCTGAAGAGGTAATTACTATAATTGAATGACAGTCATCTTTAGTAGTTCCCCACATGTTGATTAAATTATTCCATTAGATAACAGTACATTACCTTCGAGATTATCTACTTGTGCTATGAAGAATGGAGAATCTGTGGACCATCTATTACTACACTGTGAGGTAACAAGAGTGTTGTGGGATGATCTTTCTGAGGGTTGATATTGCCTGGGTTATGCCAATGAGGGTGGTGGATTTGTTGGGATGTTGGTCAAAGTTGCAAGGTTGCAAACAAGTGGCAGCAGTGTGGAATATGATTCCGTTGTGTATTATGTGGTGTATTTGGACGGAAAGGAACGCACGTTGTTTTGAAGATAAGGAACGCACAAGTACTGAGTTGAAGAATTTTTTTTTTCCACACTCTAATGTGTTGGTTTTCCACTATTATATTACATGGGGACAGGATTTCTTGTCTTTAATTTATCGCTTTTAGAATGTTTTTAGGAGTTCCTTTGTATATGTCCTGTGCACAAGGACTATGTTTATTTCATTCATATATATAATATCTCTCTTTTTACTGATAAAAAAAAAAAAAAAGATAACAGTACATTACCCATCTTTCTGACTCTCATTCAGGGATCCTACATTATTTAGAATATGTTACTTTTTAATTGATGTGGTTTGGTATTGCCATTGTATGTTCTTTCTTCTTTTTTTAATATATGTATATGTATATATATATATATATCTTGTAACAGAAATCACAAGAGAGCAGACATTGCGAAGGCAATCAACATTTGTCAAGTTTCATACTTCAAATCCTTGGGTCAGGAATAGTTTCCTTGTCTGGGTGGTAGGTACATTTTTTTTTCTCTTTTGTTGTACTGTATGCTTAAGGCTATAGTAGTGCCTAAAAACACTTAGAAAACTCGTAGACTATAAACTTGCTAAGTATGTATTTGGTTTGGGTTCCTTAACTTAGCTACTTACTCATTGTATTTTTCCTTCTTTTAATCTTCAATGCTAGAGGGATTTAATTGGAGTGTCAGTGAAAGTGTATTTTGGAAATTCTAAGAACATATTTTGAAAAGTAAAATTCAAAATATGTGGGGTTGTAAATGCAGTAATGGGTTACGAGATTTATGGGGTCCTTTCTTACTGTCTGCAAAACTTTCAGCAAATGTCTTTGTTTGCAATAAATGAACCACCATAGGGGATTATTAGAAGGATATAGGCGGTAATGGTAATATAGCTTCAATTCCGAGCATAATGAGGAGTTTAGATCCACTGCAATACTATTCTAGGATTTCAGATTGCAGTCAACTGGATTATTATTATTATTATTAAAAAAACCACCTCAGGGCTATTATTAGAAGGATAATATATACTCTCTTCTCCCCATATTCTGTTTTCAGATTCTTTTATTCTCTCTGTTGATGTAATTGATTTTCCCCTGTAGTTATTTTTCTTACTTTTAATTTTTTCCGCACACGAATACTGCTTTGTAATGACTAGTGCTGTAAGTGTATGCGTGCTTTCTTTGTACTATTTCTTAACTTCTAATTTTCCACACTCGTATACGATTTTTTTTTCCCTCCATGTATGTTTTTCTGCTGTTGTTGTGTTGGTATAATATTTATGCTAAGCTGTATGGTTTATTGATATTGCAGACATGTTTCTTCCGGCAATTTGGGCATTCGGTGGTTCGTGCCGATTACCTTACACTCCGGAAGGGCTTCATCATGGTATGCAGTATTCTCACAAGATCAACAGATAACTTCAGTCTGGCATCCTCTGGTTTTACTGTCAGTAATACAGATTTTTGTTTTTTATTTTTTTAAATCTCCTATAGGCCTGGTCATCCATAGAATATGCCTTTGAGCTACTAATTATGTCCAGAAATTAATTGGAAAAAAAATATATATTTAGAAATTGCTCTCAACGTTAATATTGTTAACGGGGCTCACAGATCTGCTGTGCTCTGAAAAAGTGAAAAAAGAAGTAGTGCAAAAGACAAACTTATGCAACGTTCCAATATTTGGCTGAGAAAACAGTTAGTTGAAGATTCTTCTGATAATAAAGATGAAGATGATATCCATCTATTGACTGCTAGGATAGTTTTGAGGGACAATCTTATGATCACAATCTGTTTAACAGAAACTTCTGTTCATAGAAAACTGCAAATATTTGAATTATTTTAGCAGGTAGTTCGTTCGATTTGTGGTTGTATGCCTTTTTAAAATATTCATGGTTTATCACTTAATTTCAAAAGATCACGCCTTATCATCTTAGCAAGTCTTAACAATTGAGCTTGTCTTGTGTTCCACTGTGGAGTTCCCTTGTGGATTTTTCATTTGTTATTGTTCTCTTGCTATCCCCCGGGTTATGTTTACTATATTCTAAAATGAGATTTCTTCCGTGTCTTCACTTCTGATATTTGGACTATTGAGGGATTGCATTTTCTGCTGACATAGTACAAAAACTTTTATGCCTGCTGCTTTACGAATATTGATTTCTGTTTCTCCTTGTTCATTGCAGAACCACAATCTCACACTAAAATACGATTTTCATGCCTATATGATTCGCTCAATGGAAGAAGAATTCCAAAAGATTGTTGGTGTGAGGTACCTAATATTTTAAAGCCCACTACTTCCATTTCCATGCCTTGTTTGAATAATTTTGTTGTTAGTTTCTGTTCACATATCGGGACCTCTTATCTCCTCATGGAGTTCTAAGCAACGTTATTGAATTGTGCAAATGAGATCAAAATCGAATATTGATTTTCCTCCAGGACAAAATGACCAACTAAGCATTCATAATTTTTTTATCCTATGGGTTCATTGGTTAAACAAACTGCTCTACTTTCTTCTTTATCTCAAAAGCTTACTCCAGATACAAATTCCTGGACTAAAATCATTCAAGGCAAAAAATTTTTAAGAACTTTCATTGAACTCTCATGTAGGGCAAGAGGGAACAGGATTACATGGGGACACTACCAAGTTTCCATTTATTTATGGTTGTATATATGTATTTGTTCCACCAGGAGTTTTTATGTTTTCTTAAGGACAAGCTGGAATTTGGGTCTTCAGGGATTAACTTGACTCTGGGGGCCCTAGGTCATTTTACCTGAGTTGCATTTTTTTTTTTTTCCGTTTAGTATTATTTTGCATGATTGGCTCTCTTGATTTTTCTCTAAAGGGGATTCCCTTCTGAAATTGACATCTAATTTTGCCTATTTGTTTAATCTCTTGCAGTGGCCCACTGTGGGGATTCGTTGTTGCTTTCATGCTGTTTAATGTAAAAGGTACAGCACATTATGGGAAATGAGGCCACAGATAGTTCTTTTGTGCTTGTTTTGGTTAGATGCAGGAAAATTTTGAATTGTGCTGAAGTGAATATGCTTCTGGTCCTTTAATCTTTATTTATTTAGTTTTCTCACTTTTCAAGTGGTTCTTCTGCACCAGTCTCAATGAGCAACATAGCTTGTAGGCTTTTACTTCTTGTCGTGCTGTCTATCCCATCTATAGATTGTAGTTCAATCTATCATACTTGTCATTCCAAATTCTCTAAACATACAATCATTTGTTTCTGATACTTGATACAGGGTCTAATCTTTATTTCTGGATAGCGATCGTTCCTATTTCTGTAAGTTGTATTTTTCTTTCTTCTTTTTCATTTGTAGCTTTCACAGTTACTTATTGGCTGATTGAATACGTTGTGGATTCCAAGGGGGTATCATAGGTGTATTTTCACAAACTAACAGAGATGGTCAACATATTACATCTTAATATTAAATGTCCAGTTGGTGGAACTACCTCAAGAATGCATTTTCTAAATTAAAATTTGATCTTAGATCTGTTACATAGCTGGGAGTTCCATCACGTACATGTCTTGTTACCTGGCGGCTGACTCTAACCTAAAAAATCCGGTTCTATATGTTTGTGTGCAGCTTGTTCTTCTGGTCGGCACAAAGCTGCAGCATGTTATTGCAACCTTGGCATTAGAGAATGCAAGTATAACTGGATTTTTCACAGGAGCAAAGCTGAGGCCTCGAGATGATCTTTTCTGGTTTAAAAAGCCAGAACTCTTATTGTCCTTGATCCATTTTATTCTTTTCCAGGTTGGCAAAAGTTACTATGAAGTATCTGCAGATTGTTGCAATTTTGTTTTCTCATTTTTTTAACGGATTCTCTACTACTTTCATTCTGGAAAGTAAAGCTGATATGCACGGTTCTTTCTTTGTTTTTACTCTTTTTGCAGAATGCATTTGAATTGGCTTCTTTCTTTTGGTTCTGGGTACTGCCTCTTCCTTGACTAGTTTGGCATTTATTTGGAGTGCTGGAGATGACTTTTCAACCAAATATCGACCAATCTCATATTGGCTTGAAAATTAATTTCTATTTTTTACTGGTTGCAAGATCATAGACCGCAAAGGATACACGGGAAAAGATATTTTGTTTCTTTATTTTCTCTGTTAGGATGGAAGATCTGTGCTTAAACTAAACTATCTGTATTGATATCATCACAGTGGCAGTTTGGGTATGATTCTTGCTATATCAGGAGTCATTTGCTCGTGTACCTAAGGCTGATTTTGGGGTAGGCAAACATTTAAATGCTGTCCGTCTTGTTTAGTACATGTTTACAGTCATGACCCTTTTTTATTGTCATTATCCTGTAGGTTTGCTGGACAGTTCCTGTGCAGCTACAGCACCTTGCCTCTTTATGCACTTGTTACTCAGGTATTATTACTGAGTAAAAGTTGGAGTTGAAATATAGCAAAAGCATGAAACTACCTATTTATAAGGTAGTACTCCTGTGGCATAGGTTTGAGCGCTGATGTGATTGATTGAGGAATTATGAGATGGTGGGGAGTTTCTATCTTTTTTGAGAACATGCTCATTTTGATGGCCAATAAAATTTGACAGAGAAACTTCTTTTTATAGGTCGATAGAGAACTTAAGCAACGGGATAAATATGTTTGGTATGCTTTAGCCCCAAATCTAGCCTGCTCTTTAATATTTTTTTTTTTTCTAGGGATGCATTTTTGGAGTCCAAACATGTACAAAAGTCTCCCAAGTACTTGTGTATAATTTGAAGGAGTATAATTAATTTATGCTAGTTATATAGCATGCCAGATAATTTCTGGATACCTGTAAATGATGTTAGCGTGTCCTCTGTGGAATGTCTTTTCCAATTTTAACTATGATAAATTTTCTTGCATCCATTTCTAGCTCCTAATTTGTTTTCTTTATATACTTCATGTGTACTTTGGCTTTTCCTATTTACTTGTTTTAATAAAATTTAATCTTACCTATCAAAATAATAATAATAACGATTGATATTCTTCCTTTTATATTCATCCTTGACCTAATTACTAAATTTGTTTCATGTCTTTCGGTATGATAACGCATCTGTAAATCCCCACTATCCGTTATGTGTAGGACTGGTTTGGCCCTTTCTGCTCTGTTGTATAACATATGCTTTGCATGGCAAGATTGTGTTATTTACTTTCTAAAGAAACTTCAAGTGAGGATATAGATCCCATTAATAGTAGATGTTTCATGCCATCTAATTTTGATCTACTAAGATTTCTAAAAGTATTGGACTGACTTTTTTGTTTTTATTTTGCAGATGGGAACAAATTATAAGGCAGCCTTAATTCCTCATAGGATAAGAGAGACTATCCATGGATGGGGGAAGGAAGCCAGGAGGAGAAGGCGGCATGGCATTTTCACCGATGATTCCACTATACACACAGACACAAGCACAGTAATGTCAATTGAGGAAGACGATCATGAGTTCGTTGATGACACCCCTGGAACTGCCACTGGTGCATGCACTGAAATTGAGTTACAGCCAGCTTCTGATATTGCAACCAGCCCCTTGCCAGTTGCTAATGAAACCTCAAGCAGAGTAGGTACACCCCTCCTTCGACCCTCCGCCTCGGTTTCTTCACCAGCTACATTGTCTTCTAAGACACAAGGTATTCCCAGATCTTGTTCTTTGCCAAGCAGAAGAGAATGAAGTGATCATGAAAATGATAATGAAGAAAAAATGAGCAAACAAATATCAAGTTTGATGAGTTTAGGCTTTGTTCGGGTTTCAGATTATTGAGAGAGAGAGAGAGAGAGAGAGAGAGAGAGAGAGAGATGTGTGCTTGACATATGGTTCCGTACAGCATCATCCGATGTTCTTTCCGAAATACAGATGAATGGTAGAAGTTCATAGAATACTAGAGAATACAAGTTGTGACATGATTAAGTAGATATCAATACACGAGCTTTTGATGTAACTGATTCGTGGAACTTAAAGAATGTACACTTACTAATTGTGATGATGTCTGGTTCTAGTTTCTCTGCTTTTTATCATTAAGCATCCCTCGCGTAGTGGAGCAAAATAAAGGCAGTTAAAACACAAACCTAGAAAGAAAATGTGACTAACGCTGCATAAAATTGTTAAAATTCTTAGCCGATTATTCCTGTTAGATCCAAACAGAAGAAATTCTAGATCTCCTTGAGCCATCTGAACAATTACTAATATTGTTCCCTCTATCATCGCTAGTGGTGACCCGAGAAACCTCAGCCATGACCACCTTGATTTGAACGCTTTTTCAATATTGTTTTATACTCATGTAAAACGGATCGTGGGAACCGCAAACTCTGGGGTCAGGGAAGGTTGGTAGATCCTGCCACTTCAAAACCTTTTGGATTTTGGAATATAATGATACGTATACCATATCATTGGATCATACAAATGTCTTTTCAGGAAGCGAGTAGGAAGCTTTTATTCCAAAGTATTATCTGAATTACAAGTTGAGATTTGTCCTGGTCCTGAAATTCTTGTTTAGGCCCGTTAGTTGCGGACTAGTGGTGGGCTTCATTGTCTTGCTCAGGTGACGAGTTTGGTGGGATAGGTTCAGCATCTTCCTTGCTCTTTTCAGGCTCATGGGCTTCTTGTGCAGCATAACTTCCATGCCCTTGCGGCATCCCTATACCCGGAGGATTGTTGCATTGACATGGAGAAGGTTGACAACATGGTCCAAAAATAGGGGTTTGACAGCCACCGCATCTAGATGCAGGAGGTTGAAAGCTACCGCAATCAGGTGGAGTACCCCAGTTAGGAGGACAAGCTCCAAAACCTTGATTTTTCATGTTACTATTAAGTTTATGCCCGAATCCAACCCCAATACTTGAACCAAAACTAGCTCCACCTCCTGCGCCATAACCCCCTCCAGCACCAAATTCTGATCCAAATTGACTACCTCCTCCAGACCCAATGCCGGTCCCCCAACCAGCTCCTATCCCTTGTCCACCATAACCATAGCCACTTCCTACTCCTTGACCACCAAAACCACTACCAAAGCCAACACCAACTCCTCCCCCCCGATCACCACCACCACCATTGCCATAGCCATAGGCAGTTCCTACTCCTTGACCACCAAAACCACTACCGCTACTGCTACCAAAGCCAATGCCAGTTCCAAAACCCCTGACCACCAAAGCCATAACCAGTTTCTATTCCTTGACCACCAAAACCGCTGCCACCTCCAGAGCCATAGCCAACTCCAAACCCTTGACCACTAGAACCATAGCCAATTCCTATTCCCTGGCCACCAAAACCGCTGCCACCACCAGAGCCATAGCCAACTCCAAACCCCTGACCACCAGAACCATAGCCAATTCCTATTCCCTGGCCACTAGAACTGCTACCGCTACCACTACCAGAGCCATAGCCAACTCCAAACTCTTGACCATCAAAGCCATAGCCAGTTCCTACTCGCTGACCAAAGCTGCCACTACCACTGCTAAAGCCAATGCCAATTCCTAATCCCTGACCACTAGAGTCACTGCCACTATCAAAGCTAACGTCGGTACCAACCCCCAAGCATTATGTTCTCCTCCAAATGTTTTACTATAAGGATGGCCTTTGGGTATTTTGTAACTATCGGTGTCCTCAAGTACCCTGGCATTGCTTAAGCTTAAGCATAGGAGGACCAAAAAACCCACAAAGGTACATTTTAGTGCAACCATCTTTTATGAACTTTTTGTGCTTTGTATAACTTTCGAAGTGATCAAGGTTCTGTGTTATTGATAGTGAGATCTTCACGACTTTATGGAAATGCATAAGCAAGTGTTTGTGGGAAGTGGCCATGCAAGTAACAAAGCACCAAAAGCCTCGCATTAGTTTGTTCTTAGAACCTGGAGTCATGAGCGTTGTGTGTGTTTGTGTTTAACAAAGGAGGGGAGAGTACATACTCTTTTTACAACAGGAAATGGCCATGCAAGTAACAAAGCACCAAAAGCCTTGCATTAGTTTGTTCTTAGAACCTGGAGTCATGAGCGTTGTGTGTGTGGGGTGTGGGGGAACAAAGGAGGACGTACTCTTTTTACAACAACTTCGCTGAGATCTTCAGGGGGCGCAACAAATGAGGTCTTCATCTCACTTAAAAACATCTACGTATTTGCCAAACGATAAAAGGACCCAGTGGACAATCGTGCTAAGGACTTCTGCTTGGTAAGTAATGAATGTTAAATATTTAGGTTGCGTTTGGATGTTGAAGTGGGTTGAGTTGAGATGATAAAATATTATTAGAATATTATTTTTTAATATTATTATTATTTTAGAATTTAAAAAAGTTAAATTATATATTATATTTCGTATTGAAATTTGAAAAAATTATAATGATGAATTAAAATGAATTAAGATAAGTTGAGTAACCAAATGAAGGCTTAAGTCCATTGTAATTTGAGTGTCCCATCATCGAAGACTATCATCAAATAAGGTAAAAGCAACAAGTAATAAAATAAAAAGTTTAAGCCACCAAATCAATGAGTCACTCTTTATTCTCCCCTCGTGAAAATGATACATTAAGGGTGGGTTACTGGGTTAGATAGACAGTACAATAAAATGAGATGAGATATTTTATTAAAAATAAAATAAAATATTATTATAATATTATTTTTATTTTAAAATTTAAAAAAATTAAATTATTTGTAATCATCCCATAGACTTGGAGTAAACAAATCATTATCACGGAGAGACAAGCCTGTACTTTCCTACTAACAGTGAGCAATGCAGAGTTCCCCTCGATTTTCCAATACAACATATGAAACTCATTCCTTTTCTTTTTTTGTTATTTTTTTAAATAATATAAGATTTAGGATATGATTAGACTTTTGGAATATTTTAGAATTTTATAAATAATAGTGAAATAGTTTGAGTAAAAATATTTTATTAGATTTAAAAAAAATAAAATATTAAATAAAAATATTATAAAGTTAAAAAGTTATTTTGAGTATAATTTTTATTTTAAAATTTTAAAAGTCGTATTAATTTTTTTGTTTTAATTTGAAGTTTATGAAAATTGTATTGATTTTTGTGATTAAGTAATAATTAAATGAAAAAAATAGAAATTTTAAATTAAAAAGTGTTGCGTTTAAGTAATATTTGATAATGAGATTATAAGAAGTTTTAAAAATTTAATTCTCGTCCAAAGATGCTCTTATCTTTATGTTATGGTATGTACTATGGAGCTGTTTGGATAATAAGATGAAATGATATAGTTTTACATTAAAATTAAATAAAATATTATTTTTTAATATTATTATTGTTTTGAGATTTAAAAAAATTGAATTGTTTATTATATTTTATGTGAGAATTAGAAAAAGTTGTAATGATAAGATGAGATGAGTTGAAAATTTTTCTCAATCCAAATGACTCCTATGTCTGACAAACCAAAGCATTCATATCAATTTGGACTACTAAGACTTTGTTTAGATGTTGAGATTAAATAAGATAAGATGAGAAATATGTGAATAAAAATGAAATGATTTATGAATAGTAATGAAATTGTTTGAGTTAAGATGTTTATGAAATTTTGAGAAATGAGAGATAAAAAGTTGAATAAAAATATTATAAAGTAAAAATATTGTTAGAATATTATTTTTGTTTTTAAATTTAAAAAAGTTAAATTATTTTTATATTTTGTTTAGAAATTTGAAAAAGTTATAATGATTAGATAAAAATTTTAAAATTAAAAAATATTTATATTTATGATGTTTAGATATTGAGATTAGGTCAGATTCGATCTTGCAATCTAACGGCCCTAAACCGAACACTCTTGCGATCACTTCTTTCGTTTTTTGCGATCACTCTTTCTATACGCCTAATCAACCATCAACGCTTGAGATCATCAAAATACTTTCGCTCTATTTATTATTATTATTATTATTTATTTTCTATTTGTGCAATTGTTTTATTGTAATGGATTCTTGTCCAATTTAATTTAATATTATTTGTTAAAAAAGAAAGAAAGAAAGAAACAGGTATTGCAAGCTGAACGTACCCACCACCTTCTCTGGCGTCGCGTGGCACAAAATTGAAAATGCCACTCTGCTGCCGTTTACTTCTCCCCGTCCTTCTTCTCAAAACTTTTGGCATTCCCCACATCTTTTAAAGAGAAACGACAGAGTTACAATTTTTACAATTTTTTATTTTATTTTATTTTTTTATAACTTTTAAATAAAATAATAATTTTTAAATATTTATTTTAATTTTGATTTTGACTTAGCGTGTTTAAATTTTTTTAAAAAAATACTATTCTATTAATAAGTTGTAAACAAAATGTAAATAGGTTGTAATTATATCATTATTCTTTAAAATTATTTTTTTACTGTTATTTATAAGTGTGATTACGATGCGCTTTAATTTTTTAAATATGTTCCAAAATATTCTTAATATATATATATATTTTTTTAATATTAAAAAAACACATAAATTCATTAATAATAACTTTTTTAAATATTTAGAAATAAAAACAAGGGCACTTTTGGAACGGAACCCCAAATTTATAATACGATGACTTTTGGCACTTCCCTCATTAGCGCTCCAAGCAAACGCTATAAATACACCTCTGTGCCTATCCCTCACGCGTTCGGGTCCGGTCCTTTCATTATCAAGAAGCTTTAGCTTAGAGAGCAAGAAAGCTGCGTGTGTTTGTGCGCACATTGCTCTTTCAAGGCTCACTGTCAAAGTAAGCGATCTCTTGTTCATTTCCTCTGCATTCCGCTTCCAACTTCTTCGGTTGCTTAATCTGATCAAATGAGGTTGAAATCACTTTGATTAGTGGAAAAAACTCCATGGAGAGGATTGATTGAGTTTGCTTTTAATCACATTTGGATATAAGTGTTTTTGCTGGCGTGTTTGGTTGGTGAGAAAACGAAGGAAAGGCAAGAAATGGAAAGAAGAAACTGTTAGAATATTCTCAAAGCATTGTGTTTTTCTGTTTGTGTTACCGTGTATATTTTAAAACGAAGTAGAGGAGTAAACTCACTGTCGTAAAAAAAATAAGTTAGTCATAGAAATAGCTTTATAAAATCTGTACGTCCATAGCATTTTCTTTCTGCTGGCAGCTCGATTCTGTGATCATCGCCACCTTTTTTTGTTGTTGAGTATTAGGTTTAGCACTCTTGTCTTCTCTACTCAACTACATTGCCTTTTGCATCGTCATTGGTTGCTTATTCTGCTCCTACGTGTTTCTAATGACTTCAATTAATGCTCAAAGCAATGCCGATTGTTGGAAAAATTAATAGCATTTTATTTTTAAGTCTCTGTCATGATGCTTGATTGGAAAGAATAGCAAATGAAAGCAATGGAATATAATCATCAGTCCATTTTCTGCTGCTGTTACGTACTTTTTTGTCAAGTTGTGAAAAAAAGGAGACAACCGTGCCATACGCGTCCCTTGCGCTTGTTACTTTTTTTCCTCTTTGCAGATCTCATATCGAATATAAGTGTTCTTTATTATCTAACGTAGGATTTTTGGATGAAATGAAGAGAAAGCACTCTTCTGATTTTCAAAGCAGTAGCTGGTAATTCAGTTTTCTTCTAAACCGTCCAGTGATTGCTTTTATAGCTTGCTGTCAAGAAAAATGTAGGTCAAGATTAGAAATATTCTCTCAATCAGTCCATCAAGATTGTTTTATCATCATAAATGTTAAGTTAATCCTCTGAACATGAAATTGGCTTGATTAGTAGTAAAAACTATTTTAATATTGGAATTTGTTCTATGCTAACTGCAGTCGTCATATTTCTAAATTTCTATTCATTTTATTTTTGTAATTCTTGAAGGCTTTGCTTGTTGTGGACAGAACAGAATGAAGGGAAGAAACTGGTGCTAAAGAATATACATCTAAAGAAAGTTCCGAACTCATTGTTTTCTGTTGTTGCGTATTTCTGGACTAGATTGTCGGATAAAATTCTTCTGAATGTTAAATTCAACAACTAAATGTGTGTTTCTAGCATTTATTAGTTTTTTTTTTTTTTATAAGTAATAATTTTATTCAAAGTAATAGGCATAAGCCCAAGTAATAGGCATATTAACCATATGCTTGGCTTTCAACACATGTAGATACAATGATAAGGAAAACTTTTGAATATTATTCTTGACTGAATCTGATGAGTATAAAATGAGTTTTTAAGTGCTAGAAACAAAGTAAACTGTTGAAAATTTTCTCTACTATATGCATCCATCATTTTGCATCTCTCTTTTTTTTCTTTTTCTTTTTGTAAGGTTCGAACCAATTCTTAATATGTCCATAAGATTCAAATAGTAAGTCTTCTTATTGATTTTATTTTGTAAGTAATAGCTACTTTATCGAAAAAAATGAATGACGAATAATGTGCAGGAGGCACTCCCAACTTCTTGTTATCAGTTCATATTAATGCTTTAGGTTGAGTCATCTTACGTACTTTAGTTACAATTTCCACCTTCTAATCGTGTATCTACTTCCACTTCCACTTTCCTTTCATATTCTTTTTTCTACTTGTTTTCCCTTTTGGCAGTCTCTTTATTACCAACAAAACAAAAAAGGAAAAGAAAAACAATATACTTTACTATATGTGCCACCTTTAGTAGCATCTCATGAGAAGATTTACATTTATTGTTCACAAGAACTGAGCTGTGCCAGAAGTGACACTCTTCACCAATGCATCACATTTGATTGTCATATATTTATTTTAATAAATTCTCCACTTATTAGTTTGAGGCGTTTCTCCCATGAGTTCACCAAATGGCTCTTCAAATAGGCCCGACCAGCCCTAACTTTTCTTCCTAGAGAAGCATAGTCTTTTGATAGAGAGAGAGAAGGAGGCGGAGAGAGTGAGAGAGAGGAGCTTTCTCTTACATCGCTCTTTCACTACCAAATCTTCAAGTAAGCAATACATGATTCTCTTCCTTGTCAGTGCTTTTCGATCATCTTCAGTTGCATATCTAATGGTATGAGCTTGAAATGGGTTGAAATAGTGGAAACAACAAACAATGCAGAAAATCTCTTTGTTCGGCTCTCAAGTTTTGCGTTCTTAACTCTTTAGGCAGTCGCATAACATGATGTTACCATCTCTAGTTCTAGCTTTCAGGATTTCTTAGCCCCATTTCCTTTTCATACTTCAACAGATTCTATGTATATGTCCTGCATACTGATGTATCACCCCTTTTAATCATTAATAACATCCATATCTTACCTATGAAAAAAATTTCTCTCAATCTTTGTGTCTGCAATGCTATATTCGAACTTTTGTTAAGACATTTTTATTTTGTTGCATCCACCGTTCTGTTTGGAAGTAAAAATTAGGAGGAAAGGAGTACAACATGAAAGAAATGGAATTTTTGAGTCCATTGGTTTCCATTCTAGAGCATTTTTTGTTCACTTTCTTGAACAAATAATCTGTTGATGTTGAAAATAATTATTGGTAATTGGAATTCTTTCCTATTTATGCATCCAGCGGTTTTTAGCAATCACATTTTGCTAGTACATGTCTTTAACAGTTTGTTTGGTTAACAGAGATTGGGAAACAAAGTAGGAAGGGAAAGAAATGGAATGGGAGATTTAAATCTGTTGTTTTCTTTTGCTATGTGTTGTTCTTGGAAAATAAGAATCATTAAATTACTCATACAGAAATTTATTAAAGACTGGAACTTATTCTGACTCTGGTCTGTCTCCTTTTCTGCTCACCCTTTTCTTGTAAGTGCTTTTAGCAATGTGTTTTGTTTCCAGGGAAGTGGAGGAATTTAAAAAATTGGAAAACCTTGGAGTTCTGATTTATCTTTTTTTTTCCCCTGAAAACTTATGAAATCTCCATGTAAGTTTTAACAACAGATGAGAAAATGGAGGAAAAGAATTAGATAAACTTTGTACTTTGTATAGGTTGTTCTATTTTATTACATCCCAATGGAGAAGCCCTTTTAGTTCCAGACAACTATCTTACTGGACCTTAAAAAATTGAGGGGAATGAGTAATGGTTGAAAATTCTCCTGAACGGTGTGCATTTATCACTTTTTTACCCTAAACTTCCATGTCACCAAAATTATATGCTCACCTTTACCTTCTGAATGTTTCAAAGTTACAATTCCTTTTGCCATTGTAAGACTTTTTCACTTTATAGAAAATATTACTAATTTGTTGTTGTCATTTTCTCCTCTTACATTGTGAAGATTATAGAAATGCAGGCAGGTAGTTCATCCTCTTCACATTGTGATGCTGAAAAACGAGACTTACAAGAGCTGCTCAAAGCTTTTGGCTCTGCATTTTCTCTTGAAGACATAGCCTCTGCTTATTGCAAGGCTAGGTTCAATGTAGAGACGGCTGGTCAAATACTTTGTGCATCACTTGGAAGTACCTCTCATGGTGCTACTTGCACATCTAAAGATAAATTAGAGTGCACAAGATCAACAACTTCAGAGCTTTCATCTGAATTAGATGGTGCAAGTGCAATGCCTTCAGAAATGTCATCTAACAGCATTCTTCAGAACTCTCATCATGGAGGAAGACATACCAGATTATTGAAGTCAAAAGTACATCCTGTGTCAATGGGTACTGTTTCAGGTGTCATTGCAAAAGATTATGCTAGGCACAGGCCTGTAACTAATGAATATCCTGGATTGACAAAACCACCAAGATTAGATTCAAAAGAATTGCCTATCTCTGAGATATGGAGGGAAGAAGTTCCAACAAGCATGACAGCAGGAAAGGGCACTATACATGGTTATGTTGACGAGTTTATGTTTAAAATGCTTGGTGATGGCTTCCAACTAGATATGAGTGTTATCCAAGAAGTTCTTGTTAAATTTTCCTTTTCCCTTCAGCCATTTATGCTGTTCGTTACTTCTGTCAGGCAATTAACAATTCTTTTACCATATTTCCTGACCTTCAATATTACTATTTTTCGTTTTTGATAAAAAATATTTTTATTTTATAAGTTCACTTGTTGAGTTTAATTAGGTACTTAATCAGGCATTTTGTTGAATTTGCAGGCTGTTGTGGTTATGATGTACCAAAGGTATAGTGCACATTCACGTTAAGGTTAAGTTGGTTTTGTGTTCTTTATGGTTTATATTCACTACAAAGAGTATACACTCTCTTGCATTTCATAAGAGAGAGGTTATGAAGAGACAGTCAGATGTTTTTCCCCTGAATAGATATAATATATATGTATGCTTGTGCAACTGTTAAAATTAACATCAGTTGGAAATAATTTGATGTATGCTTCCTCATATATAATATTGTCTGTTTTTTTTACCAGTTCCCACTTCTCATAGTTAGCATGCGTTACCAGTTACCATCTGGCACCCCAAATTTGTTTGCGATAGAACTTGGTTGGGATGGTAGTATATGGGCATATCTCCTGAATAATATTATTACCTATAACAATTTACTGCAGGACTCCAATGAAAAATACCATACATAGCTTACAGAATAAAAAATATACTGTTCAATCTTTCACCTTTTTCTGCTCTACATATGAATTGCAGATACAATTATAACTAAAAGATCAACATTTTGAGTTTTTCCCATGTGGTGAACTATTAATATTAGTATATATTTGTTTGATATCATATCTATATCAGTGATTTTGAAGAATTGACTTATGTTGATCACATAGAGCATGGAGAAACTTCTCGACTTGTCAGTTTCAACTTTGGAGAAGCGTGATGATGTTGTGGACTTGGCCGACAGAAAAGTAAGCATTAGTCTTGATTTGTGCCTCTACCCAGTTGCAATCTAAAACTTATGATTCTTGTTCAAACTATAAATTGTTTGTACGCAATAAAGATCCTTCTTGTGTTCCTCATGTGGTTAGTCCCTTTTTGTATTTGTACTGCATGCAGACTCTGTGTTGTGAAATTTGAATCCTTAGATTACTAATACTTCAACCTGTATGTTCTCTATCAGCTAGTCTATGCATATTTTCGTGTCGCAACTATATTTTTAACTTTAAATTCATCTAATATTGTGATAGTCCTTATATGATGTGATGGTCCTTGATAGTCCTTGAATGGAGAAGGGTGAGAAAGATGACCAGTGTGGTATAGCAATGTATTTTGATTATATTGTTTAGTAGCTAAATGAACAGTCCATCAATCTTTCTGAATGCCATTCCTGGTTAATATGGGATTTATAAAATTGAGATCAGGTTTGCTATATTGAAATCTGATAAGATTCTGATCTTATTATGTGGAATATGATGTTCATGACAACGATCTCCCTCAGGTCTACTGAAAAGTAAAGCTCAGTAGAGTGATAATTAATCAATGATGGTTCTTCCCATTTTCTTGTAATGAAGTTTCACTGATATTACAACTAATTTGCATCTTTGTTCATGCTTTTTGCTTTTTCTCCTTTTGAAGCGATTCCACTTTTTTTTTTTTTTTTTTGTGTGTGTGTGTAGATTTTAGGGTTAACCTTCTTTCTACTCTCGTAAGATATTTTAGAGGTCTGTGATTGTTTCTTAACTCAAACCTGGGGAAAAAAAGCCAAATACCCATTCTTAGTTTTTTTGTTCTCTCTTCTCATCCAAGTTCTTTTAGCAGTCTTCAGAGAAACACCGAGAACAAGGTTCTGCCTGCAGGTGAGTTCTTTCCATTTCAATTATTTACTAGTTCAGTCCTGGGTACCAGACACGATGGCTTGGGAAAGTATCCAATTTGGGAATGCTACCTTATAGTCCATCACTTTTACATTTTGCACAGCTCAAGAACTCATTCTGTTTTTCTTTGCACCCATGCAGTGATGAAGATAGAATTATGAAGAAAAGTTCAACAGAATCGCCAAAAAGAGACAAAGACAGATTTGTTATTCAGAAAGAAATTTTAGAAGCATTGTTCACTGTTCCTGAAAGATCCGAGGAAGCACCCAAAAGAGTGCAACCAGTGAGGAGATTTAGAGGATTTGGTGAAGTGGTGGTTGAACCTTTGAAAGACCCTCCTATAGAGCATGCGATTGTTACTGCAAAACCACTAGAAGTTACAAAAGATGGTATTGAGTTTGATCTTTACTTTTCTCTAGGAGAGTGTAATTTACCTGCAAGATTATTTCTTAAGACATGAACTAGGTTGGAGTGCTATGAGTTGATGCTAACACTTTCGCTTTTCTACGTCCTGAAGCCTTACATATTGAGTTTAGTGTTAACTATGAGGTTTATGTTACCAATAGCTCTATTTTGCCATTTTGGAATCATGTCTGATAATATGTATATTCATTTCTTTACTGCATTGAAACAAAAAAAAATTATGTAAAAAGGTTTGTTAGGTATTAGTCAGTGTATTATGTCACATTCAGACATTTCAGAAGGTTATTGAAGAAAATAATATTTATAGTACATTGTCCTCGTTTAATGCATTGCTCGAGGATAAACTGTACCATGTTCTCATCAATAATTGTTCCTCTGCATATAGAAGGAGGCGATGATAATAGCTATGAGGTCCTACGTAAAGCAGTGAAGGAATATTGGACTACAACGAAAGAATACTACCAAGCTGTAAGATCCTCTTTTTTATTTAAATTCTTCTGCTGCTCTTGTAAATTGTGCTTGATAGAAAAGTTGTATAGAATATTCATAGGCATGATATGGAAAGTGGATTTTTTTGTTTTTCATGATGCTCTCCGCACAGTTTTCTGCTTTGTGTAGCTTGACTCCCAACTTCTTCCCACTGATAGTTATGTTGAATATGCTCTGGTCGTTCTGAGCGCCGTTTAGGCAAACGTGATTGCTATTAACCGCTTCAGTTGTATTGCAGGCTGTTGATGCATGTGTTAAGGGCGATTATGCGCGGGCAAACAAACTTCGAGAGCAGGTATGGTATCTTTGTTTTATATCACTGATATTGATGCTTAAAGACAAAAATAATGGCAAATGTAATCCTCTTCTATGGCTATTTCGCTTTATATTTGTGCTGAGAATATAAAATTTGTATAAGCTTTTAGGCTGTAATATTTATTTATGTAAAGACTTCTTTTGTTATGCCTTTTTCTATCTTTAGGTTCAATTTGAAAAATCCAATAAGGCTTGGTTTCGATGGTAAAATGAGATTAAATGATCTGTAAATAGTAATGAAATGGTTTGAACTAATATATTTTATGAGGTTTTGAAAAATGAGAGAAAAAATTGAATAAAAATATTATAAAGTTAAAATATTGTTAGAATATAATTTTTATTTTGTTATTTGAAAAAATTGAATTATTTTTTGTATTTTATTTAGAAGTTTGGAAAAGTTTGAAATGATTAAGTAATGATTAGATGAAAAGATTGAAAATTTGAAATGAAAAAGTGTTTGTGTTTGTAATGTTTGGATATTGAGATGAAATGGGATGAAGATGTGATGAGTTTGGAGGATTTTGCTATCCAAACCAGGGCTAAAAAAAAAAAGCAAATCTGGGAAAGGGATTGGCAATCAAGAATTTATTGGAAACTATTCCCCGCTAAAAGGAGATCAGAGGATACTAAAAATATTTCCATTGATGATTCAATGAAATATCTTAGATCCATGTTGAATTGGAAAGTACATTCATCAATCAAATTAATTTCATTTAGATGGATGTCAATTCAATTAAGTTCTTTATTGAAACAATAAATTGAATTGTTATTTACTAAATTCGAAATCAATAAACCATTTTTAATTTCCCCATGGCCACTAGTTACCCCATATTCGATAGATTAGTTAAAACTCGGTACCCCCACCCTTTCACCAAATGTACCCAGGCTTGGGGCTGTAGTTTGTAATAATTTGTCAGGGGCACAAGGTATCGATGTTATTAAAAGATGCCATGCCAGGTGAAGCTCTGACCATTTTAGGTTATAGTCTTAAGAAAGTTTTTTGGCATTATGGTTAGAAAAAATGACGCGTAACCGTCTTTCTCCGTCCTCAAACTGGTAAGCGGGTGGTGGTGATTTTGAGAGTATGGTGAGTGCTTGTAATATCTATCTGTTCCTGGGACGTGCATCCTTTTCATATTAGACCGATCCAAGTTGGAGAAATGAGTTCTTACATAAACAGAAGTTTAAATAGACAAGAATGAATATTTGATAGGCAATATTATTAAATATTTTAGCAAATGCTTACGGCTTGAAACTTCTAGGGACACTTCTTTAACAGAATGGCCAGAGAAGCAGACTAGAAATCTGCTCAAAAGCTTCTTGAAACTAGGTTGGTGCAGAATGTAATTATTTTCTTCTCGTGTTGCATGCTCTGCTTATTGCCTCATATATCACAGAACAACTTTCAATTTTACAGCCAAGAGGATGCGGTGTCTCTTGACTTGCATGACCAAGAACCTAAGAATGCTCTACGCCTACTGAGGCTTCATTTAACTACTTTTTCTGGCATCGCAGGTAGGTTCATGTCTTCTTTTGCCTCTTATAGTCCTTGGATCAAGACGTTTCCTTAGTTGTCAAGACCAAAATAAAAAGACGCGATGACATGACTTTCCATTTGCTTCTTGTCAGTTTTAAAGCACCTTAGGATCATAGTAGGGAACAGCGATGAAGACACCAAAGGGGCTCGGAAACGACTGGTATGACTAAATTATCATTCCTATATAAAGTACACGCAATTTGTTTCAATTGTTTTCGGGGCTGTCTTTTATATTTTTGCTTGAACTACAACACAGCAACACGTCTATTTTAGTATTTCTAGGTCTAATGGGACGTGTCAACAGCCATGCATATCTATAGCATACAGTTTTTTTTTTCCCGATAAGTCTTTGTTGCATTTAATTATAGAGTATAACAGAGGGGTTCTGAATATTATTTTTTGGGAAAATAATGGATTATTTTAGAAATGTGAAGGAAATGGCTACCTTCGGGAATTTGAATTCCTGATTCCCTACCCAAATTCACAGTAACAGAGCAGATTACTTTAGTTCGTACAGGAATTAAACACTGTACAATACCACATACGTTCTTCCCATAACGTAAATTTACTGTTTATATCATAATATGTCCTCTCTCATGAAAGATGATTCTAGAATCTGGAAACAAAAAAGAAAAAAAAAATTGAAGGCCCATTCCCTTGGGAACGAAACAAAGGTGGGCTTTGCTAGTTTCTTTGTGCCCTTCAACATCTGAAAAACCTGTCTATGATAGAATTTCTCAAACAGTCGCGTAAAATCCTATTATAAAATTCATCTAATTTAAAAGGAATGAAATACCTGAGATTCATTTGAGGATTTGCCTAGATTTGGACGCTCGTATCTCGGGCCCATTTAATTGGTGGAACAGATCCATGCAATGTGTCTTTTGGATTGCAGACTTCATGCATTTTCATTTTTTTGTTCCACACACACACACAAAGGTTGCTTTAGCGGCCCCCCCCAAAAAAAAAAAAAAAATTAAATGAAATTTGTATTGTAGCAAAAGAACCCAGATATCTAATATCTACTAAGGTCTCGTTTGTTTTCACAGATGAGTTGAGATAAAATTTAAAAGTTGAATAAAATTGTAACACACCTCAAGGGTAACACTGATTTGCTCTCTTCCAGGGGAGCTCCTCCAAGAAAATGAGAGGGAAAATGAGAGAAAAGAGAAAGAAAGGCAGAGAGAATTCTATACCATTCTATAATAATCCTACTAGGCTCTTGGCTCAAGTACATATAATATGAAGTATTCCCCAAAGCTATCCTCTATATGGGCCGTACTAATAACATCATAATGAGCCAAATAAAGATTACTCTTATGCTCAAGCTCATTATGGATTACAATTAGAAGTCCAACAAAAACAATAAAGCAAACTATAAAATGGAATTCACGAAACAACTTATGATGTGGTCCATGGGTCCTTCCTTCGATATAAGCTCGAAGTGTGATAAACACTCCCCTTCAAAGTACCTTGCCCACAAGGTGCAGTAATTCTTCAGTCCTCCCTTTATAGCAGAGACTAGCTTCTTACTTTCAATTTCCCTGAGCTGACCAACAACATCCTCATTAGTGACACCTTTAGTAATGGTAACATGAGATCCCTCAGCAACAAGGATAACAACAGTTCTTCCAGCAACTTCAAGCGAATGCAAGACATTTCTCGATTTCAACAAGTAATGCCTAACAGCTAGGGGTGAAAATTGACTCTTTCGGCGCGATTTTTGGGCAAAATCGATGCCGACCGATGTGTGAAAAACAGGTGGAGCAACCAACCATAACCGGTCGATGGAGAGGTAAAACCGACAAGCATAGTTTCGGCCGGTTGTTGTCGGTTCATCGGCATGAATATCGGTTCCAACACTCAACAAATTTCTCAACACTCAACAACACAGATTCAACAACAAACATCAACTATACAGATCCAAACAATAAGCATTAAGTTGATTTCATCAACTATCTCATGAGAGAGAAAGAGAGAGACGAAAGGGAGATGAGAGACGGAGACCTGAGAGGCTAAGACAAAGGCTCTGAGAGCCCGAGAGGGAGATGGCATCACCGCATTAGAGAAGAGATGGCATTGCTGCATCGGAGAGGGAGTTGGCATCGCCGCATCGGAGAGGGAGGCTAGGGGGGTGGCTGCCGCTGGGGAGATTTTGAGTGAGGGAAAAAAACTTTCGAAATGAAGAATGAGGAAGAAGACTTGCAGGGGTCTTTTACCCTAATTCAAAACGACGCCATTTGGCTTAAGCCAAATAGCACCGTTGCATTCTTAATTTTTTTTTTTACAACTTACGCCCCAAAAATGAAGTCATTTCACTTATTTTAATGAAACGACATCATTTCTTATACGTGTATTTGAAAAAAAAAAAAAAAAAGGAAGATAGCTGACGTCGGCCAGTTCAGCGGTTTTGCCCTAGGTCGAATCGGAACCAAATCGACCCACGTCGGTTTTACTTAATTCTTGCTGCCAGCCGACCGGTTCTCTGTCGATTTCGGCCGGTTTCGTGCTCTGGCGGCCGGTCTGAGTCAGTCCCGGCTGGTTTAACAGTTTCTTGTACAACCCTACCAATAGCTGCCTCTGGGCGGGTTCCACAAATTGCTTGGCATGGTTCAATAGGTGCACCAATTTCAATCATTGGGTTTAGGAAATAAATGGTCTTATCGTCATCCTCATGAAGAAACCTGTTAAGATAAAAATCAAAACCAAAGGGATGAAAAACATTATCCCAAATTTTGTTCCCCAATGACTTCTCTCAAGTCAGTTTCCTCTATCAAAAGACTAACGAATTGATACTTGCAAAAGCCGAGTTTTCTGTGTTCCCAAAAGTTCTCCTCAAGGAGGCAGGTCTCTAAACTCCCATATCGACAGCAATATGCAAAGGGCTTGCTCCACCAATGCCAAAATCCATTTTAGCACCTTCCTTCATTGACAACTCTAAGATTGCCAATGACCTAGTTGCCACTTTTCTTCCTTAACAAATAGTCCAAATTAGAGGAGTACCATCATCGCCTTGTGAGTTAACATCAACTCCCTTGGAAGGAAAAAACCTCAATCGCTCTTGCTGTGAATCTTGAGACTTGAAAGCTTCTGATATTGCATTAACCCTCATGTTTCCTGGTGTCAAGAACCCAAGAGCATAGTTTATCGTTTCCTTAGCCCTTTTTTGTATATATAGTCCTCATAACTAACGTTTCTATCTAGATAGAAGAATAAAGTTATTGATAGACAAAAGCAATGGTATCGACGTCTTTACCAAGTGGTCATAAATCATACTCAAAAACTGCTCCCCACATACAGCCAACTAATGTTTGAATAGAGAAGCAGGATATCTTGCTTCTACGAGTGAAATACCCTCCTCAAATCCACCAATAATTTTGAAAAAAGATTTCAGACCACAGAGAGCACTACTATTATTACATTCTACAAGAAATTTTACCCCCACCACTACTGGCGACATTGACAAGAATGCACCAATAATTTCACCCTCAGACAAGTTTTTTTCACATATTGAAATGGACCAAAAATCACATGAACTACCACATCCAGCCTTCACTAACATTTCCACAAACAACTGAGGCGCAATTACTGCCTCTTTCATGTGAAGCACGAATGCAACATCAGATCCTTCATACAATCCTCTTAAATCTTGTGGCATGGCAACACATCCAAGAAGAACAATACAATCCATGTCAAAAGCAATTTCCAAAGAGAATAAAAGAACTGGTACCTTCGGTGTCACCCTTTGAGCCACTATCTCGGTAATATTTTTGTTCCAAATTGAGCTCAACAGCACGGTATGTGATGATTTGCTCAGAAAGGGGAGTTGTATTTGTTTCTGTGGTCTCAACCTATGCATTAGGCGATGAATTACCGAAGAGCTGGAGAATTTTGGTCTTCCTTGGGCTTGAGCAGTCTGCGCAACATTGCAACTCTCCTCAGTGACCTCAATTGATGGATCTCCCATCTTCTACGGAGGATCATCATCAAGTTCCACCGTCTCGCTCTCGAGCTCGATATCAAACTCAACTATCTCATCCTCCTTTCCTGCATCGTCTGCATTCCCTTTCCCGACATTCGTGTCCGCCACGTCCTCGTCGCTCTCCTCCATTACACAACTCTTGGATTTGGAGTCCCCGTGCTTTTACGCAGAAGGAGGAAGTTGAGCGCCGAGGCTTAGGAGGTAGTCACGAAAGAATGAGATGATGCGCTGTTGGTTGGGCAGGTTTACTTTCCTATCTTGGATCTGAAGCTTGTTTAAGGTATCGAAGGACTTAATCTCAAAGGTAATGGTCTTCCTGGTTGGGGTTTCTATAAGGATTTGTATGGTTGTTGGTTGTTGTGACCATTGAGGAGCAGTACTGCCTTCAGTAGGTGGAGGAGGCTTAGGAGGGATACTAATGGCTAGGCCTTCTCCCTAGATGGTCAATGTGTAGTTACTGCTAGAGATGACTGACAAAAAGAGAAAGAAAGAGAGTAAAATCTGAGGGCAAGGGAAGGAAACAAAAGTTAAGAATGGAGATTTGAGCATTGACAAAATAGCTTCCGATTTATAAGGGATTACTGGGGACAGAAGAATGAGTAATCTAATCGGGCTCGACTACTTCTTTTTCTTGCATCCTTGCTGTGTATTTCTCGTCTTCTTGCAGAGCGTAGAGTTGGCTTTTCAGATTTGTGAACTCTTCATTGAAGTTATTCTGAAAATTTTCAAGGTTGTTCTTAACATCTTTAAGGCCCCTTTTGGATTGAGAAGTGATCTTCACTCATCCCATCTTATCGTTACAACTTTTTCAAATTTTCACACCAAATATAATAAACAATTCAATTTTTTCAAATCTCAAAATAATAATGATATTACAAATTAATATTCTAACAATTTTTTATTCAACTCATCTAAAACCATCTCATCTCATCTCTCAATTCAAACTAAATGTTTGCAAAATAATATCCAAATGTTGCTCTGATTGTTCCACCATCACTCTGATTTTAAGCAGAGATGCAATAATTTCCTTCATTTCCATGGATTTATGAAGCAACTGCCAAGGAAAGCCTAGCTCTAGATGCCACTTGTAACACACCTCAAGGACTAAAATAGGATAACACTGATTTGCTCTCTTCGAGGGGAGCTCCTTCAAGAAAATGAGAGGGAAAATTAGAGAAAAGAGAAAGAAAGACAGAATTCTATATCATTCCAGAATAATCCTACTAGGCTCTTGGCTCAAGTACATATAGTATGAAGTATTCCCCAAAGTTATCCCCTATATGGGCCCATACTAATAACATCATAATGAGCCGAATAAAGACTACTTTTATGCTCAAGCCCATTACGGATTACAATTAGAAGTCCAACAAAAACAATAAAACAAACTATAAGATGGAATTTATGAAACAAGTTATGATGTGGTCCATGGACCCTTCCTTCGATATAATTTCGGAGTGTGATAAAAATATTATTAAAATATATTTTTTTAATATTAGTTTTGTTTTGAGATTTGAAAAAGTTAAATTGTTTATTTTATTTTGTATGAGAATTTTAAAAAATTATAATGATTAGATGTGATGAGTTAAGAAGAGTGAAAATAAACGAGATCTAAATTAGTCATGCAGTTGACCACATAAAATAAATCAACTTATCACGAAAGTCAATAGCTTTAGTTGTAGATATCAGTAGCATATCACAATGTGGTGGTTCAAGTGGAGATTCATTATTGAACTTTCATGTTGCGAGTCCTCTCTAATTACGCAGAAGTAAAAGATAAAAAAGCATGTTCATACAAGAAAAATCACTAATTATTGTTTTGTCCAGCTCTTCTTTTGTCTTCTGATAAATTTGTCGATAAGGGGGTTACTTTTGAGCTTCTTAGAACATTCTCTAACCGGATTACCCTGCTTAGTAATTAAGAAGGATTTAAAAAATCATTTGTTTTCTAATCTCACTTTGCAGATTTTGAAGCTATTGAGTAAGGAATCCATAAAATGGACCGAGGACGCAGATGGTCGGACAATTATGATCCTAGTGGATGGGATCAACCCAAAGCGTTTGAGTTTTTGGAAAAAATGAATTATAGGACCGAGACAAGCTTCGAAAAGAGGTCCAATCACTGCAAGACTTCTGGAAATATAGACTATCATATCATGGTTGAAAAATGATAAATTCACATCACTTTTTACAACATATTACATAATTATATTTTAAAATAAATGATAGTTTAGTAAAATATTTTATAAAAGGAACATTATTTTACAAAAATACTCACTTGAAAACATGTGTTGTGAAATGTATTGTGCAAGCATCATTGCTGATCATGGTTTGCCCTTGCAACTGAACTTTGTGCGCATTTTGTGTTAAAAACCTGTGTGTCAGTAAAATGTCTCTGCAAGACACTAAATTTTGTGGCACCGATAATTTAGTTTTATCTTTTAACAGTATATCGAAGAAGCAATGGACGCATTTTGTGAAATTGCAATTCTCTTAAAAGACTTTGTATAAGGTTGCATTTACTTTTATACTATATGCAAAACCCAGTTTTCCATGAGTTTCTTACATTACGATCCATGATGTTGCAAAAACTTCATCCAAGGCATTCTTTCCCACACGCTTTTCTCTAGCAATGAAGCACATACAGGGATAAACTCAAAACTCGGGGGAAAAGGGAGAGCACAAGTACGCCTTCTAATAATATAACATGCAAAAGATTCTGAATGTGAAAGGAAAATGGTACATCTGAGATGTTTTTAATGGGGTCCTTGAGTGAGTCTCTGCATCTCATTTTGATCATTAAGAGTTTCAATGAGAAGGGGAGGCGCATATTGGGCTGTCCCTTGGTGCTCCTCGGAATCCTGGCAGAATGAAAGGATGATGGTATCGATCGACATCTCTACCACTCCAAAGAAAAGAGTGGCCACGACGTAACCAAGACACCAGCAAACCTGGGTACACAAAAATAAAGGTACACTTCTATTTAGAAGACTACAAAATATTGTCTAGTCATACGTACAAGTACAAGCTTAACAGATAATGCCAGATGTTGCCAAACAAAACGGCAATTTATGGTCGGTCTAAGGCAAGCTCCTCGTGCATGGTTCCACCATTTTAGTTCACGTGGTGCATTCAAATTTGTGTCAAGTGGTTCGAGAGATGTTCCAGTAACCTTTCCTTTACAAACTACCTATCTGGTCATATTTGTCTTCTAGCTTTACCCACTGATGATCAATGAACTTGAACTCATTTGAACCACGAATTCTTTTGTTCACCAACCATTAGAATACCCAGGCATTGGGTACAATCAAAATTAGTTTGTGTGTCATTTTGATTTGGTACATCTGATTGGATATATGAAATGAGGGAAAAAGAAAAGCATACCAATACAGGAAACAGTGGGGAAGAGATCTTATGGGCAGATCTGTATTTGTGGGTATCCAACATGAGGAAAGCAAAAACTGCGCTTGAAAGGCTGACACACAATTTTCCAAGAAATAGAATAACATCTCCAATCACATTCACCCTCCCTATTCGAAGGATGTTGTTGAGGATCAATTCCGTTGCAATTGCAGAAGCCTTGCAGAAGCTTTTACCTGTGATGGCAACCTGCAAGAGTACAAGCAGACATTCCACAAACACGTGAGCAGACATTCAGCATATTATCAATTATGAAACTTTTCTACATAGCAACCCTAATCAGTTCACAAATGCCCAAAAAGTGGATAAAATTCTTAGATGAGGATAACAAAGAAAAATTGTATTGGAATTACGAAGAACTGAAATGGACAAAGTTCATTACATGCTAGCTTCACTTTACCTTGACCCTTCTCTATTCTGCCTTTTCTTTTTCATGTTTTATTTCTTCTAAAAAAAATTCTTAATTTGTTACAAAAAGCGTTTGGGTCCGATGTCAAATTCAGCAAAGAGATGTGGAATGGAATTTTTTTTTATTGGCACCGGATGTCCGAGAACAGCGTCCCGACCATTCAGAGCTTGCCTGATTTACAAAATATCGTAACTGTCAGAACAAATTTGAAAACGAATAAATTTTATTTTTACATCATATCATTTTTAGTAAGACATCTCCCAACTGGTCTTATGGGAAACAATCTCTCCCAGCATGCCAGTCACCTAGAAAAGAGTACTGGAGAATGCATACCAAATCAGCCTATAAGGTCTCTCCTAGTTGGACAATTGTCTCCACACACCATGCAAAAGATGCAACTGGCTATTGGACAAGCCAGAAAGGTATGCTGGACCCACATGCAAATTTGCGTGAAACAAGTGTTTCTTGAATTTACCATAATGTAGGCATTGCGGTTCACAGACTTTATAGTCCACTCAATACACCTGAGGCAACACCGAGATGAATGGAATGCTGCTTTTCCTATCCAGCTATCAGGTGTGGTGGTACTAGAAACTTTCAGTCTGCGGCGAATTGACTCAAGCATAAAGCGGATTGATTCCACAAATGATACGATAAGGGAGCCAAGAGCAACAGAGCCAAGGCTGTACCGCATAAGCCTCTTCATGGAGGAAAAAACTGGAAGAAATGGAATTTCAGGCTGCATTGGCAAAAGCAAATAGCAATTATCAAGGAAAGGAATACCATAGATTTTTTTTTTTTTTTTTTTAAACTATAACAATGACCAAAAACGAAATCTCAAGCAACTCAGATCAAAGACAAGCTCCATCTTCCGCTATCAAGAAACGAATAAAAAGTTTGTGCAAATAGTCCATCTTGCTTAAAGTTGCTAGTATCTGAATAAAACGTTTAACAACCCAAAACAAAGCTGAATAAATAAAACTAGGCATTTTGTAGGTTGACCAGACTCCACTCTCTTAAATCTCAGAAACAAACTCTTGCTTAATCCCAGGGTATATAGCAGTTCTAGTTTGATGCATAACAGAACTTGTGCCATAGGATCGATCACCCAGTTTAATCATATTTCACATTCCATGCTGTAATTTAATGTATGCAGTTATATTCTTGTGTTCAAAATCAAGAGTAATTTATATAGATGAACTAGGGAAAAAAAGTGACACACATCTCACATTGTCATGGTGCATATAGCTTAGTAACTTACTGATGTTTCACCACCAGCCCAATAATAGGAAGCAACAGAACCAGCAATCACCGTTGATGAGCATGCTATTAAAAATTGCGTTGCCCAGTAACACCCAAATAGGTGGAAAAGGATGGCAACTCCTATATGAGGAGTGTAATGAATGCTATAGCCACAGCAATCGTCACAGTTTACCCGTTTTGACACAAGATCATAAGCACAGCAGTTAGTGTTGCAGTTATTCTGGACGACTTGACCAGAACTGAAGAGATGGAGAGCAGCTGAAAACCAGAACATGTAAAATATTGCAAGGATAGTATATGGCATGATTGGAAAAATTATGAGTGCTTGCACTTCTCCTATGACCTTTGCAGCAACCTGTGTACATATTAACCATGAAAGTGATCAGTTTTTGCAAGAAGTTGAAACTTCAGCACCCAGGATTACATAGACGAATTGACCTAAACCTGTGGCTGATTAAGGAAAAAGCACCACGCATTTGAGCCCAAGATTGGAAAATGCACATTTAAAGAAGTCTCTCCTTGGATATCAAATGTGACAGTTAAATTTCATATGATTATTTAGGGCTCGTTTGGATACAGAAATCATCTCACTCTCATCTCGTCTCATCTCATCATTTCAACTTTTCCAAATTCCCATACAAAATATAATAAACAATTCAATTTTTTCAAATCCCAAAATAATAATAATATTAAAAAATAATATTCTAACAATATTTTATTCAACTCATTCAAAACCATCTCATATCATCTCATCTCACTATCCAAACGAGTCCTAAGACAAAGACAGAAAGACTTGCCCTGAGGACAGATGTTGCCATAATGATGCGGCGGACAATGACAATTGATGTAAGAACAGCAACCACCATAATAGAGGTCATAAGAACTGCTACAGCACGAAGATGATTGATCTCCTAAAAGATGAAAATTAATGAGTGAATCACAAATATATATACAGAGAGCTCCAGTATAAAAGTTTCAGTTGATGATGATACCAACCCTTCCAAATACACGAATGTATGGATCATGCTCACCAATGATGGGGGAGATGGTGTTGTTCCCTATCCATCCAGCTAGTAGCAAGGAAAAAAATAACTTCAGCATTATATTTGATTAAGAGTTATCAACATATTCAATTATACAAGAAAATGAAGTATGTAAATAATCAACCCTCTATTTCAAATATGCTTGAAGCTCAAACAAGTAGTAAAGATCTGAAATTTTATCTTTACCAGCAAAGAAGCCTCTAGTAAATTTCAACGCTCAAAAGTTATTTATGATCACCCAAAGTTGCATTTGGATGTGAGGATATAATAGAATCAAAAGATTTTTTTTTATAAATTGCTTGATATGAATTTTGATCATGCATAATGAGCAAAAGGGAAGAAAGACATACTTTTCTTCAGCAAATCGCTAACGTTATAAGTTTGAATAAGAACTCCTTCACATATTATTGACCTAAATCCACCCATGAACTTTAACACTTCTACCGTTCATACAAGTAAAAGGGAAGAAAGACATACTTTTCTTCAGCAAATCACTAACATTACAAATTTGAATAATAATTCCTTCACATATTATTAAGACCCAAAACCACCAATGAACTTTAACACTTCTACCGTTCATACTTCTTTCGAGCCATTCAAACTAAAATTTCAAATCCAAATCCTTCTTCTCAGATGTTTCTTTCCAAATGAACCAGGTTTTTTAAAAAACAGCCATAGAAAGAACAGTAAAAGTTCATATCTGACCTTTTAGGTAGTAAAACATTGTTACTGATACTATGAGAACATTGAAGAGGGCCACCGTTATCCAAGGCATTGCAGCAACAAAATGTCGAATCATCAGCAGCCAAATCACTGATAAAAACAACGGCAAGATTCCTCCACAAACAATCAATACTGGCCATGCTTTTCCAATATCAGCCATGTATCTCTGAAAAAATTCTATAATTGATAAGTTTTTTTTTTTTTTTGATAAGTAAATAGAGTAGTTGTAGTTTTTAATCCAGCAACACAAATTAGACATATATGTGCCCAATGGAAAGGCATTTAATAGATATAAAACATAAAAGGAATTATGACAAGTACATAGGATTGTTCTTTTCCTTTTCTTTCTTTTCTTTTTTTTTTCTTAAATAGGCATAGAGCCAGAAGTTCATGATTTCATTTACAGGCGAACATGTATCTATTGTCACCCCAAAAAAGAGTAGCGGTCATTATGTAATAAAAAAAAAATCACAAGAAGATTTTCCTCTAAAAAACAACGTCAATTGGAAGGCAGAGCATAATGCAAAAAGCTATGTAGACAATGATAATTCAAAAAGCAATGTAGACAATGTATATACTTTCCATGACAGTTCCACAAAAATTATTATTATAAAGGATTATTGAGACAAAAAGTCCTCTACCTTTAAGACAGATGACCTAGAATTGATGGACCTGTGAATAGATTTGTCAATTATGATATCCTCGTTGATTTTCACACCACCCATCTGCTGCCAATGCCTCAAAGACATGTTTGATGCACGAGCAATAAACTGGCAGCTCCAATAAACTGTAAAATGGTAAGACAAACTCTATGATAAGCATATGAGAGATAATACATGTATAGATCGAAAGAATATAATAGGCAAAAGTTCTTTACATGAGCTTCTAAAGTCCTATCTCATTGATAAAAGTTCTGCAACCAATATGACATATGTGATCACATGCCCACAATTTAATCAGAAGGGAATCAAGTTTACATACCATTTACACTTGGAAATATTACAGGGTAACAAGGACCCTGAAGTTGAAGAGAGGTGTTCCTCATTTCTGGTGTAAGGAACTCATAATAATCATAATTCCTATTAATCCAATCGTCCATTGAAAGATGGATATCTCCTTCTGGATAGTCACAAATCCAACTTAGTTGATCTTCAAGGGGGATAGGGCAATCTAACAAGCATATGCTCCGGGCATTGGCCAATTTAAATTGGTTGCTTTTCAAACCACTTTGATAAACCTGATTAGGATCTAACCAATATCTAAGCTCCAATTCATGAAGGCCAGGTTTTGCATGCTTGTCACCACACACATTTCCTTTATAGTCCAGACCATATGTAAGCCTGCCAAACCACTGAACAATCAATCACAACCCAAAAAGACAGTAATGTAGCGAATATAATAACACCACTGCACGAATTTGAACAATACCATCTACAAGCTAATACCCTTTATAACACCTGTTTGGCTCAGCTAAAGTAGGTTTTATTTTTCCTTTCTCCACTATCATTAGCAATCAAAACAACTAGGTGACGCAAAAAGAAAGTAACTCAACTTAATTGTACATAAAGCGACTCCTTAACTAGGTAGAGTTGAATTCATTATCTTAAGAAAATCAATATAACTCAAAAGTGTCGTGTTCTCTCCACTTCAATCTATAACTCAAAAGTGTCGTGTTCTCTCCACTAGGTAGAGTTGAATTCATTATCTTAAGAAAATCAATATAACTCAAAAGTGTCGTGTTCTCTCCACTTCAATCTATATGAAATCTGATAAAGAACAAGAAAACAAAGGAAACCTTGATGACATCTTCCACCACAACTCAACAGATAGATACTCTCTTATCTTTACACCTTGAGAGAGAGAGACCAAAAGATTAAATTGCAATTTGAGAGGATTTCATGTTACATGGGGCAGTAATAAAAATAAACCTACCTACCAATACTTCAGTTTCAACGTCTTTCTTCTATTTATTCAGTAATTTAACCCACTAAGGCACAGGTAGAATAAAAGGTATAGCCACGCGAGAAAAAAATATATATAATTTTGCCTCGACTAGTACGGAACAATAAATCAGTAGTACAGAGAATAAAATTGAAGAAGATTAAGAATATCAACTTAAAGCATTAAAATTTAAATGATATGCGTACTGCTAGCCCTGATTCTTTCAAACGGCTAAGAAACAGTGAAAATAGAGCTACTGACGAGAAACGCATCACAAAAATGACAAATGAGAGCTAGAAAACGAACCCATTAGTGAGATTCTCAATTTTACCTTATAAATCACGCTTAAACAAAAAGTTGCATAATAAAGAAGACCCATTTGCAAAGAAAAAGAAGAAGAAGACCCATTTGACGACTGAACAACTTGATAAAGTGGGTAATGTTAGATTCTTTACCTTAATGGGTTTCCTTGGTTGAACCCAAAGCTGGAGTTAACGATCATAGCAACCCAGAAGGCTATAAAGATCACAAGAAAAGCAATATCTCTACATTTCCTGTTGTGCCTAATGATCCCACCCATTTGGGCATTCCCATCGCTTGATGGGTACCTCCCTATCACTGCTCCCAAAGGACCTCTCATTTCGACACCCCCTTACTCTATCAAGCTTCAGAAAAGAGGAAAAACAAAACAAAAATAGACACACACACACAGAGGAAGAGGGGGGTTAGCGTCGCGAAGTGAAGAGTGTAGTAGAGTGGAAGCTTGGATGGTGTGAACCGATAAAGACTCGAGGAAAGGGTTTAGATTTGGAAAATCTTCTTATTAATGTCGTTTTTTGACATCGAAACAAAGACATCATAAGTTTGTGTTTAGAATGTGGGTCTGGTGGCTTAAAATAGATGCGGTTGGGGGTTGGCTCGGCTTGTATTATGGAATCTCGGGCTGAGGATAGATAAATATCACATCTTAATGTAAAACAGAAAGCCAAAAAAATATTCAAATTATTCCCATTTTAAAAAATAAAATAATTCGTTTTCGTAGAAGTTTAGAACGTTGTTAATTGAATTGAGTGACTCAATATATATAATCAAACTAGTTTAAATGAGTAATACATTAATCCAATGTAAAGATTTAGGTCATGTCTGGAAGGTTATCTCAATTCAAAACTTTTCATAATTTTCCTTTTAAATACAAAATACTTTTTGATTTTTAATTTTTAATTTTTTTATCTAATCATTATCTAATTATTATAAATTTTTAGACAAAATATTAAAACAATACAACATTTTCAAGTTTTAAAATAAAAATTATTATTCAAATAATTTTTTATTTTATAATATTATTATTCAATATTTTCTCTTTTATTTTTTAAAATCTAATAAAATATCTTAACTCAATCTATTTTATAAATTATTTTATTACAATTATCATAATTTTTATCTCATCTTATTATTTAAATATGACCTTCAAATTTTTATCTGAATGATATGACTTAGAATGAGATAAAGAACAATATTAAATATTAATGCTAATGTTAATGAATTTTGCTTTCTATATCTGTTTTTCTCATTTTAAATAAGAAAAAAGTAAAACTAGAAAAAAAAATATAAAAATAAGAAAAAGAGTTCGTTCAAGACAAAAATAAAAAGCTGCAAGCTAAGGAATATGGCTTTAAAAGAGCCTTTAAAAGGAGCCGACCATGGAAGGCAAGCCATTATGGGAAGAATCGGTTTAATAATACTATTTATTATATCTTTGCTCTTTTTTCACTTTAAAAAAAAAAAAAAAAACCGCTAATTCCGCCGCTCGGTTCAGCTGATAAAGGTGAGTGAAATGTCATTGTCCTGGTGAGTCGTACATCTTCCATTCTCTCAAAGCCGTTAGATAAATTTAGTGCGTCTATGCTCAACAATTGGCCGGAAGGAACGTATTTAACGAGGTCATATACCTTTCTCTAGATGCCACTTTATGCCGTGCTTTATAATTTCTAAACAACAATATTACGTATGATCTCTATTTTGAAGATTACAATATAAGTTTAAATAATTTTATTTTTATATTTTAAAAAAAAATTATTTTTAAAGTTTTTTAAAATTATAAAAATATCCCGCTTAAATAATATTTTTTTTATTTAATAAATGATTTGTATATATAGTCATCAAATGAGGATTGCAACTAGAATTTCTCATTTCGAATTATCATGATAACTAAGCCATTTGTTCTAAATAAAAAATAATACTAATTATTGCTTTTATATTGTTTTTCTTTTTTTTTTATATATATACTTAATTACAACTTCTAATTGAGAGTCCAATTACATATCAAATGGCACCCAAATTCTCCCCATTTATAATTTTGTCTTTAGAATTTCATGTTCCAATTATATGGGCGAATTTAAAAAGAGATCAACGTAATATGTGGGTCATATTATATGTTTTAAATAATATCATGATCTATTTTTCATGAAAGAATACAGTTATGAATTTAATTCTTGGCACACTCAACATATTATTAAGAATAATTATTTTCATCAATTACTATTCACTATCCCGTGTCCTATATTCTATAAAAAAAAATACTGTCAAGTGTGTGATTGGAGTGAATAGTAACTATATAACAAAATCCTATCATTCGAGTGTCTCAAAAAGATGAATATTTTTATAATTCTTTTCACCGGACTTGAATACAAAACCGTGGCTTATTGAATCGGACATCAGTTTGGGTAGTCAGTCTCAAGTTGAGTAGCAAAATCAGTAGTGGGTTTAAAAGAAAAAGAAAAATAAAAACTGGTCTTTTGTCCATTTCTAGCGTTAAAGGCATAAAGGGGTATGATTCGATTGGGTGTGAGCTCTTTTTGGGTCCCCTGGGCGCGGTGCATCTACTTACAGCCCAAGGCCAGACCAAAACTTTTGTGATTCTTTCTTTTTGGGCTATCAACTAAGAACCATGCCCTAACCCAACCCAATGAGAAAAGCCCCAAAAATAAGACAATCACAAAATGTTTATGTTTTAAATTTTGAATAGTATTTAGATATCGAGATGACATAACATGACATGTTGTAATTTGGATTAACCTGTTTGGAAAAATTAGGGAATATATTTACAAAAGATCGATCACTCCAATTCCAACTCCTGTTTGGATATGATATTCGTGTCAGTCTTGGTGTAGGAGTGATCGATCTATATATGCATATAGATCGCATATAGATCGAGGACTCCTATATATAAATAATTAATTAAGCAATGGCATAGGACTTATACATTCTAGAGGATATCATATACAAAATTCTCTTGAAACTACTGGTGAAATCCCAGGTTAGATTCACTAGCCTCAAAAAATTATGGTCCTCCATGATCAGAACGCTTATGTTCCATTCCAGTCATGACCTCGAGTATTACATAAACATGACTAGCTAGTAGTACTATTTTCGATCATAATGACATGAACAACGATCTCCTTCCACTTTAATTTATTGGTATCCAGGAAGATTAAGGAAAAGTTTCGACCTCTCCGCTGTTGTCGCCTCCGCCACGAGATTTACACCATTACCACTGCCTGCCTTGCCAAACAACATGTACTAAATCATGATCAACGTGATCACAACCAGCATAACATGATCACATAATTCGATCATCATGAGTACGCGGAGTTAAGAATCTCATTCAAGACCAATTGTTATAAAACAATATGTTTTTTTGTTATAAAAAATAAACCTTCAATTTTTCTTGTGATAAAACCTTTCTGTTTTATTGTTATAAAAACATTTTAGTTATCACCCAAACAGAAACTCAAGAATCACAAGGATCGCAGTTTGATACTGACCACAACCAAAGAAACAATACTATTACAAGATATAATCAGATTACAAACAACGAACAATATATAACAATATGAAGCACAAATTAACAAGAACATAAACAGTTATCAAAGAAATCAAGAAATATAAGCTGTAAAGGAAATAAAGGAAAGAACACAACCGATATACGTAGTTCGATCCTAATGGTCTATATCTAAGGCAGGAATAAGCATCAAAGATCTTTATTGATAATCAATACTTCACAGAGAAGCTTCAGTTACAAACCCTCAGTGCCTCACATAAATCACAAGAAATCGCACAGATTTATTTTGTCTAAGAGCAAACCCTAGAAACCCTAATTTCGCCCCCCCTCTCTCTATTCTCTGTTCTCTCTGCCTCTCTTTTCAACTGATATGTATAAAATGAGTCTGTGTTCGGGTTACAACGTATAAGGATGAATATATATGGTACAACAGATGCCACCACGTGTAGAAATCCAATGGCTCAGCACATAACTCCTCAGATTCAAGTCACGGGCTTCTCATGTGCTTATTAACTCTGCCATATTAGCTTCAAGAGACCAAATCGTGCCACATGCTCATCATCCACTTAATCACATAATAAAACACATTAGTAATTAAAAGGCAACAAATAAAATTTATTGACATACATATTACAAAAACCATACAGGGAATTGAGGTGATTGGTTCTTGCAATGGATTAGTATGCTTGAAATGTGATTATATGAGCAATATTATTTTGTGGAACCGATTGATAAGAAAGTCCATGATTCTCCCTAAACCTAGGACTACCGAGTATGATCATGATCAGGATGATGAGCGTTTTACTGCATGTGCGCGGGTGGGGATTCAGCTTCGATTTTCGAACAAATGATTATAAAGTAGTTAAAATTGCAAGTCTCGACAGTCTAGAAGTAATCACACTCAAGGCTGGCTCTTGGAAAAGCATTAATAGAGATCATGAACCAGATGGTACTGTTCGTTTGTTTGGCTAGGTTGGTCCTGGTCAGCCTCGAGCTTTCGTCAATGGCGGCATCCACTGGCTTGCAATATCCTGCATTGACGACCTCCCAAAATGGATCTTGGCGTTCGATATAAGTAACGAAATATTCTGGGAGAATCTAAAGCTACCGCAGTCCATGGAGAATAATAATATTGCACGCGCATAAAACTTGTATATCTCAGTTAATAAAAAGTCACTTGCAGTGTATGAAAACGGAACCCCGTTCTCTGATTCTTCTCTATGGGTGATGGAGGAGTATGGTGTAGCAGAGTCTTGGGTGCCAGTTTTTTGTTTCAGTACTCGACCTTTGACCATATCAAATCCATTGGGTTTTTTACGCAGAGCGGTGAGGTGGTATTGGAAACACTTGGCGGACAGCTACCTACGTACGATCTTAAGAGCATTGGTAATGGTATAGTAAAAGCCAAAATAAAATTTATCTAAAATTATATATTTTGAGGCATTGACATTGAAGATAGAACTCCACGTTAAATTATCTATATATAATTTTAATAATAATAATTTTTTAAAAAATTGTATTATTTTTTAATTATACTTACTATATATTAATTAATAATTAAATTTTTAATTAAATTATTCTTTCTCAACTATTTATTTATTTTCAACCTAATTATCCAAAGGTGTCGAACGAGATCAAATAACCCAAATTCGCATGAAGAGCCAGACGAAGAATGTAATTATTTTGATCTCAACGAAATAAAGCTACAAGAGTAGCATTGGAAAATGGTACTACAAATTATGATTTTTTTCTTAATAAAATATTACTTTGATATGTGAACAGTTTCTCGGCAAGGTTTAGATACACAAATCTATCTCATCTTATATATTTTATCATTTCAATTTTCTCAAATTTTCATACAAAAATATAATAAATAATTAAATTTTTTCAAATTTTAAAATAAAAATAATACTACGAAATTATATTTAACAATATTTTATTCAACTTTCAACAAAATATCTCATCTCATCTCATTTGAACTCCCTATCTAAACCCACTCGACTTTATTTTTTACATTACTATAAATCATAGTCTCACTTAAAAAGTTTAGCTATTCCAATGCAAATGACTTGACAAAAAAATTAGCATTTTTAGCATGGCCAGTTCTCTAAGGTCTCATTTGGATATGTAGTTCAGATAAAATGAGATGAGATGTTTTGTTGAAACTTGAATAAAATATTGTTATAATATAAATTTTTAAATATTTTTTTTGAATTTGAAAATTTTAAATTTTTTATTATATTTTGTATAGAATTTTAAAAAATTTATAAAAATAAGATAAGATGAAAAAATTTGATTTTGTGTAACAAAATAAGCCCGAACAAAAGTTTTAAGATTCACAAAGTCAGGTGTAGTGGTTTTTTTTTTTTTTTCCTGAGCAAGCAAACTTCATTAAAATAAAATATGATACATGTTAGAAGGGGTGAGGTTCCCCAACAAAATATCCCAAAATAACAAACACAGTGTAAATGTGGTAAAAAAAGAAAAAAAAAAGGGGTTATGAGACCAATTTCTTGGTCTCTACCCAAGCCCTACTAAGAGGGAACCATGTTAAAAGACGTTTTGAAGATAAGCCATCGTTGGAAGCAGTGCAAGTGGATGTATTATAGTTGACAGTTTTGAGGTATTTGTTGGTAAGGTCCTTAGTCTCTCTCACGAGATCATCGGTTAAGGAAAACAATAATCCAGGTAGACCGGTAGGGAAAGAGCATATCTGCAACGGAGGAATAGTTAATCCACGCCTCTAGAGTGGCACGTGAGGACCACGCACCGGTGGAACGGAGAAGGCGCCTGGCCAATTTGAAAGATCGGAGGGTGGGGAGTCTGTTGGTGAGGCGCGTGTAGCAGGCAGAGTTGTCAGAGTGCGGCGGCGCATGAAGACCATGCATGGAAACAAACTGTGTAAGGGTCACACGCTGACATATTAGGCGTGGTTCCACATCATCCCAGTAGATCGATGAGAGAGAAATGTTGTGGTAGAGCGCGTGTCAACGGTTCATGACTGGAGTATAGCAGGTCTGAAAAAATTCATGCCGATGGAAAAACATTACCGTAAAAACATATTTACAAATAGTTAATAGAAAGGAACAGGAAAACGAAAAGAAAAGGAAGAGGACGGCACTTGGAGGGATTAGTTTTTTTCCTAGAAAGAAAGCAGAGCTTTTCTGTCTAACTCCGCGACGGCGGCAACTCTATATTTTTTTTCCAGGTGTAGTGGTTTCGGTCGTCTATTCTATTGTAATTACGTGGAGAGCCTAGCATTACTCCACACACACCAAAGAAAATCTTGCAAGAACAGACGATCAGACCGCATATTCAATTAATTATTGATCATGCACGCATGTTTCTGATTGATGAGATGTCTGCACTATATTTACTAGAAAAATATTGATGAGGTGATTGGTTTATTTTTTTCAAAATTTTTTAATTTATTTTATTTTATCTTATATAATTATTATAATTTTTTTAAATTTTTACATAAAATAAAATAAATAATTTAACATTTTTAATTATTACATAAAATAAAATAAACACTTCAATTTTTTCAAATCTTAAAAAAAAATATTAAAAACATATTTTTATATAATATTTTATTTAATTTTTAATTTTTATTTCAATTTATTTAATTTTATTTTTAAAAACCATTATTTAATTGGATAAGGTCTGTGCGTTAGTACTCTGTAAAAAGGGGCATTTTTAAAGATCAGAAATGATTAACACAAACAAAAAAAAAAAAAAAAAGAGAAATGATTAACACAATTTTGCACAATTCTAGACGCCAACACATGTCCGTCTCACGCGGCGAGGAGGTGGACCATGCCGACAAACTTGTCGGGTTGGACCGATAATTTTTGTGTTTATTTTTAAAAAAATAAACGACTCTGCCGTCAATAGAAGTTTTCTGTTTATGGGAACCAACAAAAGATAACGGCTAGAACCGCCGTCTTAACTTCCGTTTAAAACGACCCTGCCGCCCCTCACTCTACCGCTTGCCGCGTGGACTGTTAAATCAGTGCCACGTAGCTGTTCTACCTTTCTTCGCAAAAAAAAACTGCAATTATTCATTCCTGCAGGCCCCACATTTCCCGCGGCTGGGCGGCGGGGCTATTCTTGTCCTTTTCTCGTGTGTGCCGGAGAAAAGCGGTCAAATCCCTTTGACGGAGCCGAATATTTCTTGGCTCGATAGGCGGGAATAGACGCTCCGGTACAATATTTTTTTTTGAAATGACATTTGAGTCAAATATATATTTTGGGATCTATCTTGACTCATTTTATTTCATCACATTTAATTATTATAATTTTTTTAAAATTTTTATATAAAATAAATAATTTAATTTTTTTAATTTAAAAATAAAAATAATATTAAAAAATATATTTTAATAAAATCTTATCTAATTTTTAATTTTAATCTAAATTCATCTCATCTACAAAAATAAATGAAACAAAACTTGCACAATTCTTAAAAAAAAAGGTAGAATATATAATACATATAAAAAAACTAAATTTTTAATAATAAATTTTAATTTTTCAAAATAATTACATAATGCATGCATACTCTACAACTATATATAATATTATTCTATTTTTTTCATTACCATTCATTCATTCGTGATCATTTTATAATGAGTAATGCTACATATAGTCGTGAGTGTGCAAATACCGTACAGTCGCTTTGAAAAAGAGCGAGATCTATTGTTAAAAAATTAATTTTTTTTCATGTGAATCTCATATTTATTTATTTTTTTCAAAGTGACTGTACAGCACTTGTACACTCACGACTGCAAATATCATTTTTCTTTTATAATATATAAAAATTATGAACGCAGTAAATATCAACCGAAATTCGTTATATCATCTATATAAAGAGGTGTTCATGTATTATATTTTTTTTTTCCTAGTATAACGAGCAAATAGTTTAATTATATATACTAACTTTAAAATCATATTGTAATTTTAGATAACTTATTGCCTTATTGCAGAACACATTACTTATGAAAAATTATTAATGTATTCAAAATTTTATAAAATGTGATTTATAAATTAATGTGAGATATTATGTTATATTTTATTATAAAGCAGATATTAATTTTTAAATTTAATTTTTAAAATATCTAAAAGGTTTATATATATATTTTTTATATAAGTTGTACATCGTGATAGATTTAGGCAACGTTTATATAGGAAAGTGTTGTATCTCATTTTATCTCGTCTACCAATATAATTTTTTTAAATTTTTATATAAAATATAATAAATAATTTAATTTTTAACTCTCTTCACAATTCATCGTATTTTAATTCAGTCGGCACCTTAATCGTTAGGTCAGGATTATAAAAAAAAGTAGCTGTAAATAAATTTATTTTATATTAAAATTCTTTTGAATCACCTCATCCATGCTGCCTATACTGTGCACAACAATCGCCCAAAAGGAGCGTAACTTTAATCACTCCTACCCCCTTCCCACGTCCCCTATAAAATGCCACCTTCGAACCCTCCCATCCTCAAAACATCCATGGTCTCCCCCGTTCCAAACTCCATATACCACCCAACGTAACTAACCCATAGGACCCAAATGGCTCCAAGAAACGGATCCAGTTCAGTTAACCAGGATTCCAGCTCCAAGGAGATTCGTTTCAGAGGGGTGAGGAAGCGACCATGGGGTCGCTACGCCGCCGAGATCCGGGACCCGGGTAAGAAGACACGCGTCTGGCTCGGCACTTTCGACACTGCCGAGGAAGCAGCACGTGCCTACGACGCCGCTGCCCGCGAGTTCCGAGGCGTTAAGGCGAAGACCAACTTCCCCAACCCCTCCTCCGACCTCACCTCCCTCAGCCATCCCCACAACAATAACAACAACAATACTCGCAGCCCAAGCCAGAGCAGCACCGTCGACTCCTCGTCCCCACCACCGCCGCCCCTCGACCTCACTCTGGGAGGCGCGGTCCATTTTCCCTCCGGCTCGGCTCAGTTCCCGGCCAGCGGTGCGGTCGCTTTTCCCCTCGTTACGGCTGTGCGTCCAGTCTACTTCTTCAACCCAGTCGCTAATATGAGCGGGAATCACCGCGACTTGTGCAGGTTCGATCGGGCAGAGACGGATTTCAACCAAATCGCGGGCGGTGGGGCCCACAGCGACTCCGATTCATCTTCCGTCGTCGATTTTGATCATCCTCCCACCCATAGACTGCTCGACCTTGACCTCAACCTTCCTCCGCCGGAGGTTGCCTGATTTGGCCAAATTTTCTTGATCGCCGGCGAAGATCCGAGTTTTCCTGTCGTTTAGCTTCAGTGTTGGCATTTGTTTCTACGCGTTTTTACTTATTTTTGTTTCCGATCGCGAGATGGCAAGTAGATCTCGTTAGATAAAGAGAGCGCTAGCTGACATGTTGTATGGATTCGCTGATGATTGTGATCCGTATATGTACATAGATAACCAATCCCTCCGTATTTTTGCAACTGAGAAATCTGTGATAGAGTTCTCATGGTTGTTCTGCAATTTATTATTGTTATTAGTTATATGTTCGATCTTTGTAGAAGAATGAAAATCAACGATGTTCTTGTTCCATTTTCTCCTCTCTCTTCCTTGTTTGGTTATTCTACTCGAGTAGTTGACGTTCTTGTTTTCCAGCTCCCAAACAACTGTCAAATCGAAGCATTTCTAGGGGGGAAGACCTTTTTTCTGTTGGCTCTCATTTTCCTTCTAACCAAACACGGTCTTCTTTTTTTTGGTTTTTGCACGTTAATATATTCTTATTGAAGATAGAACAGACATGTCGGCGGCAGGTTGCGTCTTTGCTAAGCTCCAGTCGTGTGGTTTTTATTTTTTTGGATGGATTACGATTAGGAAAATCTCGATGCTTGCGACACCTGTTAGGCCCCACAAATGTACGGAAACCCGCACTGAAGGGCTGTTTTTTATTTTAAAAAAGTTTTTTCTTTATTTTAAGAAAAAAATTGAGGTCTGAACAAAAGCTGTGAACACACGGAGGCGGAGCGGCTTCATGATGAGAAACATGGGGCTCCCTCGTGATTCACGTATCTGTTTGTCCTCTTGGGCGGGGATCTCGACGAGACTAGTCTAATCAACGGGTGAGAGTGCGACAGCTGGGACCACGAAGACTCGGTCTGGTTTCTTTTTTCTTTTTTCTTTTTTTTTTTCGGGTGCGTGCACATATCTCTTTTTTATTTATCGTTATTATTGGGCGGCGAAACAGCTGGTTTATTTAATTTCAGCGACTGAATCAGACTCGGGCGGGTCTAGAGGCGGGCCCCGGTCTGGAGTAAATCCGTGTTGACGAGGTACATGTCGGGATTCGAGTTGTCATCACGTGGACCTGCACCGTCCGTTAATTATGGGGTTTTTTTTTTTATTCTTTTCTTTTCTTTTGGGCAACAGATGATATGAGACAGTAGTGGGAAATAAGGCAAGGGAGAAAAACCGTGCCAACAAGTAACTACGTTTTGGTGAGTAAAAGTAAATAACGAAGAAAAATTATATTATTGTATAAATAAACTACTGTAGAATATTATTAGTATTTACATAATATAATTTAATTAGATTGAGAGATGAGATGAGATGAGATGAGATGAGATTTGTGTGTTGAAATTTATGAATAATAATAAGATGATCTTAACTCATCTCTCAATCTAAACTGACTCTAAGTAATGTGAAATATGTATTTAACAAACTGACCTGCTTGATAATATAATAACTCAACAATAGAAAGTGAGATCGTGAACTCGTGGACCTTGTTGAAGAAAGAAAAATATAAATCAAGGAGAAAGAAGAAATAAAATGCTAAAAATAAAAGTTGTAACAAATATACGATGCTAATGAGTTCTTACATATCTAAAACAAATTCATACGCGAGTACCAAAGTCGTATATAGAAGAGGCCGTACGGATTAAGTTTTTATGACAGCCATTATAGATAGTAGCCTACCTCGATCGGTAATTCTCATGTAATATAGGTAGTTTCAATTTGATTGCGGTTATAACTCAACTGTTCAGTCTACATAACATAGTCAAGTGAATGCATGTTTTGTGACAACCCAATCTCCATGCTATTAACTTTATCCAGCTATGAGAGTCTCTCGATTACCTCACGTTTGCACCATATATATATATATATATGTATGTATGTATGTATGTATGTATAGAAAGAGACACACGCACATACATATGCATATATATATCCCTATATAATAATCCACATGGCTACAAATTTATACGCATATAGTTTTATAATCATGGGCATGCAAAGCTCCTTTAAACAATTTTAATAGCATGACATTGTTGACCGTTTCTCAAGGAGACGTATGTGAGAATGAGTCTATCACTTAAGAGTCTTTAAAATGGTCTAACACTCTTCTATCACGTTGATAATTGATCCCATGAATATAGGATCACGTGGGACACGTAAACACTGAAGTTTGATAGAGGCTTCGGCTATAAATACAGTGTTTGGTCCCCATACTCACTCACTCAATTCACTTCGATATTACACCATCTAAATAGAGTGGAGAATAGTTTGGAAGTGCCAAACACAGATAGAAATACAGCAAAACAGTGAATAGTATCAATAGCCGGAGGTATTTATTTCTTGGCATTAAAACCTATCAATTCTTGTTTCTAAAGTGTAATTCCGCATTCTAGAATTATTTTTAGTCTAACAGTTGGTATCAGAGCAAGGTTTACCTCTGCCTTGATGTTTAAAATCAAAATTCGGTTCATCTCTGTTTTTTGGCCGAAATTTTTCAAAATTTTTAAGTTTTGATTTTTAGATGGTTTTGACTTGAAAAAAGTTTAGAAATAATTTAGAAATAGTTTTTCTAAACTTTCTATGCTTAAAAATGTGATTTTTGAGGTGAAAAATGGTTTGAAAATCTTGTTTCTGCATGCTGTCAGGAGTCTGTATCCCGTATAATGATAAACGATACGTCATTTTCAATTTGATAAAAACGACATGTCGTTTTGTTTGAAGCAATTTTATCCAGTATAATGATAAACGACACGTCGTTTTTAATTTGATGAAAACGACATGTCGTTTTGTTCAGAAGCCATTTAACCAGTACGATACTAAACGATACATCGTTTATAAGGTTGACAAAAATGACATGTCGTTTACATGGCTTTTTTTGTTTTAAATAATATGGAAAACGACACGTTGTTTATATGGGCCTGTTTAAAAAAAAAAAAAAAAAATTCTCTTCCACTTTTATTTAGATAACTTGAAAAGTGGGTTTTTTTGGGGTCATGCCCTTTATGCTTATATTTTTTTTTTTTAATTATATACAATTTGGATAATTGTAGTGTAAATTTGTTTATTCTGCTCATATTTAGTTTGCATGAATTGATTAATTTTGCTTTATATTAATACATGCAATTTTTGGATGAGTATATAGTTTATAACATGAAATTAAATGTTATGCAGTTTTTATTATGCATTTTTTATGCTTATATTATGAATATTTTGTGCATAATAATAACATGTTAGTATTAGTTAAAATTATGTAATTCATAATATTAAGCTAGTCTTATGCAATTTGAATGTCTAGTGATCCATATAATTTTATGTTAATTAGAGAATAGCCACAGCATCTTTAATTAAGTAAAATTATTATGATTGATTAGGATCACATAAAGAATATTAGACATTAATTGTAATTAATTATACTTAATATAATAAATTTTATCCCACAGGAATTTTTATTATATTTATATTATTAATTAGGATAAAATATCAAGTTATTCATAAATTACCCACAGGAATTATGAATTAAGTAAATAATTTGATAGTTTTATCATAAAAGTCTAAGATAGAATATACATCAAATTATAATATACCCTTTAGAATTATGAATTAAGTAAATAATTTGATAAAATTCTATCATATATATTAATTGGATTTACTTGAATTAAAATTTAGCCCACAGGCAATTTTATGTCATTAGATTCAATTTTTAAAGCATGATTTACATTGGTAACATATGAATATTTATTTAGACCTCAATTTTAACATAAGCATGTAATCTATATGCAATTACACAACCTACAAATTTCTCTGATATTCGTTATGATATCCCTGAACTTAAGGGAGATAATTACAAAGTCTAAAAGGAGAGAGTTCTTCTTCATTTAGGATGGATGGACATAGACTATGTTATTAGGAAAGACGAACCACCAGCACTGACTGATACCAGCAATGCAGCAGCCATCGTACTTTATGAGCGATGAGAGCGATCTAATCGCCTCAGCATGATGTTCATTAAGACTATAATTTCTGCTGGTATTCGTGCTTCTGTCGATCAGCATGAAAAGGTCCGAGACTTGCTAAAGGCCATTGATGAATAATTTGTCATTTCAGACAAGGCACTAGAAAGCACCCTAATCATGAAGTTCACATCCCTAAGGCTCACCAGTGTGAAAGGAGTGCGTGAGCACATCATGCAAATGAGGGACAATGTGGCTCAATTGAAGAAACTCGAGGTTGAAATGTCAGAGCCATTCCTGGTGCACTACATCTTGAACACCCTCCCGCATCAATATGAACCCTTCAAAATCTCATACAACACACATAAGGATAAATGGTCAATTAATGAACTCACGACCATGTGTGTTCAAGGGGAAGGGAGACTGATGATGGAACAAGGTGAAAGTGCAATGCTGGCAACGCATGGAAGGGGCAAATCTCAAGCCAAACTGAAAGGAAAAGACAAAATACCTCCCCAATGTGGTATTAAGAAAGATTCCAAGTGTTTTTTCTGTAAAAAGAAAGGACACATGAAGAATGAATGCTCCAAATTCTAGAAATGGCTTGCAGACAAAGGTAATCCAACCTCACTTGTTTGTTATGAATCTAATATGGTTAATGTCAATATTAACACATGGTGGATTGATTCTGGATCAACAATCCACATTTCAAATTCTTTGCAGGGTTTGCAAAACCTAAGAAAGCCAGTGAGAAGTGAGCGAAGCATCTTATCAGGAAACAAGATGGGCTCGCACGTGGAAGCTGTAAGAACTTGCTATTTAATTTTATCTAGTGGTTTTGTTTTAAAGTTGGAAAAGACCTTTTATGTTCCAAGTTTCTCTACAACTTGATTTCAGTTTCAAGACTAGTACCTTTTGAATATTCCTTTAATTTTTCAAATTCAACATTCAGTTTATTTTATAAATCTGATTGTGTTGGGAATGGTATTTTGTCTGATGGTCTCTACTGCATTAATTTACAAAACAATACCACTTATGATTCAATGCATGTTCACACTGACACTAAAAGATGTGTTATTAATGATGATTCCTCTAAATTATGGCACCGGAGATTAGGTCATATCTCCATAGATAGAATTAAAAGATTAGTAAATGAATGGGTACTTAATACTCTGGATTTTACTGATTTTGAGACTTGTGTGGACTGCATAAAAGAAAAGCAGATCAACAAGTCAAAGAAAGGTGCCAATAGGAGTTCAAAAATATTAGAGATCATACATACTGATATATGTAGTCCAGACATGGACTCACATGGTCAGAAATACTTCATCTCTTTTATAGATGATTACTCACGATATATGTATCTCTACATGCTTCATGACAAGAACGAAACATTAGATGCCTTTAAAATCTTTAAGGCTGAAGTAGAGAAACAATGCGATAAGCAAATTAAGATCGTGAGATCAGATAGAGGTGGAGAATATTATGGTAGATATACAGAGAATGGACAAGCACCTGGGTCATTTGCAAAGTTCTTCAAGAGCATGAGATTGTTGCACAGTACATCATGCCTGGTTCACCGGACCAGAATGGTGTAGTAGAAAGAAGAAACCGAACATTATTGGACATGGTGCGGAGTATGCTTAGCAGCTTCAATCTTCCTAAATCATTGTGGGCTGAAACACTAAGACTATAGTGTATATATTAAACCGAGTTCCAACCAAGACTGTTCCTAAAACGCCATTTGAATTATGGAAAGGTTGGAAACCGAGTTTGCGACATGTGCGCGTTTGGAGATGCCCGTCTGAGGTGAGGATTTATAATCCACAAGAGAAGAAAGTAGACCCAAGGACCATTAGTGGGTATTTCATTGGATATGCTGAAAGGTCTAAGGGTTATAGATTTTATTGTCCATCTTACAGCACTAGGATTGTGGAATCAATAAATACAAAGTTTCTTGAAAATGACTTGATCAGTGGGAGTGATCAAACCAGGAACATAGTTTCTGAGAATGATCATTCAGAATCTCAACCTTCTACCTCAAGTGATAGAATGATTATTGTTTACAATACCCCTCAAGTACAAACTGGTGTTGAACAACCAATCATTGACATTCCACAAGCTGCTGATGATGTTTTAGTAGATCAAGTAGTTCAAGAGTTGCCAACAACTTTTGAACAACAAGTTGAACCACATACTTCTCATGAAAATGATGGTGCAACATTCAAAAGATCTCTTAGAGTAAGGAGATCAGCAATTCCTAGTGATTATGTTGTGTATCTGCAAGAATCTGACTATAACATTGGAGCCGAAAATGATCCCGAGTTCTTTTCACAAGCCATGAGTTGCAAAAAATCATAATTATGGTACAATGCCATGAAGGAAGAGATGAATTCTATGAAGAGTAATGAAGTCTGAGATCTTGTTGAGTTGCCTAATGGTGTAAAAGCCATTGGATGTAAATGGGTCTTTAAAACTAAAAAAGACTCATTGGGCAACATTACGAGATACAAGGCGAGACTCATTGCTAAATGATTCACTCAGAAAGAAGGAATCGATTACACGAAAACTTTCTCTCCTGTATCTAAGAAATATTCATTGCGTGTTATTTTGGCATTAGTAACCCATATTTACTTAGAGTTGCAACAAATGGATGTGAAAACAATATTTCTTAATGGAGATCTAGAGGAAGAGGTTTACATGAAACAACCTGAAGGATTCCACTCTAGTGATGGTGATCAATTGGTTTGCAAGCTCAAGAAATCCATATACGGTTTAAAACAAGCATATCGACAATGGTATTTGAAATTCCATAATTTAATTTCTTCATTCGGTTTTGTAGAAAACGTTATAGATCAATGTATATACCAGAAGGTCAATGGGAGTAAAATATGTTTTCTTGTTTTATATGTGGATGACATTTTGCTAGCAACCAATGATAAGGGTTTGCTGCATGAGATGAAACAATTCATTTCCAAAACTTTTGATATGAAGGATATGGGTGAGGCATCTTATGTCATTGACATTAAGATCCATAGAGACAGATTTCAAGGAATCTTGGGTTTGTCTCAGGAAACCTACATTAATAAAGTTTTAGAGAGATACCGGATGAAGGATTGTTCACCAAGTGTAGCTCCCATTGTGAAGGGTGATAGGTTCAATTTGAACCAATGCCCAAGGAACGACCTCGAGAGGGAACAAATGAAGAACATTCCATATGCTTCTGCTGTCGGAAGCCTAATGTATGCTCAGGTCTGTACAAGACCTGACATTGCATTTGCTGTAGGAATGTTGGGACGATATCAAAGTGATCCAGGTTTAGACCACTGGAGAGCTGCAAAGAAAGTAATGAGGTGCCTTCAAGGAACCAAAGAATACATGCTTATGTATAGACGAACGGATAATCTAGAAGTAATTGGCTACTCAGATTCTGACTTTGCTGGCTGTATTGATTCACTCAAATCAACATAAGAATACATATTTTTGATGGCCGGTGGAGCTATATCATAGAGGAGTGACAAACAGACTTTGACTGCCACTTCTATTATGGAAGCCGAGTTCGTCTCTTGTTTTGAGGCTACTTCACATAATGTATGGCTTAAGAGTTTCATTTTTGAGCTTAGAATTATGGATTCGATCTCTAGGCCATTGAGAATGTATTGCGACAATTCAACTGCTGTTTTTATGGCTAAAAACAACAAAAGTAGGAGTCGGAGTAAACACATCGACATTAAATATTTAACCATAAAGGAACGTGTTAAAGAAAATAAAGTGGTCATTGAGCACGTAAGCACTGAACTAATGATCGCTGATCTTTTAACTAAGGGCATGCCACCGTTGAAATTCAAGGATCATGTAGTGAACATGGGACTTGGTTCCATTATATAATTTTTCATTGTATGAACAATGTTATTTTAATGAAATTCATAAATATTTTGATGTTATTTCTCATATTGATGTGCATCTTAATTTAAATTTTGAGAAAAATTTATCTATGTTGGACCAAAAATAAACATATGGTTTATTCATTAAGAAATTGTTCCCACATAAATTATAATGTTTAAAGAATAAATACATAGTAATACATGGAAGGTAATACTCGTCATTAGAGGACCTATCGCCATGATTCATGTATTTATTACTTAAATGGAGATTATCGATGGGTTTAAGATGAAATCTTTGATTAGGAGTGTGGACCAAGTGAGAGAATGTTGACCGTTTCTCACGGAGACGTCCGTGAGAACGAGTCTATCACTTAAGAGTCCTTGAAGTGGTCCAACACTCTTCCATCACGTTGATAATTGATTCCATGAAAATGGGATCACGTGGGACACGTAAACACCGAAGTTTGATGGAGGCTTCGGCTATAAATATAGTGTTCGGTCCCCAGACTCACTCACTCAATTCCCTTCGGTATTACACCATCTAAATAGAGTGGAGAATAGTTTGGAAGTGCCAAACACAGAGAGAAACACAGCAAAACAGTGAATAATATCAATAGCTGGAGGTATTTATTTCTTGGCATTAAAACCTATCAATTATTGTTTCTAAAGTGTAATTCCGTATTCTATAATTGTTTTTAGTCTAACAGACATGTCATTTCATTATAAGATAGGAAAATCTTGCTTATCTACGTTTAGTGAGTAGTTAATGATTTTTTGTAATTTGTTGGACCATTAGGGGTTCTAACCCCTTTTAAAAAATTGCAGTGCTTGGTCTTGATAGATAATCATATAAAATCAATTTTTAAATTTTTAATGGAAAGAATAGTTAAATACATATTTTTTTTTCTCAATTTTTTTTACCATCCCGGTCACCATGTTTTAAGTCATGAGAATTGCCAAGTTTATAAATAAAATTACACATAAAATAATTACATGACATGATTTGATATGTTCTATCTAATTTATAGTAAAAAAAGCTTTGCAATTGAACTACTACTACAATTTGCTTTGCCACTTTGTCCATGAACAGTTTTACATAATTATGTGCTCTTCTTTATAACCCTCATATATTAAACGATTTAGGGGATGTATTCAGATTAGATGAAGAACTACTTTGTACTGGTCAGATGAGATGAGATGAGATAAAATGAGTCGAGATTAAAATTAAAAGTTGAAGAAAATATTATTAGAATATATATTTTTAATATTATTTTTATTTTAAAAATTGAAAAAATTAAATTATTTATTTTATTTTATATAAAAATTTTAAAAAATTATAATAATTAAATGAGATGAATTTAAAAGAATTATAAAAATAAAGTAGACCTAAGCAATGAATGATTTCTCAGGCCTTATAATATGGACTTGTAGTGCATTTGGGCTCCCATACCTTGGATCCAAAACTTGGGTACAAATTTTCCTATTTTATAAAATATGTTCTAATGTTGCAAAAAGCATATAGTGTTTCGCTTTTTTTTTTTCCTTTCTAAAAGAATATAAAAAGCATGCTGTTTTCAAGACAGAAAATATATTAATTGTAACAGAATAAAATAAAAAGTTAGATAAAGTTTCAAAATTTCTTTGTGAGATAAGATAAAGTTTCAAAATTGAATGGAATAAAAGGAATTAAAAAGTGTTTTGTCACGAAGCCCCGATGCTTAAAAACAGATGACACGTGAGGGAGTGGGGGCAGACATGCATTTTACACATTTGGCGCTACGAAACTGCGTTTGATGCTTCGGTCTAATCCAATCTCTCTCTCTCTCTTCTCTCTCTCTCTAACAAATTACTGGTTTTGCAACTTACTAGAGGTGGATAGCAGGTAAAAAGGTCAGAAGAAGGAAGACGACGGGGAGGTAGATATGGGAAGGGTATTTGTGGTGGAGCTAGAGGGAAGGTCATACAGATGCAAGTTCTGCAAGACCCACTTGGCTCTCGCAGACGATCTTGTCTCTCGGGTACTTCTGTTCTCTTCCTGATCCTCCTTCTCACCATTCTAAAGATGGCTGTTTAGTTAACAAAATCAAATTATCTATCTTATCTAATCTTATAATTATTACGATATTTTTAAATTTTTATTTAAAATATAATAAATAATTCATTATTTTCATATTATAAAATAAAAATTATATTAAAAAATTATATTTTAACAATATTTTATAACTTTCAACAAAACTTTTCGACTCATCGTAATCACGTAACCAAACGAGTACTTAAAAGTGAGTCAAAAGTGAATGTTTTCTTTGTTTCCAATTTCTGGTAATCAGGCCTCGTTTATTTTTATGGAAAAGTGATAAGGTGAGATGAGTTGAGATTAAAATTTAAAATTAAAAAAAATATTATTAAAATATATAATTTTAATATTATTTTTGTTTTAGAATTTAAAAAAATTGAATTGCTTATTTTATTTTGTACGAGAATTTAAAAAAATTATAATAATTAGATGAAATGAGATGAGATGAGTTGAGAAATTTTCTGAAAAGAAATGAGTTCTAAGAATCATAGAAATATGTAATAGTTTCTTTTGCTTGTAAATTAATCCCGGGATTATGTGTGGTGCACTTGTTACTGGATACTTATATACTATCAAGTTTATACGCCATTTTTCTTCAGGCTATGTTGATGGCAATATGTGAAGAATTACTCTTTTTTCTATATCCTGGATCCTCAATATATATGGGTATTGAATGCGATATATGGGAATAGATAAGTTGTCTCGTGTCCATAATTTAACATTACATATAGTTTGGTACTGGTTACTCTTGATGTGGTTAAAAAAGAAGTGTGTCAATGATGATGCTCTGCGAGTTTTCCTGAGTGAATAATTCTAGGAAATTCAGGTTGTGGCCAAGGTTTCGTCGAAGCGGATGTACGCCGCCAACCTATTGCTGTCTGCCCTCTTAGGTTCTGTCATTTCACCTGACCAGTGCATGGAGATCTAGGATACTTGAACCTGGATTAAATGGTGCATCAGATAGTCAAGTTGTTCCCGTGGCTACATGGAGTATAACATACTACAAAAAGACATTTATTGTTGTCTATGACTCTATTTAGTATTTACTACAAATAGAAGCTGTTTCATGCTTTGGAAGACAATTTTTGAGTCTATTTGTCACCTACATGAACAACATGGTATAAGTTTATATCTGTTTATAACTAATTACAACACGGGGCTGAACTTCAGCTTAAGAACTTTGGCAGTCGGGTTAACTCTTACTTTTCTGGATGTCTTGTAATTTCAGCTCTGACATCGAATTTTCGGGAAGTGTTCTCTACTATACTCTGCATGTTCTGAGATTGCAACACTTCATATCATCATATTTGATGAATTTTCTTACTTATTGAAAGGATAAATATCAATTGAGCCTCTTAGGGGAACAACTTGCAGTCCATTTGATCTTTTCAATTGCATGTCTTTTCTAAATAAGGATGTCACTCGCCCAGTATTTATATTGGGAATGCTTAGCAGCATGATAAACTCTTTTTGGTCTGATTTTCACCTTGTCTTTTGGTCAGGCTTTTCATTGCCTTCGGGGAAAAGCATACCTCTTCAATAATGCGTGAGTTCCTTTTTTTTTAAAGGACTACAAGTACTGGAATATGATTTTGTAGGAATTATTGTATGCTTACTGTGTTTTCTTTTGGAAAATTAAAAACCGAATCATAGTTGAGTTCTATATATGTTCCTTTTATCTAAACGTATTTCCCAACAAAAGCAAAATTAGATGTTTCTACTACTACCCATTTCTCTCCCTAACAATGTCTTTAATGTACTCCCTAACAATGTGGTTGAGAGTTTTTATTATACTCTCAGCATTCCTGTACAATGTCTTTTCTTGTTTTTAATGGGAAGGCAAAGCAAAACTATTTCTTCTTTTCTCACACAACTAGAAGGAAGTGACTACTGCTCACTTTATCTGATTGAAAACTGCTTTTCTTGCATTAAGCTTGTAACTGGAACTAATATTAGATACAAGGGAAATGCTTTGTTTTCCCTTTCAAATTGATATTCCAACGTTAAATTGATTCACGTATTTGTCTTGATTTACGATCCAGGGTGAACCTCGTAGTTGGAGCATTAGAGGAGAGGTTGATGCTTTCGGGATTGCATACTGTGGCGGATATATTTTGCTGCTGTTGTGGACAGATTGTTGGATGGAAATACGTACTATCTCTCTTTCTCCCCTTCCCTTTGTGGCACACATCTACAAACAGAAATTCTTAATTTAGCAAAGCTGAATGAGGGGTTGCCAACTTTTCTAACCTCTACTGCATTTTTTGCACCTAGGAGGCTGCACATGAGAGGAGCCAGAAGTATAAAGAAGGGAAGTATGTTCTTGAAAGGTGTAATCCTCATTTCTTCTCTTTCCTTCTATACCTCCTGCTGGCATTGAGCGGACTATGTTTTTACTTACTATAAAATCCCATATACATATCCATTAACAGAAGGATCTTATATGTCCATTAACAGAGGGAGGATCGTGGATGAAGCTGACTTTTCTACCGAATTCTATATTGATACTCGCCCAAGCATGAGTGATGCTGAAGACCTTTAGGATCCTACTCCATTTGTTCAAATATTTTAGTAGACATTTTACACAATTGAGAAGAGATTTACGGCTTATGTACGGAATTATATAATAATCATACTGTCTTATTTTTGCGATCATTAGGGAACATATTCATTCCTTTTAGATTGTACTACTCTGAATGCTAATGTACTCTTGAGTTGCATGGACTGTTACTCAACCAAGACATCTCCATGATCTGAATATGTTGTGATCTGATCTGTGCTAGACGTTGTAAATAGACAAGAGGTTCTTTTGCAACAATGACATTCTTAAAGGTTCCCAAAGCTTCTGTTTTCTCGTCTTAAATGACTCAAATTTCAGTTCCCATTTTTGTGGTTTATATGAGTACAGGTTTGCAATTTGAAAGGGGGGTAATTTTTTACGAATTCTATTTTAAATTGAAGGGGCTTATTTTAAAATTTGATATTTAAATAATTTCTTTTAAATAGGTTTTAGATAAGTGCCTTTCATTATTTCAATATATATCCTCTTATTATTGGGATGTTAAATAATTAAAAAAATATTTATACTTATTTTCAAATCATTTAATATCACGAAACAGATGATGTTCCATAAAGAGAAAATGATAAATAATATTTTTTTATCATCTTTTTGACTATCATCTTTCTTCCATTTTATGTGGAATAAAATGATTGTATATATTTATTAGAGGAGTACTATATCAGTATATCTACGAAAGAATTACTCAAATGTAATTTTATAAATTGATATAATTTTATATGATCCAGTAGATTTATTTTACAATAAAAATAATTTTATAATTTGACGAACTATATCAACTTACATCAGTTTGTGAAATTATTTTTATGTAATCTCTTTGTGACCTAAGTATTTTTCTATTTTTATTATATTTCATTTGATGCTAGATCAATATCACGTGGTAAATCCTGTTTAAAAAAAATCACATGATAAAAAATGATAAATAATTTTGTAATGAATAATTAATTACTCAAAATAAATATGTATATATATATATATATATACACGCACAAAGATAGGTGCTTTTGTGAAGAAGGTGCAAAGAGGTTGGCCTGTTTGGCAATTGGCCCCGCTCGCTTGTTGGGTACCATATTCTTGTTTCATGGTAGTCGATCAAAGATTAAAGAGTGGAGTCAGAGAAGCAAAGGGGGTTTTGGTCTAACAGAGCGCAAAGCAGGACTGCTTTCAATTTTATTTCGATCACAATTCTCCGAGGATCTACCACCGTTTGGTTTTTCTTTCTTCTTCTTTTTTCTTCTGTTATATTCAATTTTGATTGTTGCAGGTAACCCAGATGGGAAAATCCTCTTCTCATAAGAAAAAACGATCCAGGAAGAATTCCTCTCAGGTAATCTCTCTCTTGTGTGTATATATATGTTGGGTGTGAAACGCCTGTGTTTTAGATTTTTCTGTTCCCCTTTCCTTTTTTCGAACTGTAAAAGACTAACCGTTTGTTTGGTTGCTGAGAAGATCTTCAGAACCATGAAGGTTATACTTCTTTGTTTAGTGGGCCTGCGTAAATGAAAATCATAGGATTTTTTTTTGTAAGTAAAGATTAAAATTTCAGAAGCATGACCACAGTGGGAGTCGAAGCCAGGACTTAAACTCTGTTAAGCTGATTGGTCGCATTCGGCATTATTTTAGATGGGGACTCTTTTTAAGTCTTAATTTTTGGGAAAAGCTAAAAAGTTGAAAATTTTAATTTTAGTTTGCTTAATATTTCTTACTGTTTATGGTCTTTCATTTTGTGTTTATAGTGCCAACTTATATATGCACGTATGTCACTGGTTTAGGGGCCAACTAAGAAGAAAACTAAGAGTAGGAGCAGGAGATATAATAAATCCAAGAAGATTCGCTACCATGACGATTCTCTTTCTCATTCAAGTGATGATGATTCAAGGAGTTTCATGTCAGTGTCATGTTCTGGTTCTGAGGATGACTATAGAAGTAGAAGGGCTCGATCTCATACTCGGAAAGATCTGAAAGGCAGTAAGAAGAAGGATCGAAGGCGCTCTTTTAGCCGTGAAAGAAGTGAGGAGTCTCATCGTGTGAGGAAGAAAATCGGGTCAAAGAGGAAGGGAGGTTCCGATTTGGGGACAAAGACCCACAAGAAGAAGAGGAAGCCTAGTAGAGAAGTTAGTGTAAGTTCTATGAGTAGTGATTCGTGCAGCTGTGACGCTCGTCAGGTTGGGAGTACTAGCAGTCACGAGAGAGAGTTTGAGAGGCAAAGCCATAGGGGCAGGTATGATGGAAAAGAGAGAAAAAAAGGGAAATTGGAGAAGGTTAGAAGTGGAAGCAAAAGGAGTCGATATAGGTCAAGGAGTTGTTCTTCATGCAGTCGGAGCAGTGAGGGTGATGAATATTGGAGTGAGGTGAAAAAGGCAGGTGAGAACAATATGAAGCGGCTGAGATCTGTTATTACGGTTATTGAAGAGAAGGAGGGAAGATTTTCAGACAATGATGAGTATAAAGAAGAGATTGTATATGATAATGATGATTACCCTTCTTGTAGAAGCAATGATAGTAATGATGGGGGGCATAAAAGGGAATTAGATCATCGGTCAAATGTTGCATCTGATAATAACATGATGGTGGTGAATGAGAAAAAAGGAGAAGAACCTGTTGTTTCGAACATCAGAACCACTGACCTCACAGGAAGCCTCAAGGATGTTGAGGGCCAACGCAGTAGGACTAATCCTAGCAGCTGTATGGTCGGGACAATTGACTTTGTAAAAGGAAAAGTGACTGAGGCTTCTGGTGGTTTGAATGGTGAGGATTTGGAGTCAACTTTAAGACAAAGGGCTTTGGAAAACTTAAAAAGATTTCGAGGAGGTTTCCAACCAAATGCAAATACTCGTACCGGTAAGAAAGATAATAGTTATGGAGACATGAAGCAATCATCGACTGTTAAATCTGAAATAGTTCAAATTAAACTTCCCAAAGAGGATGGTGTTAAAACTGTTGGTGGTGCCAAGTCCTGGAAAGGGGATGGTTCTAAATCAGTTGGTGCAACCCAAGAACTAAAGGAGATCAGTGTGCCTGCTCTGAGGAGCAATTCTATCAGTTACTCACATAAGAACGAAAATACTTCATCTGGTACGGAGGGTGACTACCAATCTGTGACTGCCAAGCAGGAAATTGCTTGTGTACCGGATCCAATGGCTGTTGCTGGTCAGCCCAGTGAAAAGCTTAATTCAGCTGTTGTTTCTGAAATTAACATACCAAAGTTGGCTACTCCAGCGTTGAGGCATAATTCTTTTAAGAATCACAATACTCTGAAGGAAAGGTCTGCCTTAGATGAGCCTCGTCAAACAAATTTGTTGGTGAATAAGAGTGCTTCGGTTGAGTGTGCCCCTGAAACTGCTCAAACTATGACCCCAACTAGCAATAATAATAATAATGAAGATGTTAAAAATGCACGTGGTCTTGCTGCTCCTGAGTGTTCTTCTTGCATCAAGTCTACATTAGCCGTGGACGGTTCAAATAAATCACAAGATGAGACTACAGACGGCTCACAGTTTGAGCAGAAGACAATGACTGTGATGCGAGGTGGTGAAATGGTGCAGGTGAATATTGCCATCTGTCTTATATCCTGCATTGCTCTCTGAGGGAGTAAGGTGTAACCATTCGATTTTCTAGTTAAATGTTTTACACTGCTAAGAAATATAATGTATGTTGTTCTAATATTGTTTTGTAGGTGAGCTACAAGGTCTACATACCTAAAAAAGCCCCTGCTTTCACTAGAAGGCAACTTAAGCGCTGATGTTAGCACCTGCAATAAGGGGTACTTTTCTGAGGACTTTCATGGCTTCAGACGACGGTCAAATGTCAAAGGAGGCATGTCCCGATAAATCAGAAGGTATAAGAAACTTCTGCTGGAGTGACTCGTGATTTTCTGTTATGTTTTGTTTTTACAGCATCTGTAGCCTTAGTAAGCAGAAGAAATTCTTTGCAAAGTAATCATTTTATAGCTATTGTAATAATGAATGACCCTATCTCAGTTTAGTTTTTGTTTCGGTTCTTTCGGAACTACTCTGTTCAAATTGTTCCTTTTTTTTTTTTGCCTGCTCGCTTGGGACTATTGTCTGATGAAATGCAAACGGCTTGGGCTGCTAAGCGCAAGTGCGTAGGTTTAAATCTTGAGACCTGCGTTGTGGCCCAGGCGTACTTGCACTTACCTGCGACGGCCACCCTGCAGTGGCCCGGACGTCAGTGGCCACCAATGGCCGCCAGGGCGTGGTTGCACTGATACAAATCCCGTAGTCTTTGAGCCATGCCCGCATGCACTACAGATTATACACTGATCGAAGGTCAAAAAGATCAGTTCGTTCTAGTCAGGTAAAGCAGGTGTTCACTCAATCCAATGTTAAATTAACAAGATCGTTTAAGTAAATGTTGTAGCACCAATTAATGGTGAGTAGAAACTCAGACTCAATTACAGCTTTGTACAAATCTACCGAGCGTACACCAAAGGGCTTGACATCGAAGGGCAAAGATCAGCGTTATATGCCAACTGCTCAACTTGTTAATCAGAGCAGCAACCTCAGCTGTCAGCAAGATTTCTCGTCTTTCTGCCACTCACACAGACCCAACCATCCATCTCCGACACTGATATGCTGTCTAAGGATGGCGAATATCGCTCTACTATATATGGAAGCTGCATAAATTCATGATACACAACAATTTATAAGTGGATTATGTATCTCAATTACTATTTAAAAAACAAAAAGGAAAAAGAAAAAGAAAATTATAAGTAGACTATGTTAACATAATGAATGCCAATAAGACAATAATTCGACTAATTACTTGTTCACATCACCATTTTACAGTGTTCTATAGTTGTTATCCATAACTTGAAAGTTTAAAGCAATTTGTGCCCTTTACAATCTCCACCGCGATGAGTAATTACAATTTAAAGCCAAATCATTAATAGCAGTTAATGCATTATTGAAAATGATTGAAATCTCAAGTTGACAACTTCTTTCAGGTTTAGAATGATGCTGCAGTACTATTTATTTAAAGCGTGGTTCAGATAAGTTATTCAACTGAAAGAAAAGAAGGGGTAGTAGAAGTTTAGAAAAGTATTTCTATTGTGTAATGTTTGTTGAGCTTGCCACACTGCCATAACTACATTCTTTCTAGGGATTAGGGCAATCTCCACAATATTTCACCTAGGCGCGTGTCATGTGTAAATGCAATGAACATCCAAGCCAGAAGATACCTGCTGGGATAAAATACCAGAGAGGCCGATGATTGCTCCATGCTTGGCATGAGAGACAATATCATCTGCCAAATCCAATAGAGGATTTAGAAGTATATTTGCAATGACCACATCATACTTCTCTCTTCCAGAAATGACCCCCATTCCATTTGACTTCTGTTCTTCCACAACTCCACATGTCTTTGCATCCATTAAAGGAGGGCAGCTTTTGCCAGAAACCAGGTGTAATTGCATTTTATCAGGTGTCATGTTATTCAGAGCAGCATTCTGGCGTGCAGATGTAATTGCTTGGGGATCTATATCAATTCCAACTGATAAGGCGGCACCAAACTGCACCAGAAGTAACAATAAAGTAGGATTAGTTGGCATTATCAATAATTCATTGCCTTAAAGAAAATAATTTGAAAAAAAGAGAGAGGAAACCACCGCTAAATTTGGAGCAGTAAGCAAGGCATATGAAAAGGGAAACAATTAGAAAAGCAGCACTAATGTTCTACTGAAATTATATATCTATGATAGAGTCATGATGACCAAGAAAGTCATTGCATTCTAGAAAATTTCCAGGTAACACCGAGGGAGACAATATGTTTATCATAGTGTTAATGAATGAGGTTTTGTTTTCGTTGAAAGTTTTAAGGTTGACCTGAATACCTTAAGGGCTGCGATTGCGAGAACTCCAGAGCCTGTGCCATAATCCAAGACGAGTTCTCCTCCTCTTATTAGGCTGTGTAATAGCAACAGACACATCTTAGTGGTAGGGTGCTCCCCAGTTCCAAATGCTAACCCAGGATTCAGAATTATATTTGTTGCCCAAATATTCTGTGGAGTAAAGAAAAGCAAGTTATAACTATTCCATTGCATTTACTGCAGATAACACATTCTTCGTTGTAAATGAAGTTTTGCAGCTATAGGGTGTAAGAATGCATAAAAGAAGCAGAAAAGCCTATGAGATTTTTCAGAAGCAACACAGAAGTTATTAAATATAATGGGCAACGCAGAAGTTGCTAATTCAAAATGATCATACAGGAGGAGTTCTCCACTCTGGCACAACCCAAATTCCTTCAGTAACTTCAACTGGATGAAATGATTCCTGTAAAAAAAATGCAAAAGGAATTTGAGTCAAACATTGATACAAAATAATTAAAAATAAGAGTTAGTCATCGTAGCTCTATATATGTGGTCTATTGAGCACAATAAACTTAGTTATTCATGTCGAGTATAAAAAAGAAAAGATCCATAAATAAATGTTCTTACTTATATTTCTATTATACAGATATACAAGGACTCAATAAACCTAAAAGATAAGAATATATCTTCCTGCAATGCACCCAAAAAATAACCAATTTTTAAAATCAGTCAAAAATATCATGTTTATAATAATAAACTATCACTGAGTTGGTTCCCATACATCATATTGCCCCAAAATCGTTTGAATGGAACAGTATCCTCTTTTCTTGAATTGTTTAAATAGGCTCTGGTTCAATGTTCTCAACCAATGGATTTGCATCATATGGTACAGGAACGGAACATGAGAAAATATCAGTGCCCATCAGCCTAAGGGATAATTTGTAAATTTTACCGATAGGCACTTTTGTGCTCCTCAAAGTACTCATTCATTGCGGCAGTCAAATCATTATTGGTGGACAGATGAGTTGTTCTTTTTTCACCATCACATAAATGACAGATACACAACAGATGAAGTACAAGACAAGCAACAGAAACAAACCAAATTAGAAGTATTTCACTAGAATAAAACAAATCACCATAACAAAATTAATACTGCAAGAGAGAGTACATGCAAGCAAATCAACCTGAGTTTTCTTTATCCAGTTGTACTGCTCACCCATTTTGACTTCATAATCAGGAATTTCTTTCATGCCTATAGAATTAGAAGCATGTGAAATGCACATATTTACGTCCTCGCCTTCAGGAAATATAGTATTAATAAAAATCTGCACAACAAGTTATTTGTCAGTGAACTTTTTAAACAGAGTTTACCTTTGTTAATACCCATAATTTGTCTTCGTTGTTACCAAATCTCAATGAGTCAATTGGCTGCCAATGTTTAGCTACTGTAATCTATGCACATTAGCTTTTTATGATTCAGATATTAATTGTGCGAAGCACCACATATGGAAGCTGGAGAGTACAACACATGATCACTCTTTCAAAGAGTGTGTCATCTTTTTGAAATGCATGCCATTTTGTATGCACCACAAGTTAAGTTTTGAGTTATCTCAAGAGCAAAAAAAAAAAGAAAAAAAAGGGAGGGGGAGGGGGGCATTACGTATCAAAATCTAAACAGGAGGTAAAGCATTTACAGGAATAAGTCAGTAAAGCCTTCTATACAATTTATTCATTATAATGATAGCATTCACAACATATCCAATCATGTAGCCCATCCACTCCTTAAAAAGAAGAAAAAAAAAAAAAAAAAAGAGGACAGTAACCCTAGCCAATACACTCCTAGTTATACATATAATTCTGTTAATAGTATGTTTCTAATGCCTTGCATTCTTGCACTGCTATCAAACTCCGATCTGATAAATGGACTCGACCAAATTCATCTACTAATTTCAATGCTCTGGCTATGACTCCTAATTCTCAACAGGCAAGACATGCACAATCAAACCCAAATAATTGGGACAAGAAACACCTGAAAACTTCAATTTAGGTTTGGCTGCAGCTATTTTATCATGCATGCACTTATTAAAGAAAAAGAAAAAGAAAATTTGTCATGCATGGAATCTGTATCACTTTATCAGCATAATCTGAAACCCCAAGTTTAATCACATCCAATAATCCAGAGGAGACCCATTCTTTTGGGGCATATTCAACTCTCAACATGATGCATTACAATTTATCTTCGTCTTTCACTCTTTATCAAAGTTTTTTCTTGTGATACCAGATTTGTTACCGCACGATTGTAGCCCACAAGCACTACTGTCTGTATTCTATATGCTTGCTGCATAGACTACACCAGAATTCTTTCCCATAGCTGCAGTGCCATACACAATGTCAGAGCATCTTGCCTCGTTGTTGGTGATAATAGAGGATCCGAATATATGATTGCAATGTAATCTTCTATTTATTGCTTATTCCTCATTACCGTTTAATAACTCCATTGATTCAAAGAAGAAGCCGGGCAGTAAACAAAAGAATAGAGACTAGGACAGTGGCATACAACATTCCAAATTAAGCATAATTAATTTGAAGAGGATCCACCTTGTCAGAATTCTCAAAGGCATCTTCTTCATCCATAGAGGTAGAACTAGCACCAAAGCATAAAAGAGCTTCTGAAAGCATATCCTGGTCAACATAATGCTGTCAAACATTTGCCATTTCACTTGGCTTAACAAATCCTTGATTAATGAAACAGGCTCTATATCCAACCACACATGGCCAGTTCTAGGAATCTTTTTTCACCATTCTTCCTGTAAAGCAGAATACTCCTGAGACCCCACCCTTTCTCTAAGCTACTTGTTAATGTATTCTTTATATACAAATTCTGACAAAGTACTGTGTTAACAGAGGTTTGTTATAATAATAAACTAGATATGCTTGTGACAAGTATTATAAGTTACAAAAAATTTGAGTTCTTCTTACCATTATGAAGTTACTCTTTTACAGTCGAAAATAAAAGTGAATTACACTTCGATTACTTTTTTCAAAAATTTCTTCAATTTCTGCATTATCATCGGAGTTCTTATTTTTCCCGTTATCCAAGAAAGCAGTTGTGCATTATGTCAGTTACATAATAAAGTTTAATTACTAACCGCACACATATGAGTTCTTCAATCTAGGGGAAGAAACAGAACAGTAAGTACATTGTGTCTCAGAATTTCTACTAGAAATAAAACTTGGAGAGGAAAGAAGCTCACAGCCGCATCTTTTGGACAGCGAATGTGGACGGAGAGGTAGGGAGAAGTAAAGGACTCTGTATTTGTGGGAGTAGAAGAAGAAGTTGAAAGCTTTGCGGTGATTGAACGTGAGGCCCATGGTGAGCGGTCCCTCGCCTTGTGGCTTGTGAGCAAGAGAGTGAGGGGAGAACGAGATGCGTGGATGAGACAACGACGTGAGACTATGTAGGAAAGGTGTTTGAATAAAATGCAGACAGAGGCCGGCATCCTGTGTTTTTTGCGTTGCGTTTGCCGAAAACGGAACGTACCGAAGAAGTGGATGTCGACTATTAGGACCTTAATGTCAAAAATCGCACAACAGTCTGGAATGAGAGAAAGAATCATTCTCGGCTCACTATGACAATCTAAGCCTCGTTCAGTGTAGTCAAGAAACCCTAGCGTGGTCTAGTGTGGCTATGTGTACGTCCATGTCAATGAATGCAAAATAAATATTGAGAATGTAAAAGAGAGGGAGATACACAAATTTATGTGATTCGGCATAATGCCTACGTCCACGGAATTTTTGGAGAGGGAATATTTACTATAATAAGTTTATTTACAGTTCCCAATAGCTTCTCATTTTTCATTGTACTGGAGAGATATCGAATATATTTGCTAGAGAATATGTTCTCGTTGTAGCCCTTTTCGAGAGATTGAAGAAGTTGTCGAAGAAATCGCTGCCCCTTGAAGTAGTCTGGCTATTTTCTTTTATATCCCCCCTCTTTTAGTGTGCTCATAGGGAGTGGTGAGGATGGGTCGTTTTTCCCTTGCGTCTTTGACATCTTTCTCCCTTTCCATTTTTTTCCTTCATCTCTTATCCTAATACTCTCCTTTCCTTTGTCCACTCCTTGTTGGCTCATCGGCCAGCACACTCCACGGCCATGGCTCGTCAGCCAGCTCACTCCACGACCATGGCTCGTCGGCCAACACACTCCATGACAATGGGCTCATCGGCTAGAGCACCCTACGACAATGGACTTGTCGTCCAACACATTCGTCGCCTAGTCACTTCACGGCCATGGGCTCGTTGGCCCTCACAATCTTCAGCCAGCCACTCCACGACCACGGGTTCGTCTACTAGTACACTCATTGTCCATGGCCTTAGACTCCTCACCCACAGACCCTCCTGCACAGCCACCATCAGACCGAGCTGCCTCACCCAACGCGGCCTAACTCCAAGGCACGTTGCATTGCCCATGCATTGTGTTGTGCCAGTCTTGCTCGGACACCCTCTGCTCAAACAAACACATCAAGCTCAGTTATCTTCCTTGGCCAACGCTTCATGCAGTGTGCAACCTGTAACACCCTGAAACCTCCACCACTAGGGGTGTAACCGGTCCAGTTTTGGATAAATTTTAGAACCGAACCAATATATACCGATTTTGAAAATTTAAGAATCAATACGGACTGATTCACCACCAAAATATGAACTTGCGATTTTCTCAGTCTCGGTCCGGTTCGATTTTCTGGTTTACCATTTACACATGTGACATTATGTATGTTTAATATTATATTTTTTAATACTAAACTTAATTGTGAGAATTTAGTATTTATCATTAACCATTATTAATTCTTTAATGTTCAATTATAGTAGTATAATATAAGTAGTGTCTAACTTATCAGTGAGATTAATAAACTTGAATAATAAGATTAAAATAGTATAATTAGTGTCTAATTATACCAGTATATTAATTTTATGTTATAAGATTAATAGATTTGAATAATAAGATTAGAATTTCATGTTATATTAATTAGAAATGTAGCATAAAATATATATAATAATAATATAAAAATTATATATGATATAAAAAATTTAAAATATATTTGTACCGGTCTGGTTCGGTTTAAACTGGTTTTCAAAATATGAAAACCGGTACCGCACTAGACCGGTTACAAACCGAACCCCGGTTCAACCGATTTTCTGATTTTTTTCTTACTGCTTCCACCACGACGAGGACCGTGTTTGGTCTGCCCACTGTCATGGATTGCCAAAAAAAAAAAAAGAGAAGAAGAGCAAGAAGAGAAGAAATGACAACCAACTGCGTGCTATTTCAGTTAAGCAAAAATCGATTTCAGCAACTAAAACTCTCTGGTTTGTCTTTCTCAAAATTTATGTAAATTTTATTTATGCTAACAAAAGTGATTCTTGTAGTGCGGAACATCGGCTGCCTAGCCCCACTCGGGCAATGCTTAGACATCCAAGTTTGTGAATTGATTTCTCGAAATTAACATGCACACAGGCACCCCGAATCTTTGTCATCACCAAAACATGGCGGCTTGCAGGCAACGCCAAGAAGCCTTAAACCGTCGTCACGCTCCGACGGGACAATTCAGGTGCACAAACCTCACACTTGTGATTGAAAATTGTCTAAGTTAACCTATTTGACTTTCGTAGCTCGGTCAAGCACACTAATTGTTTGCACCAATTCTCGAACTTCTGGCAACGAGAAGACCAGGGGAGCCAAGTACCGTGTTTCCACGGGCTTGCCTCATCCCTTCCCTCAGTCTACGGGGGCGAACAAGAATAACCACAGGAAGGCATCTCCACCAGCAAATATTGAGTGTATGCACTCATTACATAATTGCTGCCAGCGGGACTCCTTCGGGAATGAGCCTCCAAACTTCAAAACTGCCTTGCTCAGAATAACTTCGAGAACGATTCGACGAGCTCGCCACGTCTGAGCTCCTCGCTCGCATTTTACGCGGTCGAGTTGATCTCCCACCATGTCCGAGCTCCTCGCTCGTATTTTACAAGGTGGAGTATAGGGGTGTAACAGGTTCAGTCCAGTCCGATTTTGGACAAAATTTAGGACCGAACTGATATGCATTGGTTTTGCATTTTTGAAAATGATTACGCACCGGTTACCCTCCTAAACTGGTACCTTCGGTTTTGCCGGTTTCAGTCCGGTTTAGTCCGATTTTCTAATTTTAATAGTATTAGTATTAGGGTATAAAATGTAACTAATATACTAACGTATATTAGTATTACTAATGTATTGTATATTTATCAAAATGAATATGTTGAGAATTTATTAGGCCATAAAATGTTATTAATATATATATATTTTATGTTTAAAGCATATGATCAAATAAGTTTTCATGTTTAAAATTAAAATTTTATGTTATAAATTATAATAACATTATCTTATATATAGTTATAATTTATGTTATTATATACGAAAATTATTATAATAAAAGATATTATATATAATATTAAAAAATTAATTTAAAATCTATAATATAGTGAAATGGTCCGATCCGGTCCTAAAAAGTATAGATTAGGAACTAAACTGGTATTGGCCAATTTTGGAACTAAGGGAACAGGTCTCAGACCGGGCTGGTCCAAAACCGGATCGATTCCACCGATTCGAGCCAGTTTCTCGATTAATTTTTACACCCCTAGTTAAGTATACCTCCAGCCACACCGAGCTCTGTGCTCACCATTTACGCGGTCAAATTCATCTCCTGAAATGTCTGAGATCCGCACTCGCATTTTATGCAGCCGAGTACACCTCCCACCTAACTCCACGCCTAGAAATCTTTATCGCTTAACGGAAGTGAAACAGGTAACCAGGAACCCATTCTTGGGATGTATTTCTCTACGGACATTGACATATCATTTTGACTACATATTTTATATTTAAAGATTCTCAAAGTCTTTTTTGGAACGAGGGATGAGAAAAAAAAAGTGAACAGGTAAACCGAACCGAATTGAACCGGTGGGTTTGGTCTGGTCTGGTCCGGTACCAGTTCCATTTTTCTGAAAATCGGTTCGATTCCGATTTTCCTTTTTCTAACATCAGACTAGACCGGTTCTTATATATATATTTTAAATTTTTTATATTGTATAAAATGTTTTTATATGATTTTTATATTATATATAGTTTTTATCTATAATATATATAATTATATATAAAATAATTTTGTATTATATGATAAATTACTAATTAATATAATATTAAAATTTAAAATTCTATATAAATAACTATATATTATCACCATAGTCTATTGTATAAGTTGTTATACTAATATTATTTCACTATATATTATAATACACTATAATATATTATCACTATATTATTATATACTATATAATATATCGAGAAAACTTAAAAAAATTGGATTGAACTGAACATGAATCGGTAAAATCGAAAGTACCGGTTTAGGAGTGTAATCGGTGCAGTATCGGTTTTTCAAATCTCAAAACTAGTATATACCGGTTCGGTTCTAAATATGTCCAAAATCGGACCGAATCGGACCCGTTACACCCCTATTTGGAACAAACGATCCTTAAGAATTGCGTACAGCTGTAATGAGTAAAATATATCTGACCTAGAAGAGCCTAGACCAAGGGGGGAGGTCCCCTTACTAGAAGACAAAAGAAAGATATGACAAGGAGGGGACAAAGAAAATGAGAGTGTCAGGATAAGAGATGAAGGAAAAAAAGGGGAAAGAGGCTCCAGCGAGAACATATTCTCCAGCAAATATATTCGAGATCTCCATTGTACAATGAGAAATGAGAAGCTATGAGGGATTGTAAATAAACTTATTATAGTAAATATTCTCTCCCAAAATTTCTGTGGACGTAGGCATTATACAAAACCACGTAAATCTGTGTCTCCCTATCGTTTACATTCTCAGTATTTATTTTTCATTCACTGCCATAGATGTACACACAGTTGCATTGGACCATGCCGGGGGCTCCTGACTACATGAAACGAAGCCCAGATAGTCATAGCGAGCCAAGAATGACTTTTTATCTCCTTCCGGACTGTTGTGCAATTTTTGGCATTAACAAGAACTTAAACGAATGGCTCTTTCTCACCTTCCGAAAGGCTGCAATTATCTGTCAGTAGTGTCCCAGAGCACGCCTTTCGCATTACCCTTCCATCGCACCACACTTCTTCCATTCTCACTACAGGATGTCAGACTGTTTGCCGAGTTTCAATGCAATTATCCATCATCCGTCATCTGTCATCAGTGAATCTGTCATTTACTATTCTCAGAGCAAAATGATTACTGGAAAGGAACACCCATCGCTCTACTTTTGCACCTTCCAAAAGTTTTGCTTTCTATGTAATTTTATTTTCCATTCAACATAGAAAATAGATATTTGAAGGAAAGAATTTAAGAAACAAAAAAACAGAACAAGGGTTTCCAAATTGGACTAGTAAAGAGCCAATCTAATGGCAATACCAATCTACTTTCTTCAGAATAATAAGTAGATTGCGGTCGGAGGAGAGGTGCTAAGAAAAAAGGAAAAAGGAAATGTACTACAAAGCAAGACCTGCTATTTTCATGCTAGTTTGAGGGTTTTTTTTTTCCCTTTCTCTCTCTCTAATTCTAACAAGCAAATATATTTTTAAGATATAGAAAACAAGATACATGAGGAGGGGGTGTGGACCGTGTTTTACCAACTCTCCATTACAACAACCACATCCAAAAAGTGTTAAAAAAAAAGGGTTTTAGGAGCAAATACTTGGTTCCCGCCCATACCATGCAAAGAGGGTGCCATCTTAAATGACGTTTTTTGCAGTTCGAGTTGTACGAACTTTGGAGCCACCGCTGAAGGCGGTGGAAGCTGAAGGTGTACTGTAGTTTGTTATTTTGATATGTTTCCTGAAGAGACTCGTATTCCCTTCCTCAAGATCATTAATTAGGGAAGACGAAAACATAGTAGGAAAACTGACATCGAATAGACTGGACTGTGGTGGGCCTAGTTTCTTCACTCGCACCTATGGTGGCGCGTGGAGACCACACACCAATGATTGTGAGATGAGGTTGGGCAGATATGAAAGATTTTAAGGTGGAGAATCTATTGGTGCAGCGCGTGTAGCCGATAGATGATTTATGGCGCAATGGGGCATGATAGACATTTACAGAATAAGCCGCATGTGAGCATCACACGCTGAGATTTTCGTTGTGGTTCCACTTTGTCTCGATAGATCGACGATGAGGAGTTGCATGGTAGGGCGCGTGTCGATAGTCGATCGTCGGAGTGTGGTAGATCTGATCAAAATTGAACCGATGGAAATGAGAGATAAAAAACACTAGTATGAAAATATATACACGGATCAGTACTGGAAAAGAAACGAAGAGGAGTCCTCTTCTCCTGTGGAAACACTCAAAATGGATGAGTAGTTTGCTTCTCTTTCTAGAAACGAAAACGCCTACTAGTTTGAGGTTCGATTGAATACAAAATCTTGAAATATTGGGTCGGTATTATTCTTTGAAATTGATATTTTAAGTACTGTTTTTTTGATACAAACTGATATTAATTCATATCTTGAGTACTGTTGGGCGTTTTTTCGTTCTTTGGAGAAGAAAAAGTAAGGCCATTTTTACGAGAACAACCAAGTACTTCTATTGTTGAAGAATAAAAAACCATTTCACTTCTCTTTTAATAAAGAATAAAAGGTCAGTTTTCCGAAAGGGAAATAAAAACCCAACTTTATTTGGTGTGGTTGGGAAATGGCATTCTCCTCAAACCCCTTATCCCTCAGCGTCCCAGAGCCCGCCTTCGAGTCATGGCTCCGGGACTCCGGCTACCTCGAAATCCTCGACCACCGCACTTCCTCAATTCCCAACACATACTCTGATCCTTCCACCACTACCTCAACCAACTCAACCATCACCAGCGGGCTCATCTCCCTTCTCCTCACCCTCCTCTCTCTCTTCACCTTCAACCCCTTCTCCAAGCTCACCACCGAAGACTTCTCCGGCCAAACGCCATCCTGGAGTTATGGGTTTGTGGGGTTCTGCGACTCCTACTCGTTCCCGTCCTCCCCGGCTCAGGCCAGGCTGCGGGTCCACGAGAATGTCAAGCGCTATGCCAGGAACTATGCAACCCTCTTTATCCTCTTCTTCGCCTGCACCCTGTATGGACACGCGCTCTCTTTATTTCTCTGTAAATTTGATTTTTATATATTGTTGTTTACTTCTCGATTATCGCGTGGGTTTTGGGAATTGGGATTTCTTGGTTTATGGGAAAATGTAGGAGAGGAGACGGGTCTCATCCTTTTGTTTTCTCACTCCGTGGTTTCTATAATGTTCCCTTTACCTGCAGATTATTAGAACTAAGGATTAGTGGAAGAGATTTTGTAATTTATGTTTTAGGTTTCTTTGGAAGAGATTTTGTAATTTATGTTTTAGGTTTCTTTGCTTTTCTTTGGGAAATTTTGTAATTGAGTGGGGATTTTTATTTCTTTGATTTTGAATATTGAAATATCTATGTTGGAAGTTCTGGACTTCTAGGAGGTGGTTTAAATTCCTATGTATTCTTTTCCCAGCAATTAATTGGAGCTTGTAATGAGTTTTTATTTTCTCGAGGGGAAAAAGACATGGAGATAGTCAGAATTATATGTTCTTGAATCTTTCCTTAGTCTCCTTAACACCTGGAGAGAAGGGTTGGGACTTGCTGTATTTAAGTAGGCTTTAATGGGCAAGTACAAGACCATGTAAGGAGGTTCTGTACAGCATGGCTTCTACTCCAATCTCAATGCACGATCCTTTAATACCCGAGGGTATATTGAATCAATTTAGCCTAGGCTATTGGAGTTCACTTGTCCAATGGTAAGGGAAAGAGAGAACGATGAAGCTATATTTGCTTGCCTTTCCATTGGTGTACGTTTATTTGTAAGGGGGCTTAATGTCGTCACCTGTATTGGTAGCTAATTCTTTGAAGTGGATAGAAAAATTATTGTTTCACCCTCAAAGAATGTTCTTATCTCTCAATTTTTTTTTTTTGATGTTCATTGTTTTAGGTATCAGATGCCGCTTGCTCTCATTGGATTGTTATCATGTTTGGCACTATGGGATGTTTTCAAGTTTTGTAGTGACAGATGGGGATTGGATCATTACCCAGTAATTCAACAGTGTTTGGTTCGCATTGCCCAATGTGGTACTTTATCAAATCTTTTGTCTCTGGAAAGTATTTATCTATATTTAAAATGAAAACTCCATCTGATCTTCATCTTTTCACTTTTTAATGATCAATTTGGAGAATAATTCCGATGATGTTCCAAGGTGGAGGAAATATTTTGCTTGGTGCATGTGGAGCTCCATCCATGAGATAATAATGTTTATTGATGTAGAAATTTTGAGGTCTGTAGCTTGGAGGTTTATTGATGTAGTTTTTACTGCTGTCTTGACGAACTATTTGTTTATTGATGAAGAACTTTTTAGGTCTGTAACTTGGGTGATAAATAACTCTTCACAAGTAGGGTGAGTCTTGACTGAGTATTTGTTTCCTTTCAAGGCCAAGTGTGTTTGTTTTGTTTTTTTTTTTTTTCCTCGGGGTGGGGGGGTGGTTAAGAAGGCAAGGTAGTATGCACACATTTCCCACATTGATGCACAGTGTAATTCCCAACATCCTAAATCCTTTGCTACAGCGCTCTATAGAACCAAACTTTCCTTTCTGAACCCAAAAGTCTTATCGTTTCAACCGTTCTTGCCAATGAGCTCTACTCTAGCTAAATAGTGCTTTCACACCTTGTAAGATTATGGTGGAGCATAGAACTCGATGTTGCATATATAACCTCCTAATAGAAGGGAAAAAAAAAATGTCAAATGCTCTGCATGATGTGACGTCTTCCTGTATGGCAGTGGATTATCTTTATAGTCCCCTATTTCTAATTAATCGGTATTAATATCAATACAAACATTATTAGAAAAATGTGAAAACTCTCATCCTGTTTAAACTGCCATCATCTTATGCTGGTCCCATCTAAGCGGGGTCTTGGGAGGGGTGGCTGGAATATGGTCCCAGCCTTGGTCATTTTTAACATGAAATGGTAATTCTCAAGACTTGAATCATGCACTGGCATTCGATAATCTGCGAACTTTACGATTGCACCAGACAACTGTCTTAGCTATATTTTTTATAGGTACAACTGTCTTAGCTATATATAGGAGTAAAAAAAAAAAAAAAATCTGGCTATGCCATTAACATTGGGTGGATGTCATCGTTGCAGTTGCTGCTGTTATTGTTATATGTTCTAATGTTCAGATGGCTCTGTTCTGTGCACTTGGTGTCAGTTATACAGGTGACTTTCGTATTCTTGTGTACCTTTGTTAGTACTTATTTAAAAAAAAAAAAAAAATTTACTAATATTTTTCTTATTGGAATCCCTTTCTAGGCATGATTTTACATTCTGCATTTCGGAAGCTGACTCCTGCAAAGCAGCCTCCTCGTGGGAGAAGTAAGTAGTAGGCTTGAGCAAAATAAGTAAATGAAGAATTTACACTTTCACCTGCACAGACTACCACCTATTTTTTGTTTTGCACCCTAAACTACAAGTAGGTTTCACTTTGCACCTTCAATTCAAATATGGCCATTCAGATTTTACCATACGGCTAATTTTTTGGTCATCTTAACAGTATGATTTTAAGCAAAGGTGTAAGCTGAAAAATATAGGTAGTTTAGGGTACAAATTGAAATTTTGTCTTTTATGGTGCAAGGTGAAAAATATGTGGTGGTTTGTGGGTGAAAAGTGTAATTACCCTTGAGCAAAAATATGTTTAGCTTTAGTCCAAGGCCTTTTTACTGAAAGAGATCAACAATTTTGAATCCCAACTCTGATGGAGATGATGGTGCTTATCAAGCTGATGGTACATACGCAAGGTCATGATGCTTTTTGGATCATTTTTTTAAGCTCACCTCCGTGAAATGCTAAATTATAATGAGGTCATTTGAACAAAGAATTGGATGGCTTGCCCTACTCATCATGGCAAAGTAGAGACGTATTATTTTGCTTAAGCAGCTGTGAACGAGTTATATAGTGGATGTTACATATCTTATGGCTGTTGTATTCTGGGTGCCTGCCCTTATACAAGATCTAAAACTTCTATTTGAGCTTTAAATTTTGGTTGTTAGTACTTGTTTTTAAAAAAATGATTGGTTGCAGGTGTTAGTCCATGGAACCTGGGGCAGTTCGTAACCATATTTGAGAAAATGTTATTTTGAAAAGGCTAAATTGTGCTTTAGAACATCTTTCTGACCATATAATTAACATGATCTGAAAAAATGCAGTTTACAGACTAGCTATATATCGACAGACCAATATTACAGTTTTAAATGTACTATTTTTTGTCCTTGTTAATATTTTTCTTGTCTTTTGAATGAAGGGTTAGTACATATTTTTATCCCTGTATTGGTAGGATGTGTTGCACTTGAGTTTTAATCTCCCAAATTATCAAATTTAACATATTGCAAAAATCATATTGCACTCGCTAACAATGAGGCATGCCGTGTGTTAGATCTATAAAGAGACTTTTCTTATGAAGAGATTTTAGAAAAATAAATTTACAAACTGGCATACCATGTTAAATCACTTTAACTTTGATAAAATTTCTTTATAAACCAAACATTTTTCGCTAACAATAAAACATGATTCTGCTCAAATTTGACTGGGAAGGTGGCGAAATATCTTGATTTTCGGCTCTTGAGTTGAGATAGGGACCTATTTGATAATTGGGGATAATTGAAAGATGCAATGTGTTATTTTAGTAGTTTGAGGTGTAGTGAGTAAAACACCTAGTAGTTCAGAGATGAAAATTATATCTGGCACTTAAATGAACTTGTCCAAATTTTGAAACCCCTCTCTTTGCATATGATTTTACACGCTCCGTTTCGGAAGCTGACCCCTTGTAAAACAACCTTCTCGTTGAAGAGACCCATCTGGAAACAACCAAATTGCTAAAGCTGTGGCTGGAGTAGAAATGTTCAAAACACACTTACAAAAAGATAATATTATCAACATGCTGGGTAATTATTGACAAATACTCAATGGTCATAGTATTACAATTTCAATGTGCTGATAGCAAACCCCCTAATTATAGTGATGCCGATACTACACAACAAAAATGGAAAATTAGAAAAAAAAAATCATAATAAATAATTTCTTACAATGATGATATGTACATCAATCAGAATAAATGCATAAAGAGGAAACACACTACAAAATAAATAATGCACTCACAGGACAAGCATCTTTCAATTAAGCTGGGCTGAGATCCCGTGAAACTTGGCCTTGCCATCTGCATAACAAATTTGGCCACATTATACACAATGACAAAGCACACTCAATGTTCAAAATTTGGTAAAATCTCGCCAAACTCACAGGTTCATGAGAGGGGATTGGATGGAGGAAGGAGGAAGGAGGGCAGCACTTGAAACGATCCATTAAAATTTAGATCGCATACATGTATTGAGTTGGACCTTAACTGCTGATTATAATCTTCTATTTTCAGGTCATGGAGTCCAAAGATGGTTTACCAAGGTGTTGACTCCATAATCTAAATAATACAATCAGATGAACAATCACTTGACTAACCTCGATAGCAGAAATCTAGCAAGTGGGCTTAAATTGGCATTTGAATTAAGTTCCTTGTTCTGTTGCTTTTTCTTGTTATCGGTTTCCGAATTTGAATTTTGCACTTCAGGCATTGGTTTGACCTTGGTGAACAAACAAGCAGCGAGCTCCTGGAGGTCTTTCAATGAAGATTCCTTTGAACTGCAAACAACACTTAACAATTTCATAAAAGAATTTTCAAAAAGAACAGGAGGAACAACTTGAGTGATAAGACACTGGGAACCAGACAGGAGAATATGGGAAGGAAGCAGAAATTTTCAACCTTGCCAATTGCTGAAGCAACCTCCTCACAAGAACCTCACAAGATCCAGGCTTCATGCGTTCCACATTTATGAGTGATTTTGTAACAGAATGCACAACAGACCCTTCTGGATCATCCGCGATGGCCTACAAATAGGAGGTTGAGCCGCTCACTAAAGATACTAAAACTTAAAGACATGGATGATGAAGATTGCTTACAATAGTTTATTTTGCACACGTTAGTATCATTAACAAATTCAATATCCTCGATTCTTTAGAAGTATTGAAAGGGTCTTTCTAGACATAATGTCGTTTCAACCCCATCTTCAGAATAATTAGCTCATTTTCACTGACAATAAACTATTATCCTCTGGCTGACCATCTGCACCAAATTTCAATTCTCTGAATGGAATAACTGTGGTTCACTCTTAACTACTTGTAATTAGCACAAGCAGCTTCATTTCGCCCCACATACAAAATTACAACTCTAGAAGGTGACTATTTAAAGCAAACACTTCTGGATACTCACCTCTTTTAGTGAAGGAATAAGCAAAACTGATAATGGCGCAGACGATGATGCAATTTTTAGACTGACTTCATCATCACTCAAATGCTGTGATCTTGAATTTCCTTTTTGTGCATCCAAGTATTCACGAGAATGTCTGAGGTAAAAATGTTGTCCGTTAAAATTTTGCAATAACCAAACCATTAATTTTCTTTTAACTAGCACCTGTGTAAGCAATGGATGTACCTGGAAGAATCTGAGCTGCTCGTCATCTGGTCTTTTCTGCTTTCCTGCAGGTCGTTGTCGAACTTTCCAGTTGTAGATCTTTCCCTGGCATTTCCTCTTCTCAACCCTCCTTGAAGTGCAGCCTTCGCCTAGTTATTCATATCAACAAAATAATTGAAAATACTTTCAGCTAAGTTCAGTGACACATTTATTAAAACAAAAGCTAGGCAAAATCCTAAATGGGAAGCCAATGATTATTTCAAGTTCTGATATTGACCATAACCATCATAAAGGAAGTCAGGAACTCAAGTGGGGAAAATATGATTCAATAGAAAATCAGGAAAATGTCAGAATGAAACCTTCATAAATATTATGAGGCATAATGAAAAAACATAAAGGAAAAAGGTAATGAAATACAGTTCATCATTTCAAGAATATACTTAGACAAGTTTCTTTGGTTACTCAATAAAATGCAATAAAGCTGATGCATATAGATACAGATAAAAGTGTTGCTCAAATAAAAATAGGGTGAAGGGTGTGCTGTTGGGTTCAACAAAAAGAAATAAAGCTGATGAATGAAGAAACAGATAAAGTGTAACTCAAATAAGAAAGGGTGAAGGGTGTTCTGTTGGGTTCAAGAGCCACCGGGTGAGTAATTACAGATCATAAAGCATCTAAACTACAGTTCAGGATGGTCGATGTTGAAAACCTAACTCTTATTTATTTATGTTCACTAGGCACGTTAGAAGCTAACATTAAAAAAACTGAAGACAGCATGACAAACTAAAACAACCTCTGCAAGGTTTATCGCACTGTCTTCAAGTGAGGCAGTATAAGTTTTCTCTTGAATTCCCAGCCTGGATTTTGGAGTCCGAGGAGAGTCAGAATCATCATGTTGGCCTCGGATAACTACAGTTCCACTTGTAGATGAATCTTCAAAAGCTGCATATGAGCTGCTAAACTACACAGTATGGTAAATTCAAATCAAATGACTGGCTAGCATGGAAAGGGTAGATAGAAACTTAAAATTTCTTATTTATCACACCCAGACAGAAACCATACCGGCATACTTTGATCGCTAAATAGAGATGACTGAGATCCTCTTGGAGTGCGTATAACAACAGTTCCAGACCCACTTGCAGATAATTCATCCTGGAAATTGAGCACCAATAAAAACTTGAGAAGACCTTGAGAGGTTTATATACATCAATGTTCAAAACAACCAATTGACTTAGTTGGTTAATCAGATTTTTAAGGAGAAAAAGCAAGTCTTTGCTTAACAAACATCACAACCTAATTAAATTAAGCATTAATTAGGACAGCTGTAATATTGAAGGAAGGGTGACTAGTATAGCTTGTGCTATCTATTAGTACAGAACAAAATAGGCAGAGCTCCATATGTGTGTGTGTGTGTGTGTGTGTGTAGAGAGAGAGAGAGAGAGAGAGAGAGGGAGAGACAGACAGACAGAGAGAGACGATTACATCTCCATGGTAATTATCCTGATGCTCGTTGTTGTATAATACTCTGGCATCCCTCCCGAAGGAAGCCTCTAGTAATACATGATTCGCATTTCCAGATGCAGACAACCCTTGGTTACCACTATCATGTGTTTTTTTTTGGGCAGCCTGATTATATAAAGCTTCTGGTCTCCTTTCTCTAGCTGGAGGTGGTCTTACAACATTCCTAACAGTACCTGTGCTCTGTGATCCACTAATGCTGAAGTCCCATCCAGCATTTTTCAGAGTTTTACCCTGACCACTGCAGATCAGAAAATTATTCGGAATTCAAACAAATACCAAACAAAGTACAATTAACCAACAGATTCAACTCACCTGGCTCGAGCAGTTTCTTCTCCTCTTGGATCTCTTGCCGCCTTCACTGTATCGGATGCCTCCCCTATGGCTTTAGTACCATTTCTAGAAACATCTGCATCTTCCTTTACTTGGTATCTTGGACGCTCTCTGTTGAGAATAGAGAAGGTATGAGATGTTAACAAGAAGCAGACTCTGCAGTAACACACTATTTCTGCATTTTATTTTTTTGTTGTCTGTATTGAACACAGATGCATGCCACTACTAGGTTATATGGATGTTCACACACCTTATTCTCTCCAAAAGTCTCGGACTCTTCTTAGCATTTCTTATGAAACGGTGTTTGAGAAGTTCCTTAGCACTTGGCCTCTGCAATTGATTAAAAAGGATATAATACGAAATGTTAAGAGTGCTCAATAAAAGTTACAAAATGTTGTGACACAAGATATAATACAAAATGTTTCTAATTTCTAAACAATACTTGCACTAGATGTGAGAACCTTAGATCCAAAGAAACCTTAGCTACTTTATTCATGAAGTTGCATCTCAGGAAGACACTACAGTGAAGCAAATAATTCTAGCCAAAATATTGACTAAGCTAGTTCTACTCATATATATATATATAGACTAAGCTAGTCCTTGTGCTCAACTTCAAGGATAGCTGAGACTTGATTAGTCTTTGCAGTTTTTTACTTTGGTGGAGATAATAAAAGAATTCTGTTTTTGAGGCTTAATCCAACTCAAGTGGAGGTGGAGATATATGCTAACGTGGCACTCATGTCACTGAAGTTGAGCGGGATAGAATTACTGTCCTGAAAACTAGAAATATAAAAGAGAACACCATAATGGGTTTTTGCCCACCAATACAAAGTGTGTAACATCAATTAAATCATCTGACATGCCAACAAAACAATATAATATAAGATACTGAGATTGTTGAGTTATAAATATGTAAAGCTCTACAGAAGCTCCAAGCAAAGCTAGTAACCTTAATCGAATGCCCTCCATATTTTCTTTATCATCAATAAAACTAGCATGTTCAAGTAAAATCCAAAATCAAATATATTAAACAAAATATTATCTACTTGCCAGAAGAAAAAAGAAATAATATATTACGTAATGCTCTGCAAGATGGTCCAAGCTATTGACCTTAATCATACCCATTCATCTGGATGGTATAAATACAGTTATAAGATTTGCATACAAAGCATATAGAGAAAGAAGAGACTGAGAAGTGTACTTGGTCTCTCTAGCACCTTTATTATACAGGGCTGCAAATACATAAAATGACCAAACTACCCCTGTAACAAATTCTTCTTGCTAACATGCTCTTTTAATCCTAATAAACTCTTCCACCACATTTCATTTAAAATACATGCACTTTCGAAAACAGTGGGGGGTATTTGAAGGGTATAATTACTTGCCTCTGCAGGTACTTTCTTTAAACACAACGCAACAAATTCTTTCATCGGACGAGAAAAATGATCATCCAGCTGCATGAAAAACACAAGTCGTGATTCCTTTAAATTGTGAAGTATGATGCTTCCATCAGGTAAAAAGCCTTTCAGTGTTCCATTTTTATATCAAGAATAATCACTGAGGCATTAAGGAATGATAACAGACCTGTGGTGGATTTTCCCGAGGAATGATAAAAAGAACTCGCATTGGGTGAAGATCTGCAAGTGGAGGTTCCCCTTTGGCCATCTCAATTGCAGTTATTCCAAGAGACCAGATATCTGCCTGCATCAAGAAAAGGGTGAAAGGGGGAAGCATGGAGTAGGGGTGGGAGGTGCATAAGCAGCAACAACAAAAAATATTACTCCCAAAAATAAAGATCCCAAACATTGTTTTGAGATATAATACCTTCTCATTGTACCCTTCTGAATTTTGAATGACTTCTGGCGCCATCCAGAAAGGTGTTCCCACAAATGTCTGACATTGTCAAACAAATTAATGAATCCCAGAAATGACCAATTATTGAATAGTTGACGTCATCACAACCAAACTCAAAAGACCATATATCTGAGAACTTGGAAGAAAGATATTTTCAATAAATCAAGTTTCTGCCCCCCCCCCCCCCCCCCCCCCCCCCCCCCCCCCTTCCTCCTCCTCCTCCTCCTCCTCCTCCTCCTCCTCATAAGAGAGTGAGATTTTAAAAATTAACACCCGTCGCTTCCATTGTCTGATATGGCAATGAAACCAGGAGATAAATAGCTGTCATAAATAACTTGACAGCTACAAACAGTAGGCAATCAGGAAGAAAGCATTAATCAGATTCTTCCGCAATATGTCTCACATCATCACGAGAGGAAGAAAATCATGACCATTAGTAGATAAATTATGTGCCCCTCTGCCCTCACACCTCCCCTCCCCACCCCCACCAAAAAAAAACCCAGCCCATGCAAAACAAGCAAACAATTACAGTATGACAGACATGGAGTACCTTTCTTCTTGATATAGTCCTTGTTAATTGTGCAGAAACCCCAAAATCTGCAACCTGTGACAAGGTGACACTCTCAATGCAGAAGGCCAGAAGCAAATTTATGTAATTCAACCCATATCATCGATGTTTTCCAGTTAGTCAGCCTTTACACAGAATTAAGCCAATTGTAGGCCTCATTGAGCAAAAAATTTATACCTTGACATCGCCATTCTCAGTCAACAATATGTTTGCCGCTGCAAAAATTATAATATTAGGTCATCACACAAGGATTAAAAAAAAAAAAAAATACTGGGAGAAAGTTTAAGTGGAAAATTATTATGAAGCTGCAGGCGGAGGAAAAACATGTTTCAAACACAATATATCAAATTTATGAAATCTTTAAGAAAACAAATTGGGAAATTTCTCAGTATATATATGTAGACAGTCAGCGTGGGTGGCAAGAAAACCTTTAATATCTCGATGGATTTTTCCTTCATTGTGCAGATACTCAATTGCATGCAGCAAGTCACGTAATATACAAGCAATTGACATTTCATCTAGTGGAGGACCTGATTGGAGCTGCAGAAGCAAAAATTTCTGTTAGCTGTCAAGAAGACAAATATGCAATTTATGAAATTATTTTTAAATATTTTTCCATCTACGTGTATTTAAGAACTTGCTTGCATTCATAAACACGAACACATAGAAGAAGAAAGAAAAAGAAGCAGCTCAATCAAGCAACTTTGACAAGAGTTTCCCTTCTCATTGAAAAGTGTGAAGAAAGGTTAGGCAAATCATTCATAAAATGACAAACATACCTAAGATATTACAGTTTATTTTTTCAGGGAAAGTATATAAGACAAAGAACAGAAAGATAGGTACCTAAGAAAAAGAGCAATTAATGAACACTAGTTAATCAGTACTCATCTGATGAACATGTAAACAAGTATCAAACTTTCATGCAATGAACAGCAGTTTACACATGAAAAAAATGCATTTTTTCCTTTGCATCAACCTAACACCAAAAGATCTCTCATCTGTGACAAACATTTACAAGACAGAGAGATAAAGATCTTTCATCAATACTCAAATCCTAAAAAGAAAGCAACTTCAAACTTTCATGCAATGAACATGTAGATGAAAGTCAATAAAGTAACCTACTAGATCAGCAACCGAGCCACCAGCCATGTATTCCATTATGATCCAGAGTTTAGTCTGGTGGAGATAAGAACCATAGTACTCGGTAATATAGAGAGATCGACATTGTGACAAAACAGAAATTTCCTGTCATTAAAAAAGATAGATGAGGTATGTAATTGTTTATTTACAGCAGATATGAGCCAATGAGCTGTAGCTCAAATAACATTTCCTCCTGTCATAAGAATGGAGTGAATCGTGAACTTGTGGCAGAAGAAAATTGTGATGTAATACCTTCTGAATGTCTTCAATTTCATCCTCCCTGCAGAAGAAAATTGAAAAGGTAGTTTTAAGCATTGCTCTTTAAACAAGTCAAATAAGAATTAAATGTGAAGCATGCTGTGAGCTACAAAGTGCTCACTTGCAACCAAAAATCAGCAGCAAACAATGAAGCAGAGAAAAAAAATAGATGTCATAAAAAATGGGACAAGGCCCTTGAGATGAGCAATAAGACCACAAAATACCATCCAATCAGCTAAATAGGTCAGATCAAAATCTTTCAAAAACATCTCCAGATATTCTTACACAAGAAAGGAAATGTGGAAGTCCAATAGTGTTTCTTTCCTTTTGATAATGTTACAGCAGATTCAGGTGAGGCAAGTAGAGGCTTAGAGCAACCTCCCAATTGATATAAACAAGTCATTTTTTTAAAGGTAAAAAAAATTAAAAAAATGACTTTACTACTGAGAATGAAATAGGCGTTCCCCAAATCCACAGGGAGTATAACAAAGAAAACACCTAAATACATTCTAGGAACCTGAAAAAGAAACAAGTGCCTAAAACACCATCATTGCTGTTTTGGGCAAGTGCTTAAAACACTTGAGAGTCTATGTAATGAAATTGTGCTTTTTTTATTCGCAAAATGACATGGGAATCAGATGATCCTGGACTTTTTTCCTGCACTTTGTGCTGTTTGAAAAGTTCATATCAGAACAAGAAAGAGCCCCCAAAAGAGGAAAAAAAAAACAAAAACAAAAACACAAAAAACCTCAACTCCGGATGATGAAAGTAGAATCTAAAACCATAAGAACAAATGTGTGGGAAGCTATCTACTTACGACTCTTCCAAGTCAATTACTTTAATCGCTACTTCTTTGTTAAGATCCTTATCAAACCTGCAAATTAGGAAGGCATCAAGGTCATTAGCAAAATGAGGCAAATGTTCATTAGATTATGATGAACTGTATGACTATCTTATATAAGCATTAAATTTTACTAGGTAGATATCAACCTGTACATGAGGCAATCATGATCAGTCACCAATTATGATTTTAATCTACCATCATATATTTATCAAATTCAAGGGAATGTGCTAGCATCTGACAGGGCCACATAGCCAAAGGTGTGTGCACCACTCAAATGAAAGTAGCATTGCCTAGTGCTTTCAAGTAAAAAGAAATGTGAATTTTCCAATTTGATAACAGTGTGATCGCATATTAGAAACATAATCACAACCAAGAAGTCAGCACACAGGGAGCTGACCCTCCACATAATCTGTTGGCAGTGCATGAATCATAAAGTTAAAAGGTCCATGGTTCAAGGACCAGTTGTTGGGTGGGGGAGTCGGTACACACTGGGATCACAACTAGTAAAGTATTTGTAATAAAGATAATATTCATTCTCCTGTAGCATCTCCAATGATTAAGCACCACCTTACACAGCAAGAAGAAAGCGAGGGAGTACTGATCATCAACGTGGGCATCACTTAGCTTATTAATCATACAATTTTTGCCTAAAACCCAAAATAGTCCTCGCGGAAGAACTAATATGAAAAGTGCATGCCTGCACGTGTCTACAACCCAAAACTATACAACCACACATCCTTATTACATCTTCTCTCATAAGATTCTGGAATTCCTCTCATATGTGAAGATAAATTTTTTTTGATAAGTAATAATTTTTATTCAAAGAAATAGGCATAAGCCTAGGCACACAGGACGTATACAAAGGAAATACCTACAACTTTCAGAAACAAAAAGAAAACTAACACCAGAAAATTAAAACAGATTCAGAAAATTATCCACCATTACATAAGCTTTAGCCCAAAAACCCAAAGTACTCAAGAAAAAATCCCTAAGATCTCCCAAAGAGCGTTCTTTATCTTGGAAGCATCTCCCATTTCTTTCGAGCCATATGCACCACATAAGACAAGGAGGAATCATCTTCCAAACACTCATCGCCTTCTTACAGCCCTTCAAACCCTTCCACCCTACCAATAAATCCACCACTTCTCTGGGCATTACCCAATGTCAACCTGTCCAGCTCAAAGCCTCATTCCACAAGAATCTTGTCACTTCACAGTGAAGAAAAAGATGATTTATTGATTCTCCATCCCTTTTGCACATAACACACCAATCAGCAATAAACAATCCTCTCCTTCTAAGATTATCAGTTGTCAACACATTGCCCAAAGAAGCCACACAACAGAAAAAAAAAAAAACCTTGGAAGGAACTTTCACTTTCCAAATACTTTTCCAAGGGAATACACAACTACTATGGCTTGACAAAATTCTGTAATAAGATGAAACTGAAAACTTAGCATTTCCAGCAGGAATCCACACCATGCTATCCTCTCTTTCTAGCACCAACTTTGAGCTATAAAGTTTAACCAGCAATGCCTTAACTTCATCCACTTCCCAATCATTAACATCCCTTTTAAAAATAACATTCCATTCAACCTTATTATTACTGCTACAGTAAGAATCACAAACAGCTGTATTTTGATCCCTTGCAATTCTGAAAAGAGCAGGAAATTCCAGCTTGAGAGCAGTATCCCCACACCACAGATCATGCCAAAAGGGTATCCCCTTTCCATCTCCACCTTCAATCTGAAATTATTGGAGAAGGAATCCCATCCTTTTCTAATAAATTTCCATAAACTCACCCTGTAAGCTCCACTAGATTCTTTAAAACACCAACCTCCCCACAAACTTCCATATTTCACATCTATCACATTTTTCCAAACAGCTTTACTTTCCAATTGTTATCTCCAAAGCCATTTCCCAAGTAAAGCTCTATTAAAAACCCTTAAATCTTTAATTCCCACACCACCATGATCCAATGGTTGACAAACCTTCTTCCAACTAACCAAATGAAACTTTTTTTCCTCACCTTTGCCACCCCATAAGAAGTTCCGAAATAAACTCCCAATTCTCTTTTCAACCCTTGCCGGAAGAGGAAAAAGAGAAAGGAAATAGGTGGGCAGGTTAGACAAAGTACTTTTTATAAGAGTTAATCTTCCCCCCTTTCAATTTTTTCAATCACCCCATCCCATATGTCTACAGCTTTAAGAGAGGCCCCCAAAGGAAGCCCAAGATACCTCAAAGGCAATGAAGAGATTCTGCACCCAGTAAGTTAGCCAAAACTGATAAATTCTGAACATCACTCACAAGAACAATTTCAGACTTCGATAAATTAACTCTCAACCCCGAAGCAGCTTCAAAACACAGCAATAGTGCTCTTAAAGCACGTAAATTATCAGAATCAGGCTCACTAAAAATCAAGGTATCATCAGCAAATAATAAATGAGAAATCTTTAAACTATTCCTTGTCTCATTACCCACCACAATGTGAAGATAAATATTTCCCACTTCTTTCAATCCTTAATTATGAAACCACATAGATGTTGATACGGGATCCATATTTAAGCCATCGAAGAACATTCTTCCTTAGCTTTTTTATACAATTACATCTAGAGTTTTTCATCATTCATCTTAAAATTCACTTTTCATTTGTTCAAGGTCTGATGTTAACCTTATTCAAATCCATTAGGACCTATTCCGTTATTGGCTTGTTCGTGGGCATGCTGTGCAATGTGATTAATACACAACACAACTGCATGGGCTAGCTTTACCCAACTGAACTAACAGATTGAAATGGATATTGTGAGTCAATAACCCAACCAAAGTGCAATGCCAGAGTTTGTACATGCAGTTATGTAGATTAAGAAATTTGTATTACGAGTTCCTGAATGTATACGATAATTGAAACACAGAAATTTAACTTTTTGAGTTAATTCACTAGGTTGGACCAAAATTTGAGAAAAATCTGGTTCTGTTGAGGAGGCTCTTTGTATTTTAATTGGGAACATTCACAATAAGAAACAAGTTCCTTTCAGAGTATATGGCGGCAGAATTTAATTGATCCTCTTGTATACGATCCACGTACTTAGGCAATGCACCTCTACATATTTCCAATAAATTGCTTGTATTCATGAATTAATTATATAATTATCACCGAATATAAATAATTGTATATTATGCAGAATTATCATGATTCCACTTAAAGTAAGTTAAAAGTTACAAATGATTTTTTTTACCAATAAAAGTATAGAGTTACAAAAGAATTTTTATTTTTTTATCAAACTCATGTCCTAACCCTCCATCCTGTTCTCAATTGGGAGGGGGCAGCAAAAGACCACTATTCTGCAAAAGCAAAACCATGAGGATCTCACAACCTTAAATGGATTGCAAAACCAACCACAAAACAAAATGTTCACTTGCAAGTTATCCAGGAAAGCAAATGTATATAACAGTATAGCGTAATTAAGAAGAAAGATGACACCAATCGGACTTACCCTTTATAAACATCGCCGAATGATCCTCTCCCAATCAGCTCCAATGAAGTAAATCTTGTTCCTGCAGCCTCCACTAACCCCGTAGCATCGGTCATCTTCACAGGGAAATCCTTATTATCCTCACTCGCTACACAAATCCAAAACACCAAACCAAACAATGCTTAGACACAAACTCGAGCCGAATACCTCCACGTTCCCACATTCTTCAAAGCCCACTACAAATTCACTATCCCAAATTCACAAAACCCCAAGTGGGTAAATAAACCCGAATATTGTATTCAAATGCAAAATCTGAAAACACCATGTGCAAGCACCAAATCAATCATCCCCCGAGATCAGACACAAATCACGCGCTAAAATCCCATATCTTAAAAAAAAACCTGGAAAAAATAACACAATGCAAAGAAGCTCTTGGACTCAAAGCAAAGCACTTGGGTCAGATATTATTTTCCAATCCTCGTTACGAAACGTGGGATAATGACACGCTGACTGCCCACCAGAATATAATTTTAGGGGACAAAACAGACGGAGAGCAATTCCATCAAATGAAAGCGAAACGATAACACGCGCGTGCCTTCAGGCTTCGGATTCTTAAAATCTCGACGTAATTGGGTTTAAACTTCAAAGCTAACCTGGGTGTCGTTGCAGGGAGTGAGAGCAAAAGAGACTTTGGGAGCTCCAAAGGGATCGAGAGGAACCGTTGTACCTTTGTTTAACGGAGCTTTGTTTTCGTTCTCTACGTAATAATTGGAAACCAAAATAGATTTTAAAAAAAAAAACAAAAATCAAATGTTGTAATTTAGGGCTGGGCTGGGCCGGGCCTTTATAAACAAGCCTGCAGTGCAAAAATAACTTTCGTATATTTATTTGAGAAAATCTATTTTCAATCTTCTTCTTTTTATCGTTACACCAAACGATGTGAATATTTATTACATTAGCTAGCATAAAAATTATTGTCATAAAAAAATATTTATTTTTCATTAGATTTTAGGATTTTAGTTTTTGGCTTTTCAAATTTTAGAATGTGAAAAATAATTCAGTGTGGTGTATTTTTAATGATTAGTAAAATCTAAATGGTGACTTGAGATTGGAAAGTTTAACACTAGGAGTGACAATATGTGACACGACTCGTGAACCTAATACGAATACGACAAGAAATTAGCGAGTTTTTATTTTGATGTTAACGGGTTTGGGTCAAAATGAATTGACCCGTTAAGACACGATTTATTGTTAAGTTGTAATATTGGTATTTCTCAGTATGCTTATATTTTTATTGTTGGGATTGTAATTTCAGACCTATGCTCATAATTGTTATTGTATGGTTTGTAATATTAGTTTTATTATATGTTAAAATTTGAAAAATATTGATATCTATTTTTTAAGATATTGTGGTTATTAATAAATATAGATTTAAATTTTATATGAAATTATGTTAATTAGATCAAATGTATTATGCATTTTAGTTCATGAAACAAGTGGGTTTAAATGAATTGTGTTGTGTTAATTTATTTCTAATTAATTATTAAAATGGTCAAAATGGATGATACGACACGATACGAGTCACAACCCATTATCTAAAATAGGTTGGGTTAAGATTTGGAAATTTGACGCATTTAACTTAATGGGTTGGGTTCAAGTTGACCTATATAGTCGAATGTTTATGACTTGATACGATCGGAAAACACAATTTGCAATCCCTATTTCACACCACATCTTGATAGAAGTTGCTCTCTTTGACTTATAAGCACATCAAAATGCAATGCCAACAAAGTGTTAAGATTACATTTATGCTATATATGGAACAACAATAATGATTTATCATACGTGTATGGGAAAAGAAACTGTACAAATTAATCAAGTTATTGTACAGATTAACGAAGAGATAAATATGGAATAATAATAATGATTTACTATGCATGTATTGGAAAATAAACTTTACAAATTAATGAATATATTGTACAGATTAAATCAAGCATAAAATTAATGACATTAGACATGTTAAGTTTGAAAGTAACTTAAGCAATTGGGTTAGTGGGCCAACCGCCCCGCCCAGGTCTACCGGAAAGCATATAAAAGAAAAAATAAAAAGAGTTTTGCTACGTACTGCAGAATTACTGCACACTCCATTGACGTGGCGCGTTCCACGTCAACATTAAAAAAACAAAAAAATAAAAGAAAAACACAGATCGAGAGAGAGAGATTAAACTCAAGCGGCTGAAAGCAAAAACCGAGATTCACATTTTTTTGCAGTTTCGTTCAAACCAAAGATCGAGGGAGATTCACTCGCGCAGTTCTAGTTCCTCTGAAAATACACGCATGCTGCCTCTGAACACCAAACTCTCCATAAGTCCCAACAGTCCAGGCTAGGTTCGAATAATACAAGCATGCTGCGTCCCAAAAACAGCCTTTACTTGCAATCACTAATCTTCTTCTTCTTCTTCTTCTTTTTTTTTTTTTTTTTTAATTGTGAGTGTCCAGGTTAACTTGCGCACACCTCGATTTATCTTATAGAGCTTTTAAGTTAATGACCAGATAAATCTCTAATAATTCTAAAAGGACTCGAACCAGTAACTATTGAGAAGTAAATTATCCAAGATCGGACTAACAGAACTACTCCTCAAGATTACCAATCTGCTTCTTTATAGCAGTATATAATAAAATATCTCTACCACCTCTTCCCCTCGACCCACCACACGGAAGACAAAAAAATAAGAAAAATATATATACCAATTTTGCCATTAAACCACTTTTTTGGGGTTACAAATATTAAATATACGTATTTTAATATCACAATTTACAAAATACGTTAACCATCGTATTTCATTGACTTGATCCATATATCAAACCGGTTTAGGGTGGAAATATAAAGTGATCAGTTGCATCATATACATATTTTAGCTACAAATAGATTGCGTAAGAGAAAATCTATCAAGTGATGTAGTTTGATAAAATGTATTAAATTATAAAATTATTTTACCGTAAAATAAATTTAACGAATCATATAAAATTACGTTAATTTATAAATTTATTTTTATATAATATCTTTATATCTATAATACTTTATACAATATATGGTGTAAACTCAAGACGACCCTGGCTAGCTAGCTATCTATGTCCCTATATATATATACGTGTGTGTTTGTGTTAGACAATTAATATTATTATGTCAAAGACAAATTTCCATATCTCAGCCATAAAAGAAACAAGGACGTCCTGCCGACTGCCGACATAATGTCAATTACAACCGCCAACAATATGACCATGAGGCCATGCTGCCATGCATTGATCACAAGCCATGTATTAATTAATTAGGAAGTTACATTTGCTCTTGCCCTCCTTGTTTCATGAGCTCTCTATATATTGAAAACATGTAATGCATATGCATGCATGCACATGTCGTGTATTTAAATTTCAACATCCTGAAGTAGGCATGCAGCAGTACTGCTGGCTAGCTAAGCCAGCTTTACATGATAATTCTCATGACTTGTAATGCTAGAGCCACCGCTAGACTTCTTATTAGTGTATTTTATGTTTTTTTTTTCATATATTTTTTTAATATTTTAAAAAATAAAAAAATTTATAATATTATTAAAAAATATTTACTAAATCACGAAGTAAAAAATAAAATAAAAATAAAAATTCTAGCGGAACGTACCACTACAAGAAAAATACATTTTTATAACCAATCAATTTCAATAAAATGATTATTTATAATTAAAATTAATTATAAATTTTAATTGTAAATAATTTTTTAGTTATAATAAATTGATAATAAAAATTCATTTTTCTTGTAACGCGCCAACAGCCAACAGGAAGACTAATATTGTTCTTTTCATGAAAAAGGAGAAATTGGCAGGCGTTAAATGTTTCGGCCGCCAAGATATATACTCGAGAGTTGAGAAAAGTCTTCAACACTATTGATTAATGTTTCTATGGGCTCAAAAAGGGGAAGTGGGGCCTCGTCACCATGATGCAGAGATCAAGATCAAGCTAGCAAAACCCAAAACATTTACGCGGGTGTGTGTGTATATATATATTAGGGTTAGTCAATTAAGAAACATTCAAATCGTCCGTCTTGGACTTTTCTCAAGTACTAATTTGAATCGAGGAAGAAAGGCATCATGATGTATTAATCCTAGCTAGCTAGCTAGCTAGGCATGCATGTATGCATATGGTTTCTCATACAATTTCTCCATTTTCACGTCATGAACAAGGTTTAAAGCATGCATGCAACGCCGCCTAGCTAGTAGTGCATGTACGTGCATGTCTGTTGAAATTAATCACATTAGATCACATGCATGCATACATACTCCCTTCATGAAGGTTTTCTCAAGCTAGTTACATTTGCTCACTGTGTACGTACGTTAATTACCTATAAAAATAAAATACAAATAATTATATCTATTTCTTCTTATTGCCTCAACTTTTTGGAATAATTAATAATTTTATATTATATTAAAGCAAACATCTTGAATTCGAACTATGATTCTATACTATATCATATTTTATATGATGGATCCATTCATTAAGATGATTTCTTGCCTACACATGAAGAGAAAATGTTAATAATATAATACAAATAATTAAATTCACATATTTCCATCAATTTAAATTTTTAAAATAAGTTGTGATTTCATATAGTATTAGAGTAGATCAGGTCCTCAGTTTCAACCTTAACTTTACATTCTATCTCATTAAATTAAATATTTTACGTAGTAGGCTTACTCATTAAAAGATAATATGACCCACATGAGAAAGAAATGTTAAAAATATAATACAAATAATTAAAGTTATATATTCTCACCCGTTTAAGCTTTTAGAAAAATGAGTACTTTCACAGTAAAGCTGTTTTATAAAAATGCTTTACATATAACAAATTCATCATCAGTGTATGAATTCACTCATATGCTAGATCACTTGTTTAACCATGAAAGATAGAGGCCAGGCTTGATCGTGATTAATGGTACTGCAGCACGCTGGAGAGAAATTGGGAGATGGCCTGCCCGGTGAATTCAGATTAGAAAATATTGAAGAGTTCTATTGCATACAATCACTTTTGTGTATTTTTTATTATTCTATTAATATGATTGGATAAAAAAATTATTTTATAGCAAAAAATAATCCAGTCAATCATATTAGTAGAGTGTGTAAAAGAGTACGCAAAAATAACTAGCTTGCACATAAAATTTTTGATATTTTTGAAATACTAGTAAGCTACTATATATGGCTTGGTTTGTTTACAAATTATCTCATCTCATATTATCTCATAAAATCATTACAACTTTCTCAAACTCTCACACAAAATATAATAAACAATTTAATTTTTTCAAATCTCAAAATAAAAATAATATTAAAAAAATTTGACTATTTGAGTTAAGATGTTTTATTAAGTTTTGGGAAAGAAAATATAAAAAGTTAAATAAAAATATTATAAAACTAAAAATTGTTTAAATATAATTTTTATTTTGAAATTTGAAAAATTTGTAATGTTTTGTGTTTTATTTGAGAGTTTAAGAAAGTTGTAATAATTAGGTAATAATTAGATAAAAAATTTGAAAAGTTGAAAATTAAAAAATATTTTATATTTGGTGATACTTGGGGAAGAAATATATAAGAATAACTATGTTGTCAAACAGATCCTAAACTAATTTTTCGTTATATTAATGACAAATCAATAAATTCATTCATATTATAAGCTAGAGGATCACCCCCATCTATATTTCAAATATACTTTATAATTTAGTAGTATTAATTACAAATCTTAGGTATATGTCTCACTCAAGTCTTTCATAAAAAATAGGTCTCTATATAAAAATTGATTTCATTAATACTTTTTCATGGTGCAGTCAAATTTTTTTTTACAACAAATTACTTAAAAATTTGTATATTTAATACTCGTACAAATTATTATTATTATTATTATTTTATATCATATCGATCGAAAAATTTAAAATAAAAGTCAAACTCTAAAATTTACTGTATAATTAGCCCGATATATTTACCTTTGCTGCAGTGGATTTGTAAGTGGGCTAGGTCAAGAGTTAGGGGAGGGTGTTGGAAGTGGAGCCCACAAAAGATACGGTCTTGGGTTCGGAGAGAGGACCGGGCCGGTCAATGCGGTAGAGGAACTTTTCACAGCAATCTCTCCCACGCGCTTTACGATCAACGCGCCAGCGCCTAATGCATAGACCCCGATTTTAATCCCAACCCGGAAAACTTACAACCGTGCGATATATGCGCGTGAAATAGAAGCGTGTGCTCGCTAGGGCAGGAGGTGTCGCATGTAGGGGACGCAGTACCCCGCAATTCGTGCGGTTCGCTTTCTTTAAGAGAAACGATGCACCGACTCACTGCCATATCACGTGCGCACGTGATACCTTAAATCTTACTGGTTTTATTTTATTTTTAACCTTCGCTGTTGATAATACTTTTTAATAAATGGCTAAATGATTAGAGCACTCAATTTGGATTTTGACTACGACAGCCGCCCTTGTCGGTGAAAAGACAGTTTTGTACACACATATCATGAATTATTCCTTGTCAAGTTCAAAATATTTGTGCCTACTTACATTTTTCATCCTTTTATTTTAGTTAAAAACACAAACTGAGTTTTGGGTGGTAATTCTCTCTCAAGTGAGAAAAATGTTTGTAATTAAGATTGTGTTTAGATAATAAGATATTTTTATATATTTTGTGAATAATAATAATAAAATTATTATAAAATAAAAAATAAAAAATAATAATATATATTTTAAAATATTCTCAATACTCAAACTAGATATTATACTGATTATTTTTAGATGGAGTTGAGTTCATAGCAATAAATTATTATATTCTTTAGTCGGGATGTAGATCAATTATAAAAAAACTTTAAAGCCATTTTCGATCGGAATCCAAAAGATATAAAAAAAAAAAAAAAGATCAAGAAATTATAATTTATTATTTTCGTGTTGAACAGTAACGCAAGAAAATGATGAAATATGAAATATTATGATTTTTGTAGGTTTGAGATTGTTAAGTACACATGAACACAATGAATTTAAAAGATGAAGGTGAAATTTGTAGAGGATGAGAATGTTGAAGGAGCATGCCATAAAAAGAAACTGTTCATAGATGACTTGACCTAGATGCATGTATAAATAGATAGTAGGACAATTTTGGTTTTTCCATTTGGCTTAATTACGAAGATAGGTTAAAAGGAGCAGAAGAGTGCTCAAATGGTTATTCCTTTTCTATTTTTTTTTCACTAAAACTGGTACGAAAATTATGATGATTACCCTTAAGTTGGTCCTTACAAAACTGACATAATAACAATATTATATTCCTTTAAAATATTAATCCAAATCTAAAGATCAGAATCCCACCCAACCTCTTTTGACTGGTAAAGATTCTGTACGTGCCTTGCCAATTGTCTTTGTTATCCTTCATCTGCTCAAGCTATTAGAAAAAATATTAGGGTTTGTTTGGCATTCTCTATGTTTACTACACTACACAACACAAAACAAAAGAGGAAACGATCTTGAATTAAAGTCTTGCGCTATACTTGTAGAAATGAGAAATGATATTTGCAGTTATAAAATATATAAGTATGCAATTTATTTGAGAAAAGTGGACGACATTTGCGCACTCCATGACTGCATATATCTAGTATTACTCTTGTAAATATCGTTCAAACCAGAAAGAAGAAGTTCACGGCTTTGTAAGGTTTGAGTTAGGAAGGAGTATAGTGACACACATATATAGGTTGTATCATCTGGGATCGGAGACGTTGAATTTGTAAAATTTGTAGGAGTATGTTGTTTCTTTTTTTTTTTTTAATAAGCAGTTCATGAAGTATCTTTATTTGTTTTGAAAGTACTGTAACTATGTCGTTATCATGGATATCGTTTTCATTAAAAAGAAGCACATGGAACCAACTTCATCTACCCAAGCTTTAATTCAGCAGCAAACGGGATTGTAATTAGAAGGAATTGTTAGTAATGTTCGTATCGTGATTTTTTTTCTTTATAAAAGGATAAATTCTATCAAAAAAATTATAAAATAATTATTTTTTATTGCGATCTATTTTTTTTATAAAAGACTTACGCAATAATGGCATGTCTAAAGTTTGTACCCAAGGTTATTCTAAAACATTAATATGCTTATACATAACCTCCTATCCCACAAATTTTGAGAATTTTTTAAAATTATTTTCATGGTTTTAGCATTAACTTCCAAAAGATGAACATGATAATATATATGAACCCTAAAATATTTATTATATATAGAAAATAAAATTATTGATCAACAAAAAGGGCAAGAGGATTACTATAGCTACAAAGAGATTATACAAAAATAATTTTATAAATTGACGTGGTTTTATATGATTATAATAAAAATAATTTTACAATATAATAAAATATATGTTAATTTATAAAATTATTTTTATAATCTATTTGTAAATAACAATGGATCCAAAACAAATAATGAATATAAACACAACTTTTGAAAAAGTGCTTTTGAAACTAAAACAGTGAGTAGCCTACTCTACCAAAGTGACTGTGGAGGAACTCAGGGGCTTGACCTCTTCTCTTCTTCATCCCAACAAGCTTTATACAATGCACGATACAGAAGAATCTAGTCAGAGAAACCCCAAGTACCAAAACCTAACACTGCTCCCAGCTGCTGAAGTGAGAAAAGGAAAATGACAGTGCCACCGCTGGCAGCTCCCGCTGGAGTCACCGCTGCCTCTATCATATGTTTTTTGATATGTTTTTTTTTACAATTATTTTTAAATAATTTTTTCATGATTAAAGAAGTATTTTTTAATAATATTATAAATTTATTTTATTTTTTTAAAATATTTAAAAAATAACTGTAAAAAAAAAAACACATCAAAAAACACATAGTAAAACCAGCGGTGGCCCTAGCATTACTCGTGAGAAAAAGGGCAGAAACGTGATTTTGGGTTATCATAAACAACAGCCTTTATTTTTGGTTTTTTTATTTATTATTTTATTCTGCCCTCACTTCCACTGTAGTGCTTTGCAAGAGACAGAAAGCGGATACAAGCTGTCCCCACAGTATTTTTATGGTTTAATTAATTAATTACTAGTTATAACATTCATCCCTCCCTCTTTATCTTATAGTCTTCACTCTTTACCTTCCTCTGTCAAGATCGGCAAACCTGTTTACTCGGGACAAACGAAAAGGAATAGTAGAGAGAGAAGAGGGAGGGAGGAGGGAGGGGAGGTGGGGAAGCCAGCCAAAAACAAACACAGCAGAGAGAGATGTAAGGATATTCTATATGGTGGTTAAGCGTCGCAGAGTTGCAAAAGAAGATAAAAATTGAGTTCAGTTAGAAGTAGCAGTGTTTCTGAGGTTGAGAGGGGAACTCAAAAGGGTCCAAGTGTGTGCAAGAGAAAGAGGAAAAAAGAAAAGTCATATATACTAGAGAGAGAGAGAGAGAGAGAGAGAGATGGTGGGCTCAGGAGCATCAGATAGGAGCAAAGAAGCTGTTGGGATGATGGCCCTTCATGAGGCCCTCAGAAGCGTCTGCCTCAACACAGACTGGACTTACTCTGTCTTCTGGACCATCCGTCCTCGCCCGTGTGTCTTTCTCTGTCTCCGTCTCTGTCTCTCTGTATTATGCTTTTATCTGAACTGCTTCCTTAAAATCGGTCTCTCTTCTTTTTATTGCAGAAGAGTCAGAGGAGGTAATGGGTGCAAGGTTGGAGACGACAACGGTAGCCTGTAAGTATGGTTTGCCTTCACCTCTCAGTTTGGTTGCTGAGAAAGCAGAGGATTTAGTAAACAGAGTAGTACTTTCAAACACTATGTTCAGCTTAGCGGTATAATTTGCATTCTTTGTTTTCTTTGCTCAGCGACGAGGCAGAGCATTACCTTCTTCCTTGCAAGAAAAGAGTGGAAAAAAGAGTGAAATTGGAAGATGTTTATTTTGTTTGTATTTTAGTTTTTTTGATTGATGATTATTGATAGTTATTTAGTAAGTTTTCATTTGCACGATATGTTCTTCAGTAATTTCAACTGGATGTAATTTTTGTCTGTCAAAACCTTGTGAAGAATGTTGATGTGGGAAGATGGGTTTTGTCGAGGAAGAGTTGGCGATTGTTTGGAAGAGATTGATGGTGGCGAAGATCCTGTCAGAAGATCCTTCAGCAAGATGTCCATTCAGTTATATAATTATGGAGAAGGGTGGGTACTGGGTAGGTGTTTTTTTTGTGTTGTGGTTTCGATCCTCTCTCCCCCCTCTCTCTCTCTCTTCTGTCTCTTTCTGAGTCTCTTAACCAAAATCTTGAGGTAACATGGAAAGTAGAGAGATGTAAAAGGTGAAGGGTCTTCTTATCATATGGGGGGCCTGATTGGGTGATATTGATTCCAACAGGTTGATGGGGAAAGTTGCATCTGATAAGTGTCATAAATGGGTCTTCAAAGAACCAACTGAATGCGAACCAAATATCTCCAACTACTGGCAGAGTTCTTTTGATGCTGTATGGGAACTCAACGCATAAAAACACCCATCATTTTTTCTTCTTCGTCCAATTCTAGATTAAGTTTCAGATATATTAATTATTCTTTTATGTTCTGGTCTACTGTTGGTTGGATGGTACCATCTTAATGATTGACGGTAACCTTCCTATTTTTGGTGCCATTTAATGCAGCTTCCTCCTGAATGGACTGATCAATTCGAGTCAGGAATTCAGGTCAGAAAAGAAACTGTTATTTCACTGTTTCCAGTCTTACTGTTTTTTTTATTTGTTTTTCCTCTCTTTTTGGTTTTTTTTTTCCAATGACTTAAGACTTTTGTGCTCCTTGATTCAACTCCATGATCAGACAATAGCTGTCATTCAAGCTGGCCATGGCCTTCTACAGTTGGGTTCTTGCAAGATTGTGAGTTTTTTTTTTTTGTCTTTATCTTCTCATTCAGAAGCTACTCTTATACATTTGGTTGATTTTCAAACAGTAATTTTTTGTACTAAATAAATGATCAGTTTTACATATGTTTGATCAAACTGAGAGGTAAATGTCTAATAACAGATACCTGAAGATCTCCATTTCGTGCTAAGAATGAGGCATACCTTTGAATCTCTAGGCTATCAGTCTGGGTTCTACCTCTCCCAGCTCTTTTCTTCAAACGGGAACCCTTCCTCTTCTTCCTCACTACCTTCAAAGCAATCACCCCTTCCAATCCGACCTCCTACTCCGCTCTTCAACTGGGGCCAAAGGCCACTTCCGTCTGCAACTTCTATGCTTTCTTCACCCAATTTTCCAAACTCGGCCAGACTTGGATTTCCACAAGCCAAAGATGAGACCCACATGTTTCTTCTACCTCATTCATCTGAAACCCGTATGGAAGATATGGTGGGAGAGCACGAAAACGACATCAAGTGGCCAAACGGGCTGTCTTTCTTCAATGCTCTCACTGGACGTACTGATGATGCCAAGCTGTTGTTTAACTCGGACAGCTTAGGAAACAAACCCGACCACAATCACCACCCTCTCATCCTTGAAGGAAAGAATTCAAACCCGAATTCAGATGCCTTAAATATGCATAATGGAAGTGGAGCAAATCCCAATGAGTTCTTGAGCTTGGACAGCCATCCGGAGAGTGCAAGAAAGATGGAAAACAAATTCAAGAGGAGCTTTACATTGCCGGCTAGAATGGCTTCATCCTCTTCTTCAACTTCTATTGATCACCAGCAACACCAACCTGTGGAGTATAGGAATCCTGAAGGGGGCATGTACTCAGATGTCATGGAGACCTTCTTGGAGTGAATTGAAAAGACTTGTATTAGAGGGAAAAACGATGACATTTTAGCTTTTGTGTTCCTTTGCTGCTCATGTTCTCGTGCCTGTACGTTTTTATTCTCTTTATATTCTGTGTTCCTTTTGTCCATTACTATGACTACTTGTGATCATTTGTTGCAGTTCATCGGAACATAAATTTTCCTTGAAATTCTCTGAATACTGCAAAGATTCAAAAGAATACAGTACTAGTAACTTGCCCTGTTTAGCGCAATAGTCGATTTCCAGGACGAAAGCTATCTTTTTCTTGGCTAATTAAATGTTAAAACCATCTTCAAATCAAGGGCCACGTATAGTCGGTCAAGAACATCGTTTCCGTATTCACATTTCTTGAGTAACTCCATTCCATGATCAGCGATTAAATCCCAGGAATACGACCTGCCCCTGCCAGGATTGGATTAAACTTGCCCCGCTTGCCTGTGGATGTAGCATCTAGTAGCCTTGGGTAAACATGCTTGCCGTGCATGCATATGCTGAAACGCTTTCTTCAAGTGGATATGGAATCCCACGTCTGAAGAGCATTCCCCCACTTAAGAGTCCTTTTCTTGATCCGTATCATTCCCCTCCTTGAGTCCTTTTCTTGATCCGTATCATGTGTTAGTAGCGTCCACGCACAGAAAGGGTGCCAATATCAGATGAGTAATGCTACTCACCATCTCAACTTTCATCATCTTTTCATTATCTTATTATGTGGTATTAAGTGATTGTAAATTATTTATTACATTTTACTTTTAAACCTATCATCGAATGCCACATCATGATATGATTAGAAGATGATGAGAATTGAGATGATGAATAGATTTTTTCATAAAAAATACACCATGCATGACTTCACAGTTCGATGGCAATTACTTCAAACTTCCATATATAAAAGGCATCTACATGATGATTTGGATTCAAAAATATTGTAAACTTTGGCTAATTAAGTCAATTCGAGATTGAAATCCTGCTGTAGCTACCAGTGGGTTTATGGATTTAGTCCACTATTCCAATTTCAAATTGTTAAATGGTCACTTATTTCAAAGACATGTATTAATTTGTTCAATTTATATTCTGACACAAAATAGTTCAAACTCACATCTCGCACTCGTATTTGCACGATCACATTGCACAAAAGCACATAAATTTATTTTTGGGTTCTCCATCACTGGAAATATTCTCTCATTCCCAAGGTTGTCTGCAATTTTTAAATTATCGGTAACATATATCAGGTTTTAGAAACGTCATCATTATATTTTTTTTTAAATTTTTATATAAAATATAATAAACAATTCAAATTTTTTAAATTTTTAAATAATAATAATATTAAAAAATAATATTCTAACTATATTTTATTCAACTATTCTGTTTAATGTCAAATGTTTTACATCAGCAGAGGAAAGGTTGAAGGTTGAAACTCTTTGATCAATATAACTGTTGATCGTCAGGTAGTACTTTTGGTATATATTCCATTGGCTACGGCATGCCGGCTTGCATGGCATTCTGAAAACTCGCTGATCTATCGCTGTGAGCTGCCCAAAGTGCACATTCACAGTTCCAACTTCCAAAGAATCATTCGAGCAATCATATTGATCGGGCCTAGGCTTTTCCAATTCCTCACTAAATGATTGATCATTCCCAGTCATGATCATCAAACACACACACACACGCACACATGCATATATGTAGTGCATGATTCAGTGGAAACAACTAAATATCCACATGATATTCCGGCATAGGGGATATTGAAATATTGGAAGCTGGGCTCTAAAAAGTTTTTATTATCAGGTAATTCCCCACATGTACTTGAGGTTTGCATGCATGCCAGCCATGGTCATCGGCATAATTGAAACCAGGCCCACTGGTTTCATTTGAAGGGGGTGAAAAAGAAGAAAGAGGTTTTGTTTATGCTACAACTCTTTATTACCAAAATACAAAGAATTGTCTAAAAAATCTTGGTTTCAAAACATGAGCAACCGTATGCACAGATTTATAAAACTATATAGACTGTTACTTGTCGAAAGAATTACGTTCCCTTTTATGTGGCTTAGCTTTTACTCGGTACGTAGTATTATGAAGTGCATTTTGCAATTAACACTTATAATTAACCATGCATGCATGCTCTATCTGTAAACACAATGAGGAAAAGTTCTGGCTAGCTTCCTTGTTAATTGGTTAGAATTAAAGTTCAAAAGCTGATACTTTGCTTATACATGTGCTAAGTTCAAATAGATCTAGAGGAAAGAAAGAGAATGAGGTAGACAAAAAGGATAAAACAATTGCGCACTTCTGCTTTTGTAAAAGAAAAACCCGACATACCACAATCATCTTCCTCCAAAGCAACCGCAGTTACAGCAATCACGTTAGTTTACAACCCTTTACAGGTGCTCTTGGGTACTTAGTGATTTTAATAATGATGTAAAAAACTAAAACAAAAATCATTAACACGCCAATTAATGACGTCCAATCTCCTCTCGGATCTCGGAAGTACTTTTGTTTCTCACATCAGTTTCAAAACCAAGCAAACCAAATCACTATGCCTAGCGACATGATACTAAAAACCAAACTAATTACAAGACAAGCTTGAAATGGATAAGTTATTCTAACTCCATATTTCCTTGTAATACATGATCTTTCCTCGACGGTTCCATGGCATGGCATTGTTTGCAGGCCGAGACGATCCACCAGAAGAATCTCGCGAAAAGCCACAAGCTTGCTCCTTTCCTCTCCTCGGCTTGTTTCTTTGGTCTTAATTTCTTCCCCACCATCTCCATTTTCTTTCTACGCGAAGGCTCGCGAGTCAAAATGGGTACAGGCACTGTAATATATTGCCACCTTTGAGAAGACCGGCCATATACTTGAGATGAAAGAGCTTTATTGCCAGCTTGGTATCCATTATGATCTCTAACCAAAGTACTTGCTTTGGATGCAACTTTGTTCTGATACAACAATCTTCGCTCAGAATTATCACTCGCGCTTGTCCTTGGACTACTGCTGCTGCTATTCGTGCTATTACTTCTCGACGACCTCAGCGAGTCCTTGCTGCTAATGCTGCTTGTTCGGCTCGTTGCACGAGAGCTGTCGATGATGATATTGGCTGCTGATTGAATAGGAAAAGCGTGTGGTAAGAGCCGGCCATTGAAGAACAAATAGTCAGCAGGAGAGTTTTTGAAGGGATCGGTAGAGGGCGAGTCCGGTGTAACAGAACCAAACTCGAAGTCGGAGTCTTGGTCTTCAGCCCCAGGAGTGCTCGGAAACGAGAACCTTTCACCGGAGATACTTCTTTTCCGGCGATTCTCCATGGAGTACTTTGAGGGTTTGATCTGCATGGGTGAGCATGGTTTTATAGATGAGGCATCATCTGAGGCTCAAATGAAGTAAAAGGTGATAGTGTTGGGACTGCTTGCTTTTTTGTAGGGGGGTACGTGGGGTGATCTGGACACTTGGTTTGGAAAGTTTGATGAACCTGGTGGTGCAAATCATCAAGTCATATTTGCCAACTCGACCTCAATTTTAACACATGACCGGATGATGATGGTGTTGTAATTATAGGCTTAGTGTGTGGGATGTTGTAAACAAGTGGTTGCTCAATGATGCAGCCGATCGAGGTACATCTTTCCCGGTCAAACTTAAACCCCACGTTGTAGAAATGGGCCACCATTAGTCTATCCAAACAGTTCCAATATGGCCAAGTTCTTTAATTTTTGTTTTTGTTTTTTTTTGGTCCCGCTGAGAGCCTTGGTATATTTGAGTTGGTGAATATAATGAATGCCATAATGCATGTACTAGAAATTCGCATTGATTTATCTTTATTTTTATGAGTCTGTTTATATAAAAGGCTGTCATATCAGCTAGCATAAAAAGGTATACGTTTTAATTTATTTTAATTTTATGGATTTCATAATAAGTGGTATGTTTATGTGTTGACATGATATAAGTAACAAAAATCTTGTTTTAAGAATGTGCAAGTGTGGCTAAAGACTTATGGCTTGATTGACATAACACCCGCCTCTAAAATGGAGTCTAGAGTTTGGAACCCTCTCTTAAATAATAATAATAATAATAATAATAAATAAATAAATAAATAGTAAGTGTTATAGACTAGCGCCATTTCTCCTATTCCTTGCTTAAAGGACCCATCTTTTATTTTTGTCCACTTGCTTTTGTTTTATTGAAGGGCACAGCCTCCAAAAAATACTCATCCATATAAAAGCAAATAAAAGCTTTTTAATCCAAATACTCGTTCATACACACATATATATATATATATAGAGAGAGAGAGAGAGATGAGAGAGAGAGAGGCTGGGGGCGAAGCAACTCAAGTAATTAATAGCAATATTGAGCCGTTTGGCTTTCACAAAATAAAGCAATGGTGGGAGCAGCCAGGTATAGCTTTCTTGGTCATGTTGTGGAAGCAAAGGCTCTGTAATGACTAATTTTTATTTAATACGATGAGAAGCTTTTGATAAGTGCACAATAGGAGACAGAGCAGCCGTAAGAAAAGTCGTTTGTTTGGTCTCCATTTGGGTTTTGGTATAGGACCCATGGGCGGGCCCAGTTGAGCTCTCTGGGGCCACCTATCTCCCAGATTTTGTCCTCTTTTCCTTCCCCAACCAATTAAGCATTTCATTCATTTCGTAATCTCATTCTTCCCTCGTGTGACACCCCAATTACGCAACTTGGCTGGTTCCATAATTAAAATACCAACTTATTTAAATCCTATTTTATTTTAATCATTTATAACGAAAATACTCTCTCTCTCTCTCTCTCTCCCTCCAAACTCTATTTAGATATACACTACACGTGTGAATAAAAATGATTACATCACTAAAACTAGAGATCAACATCATATTTTTTAGTTTAAACTCGAGCTCTTAAACTTTCATCTTAAGCACAATTACAATGTATCAATAATCCATTTTATGGAGCAAATTTGGGTCCATCTATCGTTGAGATTAATGGACTCGGTGGATGCTAGACACACACACACGTCTCATGTGTCTTGTTATGAGACATGTCCCACATCCAACAGATCCAATTTCAATAAAAACTAAATCCAAACTAAATCTCATTTTGAAGTAGAGTAATGCTTCATGCAGTCGTAGAATATGTAAGTACCGTGCAGTCATTTTGAAAAATAATAAGATTTATTATTAAAAAATTAATTTTTTTTTCATGTGGGTCTCATATATATTCACTTTTTTTAAAGTACTTACACGACTTATATACTTACTACTGCAACTATCATTTCTGATTATATACTTTAAGTTTAAATGTCTAACTGACTTTTTGTATAGCCGATAACATTCAGGAGGCTCACCCAATATCTTAAAGCCAAGCTTGACGCTCGTAACCTATATTGTGATAGAAAGCATTACAATTTACATCGATTTAGCCCGCATACTACTACACACACACGAAGGCCCATGAATTAAGGTTACGACTTACTAAGTTACATTTGTGGGCCTTCTTTACAAGCTTAGTTTTGACATGTTGGGCCTTTCTGGGCTTGGGATTACTTTATCAAGGTCCAACCCTTTATCAAGATTTTGACTTCGGCTTTACTTACCACCTATCTCTTGTTTATCCATTAATAATGTCAAGAAATAATAATAATAATAATAAAAAGATAATGATTGAGATTGGGGAAAAGTTTATTTTATTTTATCATATAAATAGTAGACAAGACACAAGTGGGGGGGGGGGGGAAGGGGTTTGGGGGAACGCGTTTCGGTGACTGCAGAGAACGCGACATTGGCACTGAGGAAGGAAACACCGTGGGCGTGTCAAAAGGACTCCAATCCTCATCTCTTACACAAATCACACCTGTCCCGATCTCCACTTTAACTCTCTCTCCACCTCTCTCTCTCTCTCTCTCTCTCTCTCTCTGTTTTTTCCGCTCTTTCTGTGTATTATCATCTACGTTTATAAGAAGCAGCTCTGCGGGAACAGAAACCATGACCGGCAGAGAGATCCTCCTCAAGATGAAGGTACGTTTACTCAATTTCTTTGCACCTACTTTCGTGGGTTTCAATCTATTTTTCACGTTTCTTCTTTTACTGGTTGTACGATCTGCTTAATTTGCTATAATTTCCCCTTAACATTGGTGTGATGATATAGATCTATATATATATATATATATATATATATATATATATATTATGGGGTTGACCACGATCCATTTCTCGTGGAAATTGAGTTGTCACGAAAGTAGCTTCTAGGAAACGTTGAATATAATCATCCAACGTTGAATAGAGAGTCGGGTTTCGAATTGTGATCATTCTATCGGATCGAGTGGCTCCATTCAGTTGTACAGCAGTTTGAAGTTTATTTACATCCGCTAGTCTAGGGATCTTGAAGGCAAGCTATCAAATTAATGGCGTCGAGTGGGTTCTTTTATTCCGATCCAACGCCAACTTTTCGAAATTGTCGATAATTTTTTATTTAAGAATTTCACATTCAAGTATATGCAAACCATAACAGCACTCTTCAACTTCAATCAGACATCAAATTGCATTAAGCAAACAAACCAACTAAGGATATCTGGTTTTAAATCTTCTCCGTTTGCTTGTTTCTTTCTTTCATTTCACGAGGTTCAGTAAAACAGATCCTGTCAAAGGAAATGTTTATATGATGTAATTGAAAGTACCAAAGAAAAATGTATTTTGGGGAACCGATACCAATCTTTTTGTATCTTTGGCCTCTTGCTAACTGGGTGTATCTGTTAATTATATGTACCCTGTTAGATCGTGCCTTGCTGCCCATTAATAAAATTGTCATACGTATCCCAAAAATAGAGGATGTTTCTGCCAGTTCAGCGTTTTCACTATTGCTGAGATATGTTAATATGTGAAGTTATAATTTAGATGCTGTTCATCAACAGGTTACAATATTGTTATTTATTTCAACACCCTTTGGTTTTGAGTTTGGAAGAGGTTGAGTATTCTCCTTTGGAATAACCATTGTGAATAATTTATTGCAGGAAAAAGTAGGGTTAGGTTCGTCAGATCCTGACTCCGGAAAAGGGAAGAGCAAGATGTCAAAGAACATAACCCATGGCTTTCACCTGGTAAAGGGAAAATCACATCATCCCATGGAAGATTATGTCGTTGCGCAGTTTAAGCCAGTTGATGACCATGAGCTTGGTCTATTTGCAATCTTTGATGGCCATTTGAGCCATGATGTTCCGAATTATCTGAGGTCTCATTTGTTTGAGAATATTTTAAAGGAGGTAGATTCAATTGCAATCCTTGTTTCTTTCTTATTCCCCATAAATGGTACAACATTTTGATATGATATATAAGCACATATATAATTATCTTTCATTTTTGTTTCTCTTTCCTCCAAGTAGCCTGACTTCTGGACAGAAACAGAGAAAGCAATCAGGAAAGCTTATCGCATAACTGATGACAAAATATTGGAGAAAGCAGTTGATTTTGGTAAAGGTGGTTCTACTGCAGTTACAGCAATATTGATTAATGGCCAGAAGTTGGTGGTAGCTAACGTTGGGGATTCTCGAGCTGTTATCTGTAAGAATGGCGTTGCCAAACAACTATCGATTGATCATGAGCCAAGCATGGAAAGGGAGAGCATTGAGGAGAGAGGTGGTTTTGTGTCGAACTTTCCTGGTAACCCGATTTCTGAAAATGCAAACTAATATTGATCTGAAATGAAATTCATCCATATGCCACATGAAAATCACCATGTATCTTGTACCATTTTAAAAATAGTTATTTTCCCCCTTCACCTTTAATAAAGTTCTCATGGTGCAATTTATAGAATAATGAAGATTATATTTAACGATTCACACTTTCTGTGATGTCCTAGGGTCCCATTTGGCAAATGGAGTTGGGATTCACATGTTAGACACACTGGCTTGGGTGTGAGCGATCTAGCTAACTGTGATCTTTCTTTTGTTATCATGGAAAACTTATGGAAGACTATAAAGTTGGGTGGCTCTCTGAGCAATGTTAAATGTCTGCACTGTTCTGATCTTTGCTGTTAGCAACATCAGCTATCCTTACTTAGATCATTACCGGTTCCAATGATATTACTGTCTCTAGCAGTTTTCTACTCATCACTATGTTTTCTTAAATTTCTTCTCATATATTGCGATCTCAAGATTAGAACCCTAATGAATTCAGGGGATGTTCCACGAGTTGATGGGCAATTGGCAGTGGCAAGGGCATTTGGTGACAAAAGCTTAAAGAAACACTTGAGTTCAGAACCCCATATCACGGTGGAGCCTATAGATGATCAAACGGAGTTTATCATCCTAGCAAGTGACGGATTATGGAAGGTTAGTCTTATTTGAATTTGTGATCTTGGTATCTCATATTTGTACATGTACTACTGTTCCACGGTATGCAAGGCACAGAAATGGTGAAAATCAGAAGCAAATTAACTCGTTTCACCTGATTTTTTTTTTTTCCCTTCCCTATTTTATATGATGGTTTCTACTTTGAGTTGACTAAAATTTGTTGTTCAATCTGTTCTAGGTAATGTCGAACCAAGAAGCAGCAGATTGCATCCGGGAAATAAAGGATGCTCGGTCAGCAGCAAAGCTCCTTACCGAAGAGGCACTTAATCGGAAGAGCTCGGATGATATTTCATGCATAGTCGTAAGATTTCGGTGATTTTAAGGATTGTTCCGCACTCATGTTTGTTTAAAATCTATGTTTTAAGTGATGTATAAACACTCCCATCTTGTGCCATAATATTGTTGTTTTGTTTGGATCAATTTCATATGCGTAAGCGAATCGCCAGAGAACTGCCCAATTTACCAGTTCTGGAAATAATAGTATCTTTCCTTTTTTGTGGTTCTTTTAGGGAAAAATGCTAATGGAGCCCCGGTCGATGTTACAGCTCAATTATTTTAATTTTTTAATTTTTTTACTTAATGGTTAATGAAGGAGCTATTAGTAAAATTATTTATTTTTTAAAAATTAAAGATATTAAAAAATTGTTAAAAAAATGAAAAAAAAAATAGACTAGCTGTACAATCAGCGGTTACTGACCCGCTAACAGATCCGCTAACACTGTCCTTTTTTAGGGGAGGGGTTTGCAGTTTGCGCTTAAAAAATAAAAGTGGAATAATGAAAGTAAATAAAAAGAAAAGAAAAAACATTAGAAATGTCTTGACGGAAAGGCTATACGGGGGGATCAGCAAAATCAGTCATGGTGAAGAATGGGCTAAACAGTGAATCTGTAAAGTTGTCAATGCTTTTTGAGGTAGATAAAAAATGATAGGGTTATTATTTTTTATTATTTTTTTTTATATTTAATTTTTTTTTACTTAATGGTTAAAGAAGTGACTATTAATAAAATTATATATATATTTTAAATTTTTTCTTAATGATTAAAGAAGTTAAAAAATACTTAAAAGGAAATGATAAAAAAATAAATATACTATAAGTAATAAATGGGTAGTAAAAGGGTAGTAACCCTATCACTATCCTATGGATGTATTGCACCCCCTCCCCGCACCATGCGGGGGTCGGGGGGGCGGGGTGCAGTTTCAACCCCACCCCCCGCCACCGGGGCGGGGGCCCCCTCAATCCAGTGATTCGCTAGATTTATAATTTTTTTTAAACCCAAATTATAATATAATATAAATATAAATTTTATTCAAAAAAATATAAACTCATTAAAGTTATATTTTAGATTGTTTTGGTCTCTTTGGCCCAGTAAGTCCCACATTGCTTAAGAATGACTATTGTATTACCTTAACCTCCTATATAAAGGTTGGCCAAGGAGGCCAAGACAATCCATTAACTTGAATTCAAGTTTTTAACAAGTTGTATATATTTATATACAATATATATTTATATAAATATACAAAATAATTTTTTTTTTATTATGTGGGACGGTGCAGAGCGGGATGCGGGGAGGGGCCCCGCTGGGGTCAGCTCGCCCCCCGCCCCAGCATGGGCAGTGCGAGGTAGCTTGCCCGCCCATGCGGGGGCGGGGTGGACGGGTAAAGCCCCCGCTACCCACCCCTACCGGTTAGACTGTTCAAGATCTAAAAATAACCCTTAATTTTTTGCTGTCAAGAATGTGACCGCATGGCACACAATCACAAATCCAGATCACTCAAACCCCCTTAAACCCAGATCCCTCACCCCTCTCCTCTATGCAAATTCCCTCAAGAGTGAAGTTCCTAAGCAACACCCCGTCTACCTTCGTGAAGCCTTTGCAGTATTATGACAATACCAGATGAAACTCAACTTGGCAAAGTGTGCCTTTGGAGTGGGGAATAGAAGATAACCTAGAGAAAGTGGAGGTCATACTCCACATGGCGCCACCTCAAAACGTCAATGAAGTGCAGAAACTCGCTGGCCAGGTAGCGGCCCTTAACATATTCGTATCAGGGTCCATTGACAAATGTTAGCCGTTTTTCAAAGTGTTGTGAAATGCACGAACATGGGATGTCGAGTGCGACCGAGCATTCGAGGCCCTCAAAAGATACATCACCAGCCCTCTACTACTCAGCTAACCCAGATATGGGGAGACCTTAATTTTGTACTTGTCAGTCTCCCCATATGCGACTTCCTCGGCCCTAGTATGAGACAAATGGGGGATCCAAAAGCCTGTATATTACACTAGCCTAGTGTACTGAAGAGCAGAGGCCAGATATCCACGCATGGATCAGCTCACCTTCACCTTGGTAGTAACCATTCGGCGACTCCGCCCATACTTCCAAGCTCACCCAGTGAGGGTTTTGACCGAAATCCCCTGAAGAAGATCTTACAAAGACCAGATGCCTTGGGGCGCCTGACGAACTGGACAGTGAAGTTGAGCAAGTTCAACATCGAATATGTACCTCAAAATGCTGTTAAATGACGTGTTGGCAGATTTTGTTGCAGAATTCACAGACTTCCTAGAAGAAGTCGAACATGCACCTTCAGTGAAGCCCTGATAGGACTACATTGACTGCTCGTCCTACCGAGTTGGAGGGGGAGTGAGGGTGCATGTTGTTATAGATATGGGGATTACGCTATTAAGTTGGCATTTAAAACCACCAACAACGAGGCAAAGTATTAGTGTCGTTATCTGGTTTGGCGATCGCCAGAACTTTGGGCGCCAAAGAGATAGAGGTGCGGACCGATTCTCAAGTAATGGTCAACCAAGTACGGGGAAAGTTCGCTATGAAGAGCGAAAAATTAAAGAATTACATAGCACTGATAGAAGGTGAGCATGCCCACTTCAAATAGGTGAGCATGCCCACTTCAAATACTTTCAAATCCAACAAGTGTCGATGGCCAAGAAGCAAAAGGCGGACAAGCTGGCACAAGCAGCATCTGGGCAATAAGATTTTCCTCTGCCAGAACAAATGGTGGTCAGGACTGTTGAAGTACTCACTGTAGAAATTGAAGTCATAGAGGTAAAGCTAGAACTCCTAGAGTGGGCATTGGACATAATCAAGTATATAGACGCCAATGAGCTACAAAATAACAGATGGGAAGCTAGAAAGATCAGGAACAAAGCAATGCACTGCACCCTACTCAACGAAGTTTTGTATTAGAGAGGTTACTACATGCCTCTCCTAAGGTGCGTCTCATCCGAAGAAGCCGTGTTGGTAGAGGTACACAAGGGGATCTACGGTGACAATTCCGGGGAAAAGGTGTTGGCAGGCAAAGTGATGAGGGCGAGGTACTACTGGCCTCTTGCCCTCTAAGATGCCAAAGAATATGTTTGGAAGTGTAGGAAATGTCAAGAGTACTTCAAAGTACTTCATTGCTCGCCAGAGGAGTTGACGACCTCACCTTGGTTGTTCGCTCAATGGCGAGTTGACCTGGTACTCCCCTTCCCTCTAGGCAAGGGTGGGTAAAATTTGTGATGGCGGCGGTAGACTACTTCACTAAGTGGGTAGAGTTTGAAGCATTGGAAACAATCACGACAAGCAATATCACCCGATTCTTGTGGAAGACGATCGTCTGTATATTCGACATCCCCTGCGTAATCATATTGAACAACAGAAAACAGTTCGACTCTGACCACTACTGAGACTGGTGCCAAGACCTGGGAATCAAATTACGATACTTGTTTCTAGGACATCCATAGTTCAACGAGCAAGTTGAAGCAGCCAATATAACGTTGATGGGGATTCTTAAGAAGAAACTCAACGACAGACACCTAGGCAGAAAAACTCTTCGGTGTATTATGGGCATATCGGATCACAGTGAGAACCCCGATGTGAGATACCCCTTCACTTTCACCTACGGACATGAGGCGATGCCACCCGTCGAGGTTGGGATCCCTACCTACAGGGTGCAACACTTCGAGCAAAGCTCCAACAACGAGCGACTAGAAAAGTAGCTTGACTTGCTAGAGGAGGTCAGGCTTGAAGTAGAAATAAGGACAATGATCAATAAGAGGAGAGTCGAACGATGTTTCAACAAGCGGGTACGACCATGAGCGTTCAAGATAGGCGACATGGTGCTAAAGCAAACAGAGACGACTACCCGAGATGAAGGAAAACTGGGTCCCTAGTGGGAGGGCCTCTACGTGGTTACTGCCAATAACCGTCCGGGCTCCTACTGGCTCCAAAACTCTTAAGGGAACAAGCTGCTACAACCCTGGAACACCGAGCATTTGTGGAAGTTTTATTGTTGAAAAGTGTAAAACGTATAAGTAATATTACCATGGCCAATAATGTAAACTTTATTAATAAGTATGGCTTCCAGGAATGAATTGTGCCTCGCCCCAAAATATTCTCCCCAGCTATGTCTCAACTCCCTTCTCCAAGAACGTAATCTCTCTCGCCGACAACTTACCTTCTTTTGATATCAACGGGTGAGAACGGGTCCAGTCCTAAACTACCTGACAACTAATCTCCCCATGAGGATCAGCAAGCGGGTCTAGCCGTCCTGGTGACCCGGCCTTTCTCATGGAGGTTTGCGGGTCAAACCTTTTGGCTACCCGATAACTTACCTTAACCCCATCACGGTGAAGAGTGGACCCAGCTTCTTAGCTGTCAAACAACTTACCTCCCCGAGAGACCCAAAGAGATGGGTTACGCCCTTAGGTTGCTGTATCCCTCCTTAGTGGAGAGCGGGTCTAGCCTTTGTTTACTCGACACTTACCTTCTTCGTGGGCGTCAATAGGCAGGAACGAGTCCAGTCTCAAACTGCCTGACAACTTATCTCCTCGCGAGAAACAAAGGGATGAGTTACGCCTTAAGGTTACTATACCCCTCCCACGATGGAGAGCGGGTTCAGCCTCTCGGCTACTCGACAACTTATCCTGACCTCCGCTATGGTGAAGAGTCGGATTAGCGCCAATCTACCAGACAGTTATCTTCCCTGTAAACTCAACGAGCGAGAGCGTGTCCAGTCTCTAACTGCCCAACTTACCTCTCCGTGAGGAACTAAAGGGAGAAGTCCAAATTGGAACGACTTCTCCCTCTCATCGAGGAGGACGACTCACCCTGACCCCATCATGGTAAAGAGCAGACCAACACCTTAGCTATTCGACAACTTACCTATTCGGGGGAACCAAATAGGCGAATTAGCCTCAGGCATCCCAACCTCCCCCTGGAAGAGTGTGGATCCAGTATCTCAACTCCCCGACTTCAACTCTCGGGTGCGTCTCCCCCAACGAAGATATGACAACTAAGCAAGCGCCTCGAATTCTCATCCCACCCCATCCAAATTATCCAGGTTTGCAAACTCCACCATTACAATTACGATTAAGTGTTATTTGTATTGATCCTTTCGTATAGCTATCCCCCTATAGAACCTGCGGAATATTGGCAGGCCGGTAAAATGTACTAACTCCAGAAACCAAGATTGTCCATTCAGGCCCAATTTGCCCACCTAGCAAAGGCAAGTGGCATGGCCTCTACTCACCAACTCAACCCGTCTGCTCTCGCCCGTTACACACCTCGACCCAAAAAAAGAGGAGATGAGGAGATAGGAGCACGGGAAGATAAACTAATACTCCCAAATTCATTAACATTATTACAAAGTACAAGTACAAATGGTGAAAGAGAGAAACACAAAGATACAAGAGAAAATAACACAAGGCAATCAGGGTTCAGCTAGCAAGGTTGTCTGAGAGGTGCTTGGGATCAAGTCCTTTCCTATTGAGGCACCTCGCTTTAGTGCTACCGGGTCCGGAGGTAGCTCTTTCACCTTTAGAGACCTCAAGTCACTTTGAAGGTTAATAAGCACATGGTCCTGCATCCTCTCCAAACCTTCCAGATAGCCATAAGACCAGGCGTCATCACGAACCAAACAAACACGTGACAACTCGGCGCGCAGCTGAGGGATAGTAGCCTCAGCATGATCCAGGCAGGAATGCAGGTCCTCAATAGTTGCTTCGCGAGCAGCTATCATTCGATCGGCCTTGACCAACCTGATCTCCAACGCATCAGCCCGACCCTTCTCGTTGGATTCCCTAACACGGGCCAAGGCATTCTCAGCCTCCAACTCCTTCACCCTTTGGGATTTGGCCTTGAGAGAGTCCGAGTTGTTTTTTAAGGACTTGGAAAGCTCCTCGTATGTCCCCTACAACCATTTATACAACCAAGCATTAGATTCGTGTTGTTTAGCCAGCCTTGAGTTCTTAGGCCGGAGCCTGTCCAATTTCACTGACTGGTGATTGAGGGAGTCTTGAAGATTGTCCCTCACTTCCCTACTAAGCGCCACTTTGAGGCAATGGAAACTGGCCTCCTCCCGTGACCTTGCAAGGTCAAACTTGAGTTAGGCCTTTCTATGACAGAGCTGGAGTATCTTTTTTTGCCTCTGTCGGCGACTAAGTTGCACTTTAACGAGGGCTTCCTCCAACTCATCTCTCTCTCTCTCTCTCTTCCCCCTTGGCAAGATGCAAGGTCAATCGCACCAAGGATCGGAGTGCCCGGTTTTTGCCTTCCAGCCCCTCTCGATCATCCATAATGAAGGTTGTCAATTGCTCGACACCCTACTATGAAAGTCTTCAAGTCAGTATCAAAAGAGAAATATGTCAAGAAAACTTAAAGAGGAATGTGACGAGTTAATAGTCAACCCTATACAAGAACCCCCTAAGCTTCCCGGCCATCTCTTGGACAGATTCAGAACAGACCCTGTCTACCTCCAGCCTCGGGGCAGAATAATCCCTACCCTCAGAGGGATTGTTGACCAAAGTGCCATCGCCCCTCGCGAACTCCACCAAGAATGGACCTCTACATCTTTACCTTCACCTTCATCTTCTACAGCATGCTCGGGATCCTCTCATACCCCTAGGCTTGTTGGAGCTACTAGAGCTTGGATGGCTACCAATGCACCAATGCTAGGGCCGAGGAGAGCCACCTCGGTCTACCTTACCGCTCTCATCGCCACCTCGGCACCAACTCCTAGCGATGCTAAGGCTGGGATGGTGTTAGTGAAGGACAATAAGGCCCCAGTGTCTACCAAAACAGATGGGACCTTGTTGGCCCCCATTGACGCCATCGCGACCTTGATCCTTGCTTCTGCTGATACGAAGGTCAGGATGGTGCCAGTGAAAGGTAATGAAGCCCCAACGTCTACAACAATAGCCGAAACTGTATTGACCTTAACTAGCACCACCGCGACCTCAGCTTCAGATGCATAAACCAGAACCCCGGCAGCCCAAGACACGACTCTCATTATTTCTGTCCTGGGCACGACCTTGTCACCTCTACCCCTTTCAGAAACGGCCATGAACGAGACAACCTCAACTTTAGGGGAATAAGCAATGGGAGATTTCGGGATAGAAACTCGATCAAAAAAATCCTCACCCCCAGCAAGACGTTCTTTAGACACAAGTGAGGGAACCATCTTGATATCAATCTCAGGAGATGGGGCCACTATTTGGGACACTCGAGTAGGAGGGTCCAAAAGGACTCCATAAAATTGTAAGGAGAGCAACTCATCCCCCGGTGAAAGTTTCACAATTCCCAGCACATTGCCCGACTGGGTCGTAAAAGGAACCTCTGAAGGGATTAGGAGGACCCCTTCGGGTTAAGTAACGTCAGCCATCGAGGGGTTGACCGAACTTGCTGAAGGACCTCAGCTACTTGCCTCGCATGGAGAAGAAGAAGAAGACGTGGCTTTGGGAGACGAGGAGGGCTTCCCTCCCCTTTCCGAGGATGGATTTCACCACTGAACAAGCACAAGAACAGAGACTGCCCCCACGCGAGGGGGGAATGGAGCCGAGTCAGAACTGCTTTTAGCGGGAACGTCCTTCTGGGGCTTCTCCCATTTCCCTATCGTCAAAGGGCTAGGGAACCGCCTATGAACTTGAGGATTGGTTGATTGCATCGGTATAGTCCAACTGGAAAAACGCATATTGGCAGGGGGTGCCAAGTATCGTCGGAGGCTACTCTCATCCAAAAGGGCCTTGGACAAAACATCGTCCGGGTGCACCTTCACCCAGGCCCTGACAATCTCGATCCGACTCACCTTGTCAGGAGTCGCTGATGGCCGAAAGCTTTTGTCCTCGCCAATGACTCCCCAGATGGCGTGAACGGGATAGTCGCTTCGGCTGAATTAGCTAACCAGGAACTCCCATCTTTTTCTTACAGGAAAAAGAAATGTTGGGTCCACCCTTTCACCTGATTTTACTGCAACTCTAGACGAGCCAGTGCATGGATGGACCGGAAGCTGCATGTGTTGCCATTTTTTCTCAAGAGGTTCTGGATGAGAAGGAACTTGCAAGCAGTCAGGTCAGGATGTTTTGAACACACCTCCTCCAATGCCCACCGCTAGATGACGCAGCAAGACACCAAAATCTTCCACGTATTTGGATGGAGTTATGATGGTGCCAAGCGTAGGAAGTGTAGCAAGTCGTGAACTGGGCGGCAGAAAGGGAGCCGAAGGCCGCTAGAGAACATGCTTGGCTACAAGGCTACAGTCCACCATTCTTTCTTAAGGTTCTGGCACCTTTCCACGATGGTGGGCACCTTAAAAGCAGACGTCAGAGACTCTAACTCACTTGGAGTCACCACCAACTGTCAGGAAAACCCATCAAACCATTGAGACTCAGTACAAGCCTTGAGAGGGTCCAAACCCCCGAGAGCCTGTGAAGAATCAGAGAGATTGACATAGTTGGAACCCCGGGGGCAGCAGGAGAAGGGTTCTTGGGAGCCATGGGAATGGGAAAACAGAGTACGAAGAAGCAATAAATACGCGGAAGGAATGAAGAAAATTGAACTCAGAAACACAAGGGATTCGAGATAGGAAAACGATGGCAAGGAATGCAAGTTGGTGCCAAATGATGAAGTTATTAAGATTTAAATAGGCCCTAGCAACGGTTGAGATCCCAAATCGTGGGAGCACACGCACCCCAAAAGGCCAGCGAAACAAGCACCAATCCCGCAACACATACTGTACAGTGTGATGTGAAGAGAAGGAGCCGTCTGACACCATCAATGCTAGGAGAACTGAACAGACACAATCGAGTACCAAATCCAACTGTCAGTAGACATGCTGCTAAAGTTGGGAGAGGAACCGTCGCCTGACACCATCAATGCTAGGAAAACTGAACGGACACAATTAAGTGCCAAATCCAACTGTCAGTGGACGTGCCACTAGAGTCGGAAGAGGAACCATCACCTGACACCATTAATAACGAAAAAGCCCTACGGACAATCAAGGAATCGTTGCCTGACACTATCAATGCTAGGAAAACTGAACGGACAAATCAAGTCCCAAATCTAACTGTCAACGGGCGTGCCACTAAAATCGGGAGAGGAACCGTCACCTGACACCATTAATGACGAAAAAACCCTACAGGTACAATCAAGTACCAAGAGCCTAAGATGTGCTATAGAGTTGGGAAAAGTAATAATTGCCCATCTCAAAGGCGTGAAAGTTCAATAGACACGACTACACGAAAATAAGAACAAGAAGACAAAGGAAAGAATAAATTCTCACCAGACTAATCTAATAGGAATTGACGAGGTAACTGTAAGGCGGTCTTCCCTCCTGTAGGACTGAGTAACAAGCCCATGAGGGACCTTGGGAAAATGGGAGGAAGTGCCCAACCCAACCCAACGACCATCCTTTGGGAGAAGTCACTGGGCCTCTGTGGAGAACTTGGCACGTAAGCAAAACCAACTCGTGAGGCGTGAAGCAAGCCTCATGTGGGAAAGGCGAACGATAGGGACATATGTGACTCATCGCCCTGACTGTAACACTCCGTATTTTAGTGTATTTTTATTGAAGTATTATTTTTATTTTATTCAAAAGTTATTCTCTTGTTTTAAAATTATTGAATTTTAATTGGATTATTTTTAGGATTTTTAATTGGTAAAAATTAATTTTTATGTGCTTTCTTAATATTTATTTATTGTTGTACATTTAAATTATTTTTCATATTTAATTAATTACTGTGGGATTTAATTATTTCAATTTGACTTTACCATTACGTTAAATTATTTTATTTAACTTGTGGTTTTAAAATCATCTCCGTTGGATCATTTTTGTGATCCAAGTTATGAGGATTGGATCTCAATTCTTTTCCCTCCATTTTTCTTCCTCTCCTTTTCTTTTCTTCCTTTTTTTTTTCTTTCTTTCTTCCTTATTTCTCCCCTCCCCGTGCGCGCGACCCAGCCCCCTCTTTCTCCCCGCGTCCGTTCCTTCTTCACCACCCAGCGCCGCCGTGCGTCGACACCGCCCAGCCCGCTAGCTTCCCCAGCCGCCGACGACCTCACCCCACCAACCTCACCTCCATTCGCACCGCCGTTAACCACCACCAGCCCTTCAAGCCGCAGCGTCACTTTCGTTCCAGCGCCGCCGTCGCGCCACCTCCGACCACCATCTTCCTACCACATCATCCTCGACCTCTTAGCAACCCATTGGACCCAACCCCAGCTCCGATCCGCCACCGGTGAAGCTCCACCATCTACATTTCCGATTTGGGCATTTTGGTCTTCTACCGCCCATTGCCCCGCCACCCACGGCAAACCACCACCACCACTAGCTTCACCGACCTCCCTAGGTCCTACCTTATCAATCTTGGGTCTTCGTTTGCCTCCGTTTGAAAGTTGGTATTTGTGACCCACGGCCACAGTGTATTTTACACTATGGTGTTGCTCAAACGTCGTCTTTTTCAACTTTGTGATCCTTCGGAAATTGTTATATTGCACTGTAAATATTTCTCCAAAGAACTTTTGTAATTTAAATATATTTTTGCACTAACTCATTCACTGTATTTTTTGGCATGCCGGACTGAGTCCGAGGAGTTTGGGGGTCGGATGGATTTGTGATTGGAGTTGTTTGGTTGGATTTGATTGGATTGGTAATTGTTGGTTTGGATATTGTGTTGGTTCATGTGCATTTCATTATTTCATGCATGATCATGTTTGTAAAAGAAAACTGGGTTTTCGTGTATTGCATTCATGTTCATGTGTTTATGAAAACTGAGTTTTCATGTGAGAATGGATTTTGGGTGTGTGTGTATCACGACTCCAAGCTGAGATGGGGTATTAACTCGGTGGAGCTCCTCTGGTTACTCGGGAGCGGAATATACTGAGTAACGTCCCCTGGATTGTCGCCGGGCAACAATGGGATCGGACGAGATGGTCTCGTGCCGACTCCGTGGTCCTTCTGCTGGCGGGGACTAGAGGATGTCTGGCCACGTACGCGCTGGGCGCGGAACTGGGCATCGCTCGTTGCGTAGTGTGGGTGCTTGGCCATGTACGCGCTGGGCGCGTAACGGAGCACCGCTACGAAGCCAAGACGTGCGGATGGTCCATAGGGGAGGCCATGGTGCATATGGAATTAATGCATGGTGCATTTGGAATTATTGCACTATTTTCTGGGAAAATAGTGCGAGTTGGATTTTGGGTAAATCATTTTCTGGAAAAATGTTTTACGGATATTTTGGGCCAAAATGGGATTTTGGGGTGTGTTGGAAAATTATCATTTTCGGAAAAAATGATGTCTTGTGGAAAAATACATATTTTTCATGTGTATGCATGTTAGTTGCATTTAATGTATTTTATATTACGTTGTTATTTTGGGTCATACTTACCTGCGATACCATTTTGTGGTAACGCAGATTTTGATGCAGATGAGGAGGAGGAGGGAGAGCCTGAAGAGACGGCTCCGCCTGAGGAGTGATCTGGGATCACTCGTTTGTTTATCTGGAACTATTGTAAATTATTTTATAGATGACTGTATAACTGCTATTTAAATCTTTACTGATGTTTGATTGTAAATAAATTTTGGTACTTAGTTGACTATCCGTTGCGTTATTTTATTTGTACATTGTTGCATGTACACACACACTGGCACTTCGTTGGGATGTGTGACCGTGTTGTCACCATCCTGGTGTCTCAATCCCTGTGTATTTATATAAGAGGGATTGGGGGCGCCACACTGACACACCCCAGTAATGCCTAGTCATTGAGAACCTGTACAGGTAGGTGGGCGAGAGATGCGGAGGACCCTCGATATCCTATCAGAAGGTATGGAGAGACTCATCAATGATCACTCGCAGGCTAAAGTCTAGTCAGGGAGCCACGCTGCATTAATAGCGCCACCCTAAGAGCCACGCCGCATTAAAATATTCTGACCAAACAACAGTCGTAGTGACATGAGCCCCCTAAGGCAAGATATAAGATGTCCCCACCCAAAAATCTCGTATAAAAGCCGACTCCCAAGGACGAAGAACTCTTTTTAAGCTGTCGCACAAACTACGAAGGAGATATACTAACTTAAGCAACGGAGACTCCTCGGCCTCCCCCCAACTCCTCTTTTCTTTGTTTTCTTGAAATGTGCAGGTATTATGGTTTAAGCTCGAGTTGCTGGAACCCAGCCCAAAGGCGTACGGAACACACAGATGAGAATATACAAAGAAATATATATACATAATGCGTGTTTATATATATATATATATATATAGAGAGAGAGAGAGAGAGAGAGAGAGAGAGAGAGAGAGAGATTGAGAGATTGAGGTACCTGAACATCGGTGTGTTGGAAATAGATGAAGAAGAAATATCCAGCAACAAGATCAAGAGAAACCCCAACTCCAAAACTGCAGAAACCCAATATGGTACTGAAGAAACCCATCCCAAAATTCAAACAAAGTTCTCCCACGAATTAAATACCCTTGAATTGCAACTTTCTTTCGCTCTCTCTTAAGTTCTTAACTGCTCAAAAACTCCAGTGAAGAGGAAAAAGAAAAAAACCACCAACTTCTAGTTCCCTTGATATCTCCTTAGATATCCTTGTATATTGTCCCTGCCGAGTGTATAGAAAGCCGTGAGAGAAAGAAAATTGAAGAAAAAGAAACGAAACTAAAAGAAAAAGAAAAAACAAAGAGAAGGGGAGGGAGGGAGTGCTTGGTGAAGGAAGAGAGAAAGGGAGAGAAAAGAAGGGAAGGGATAAAACAGGTTTATGCAAATCGGAAAGGGGGTTTGGCAAGGGAGAAAGGAAGAGAAAATGAAAGGGGGGTGTTGGGAATTGAAAAACTAGGGAAACACAGATTCAGTTGTTCTTCCACATTTTGGTATAAGAAATTCATTTGGCCTATGAGCAATATCACGCCAAACTTGGAGAAGGAATCGGATTTACTGTAACTCAAAAGTAGAGCTGAGGAGTTTTGCCTAGTCCAATGCAGATGCTTTCAACGATATTTAGGCAAAATTTGGTTTTGCACTAGCATTTGACTAAGTCAATGCCAGCGCTCTAAGATCTTGGACCTTTTGACTTCAAATTAGCACTCTATACTCAAGCAGGTTTCTTAAAAACGTTAGTGTCTAGAAGCATCAAGCAGTTATATTACTGAATTGAAATGCCTAATATACGTGCCCATAAAATAATGCCTCGTTTGGTTACATAGATGAGATGAGATGAATGAAAAAATTGTGAATAATAATTAAATGTTTTGACCTAAGATTTTTATGAAATTTTGGAAAAAAAGAGAGAAAAAGTTGAATAAAAAAATTATAAAGTTAAAGAGGGTTAGAATATAAATAAATTTTTAATATTATTTTTGTTATGAGATTTGAAGATTTTGAATTATTTTTTTATATTTTTTTTATTAGAAGTTTGATAAAGTTATAATGATTAGGTATGATTAGATGAAAAAGTTAAAAAGTTAAAATTTTAAAATTAAAAAATATTTATGTTTAAATAATATTTAGATGTTGAGATGAGATGAAATGATTTCAAAGGATTATGAAACCAAACCACACCTAAATGTCAAATTTGCAATAGAGATCGGGTTCCGACTAAAGTTACTTAAAGTTGGTCCGTAGAGAGACCATGTCCGTCAAAAACAAACAGATCAAGCCTAGCTGAAGTGACGTATATTAATATATATAAAAAGATGGAAGCATGGTTTCCATAGAACATACCAGTAGTACTCATATATATGGCATCAATTAGTTTGCAGATCGAATACAAGCTCATAAAGTAGAACATAAGGCAACTACGTACCCAAGGACGTTTGTGGTTACAAAGATAATGGTCTATCTCAACACGACACAGTCTCACAGACACTATTTCTCAATACAAGGCATAGAAAACTATATATATATATATATATGATCATCAGGCTGACAGAAGAGAGAGAGCATGCCAGAGAGAAGAAATTAAGCATTAATTAATCTTTTATCTAATCTGGAGATGCTTGTAGCTGGAATTCCCTGCTGGAACTGCGACCTGAATCCTTCCTCTTTGATGATCATCAGTTTGCCTAATAATCTGACTGATCTCCTTAGACTGTTGACCAACCCCTTTGCGGCTCGAGCCAGCTTCTCCACCAGACTGATCTGCTGAGCCCTTCCGGCGCCGCTCATTATGTCCGGCCAAGCGTCTGCGGCAACTTCTTTTTGCCTCGTCAAACTCCGATACCTCATGGAACCTGCACATTTCCAATTATATATCATGTGGAGTTCGATCTTATAATTACGCGCATTAATTGCATTCCTGTACATGATATTCCTTCATTAAATTAATTGCCCGATCCCCAGCTCTAGCTGTCAAAGCTAATTAAGCAGGGATTAATTACCTCTTTCATTAATGCATTAAATAGTCAACTATATTTAATACATTTGTCTAGCATGCAACATGCTAGCGCTTGATTTATTCTGTATAGCTAGAATTAGAACGTATCTATCATTTTTGGGTATTATTCGAGATCGTAAGCTGATCTTCGCTCGTTTTAATTAAGTAGCTAGTGCAAGATGGAGCAAACAATTCGTTAATTCGGTCTCAGAAATTAGCCAAGTGGGTGCTGGAAGTGATGATCAAAGTAATCACATTCAAGGCTGCATACACAGAAATTAAGGTTTTACTCTCAAGGTTAGCTATCTGTAGCTCATTATGGCTGCAACTAAAAATTAGCTTCAGAACCATATCCATATATATACATATAAGAAAATTCTATACACCACACTACCATCTTACTTTTATCTCACTATGTAAGATGTGACACATTTATTTCTATTAGATGATTCTTTATCATTCAATGATAATAAATATGTCAAATCTTATATTGTAGGATAAAAATAGAATGAGTATAGTGTATAGTATTCCTCGTATATATATATATATATATATAATGGCTTGTCCTTTGTGTTGGCGAAACATTCTCCAGAAATCAATCCTTTTATGGACATTTTCCAAAGGAATGGAAAAGGACCAAAAGGTATTGAAGTTACATTTGTGTTGTACGCAAATAATTGTGAGAAGAAAACTTCCTAAAGATATATTTTAGTAGCTTGCAAAAGATTATCTTTAACAACAACAATAAGGTTTTTAATGCATATATATAGATGAATATTTTCTCGTTAAAAGAAAGAAGAGTGCATATAGATGATTGTTCTAGTAGCTAGTATGAAATATACCAATTAAACCATGCATATATAGATGGAAGAAACAAGAATGCTAAAACAAGAATGCTAAAGAAAATTGGGTGGGGATCGATCCTTGACCTGCTGCATTGCTGACAAAACCGTTGCCGCTGTCCGGAGACAAGCACAGTGGGCGCCTTTGAATGAAACTCACAGACCCTATGACGGCGATGATACCGCTTTGCTTCAGTCAAATCAACACCACACTTCTCTGCCTGGCAACATGGCGGTGACACCCCACCAGCACCAGATCCTGTTCTTTTCCCTGCAGAGACAGCAACATTAACGCCTGCTTTCTTTCTGATCTGATCATTATCCGCAAAGCTTATCATTTCAACACCGCCCTCTTCTTCATCCAAGTCATCATCCACATCTTGATCCTCGACTATGGCATCCGGCCTGTTCACCTTCTCTTTGAAAGTTCGCTTGCCTTCAAAGCTCTTAGCCTCCATTGATGAGCCGAATGCTGTCAAGGAGGTGGTGGTTGGAGCAAAGGGGTGGAACTTGGGGGTAATGTAGGGGACGAAAGTGTAAGGGAAAGTTGGAAAAGGTGGAGGCCTGGACCACAAACTCCATTTTCTTGAGTGTGTCAGTATATATGATTTTGCATCAATATTAGTGAATAACAACATGTTGATGTTAAACAAGTTTGGAGAAGGATTTGCTCGTGATGGAAAGATTTGAGTCTAATCCATTCACATATTGGAGTGGTTGGGGGTTATGGTTGCAACCATGCTTGACCTTTTAGAGTGCATATAGATAAGGGGTAGTATATAAATTATGGCCACTTAAATATAAGAAAAATTTTATTTTCAAGCTAATGTGCAGGACTCGCCGAATGATAAAATATTTATATGATATAATCTTATTTGTAAAATAAATTTTAAATTTTAAATTTTATAAATTAAATTTTACTATTTAAGTAACGTATATGTTATACTCTACATATTAATTTCAGAATTGAATAAGTCAAAAAATAATTAATTACAAAAATTAAAATTAATAGATGAACCGACATTACATGAACATACATATATCTCCAGTATTGCAGCTTATATTTAAAGAGCTTTGCTCCTATTATCTCTACATACTATATATTATACTTATTTTTTATTTTTATTTATTTATTTTTAATTTTTATTTGTTTTATTATTTTTAATTTAATTAAAATTTTCTACTTGACATCTATACATTACACATTTAATAAAAAAAAAATAAATTGTAATGCTTGAAAATGAGGAGTATTTTTCATATTTAAAGCTGCCTGTAAAGTTGTCACAAGGAACGAAAGAAGAGGGACCCATCATTTTTAAATATCCTACACCACTGCCTCAGCCTCGCCAATTGATCACTTCGTTTCAGTTTTAAATACAAGTAAAATTGTGCAACACAGTACCTTCTACGCTTGTCGTTTAGAAGGCCTATATGTATCTTTATGCTTTGAATCTCAGCTTTATCTGTGTCTTCTCATGCTTTGCTTTCAACTTCTTCATAAATAGAGAATATATATTTCAATTTCTCCTTGGAACGTTGTATATATATATATATATATATAGTGCTGGGACTGTATATTTTGGTATGATAAATGATAAATATACATAACTTTTTATAATATTTTACACAATAATATTTAAAAAAAAGTTATTTTTGTAAATTAATTTATACAAGTAATATTAATTTATTAAATTATTTTTAATGATAATATATATTGTGAAATATGTTATTAGATATATTATGTAAATATAAGGGCAAAGACAGAAGAGTATAAACAGCTAGCTAGCTTATAAGCCTGCCTTGCCAATAAAATGAACGTCATGACCACAGTACTACGTAGCTACACATTAGCATTCAAGATGAATTCAGTGACATGACCTTTCAACATATGAGTTCACATGGGCATGGTACCATGCTGTCGACGAATGCATTAAAGACAACTCATCATTAATTACTCTTGTACCATATCTCATTCTTCTTCCAAGAATATGTAAGTTAGCCATGGGGGGAATTAAGCTCATATCATGTTTACTTTGATGGACTTGGATTCCTAAACGTTACGCAATTAATTTAAAAAATAAATAAATATGAGATTTATATTAAAAAAAATTTAATTTTATAATTGTGTCAAAAAAAACTCACTCAAACAGTCATGCATGTGTATAGGATTTACTTCGTTTATCTTTCTTTCATTTTAAGACAAATATAAATGATTATCAAATTTTATAGAATGATATTCTACTTTAACATCCAGTATTAAAATTTCATCTGTAATCCAAGTTATATTTAGGGAAATCAATAATGATATATATATATATATATACATACAACTCTCTTATAATTATTTTATAATTTATGTTACAATCGACTAATATAATTATGTTATTTTATTAAAAATATATTTCTATTTACAAAACTAGCCTATTGTAAAATAATGATGTTAATTTTTTTTCGAAGGTGATAATACTTAGAGGGACGACAATAGTAAAATGTAAAACTTGCAGGCTAGGGTACATACACATACATCTATGTATATATAGCTTGGCATGATATATATCACACAACCCTTTTGACAACCGGTTTCATAGATAGGGTAACGGTAAATACAGTTTTAAAATATGTAAATTTTGTATATTTTTTTTAAAGAAAAGTGAGATTTATTATTAAAAAATAATTTTTTTTATGTAAATTATAAATTTTTTTTTTTTTGTAAATGAGTGTACAAAACTTATGCATATTAAGACCGGAAATATCATGATTATTCGACCGGGCATTAGATAGGACCACGGTGCGAATTAACCGGCTTCCGCGTCGCCCATCTTTTTTCACGTGAGAATCAACATGTCATATCACTTCATTTTCATCACAATAACGTGCATGGCCATGATCCTCATGATTATTTAGTTGAATTTTGGTCCCCTAGCTCATGTCATTCCCGGATTCTTCCCTTTGTTACAATCTTTTATCCATATCATAAAGCTTCTTCACTTTCCATTAAGATACAAACATGTATCATTAATTTAACTCAATATTGTTTTCTGTGCGTACATCATGTTCATTATAATTGTTGGAGCAATAGCATAACATTCAAACTCCTGAAATCAGAAAGGTTGAGGCCGCTGTGTTAAAAGACATATAATAACCTTCTGGGGGTGAGGGTGTAATGCCCCCTCTCAAAAACGGTTGGGAGGACATGTTGAAATTTGCCCATTGCTTCTCGTGTGTGGTTAGTCAATCTTCTTGTTCCCTTTCCAATCAAACGATGAATCTCAGGCAAAGCACCACGGGCTGTTGAGGCATGTCATGGTGGGCAAAGCACTACAGTGGTGTCAAGGCATGTTAATTTATTGAGTTATTATAGATAAGTTATATTTGCAGTCATAGAGTGTGCAAATATCGCGTATTCTTTTTTTTTTTTGAAAAAAAGTGAGTAAAGATAGAATCCACATGAAATAATTAATTTTTTAAAAGTAGACCTCATTCTTTTTCTAAAGGAATGTGCGGCACTTACTCAATCTAGGATTGTATCTAACATTACTTGTTATATTATCAAATCAGAGTATAGAGCATACTTTTCACATTATTTAAATGACAAATTTTGATTTATAAGATTTAAATTTTAAATTTTATTTTTTAAATCAAATTATACCATATGAATATTTTATTAAGTATACTTTATATACTGACTTGAGAATATAATTTTTCTTTTCAATTTTAAATTGATCGGTCCCAACAGCTACGATTCGAACAGAAAGCATATAGACGACTAAGAGTATAAAATAAACAGATACAACAATAATTGATTATTAACTTATACAACTCGTATGATATAATATTGTACATAAAATTATAACATATAATATAAATAATGTATTTTGTCAAAACTAAGAAACTCATGAACGAAAACCTTCAAATTGAACGAAACGGGTGGGAGCTTCGGCTCCTCCCCCCTCTTTCTCCTTCCCCTCTCCCCTTTTCGTCTGTCTGTCTTTGGTATTTTCTGTATAGTATTTTTTTTTATTTTATTTTTTTGTTTTTCAGGCCGAAGAAGGGAGGATCGCCGTTCAGGTCTTTGTAGCTGTCGCTATCCTACACGCGCCCCACCGGGATGAAGCCCAGCCGTCGATCTTCAGGACTACCAAATATGGCGTTCATCGGAGTGGAGCGTAGCCTGCACGCGCGGGACGAAGCTCCGAATCTCATCGACGCGTGCTCATCACGCGCCATTGCAGAGCCCTCTACCGATGCCATGCTCGGTTTCTCTGGACTCCTTAACTCCAGGGCTTCCAAGATCGACTGTCGATTTTTCCTCCCCGAGTGACTAGGACCCTACACGCGCCACTGCCGTCGCGTCGTGCAGTGTTCATTCGCTTTGATTTTCTGTTTCTTTGTTGTTCTCTTTCAGTATTTGTTTGCGTTTATTTTTGTGTTCTTCTGTTATTTTGTTGACCCAAGTGAGGTGTTGTGTCTTTGGATTGTACGCAATCTGGGGCAAGAGTTATTCGAGAGTGGGGGGTGATGTTATGGCTGGTGATATCATACGACCAGTGCTCGCGCGTAGGTGCTACCTGCGTAGTGGAGGTTGTTGTGTCCGTACATGAGCTGGGTGCTCGTGCCGTCAGGGTTTGAGATGCCGATGCTTGCGGTGGGCGTGACGTCCGGGTCACACCGATGCTTGTGGTTTTGTAGTTTAGTTGTTAGTTAGTAGTTGTTAGGTAGTGATTGTTATTTTAGTTTTTAATTAAATCAAAATAGGCTATTGGATTTAGTATCCATAGCAGTGTCCCGTACTCTTCCTCCCTAGGAGGATAGAGGGGCCTTCAAGTTCTGTCTACAAAACGCTTTCTCTGTTAGGAGAAAATTTATTAAGAAGTTAAGACAATGTCCACTACAAAGAAATTTGTGTGTGGAGAAACCCCAGAGCTTATACGTAGTTGGCTTATAGTCTGAATTTTTTCATGTATTGATAAGTCACAGTTGTAACTTCAGTTCATTAATGAAATGAGACTATTTCCATAAAAAAAAATAAAAATAAAAATAAAATAAAAAAAACTCATGAACATACTCAAATAATTCGTTTGAGAAATAAATATGTCATTTGTCAATATAAAATATATAGTTAAGTGATTAAGTACTCAAACTCAAACTCATGACGATCAAATAAGACTTAAATATATCACTCTACGATCAGAGTTGATGCATGATACTAGACTTAAATAAGTTTAGTTTGGATCAATCCATCTCATTTAATTATGATTTTATTTTATAATATTATTATAATTTTTACAGATTTTTATATAAAATATAATAAATAATTTAATTTTTTAAAATTTTAAAATAATAATAATATTAAAAAATAATATTTTATTTAATTTTAATTTTAATTCATCTCATTTTACTGTCAAATTATAGGTCCAGAGATACTGCTACTGGGAAGATAAGTACGTACGTCCATTGCACTTTCAAAATCAAGTCGGTGGGTCTTTCAGAAACTATTTTTTTTATTTTTTCCTGTCTATCGCGTTTTCTTTTTTATCACTCCTCCTAGCTACGTACACTTTAATCTGTCGATTTATGCGCAAAAAATAGACAACGCATCAGATACCCCCCACGCCCCCTCGCCGGCCTATCGACACGTTCGAATGCGGACAACAGACGAGGCATTTAATTTGTTGCATCTTGACAGCACCCGCCCGATAGTGCAGTGCACTGCTGCAATCCACAAAGGCATTCAAAAATGCCTAAAAAAAGACAGTCAAAGCTCACTTGGGTCTCAACAATAGACCTGCGTATCAGATTCCCGGAACCACCCCCCCTGTATTTTTCGAGACGACCCAATGCGACAAGGGACAAGGCTTTATTTTGTATCACGACAGGACAGGACAGCACTCGGTAGTGCAGCTAGCGCCACCCCTTGCTATCCACAAAGTCACTCATAATGCCTCCACGACAGACAAAAACTGAGGTTTCATGCCTGTTCGCAAAGACAGCCACTGATCTCAAGCTCACAGAGATCTTAAGATAGCTTTGGACATGGATGAAACTGCACCTTCTTAAAACGCTTAATAAGTTTTGCGTCGCCGCAGTACTCGATCTCACACTCCATGGCAGTGGACCTGGGGCCTTTGTATTTATTTGGAGTTCCATTCATAACGAAGGGGCCATGCATATCCGAAGCCAAGGCCCATACTCGTGTAAGAAAAAAGTAAAGATACATACAATCGTAGAGTATGTAAGTGTTATGTAATTATTTTTAAAAATAGTAGGGTCTATTATTAAAAAATTAATTTTTCTTTTTTATGTAGATCTCATATTTATTTTTTTTTTAAAATAATTACGTGTCGCTTGTATACTTATGACTATAACTATCATTTTTGGAAAATACAGTAAAAGTCTAAAGCTGCGTTTGGATGTTGAGCTGAGTTCAGTTCTTTATGAATAATAATGAGTTGAGTAGTGGAGGGAGTTATGTGAGGTCTATCTAAATTGAGTTTAAAGTGTGTTTGAATATTAAAGATAAATTTAATACCTTTTATGAGAATTTGAAAAAAATTATGAGTCTCACGTATAAAGATGTGTTAAGTTGAAGGTTGTGGGTTTCAAGTGTAAGGAGGTTTTGAGTTGAGATGAGTTTAATAATTTGATAATTAAATGTTTAGATGTTAAATTCAATTTAAAATTAAACTAAACCCAGCTGAAGTCAACAACCAAACAAAGTCTAAAAGACTAGTTGAGAAATTCATAGCTTTCTAGTGACCAAGCTACATTCATCATATATCGCCCCTCCCCCGCACCTGTAGAATTTGACGCATCAATCCTAGAACAAAAAGTTTGTCACTATATAAAATAATAGAAATAAAGAAACCATAAAAAAATTTATATATATATATATATATATATATATTTAAAAAGAAAAAAAAACAACACACACCCTCCCTACATAGGACGGATGGACAAGAGAGGTGACAGATCAAGAGACATCCTCCCTCCTCGCCAGCCACCCTCGCGGAGTAGTTCGCAAAGAGGAATGAGATCTTCACCGGCTACTCTCTTCCGAGGAATGGTGGATATAGTAGGGCAATTTTGTTTTTTGTCTCTCTTTTTTTTCTTTAATATTTTAATATTTTAGTTGACGTGTTTTCTTTTTTATTTCAAGATTGACATGTCAAAATTTAGAAACACCATATTAAAATATTCTGTTACTTGATTTTATAAATATTGATGGAAAGATCTAATTAAAAAAATTTAAACCTAAAAGTAACATCATAAATTGAAAACTCGAAGAAGTTTTTGAATGTATAAATTCAATACTATTTTATTACTTAAATATTGACCTAATGAAGGATGATATCTTGGGTGTTATCCAAAAGTCTATCCTCTCAATTGTTGTTTGGATAGTGAGTTAAGATGAGATGAATTGAGATAAAAGTTAAAAGTGAATAAAATATTATTAGAATATTATTTTTTAATATTATTATTATTTAAAAATTTTGAATTGTTTAATATATCTTATGTGAAAATTTAGAAAAATTATAATGATGAGAATAGATGAAATGAAACACTTTTATTATCCAAACAAAGTCTAGCATTATATATTTTAAGGGTGGATCTACAGACACTGCTCCCAGCTCCCGCTAGGAGCTGCCGTTAGTTATAGGATTTTTTTTTTTTTTTAGCTTTTTCATACATGTATTTTTTTTAATACTTTTAATTATTTTTTTTATAAAAATAAAAAGATCACAATATTATTAAAAAAAATTCTTAATTATTAAATAAAAAAATAAAAATAAAATATAAAAGATTTCAACGAGAGCTACTAGCGATAGCCCCAACAGGAAGTGTACCATTTCTCATATTTTAATGTTAATAGGGTAGGGACTCATTTTGGTTTTATTTCAACATTGAAAAGTCTTTCTCCTAACTTTTCAATGTAGGGTTCGGCTTACAATGGAGAGTGATAATTTAGGTTTTGACTAATGAACGAGGAGGGTGACAACTAATAATGCTGCCTCACAAGTCTGGATAATGACTAATGAGTTCTTACCAGCTTTTTCAATTGTTCAAAATAGGCTTGAAATGTCATCCGACTACTAGAAAGATACCTAACTTCTAAACGTATTATGTGGAAAAAGCAGGCATTTTTCAAAAAAATTCCAGATGCAGACTTTCAGTCATGTTATCCCACGACTAAAATGATTTATTAAGAATAAACCGAAAAGGAGAAAAAAATGAAAGAAAAAAATACCGGTATAGGAAAATGCCACCAGTAAAAAATGCATCAATAGAAGTGGAGTTATCAAGCTGCATATGAATCGAAGTATATATGTATTAAAATAGCAGCATGAAAATATATGTTTCAAGAGGGTAGCTGCTAGTTTCGGACTTCTTATCAATCCTTAATTCTTTGGGGGTAAATACCAAAGGCTTGAGACAAGAACAATCAAGGAGAATTCCAAGTTTTCGAGCAAGTTTCTTATTTGCAGACATCTAAGAGCATAAATTCCAAGTCCTGGTGATTCCGTTTTTTAGAAATTAAATTGGAGGTATAAGGCCAATGAAATGAATCACTTGAGATGCTAAGACCAAAAAGAAAAAGAAATCATTTTCATCTTTTGGGTGCATCACAATCTATAACTTAGACAATCAATCAACCGAAATATAATTTAGAAATTCTTATAAATGCTTATTTCAGGGGAAAGAAATGGCCAAATAGCCTGTGTATACAAGGTCATCTGTCAGTCACTCGTTGAAACTCACTCCGACCTTGTAGGAAGGTGGGACAATGTTTCTTTACAGGTATACTTTCCTTTTCTGGGAATCCGGACATGCAATTAGAAGAGATAAACCAACGGAGTTCATTGTTGTACATCTTTAAATCCAACACCATCAAGCCATGACACCACTTGTTCTATAGAGGGCCTCTTTCTTGGATCTTGGTCTATGCATTTACAGGCAATAACAAGCACCTCTAATAGCTGCTTCTCATGATCCTTATCCCATATTGCTGAATCTATAATTTCCTCCTCTCTCTTCTCATATTTCATCTGCAACACCCAAGACACCAAGTCCCTGCTGTTTTTGCCTTTGCAAACTTCCACGGGCCTTCTACTAGTAAGAAGCTCCAGAAGAACAACTCCAAAACTATAAACATCACCGCGGAAAGTCGCCGTTAAAGTTTGACTATATTCAGGAGGGATATAGCCCAAAGTTCCAACCAAATCCGTAGTGACATGAGTATCATAAGGGTTCAGTAGCCTTGAGAGACCAAAATCAGCCAAATGAGCTTCAAAACTTTCACCCAAAAGGATGTTGCTAGATTTTACATCTCGATGAACTATGTTTGGCTCACAACCCTTGTGCAAGTAAGCTAATCCACGAGCTGCACCTTGAGCTATCCTGAGTCTTACATCCCATTTTAGAACTGAACCCCCATCAACATTCTCATGCAGCCAATAATCCAAACTTCCATTCTCCATATAGGAGTAAATTAATAACCTGTCACTACCATATCGGCAGTAACCTTGAAGAGCAACAAGATTTTTATGCTGAGCTCTTGATAGGGCTTCCACTTCAGCTTGGAATTCACGTTCCATCTGACCACAATCCCCAGAGAGTCTCTTGATTGCAGCTTTTGTCCCGTTGGGAAAGTTGGCTTTGTAAACCAGACCAAATCCACCGCAACCAATTATGTTTGCTTGGTTGAAATTGTTTGTAGATTTCAGCAAGTCTGCAACTGTGAGATCTTTGCATTCTGAGTTCTGAAAGAGTACCAGCTTTGAAGGCCCAAGAGCCTCAGATAACCGGCGTGGCCTGCTGAGTTCTTCGTCAAGGTTATCAACTGGATCCTTCACATTCCTCCTGGACATTTTAAGCAGAGCAATTGCAAGTAGCACAGCAACTCCCAAACCAATACTGATTGTTATGCTAAAGATGCTGCCTCGACCAAACTTGCTGTTTGAACCCAATGGAATAACAGGTTTTCCTGTATTCCCCTCCCCAAAGGCACAAGCGGAATACATTTGCCCACAAAGTCCCAGGTTGCCCTCAAAGCTCGAGTTGGGAAAGCTTGAGAACTGTGTTCCACTTGGAATTGCTCCACGCAAGTGGTTATATGCCACACTAAACTTTGACAAGAAAGTGAGCTTGCTGAATGACGGTGGGATTGATCCATATAGATTATTATATGATAAATCCAATACTTCCAAGTTACCCATCTCGGAAATGGAGCTAGGGATGGTCCCTGTAATGTTGTTTCTGCTCAAATCTAAAACGTGTAGCTCTTTTAATTGCCCAATTTCAGGGGATATCATTCCGCTTATTCTGTTATTGCTCAAGTATATTGAGGGGGGAAAACTTGAGGCCTGGTTGTATTGCAGACCGTTAGCACTCTGGTTTCGCTTTACATAGAGTGGAATACCAGTATAAGCAGTACGAATTGGGGCACTAAAATTTAAATAAATGAGGCTCTTAAGCTCAGTCAAACTTTTTGGCAATTCACCTGTGAGAGAGTTATTTGAGAAGTCCAAGTAAAACAAACTCTCCATCTGACCAACCCAAGGCGGTACACTGCCATTCAAGTGATTCCAAGACAAGTCCAGAACTTGCAACTTCTGACAACTCAATAACCAACCGGGGATTTGGCCTTTCAGAGCACAGTTCCCAAGCGCCAAAATCATCAAGTTCTCAAATCCACTCACATTTTTAGGAATGTCATCACCATGGAAGTTCTTGGTAAGGATAAGAGTGGTGAGATTTTTGCAATGCTGCAGCACAGATAGCGTCCACGATAAGTTCCCAAAGCTGTTATTCGACAATGAAAGAAATGACAGCGATGCAAGATTTGAAAAATCTTCAGGGATTAAGCCAGTCAATTCATTCTTAGCAAGGCTCAAAATCTTTAACTCACGACAACTAGATAGGGAATTCGGAAGAGGCCCTGACAAATGATTAGAGGCAAGATCAAGCGTGCACAGATTGGGCAAAGCAGTGAAATTAAGATCAATAGGACCCACAAACGAATTGTTGCGAAGATCCAGCACTCTGAGCTTTGAGCAGAGTGCAAGGGTGGCTGGCAATGGCCCAGTAAATGAATTCGAGTGTGCAGATAACAGTTCTAGATTTGTAAGGTTCCCAAACACATTTGGCAGTTTGCCAGAAAATTGGTTTGCAGAAATAACTAAGGCTTTAAGGCTAGCGAGCTTACTCAGTTTCTTGCTTAATTGGCCAGAGAAGTTGTTCCCAGACACCGAGAGTTGCTCCAAAGCTGTCATATAATACAAGGAATCAGGAAGAGGCCCTGAAAGTGAATTGTAATCCACATGTAATTGTTGCAGAGATGTGCTGCAATTGTCCAAGCCTTCAAGACCGCCCAACAAGTGGTTCACCGATAAGTCAAGAATCTGAATCCCATTTGAGGAACTGCAAATATGAGAATCTAACTGGCCGGTGAATGAATTGTTGCTAATATTGAACACAAGAAGATTTGGAAATCCCCAGAGTCCCGGAAAATTCCCATTGAATGAGTTGCTAGAGATGTTCAGTATTTGAATGGATTCAAGACCAGAAAGCGCTTCTGAAACTGGTCCTGATAGACAGTTATGGCTCAAATCAAGAACTTCCAGCCGCTTCAAGGTTGAGAGGTCTGGGGGCAATTCACCATTGAGATGATTGCTCGAAAGATCAAGCAAATTCAGCTGGTCCAATCGACACAGAGAATTTGAAATTGTCCCTTCGAGACCCATTTGGGAGAGAAACAACTTGGTCACTCTAGCAACTGAAAAGTTACCGTTCATATTGTCACAGACAACACCATGCCATTTGCAGCAAACGGATTCATTGGACCAGGCACTGACAATGGACCCATTTGTGAGGTTTCCTGCAAATTCCTTCAGCGCCAACAGATCATGTGGATCACAGGATGGGTTTGGGTTATCCAGACCCAAAGATGAATAAAGAAAGCAAGCCAAGCATAGCCATTTGAGGAAAGTCATTGGAAAATACGGAAGCACCACCATTACTGAAACCACAGGAGATTTTCAAGCTCAAAGTAAAGCCAATAACTTAGCTGAACCTGTTATCATTCTGCGTGCGCTGCTTTCCAGAAGCAATAAGAAATCCAAATGAAGAACCATGCATACCCACATGCCAAAAGAACCACCAAAAAAACCCCAACTTTCAGCTTGCAAATGAAGCAAGAATTTCGAGCACGACAATTGAGATCACCAATCCCCACCAGAAATCAGTTCCCTAGACCAGTAATTTTAGGATCCCACCAGAACCCTACTTCTGAACGTGTTCAACAAACACCGACACTTGTAGAAAACGAATACCCACATCTCAAAATACCTCAGAAACCACAAAAGGACCAACAAACAACAGCTTGCAAGTGAAGCAATTAACAGTGAGCATTAAAAAAGTGAAGCGGTAATAAATACCAGTAGAACCACTGAGATACCCAGTCCCCACCAGAAATCAAAGCCCTTGACCAATAATCAAGGAACCCAAAACCCTATTTTGATGAACAAGCAACGGTATTGCAGAGAATAAAAAAATACGTCCCCGATTGAAGGAACTCCTAACCCGCCTCCGAAACACCCAAGGAGCTTTAAAATGATAATACTAAAAAAACAACAACGTGCAAGTTAAGCAACAATAACCTGTAAAGCCAAATGGATAAATGATATCAAATCCCAAGATCAAAGATTTCAGCCACCGAACAAGAGAGCTAAGGAACCGAGGAAGCATAAGAAAAGAAAGGAACTTTAACCAAGCGAGTAGACCTTAGGAACTTTAACCAAGCGAGTAGACCTTTCGATTTTTGTTTCCAAGTAAACTAGTAAACCCATGAACCCAAAGAAAGCCATACAGTAAAACCCATAAAGATCTCTAGCATTACCAATTTACCACCCCTTTGCAACTGAAGCAACAGTCACCCGTGAACCAAACACTGTGTCGACTTTTTCCGCGGATGCATCTTCCCTGATTTCAAAACCATATGTCTCTACCTCTCCCGCTAATATTAAAAGCCTGAAAAGATGACAGAATCTAGGGGAAGAAAAAAGAGAGCCGGATCCTTCAAATCAAGAAACAGTAGAGGAGAAAAGTGCAGTGTGGGAGTGCATTTTTTCCTGATACAGAAAAGAAAAGGTCCTTATCGTCCTTTGAGAACCTATAATTTATTACTTTAATTGAGAAACGCTTGGGAAAATGGAGCAAGCAATTTGAAAGATGAAGACGAAAGGGCTGACTTTTTAGACAAATTTCTCTTTGGTTTTTCTTGGCAGTTTACCAGTTACGGATTGAACCGTCTGTTTCTCCTCTGTTTTTCAACAATAACACCTACATTTGTCTGCTAGTTATCTATTTCTCTGACTTCAATTTACAATATATATATATTAAGGAAAATAATCTATTATGGAGATGGTGGGGTCTGTGTGATACTTGATAAGGCAGTACATGTTTTGTTTGGTGCGGTCTAACGAAGAAAAAGGATTTCACCCAACTCCCACGTTTACATTTTGCGCGTGCTGACACTATACCGAATCATTATTGTGGACGTTCAGGCTGCAACGCATTAACAAAAGAGAAACATATATACACACGATTATTTTTTATAATTATTTAAATTTAAATTTATAAAAAAGAAAATACTAGTGAAGTTCTTCAAATTTACTGATTAACATTGCCGCTTATGAGTTTTAATTTTATTTATTACTTTTTCCCTTAATGGTTAAGAAATTAATTATTAATAAAATTATATATTTTTTATTTTTTCTTAATAATTAAGAATGTTAAAAAAATATTTAAAATAAAATAAAAAAATAAATAACAAAAAATTTATAACTAGCGGTACGCCTGGGGGTAAACAGTGAACACTAGGCACCCGCTAGCATGATCCTTGTAAAAAATAATACTGAATACATTTGAAAAAAGTACATCAACCATTAAAAATATATTTTTATCACATGATTTTTATATTTGTACACTTTTTCAAAATAAGTGCGCATAACTTATATATCTTAATACTATATAAATCATTTCCTTTTTATAAAATTATAAGGGTGTTGTTTTTTTATAAAAATAGCATTCATTTAAAGATGAGTTGTAAAAAGTTATATAGTCATATCTCTATCCTTACTCTCAAGGCTGTGTTTGAGAGCTCAGTCAATCTCAAACTATTTTATCATTATTCACAAATAATTTACTATTATTTATAAATTATTCACTATTGTTTATAAATTATTCACTACTATTTCATCATTATTCATAAACTATTTCACTATTATTCACAGATGATTTGAAATACTCTTAATATCCAAACGTATTTTCATATCTAGCTTGTATTTCTTCCTATTAAAGATTTTGGCTAGAGTTTTATAAATTTTTTAAAATGATAGATTTTGTTTTAACTTTGTCATCTTTAAGTATATCATTAAATATGAATCATGATGTACTTTCAATTTTTGTAATTCAAGTATTTAACATAACAAACCAATGAAATTACCTAACTAGAGACAATAAAGTCGGGATGAAAAATAATATATTTTATTTTTTAATAAATAAATCTGTGTTTAAATTTAAATCAAAGACATTATAGGATTTTATAATAAAATAAGATCAATATTTGAAATTAAAATGGAAATTCATAAAATGGAAATTCCAAAAACATTTTATATCCAGTCAGTTTAAAATTTAAAAAATAAAAATAAAACAAGGCATACTCAACTACCTGTACTTTGAGTTTTCCTAAAATTCGGTGTTTTTGTCTAATACTTCAATGCACATTTGTTTTAAATATAATAAATCATAATCAATTATTACTAATTAGTGTGATGTGCACGCGCTCTAGAGGCAGTTGATGAGTAAAAAAGTGACTGGAAAAAAGAGAGGCCGGAGAGTACGGAATTGGATGCTTAAACGAAAAGTTTGACCGAATATAGCAGGTGGTAAAAGATATGCGAGCGGAGGAAGGCCGACGTCACGACTCGATTGCTTTTCTCTTTTTATTTATAATCGACTGCGATTTATTTTTGCGAAACGGTAGATACAGCTCTAAATACATAGATTTTATATAAATAATTTGTAAAAAATTGAGTCATATTAATAAAAAATAGATTTTTTTACACTAAATCATATCTACTTTTTTATAAGGGTTTGCATGATACTTATTTGAGTCCTGCTATAGTCATCGCTCCCGGCCATCGCTAGGAGTTACGGTTAGTTATAGAATTTTATTTTATTTTTTTTTTATTTTTATATATATGTATTTTTTAATATCTTTTAATATTTTAAAAAATATATAAAAGTTATAATACTATTAAAAAATACTTTCTTAATTATTAAGTTAAAAAAAATTAAAAAATCAAAACGGTAGAGTTGAGCGGTAAAATAGAGAGGGAAAAATAGTATTATTCTACTTATTTATTTAAAATTTGTACAAATTATTTTTTTATATTTTTATTTGTATACGTCAAAATATGCTTAATTATTAAATAACATTATTTGTATAAATACTCGGATTAGTTCTTATAAAGTTAATTAATTTTGAAATTATTTTTTATTTTACATTGAAAATTTACAAATACAGAAAAAACCACGTTTTTAATATAACACGTATTGTTTGAGATTTTATGAATATGATCATTGATTTAAACATTTGCACAAACTATATACAAATAATTATAACAATTTAAACTTTATTTATTAAAATTTTAAATTAATTTATATGATATAATATAAACAAAAATTATAATCTTCATCCCTGCACCATAAACTTACTTTTATTTTTTATCTTTTTATTTTTTCTCTTAATCAATATGTAATATAAGGATGATGAGTAAAAGAACTATAATATAAATAATTTATTTTGTCTAAATCAAATAACTCATAAATAAATTTGAACTTGTTCAGAATATAAGTGAATTATCTGTGAATATAAAATATAAATGAGTAATGAGGTTCAACTCAAATTGCATTTAAATAAAAATTAACTCATCTCAAAACTTCTTAACTCATTTTATCTAATCATTACAAATTTTTCAAATTTTCATATAAAATAAAATAAATTATTTAATTTTTTCAAATTTTAAAATAAAAATAATATTAAAAAAATAAATTTTAACACTATTTTATTTAATTTTTAATTTTCATCTCGTCTAAACAATCAAGCCTGACTCAAGCCTCTTAATTCACTGCTGATCTACTTGTTGTCTCAACCACTTAACCTGCCCTTTTTTTTTTTAATCAACCACTTAACCTGCCTGCATGTCAAATGAATCACCAAAAACCACTTTCTCCTGTTCTTTATTTTTTAAAGCTCTTTTTCCATCCAATTCCCATCACCCTTTATTTATGTGTTCTTCCCGTGGTGCTCCTTCCTTTTCATTCACCTTTTGATTTTCATTATTATCGCAAAAGTTTGTTGTATTTTTTAAACCATTCCACCTTATTTAAGTTTTTTTTTTATTTTATATTGAGTTGATCTTCTATTTAATAAATAAATAAATTATTGAACATATCCTTTTAAAAGGTAATCGGATGAAATTAAATTATTTTATTTAGGTGAGCTTTAGATAGTGAGATGAGATAATTTTAGATGAAAGTTAAATAAAATATTATTATAATATTATTTTTTAATATTATTATTATTTTGAAATTTGAAAAAATCTAATTATTTATTATATTTTGTGTGAAAATTTTAAAAAATTGTAATATAAGATGATATGAATTTGAGTGATTCTTAAATCCAAACCGAATGATTTTCTTTGGTTGGTTGCCTTAATAGAGACGTGTTTAATAATTTTCTTGCTAGATACAAGTTAAGTTTCTAACAATTATTGATTACCTTGTGAAAAATGATAAATTTACAAGTCTTTTAAATCTTGATATAAAATTGAGAGTAATTATATAAAATTGAGATTATTTTTAATTAAGTGATATGATTGCATTAGTTAAGTGTGAAACAAATTATAATATAATTGTAAAATGTTATAAATAATATTATTACGCTTAATTTATTAAAGACTTTACGGTTCAAAGACATCAAAAAATAATTTTTTTTTTATATAAGGAGGTGGGGGTTTCGAATTCAAATTTTTATATTGAGACTAGATTATATGTCATCAGTCTATTAAACTCTCGACAAAGACACCAGAAAACTTGATCTTGAGTTCAATAACTAAGATTCTATTAAAAAAAAAAAAAAACTAAGATTCTATATTTTCAAAAGACTTATATCTAGAATTCAAGAATTATATTTAGCATTAATAAAAAAAAATGCCTAACAAAAAAGACTGATTAAGAAATTGCAGCAACACTTTCAAAATTCATTTCATTCGTCCACAAGACGTTGAAGGTCTTGATTTCGTGTCCAACAAAGAGGGGAAAGAAATAGTAAGAATTTCTTAGAAAATGGCATAAATCCATGTTTGAGCAGGCACGAGCCAATTGGGTTCGTGAACGTACGGACTTGTTAGGTATAAGAAAAAAAAAAAAAAAGTTTACCATGATTAATCTTATTTACCTTACAACTTTTCCAAAAAATGAGTCATGATTAATCTTCTTGAATAAGCTTTCCTCGTTAGATTGATGGCGTTGGCCACGATGAAAACACATCAATGATAGCCTTTGTCAGTGCCTTTCTTTCTTTTATTTTCCATATTGTTTGTGTTAATGCTCAAATGGACTGAAAAGACTGTCCACAACTTCACTTTTAAGTTTTTAACCCCTTTTTTTATTAACTTGCATGACCATTACTTTGATTTTATGAAATATATGAATATGAGATCTTAGTTAGATATATTTATAATTCATTAGATCTCGTTTGTATTTAAAATTTTATTTAACTCATCTCATCTCATTATTATAAATTTTTTAAATTTTCACATAAAATATAATAAACAATTCAATTTTTTTAAATCCCAAAACAGCTTTCCCAAATCTCGACACAAAATATAATAAATAATTCAACTTTTATTCTACTATTCACAAACCATCTCAACTCATCTCTGAATCCAAACCACTCTTAAATCTTGTTAGTGTGATGTATTTATCTTTGAGTAGCAATATACACACAATCTTTTTTATAATCATTTGAACAATCATATTTTAAAATGAGAGTATTTATATACAGTTTTGTTACTTTTGTAAATTATTTTATAAAAATGTCATTAAAATTGTAAAAAATATTGTTTGTCTATCATTATCTCTTTTATCTCCTCAGACATAGTCTATTATTGAAATATATAGATTATTTTTTTTTATGTCAAAGAATTTTTTCAAGACAGGATCTTTCGGACCCATCCCTGCAGAGTAAATCTCGGTCCCGTGCACAGCATCTTCAAAAATTTTTCTACACAGAACTAGTTAAATTACTGACTTTTCACCAAAAAGTATAGCCTTAAATGATTGTTTGTACTCATAAAGTGTTTAACCAAAAATAAAAACTTAATAAAACCTAAAAGGTTACTTATCTCAATAGCTTAAATAATGTGTCATTCCCAAACTCCAAATTCAATAGATGCCACCCCTTGCAATCTTTCTTCGGTGAACATACCCTAACCACATTGTTCCATGTCTTCTTACCTTGCAAATAAAGTTCAAAGAGGCGGTGCAAAAGACACAAATCTTTGGGACAACCAAAAATAAAAAACAAAACAACCCTACCTAATGTAGGCCGAAGACAATCACATCCTTACTATTAAGCCCCATTTGGTTGTTAAACTCATCTGAGTTTAACTCAGTTTAGTTTAATTTTAAGTTAAGTTTAACATTTAAACACCAAATTTTCAAATTACTAAACTTATATCAACTCAAAACCTTTTTACAGGTAGAACCCGCAACCTTTTTCAATTCAATACTTTTTTACACGTGAGATCCGCAACCTTTTTAACTTCCTTTAAATACATATAAACTCATCTTAACATCAAAACACATTTAAACTCATATTAGGTGGGCTCCATAAAGTTTACTCTACCATCTCAACTCACTATTATTCATAAAAAACTTAACTCAACTCAATATCCAAACACAGCTTTAAAATTCATCATCCCATTAAGTCCTATGTTAGTTTTCTTCTTCTTTTCCTTTGAACTTATTATTATTATTATTATTAAATTTATTTTGCATTCACATAGACTTCAATTTTATTCATGGCTTGACTGTTGGTTAATCTATTATTTATTCTTTCATTTACTCAATAGGGTTTTATCATGACTTCTATGATTTTGGTGTGGTATTAATTAAGTTATGCAAAAAGCACATGATTTCTAATATTATTGGGAAAAAAATGCAATTCTTATACACTATAGGCACATATAGCAACCTCCAATCCAATTTAAAGGAAACCTTTGTTCAATTTATTATTGAGTTGATAGTTTCGCTCAATGGGTCTCAACTCTTTCGAAAATATTCTTCGGTAATTTTATAGAGAAAATATAATAATTGAAAGGCTTAATACATTTATGATAAATAAGTGTATTTTATTTACTTAGGTCTCATTTGTTTTCATAACTATTTTCATTTCAATTTATCTAATCATTACAGTTTTTTTAAATTTTTACACAAAATAAAATAAAAAATTCAACATTTTTAAATCTTAAAACAAAAATAATATTAAAAAATAGTATTATAATAATATTTTATTCAATTTTAACTTTTATCTCAACTCATCTCATTTCATATGCAAAAACAAACGTGAAATGTGTACCAATTACGAGTAGCATAATATTTTTCCCTTTCTTTCTTTCTTTCTTTTGCTTGTGAATTTGAATCTTGGAATTGCTAGATGTATTTTGCAGGTGGTAATCTAGTTAATAACGTAAATTCTAGAGATGAATATGTTATAAAAAAAATTCTATAACAGTATGAGATTTTAATAATAATTCACTTAGCATATTATTTTATATTTTGTATAAGTTTAGAAAAATGCTTTAGTTACAAAAATAATCTATAAAAGTAAATTAAAAAATTGAAGTATTTTGATGTAATAAATTATATTGTAAAATTAATATTATTATAAATTAGATATAAGATGCATGTAAAATTATATTAATTTATGAATTTATTTTTGTAATGTCTCTTTATTCCATAACAATTTTCTAAGATTTATATCTGGCCCATCAGGAGAGCCCACTCCTCGGCCTTATCCCTTTATCCCCTTATCCTCTGGGAGCCCATTATTGACGGTCAATCAGAACGTACCAGTATCGCAGTTGCTAAATCAAGAAACAAGAAGAAAATGGCGGTGATGAAGAGCATGGGAGTGGTGGGCAGTGGCCAAATGGGCTCGGGAATCGCTCAGCTCGGTATCGTTCACGGTATCGACGTATGGCTGATTGACTCCGATCCCAACGCTCTAGCCAGAGCCTCCAAATCCATCTCTTCCAATATCCAGCGCTTAGTCTCTAAAGGTCTACTCTCTCAGGTTCCATCTCAATCTCTCTCTCTCTCTCTCTCCTCCCCCCCTCTCAATGATTTGTACCATGGAGTATTTCTCCACTTAATTTTTAAAATCAGGATGTGAAGATGACCTATTATGGATGAAATGTTAGTAATTTTTGAAAATATAATTGGTGTAAACGTTATGAAAGGCCCAGATACACAAAAGGGACCCACTTTTAGATGGGAGAGGAAAGATTATTAACCCTTGGAATTAAGAAAATAGGTGGGCGTATTGCTCGGCGTAGGAAGGACTATTGGGCTGCTCGTAGCTAGCAGAATCTGGATTTTGAGTTGGGCTGAGTGGAGTTCTTAACTTGACCTTGTTGCTTGAGGATTTCCATAGAACATTTCATTGTATTCGAGGATCAAAATAAAATTCTGGGAATAAAGGTAAGTAGCATTTACTGCGTACCCGATCAAATAGGTTATTTGTTTCTTTGAATTTCACTAGATTTATATCATTTCCAGCTGCACAGATGACCTACTTCAAATATTTAGTGGCTTAGAAACCTGGATTTTGCTTCTTTATTTAGCTGGTTCACGAGCCTGAATGAGTTCCTTAGAGCAAGAGGTAGAACCTTTTATGAAGTGCTTGGTTCTTTTGCCACTTTATTGGTCTACATCACAGGGATTCATTGCAGCTGCCACCACAATCAGTATGGAGACAACAAATCCATGTGTCCATGCAGTGAACAGAGAGTCAGGACATTTGTTCATTACGAGGGTTGACATTGAATTCGTGGGGTTCAGCTTGACTGGATGAATCTATTGACTAAAATAATTAATTTTAAAGCAAGGTCCAATAATTTGAATAAAAATGGTATGGTAAAGAAAATATACTTGTGAGAACAGAAATTTCATTTATAGAATGAAAGAGTTTAATGGTTCTAAAATTCCTGCAAGTTTGTGCTACCGAAACATTAGAATGTTAACAAAATATGTCAACTCTACCTAAAAGGCTGCTGGCAGTAGTGCCTTGGGACGTTTACGATGTACAAAAAGCCTGGAAGAGCTTCATTCAGCTGATATTATTATTGAAGCTATTGCCGAATATGAAGATGCGAAGAGAAAGTTATTTCTTGAGCTAGATAAGATTGCGAAAAGTTCGGCCATTTTGGCATCTAATACGAGCTCCATCTCCATTACTCGTCTAGCATCTGTGACCAGCAGACCCCTCCAGGTTATACTCGGAATATCTTTCCTAGTTCACCTGAAGTTATGATTAGATATCTAATACATTTATCTGCTTGTATAAGTTATAGCGGAGTTTTTGCTTTCTGTAAGTACCTGTACTGTTTTTACTAGACTAGAAATCTGATCATGTCTGACCAACGTAGTTCATCTGCAGGTGATTGGCATGCATTTCATGAATCCTCCTCCTATTATGAAACTGGTGGAGGTCATACGTGGTGCAGACACATCAGATGAGACATTTAATGCAACAAAAGCCTTGGCTGAGAGGTGATTTCTTGAAAGTTCTTGTAATGCAGAAATCTGTTAGTATTTTTATCCCGTTGCACACTATTTTCCCAGCTGCCCTTAGCTGCTGCAGGCTAATAACACACTTTTTTCCTTGGGACCCAAATCAGAGGAAAATTTAAGCTTTAATCCCTGTATCTCTAAATAGTGGCATGGGTAGCAAACTATGCTTGTGTTCAAACCCCTAGGAATTAGTTGGGACGGTGTTCTGGACACCTGGTGCCAATTAAAAGGAAAAAAAAACTATGCTTGTGTTCATGAGATGCAAATCTCTGCACTCCTGATAGGGCTGCTAAATATTTTTCTCCCCCTCCCTGTGATTTCTGCATTGGAAATCATCTTGTTAATGACATGTCATTTCCTCCTTGATAAGAATATAATACAAATAATTAAATCTACATCTTCCTACCAGTTTAAGTTTTTGGGACAAGTAGTAATTTCACATGGTATCAGAGCAGAGGTCTTGAGTTTGAACCCTGACTCTACACTCTATCCAATTTAATTAGATATTCTACATGTTGGCCTACTTATTGTCCCACATGTGTGAGAGAGTGTTAAGAATATGATATAAATAATAAAATCTACATTTTTCCATTAGTTTAAACTTTTGAGACAAATTGTAGTTTTATTTGGTATCAGAGCAAAAGTCTTGAGTTTGAATTTTGACTCTACACTCTATTTCATTTAATTAAATATTCTACATGTTGCGATCACTTATTGAGGGGAGTCTTTCCACACTTGAGAGCGAATGTTAAGAATATAATACAAATAATTAAATTTACATTCTTTTTATCAGTTCAAACTTTTGAAATAAGTGACGATTTCACAACCCTATGCCTGTAAGTAGCTCTTACCTACTTACACTTTATCTTTTGTCTCTTCTTAGAGAAAGATAGCTGTCTATAAATGGTAGGGGCGGCCCTCTATCTATGCAGAGGCCTAAGGCAAAAATTTAATACGAGGCCTTTCCATCTGTAATAAATAATAAAATAAAGTATTATATTATATATAATAGTAAATTTCTATTTAGAATTATTTTTTAACTTTCTAAGAGACAAAATTACTTACTAAATTATTTATCAAAGTTTGGCATTCAAGATTTGCCATTATTCTATATTTTATTGGATAAAATGACTAATTTATTTATTTTGCCTGCGATATAGTTCTTCTAAATAAGATTTATTAATTTGAATACAATTATAGTGAATAACATTCTATGCTGCACAAATGTGTGTATTTGGAAAAGAATCTATTTTTAATGTAATTTAATATTTTCGACTGGGTTTTGAAATAAAATGAAAAAATATTGAATATTTATTTTTGGAGAGTAATAGAGACTAACAATGAGAGAGAGACATAACAGAAGGAGAGGGCTGCTTGATTTGCATTTTATTTTGTGATAATATTTTAAGCTAACGATGTATAACCTATGTTTGGATAACTTTCGTTCATTCATTGTAAAATTTTAGTTAATTACTTTTACTGCCAACTTATTTTCAGGCAACAAGGTGCCAAGGCCTCTTTCTTTTTTTCTTAATTTTTGCCTTAGATTTTCGCAACATTTCAGTCATTTATTGGCCATTGTTCTGTTCCACTATAATGGCTCTTACATTTTTTTTCCCATCTCTCTTTTGTGTCAGGTGAAATTTCATTTTTTTCCTCTTTCTCAATGTATATTATTATTATTTTTGAACCCAAAACTAGTGTTTCGTGTTGGAGGCCTCAGTTGGGGTGGGGCCTTGGCAATTGCCGAAGTCGCCTACCCCTTAGGCTCGCCCTGATAAATGGTAATAGATTCTGCAGTCTTGGGGTGTCGTAATTTATCTGGTGACTCGTGAATTTGCAGGTTTGGCAAGACGGTTGTATGCTCTCAGGATTATTCTGGCTTCATAGTAAACCGGATCCTTATGCCGATGATAAATGAAGCATTTTTTACTCTCTATACTGGTGTAGCAACAAAGGAAGACATTGATACTGGTATGAAGCTGGGGACAAACCATCCAATGGGTCCCTTAGAGCTTGCTGATTTCATCGGATTGGATGTCTGCCTGTCGATAATGAAAGTTCTTCATACTGGCCTTGGAGACAGTAAATATGCACCCAGTCCTCTTCTTGTACAATACGTTGATGCTGGTCGACTTGGAAGAAAACGTGGTATCGGTGTGTATGAATATCGTAAAGTGCCTGAACCAGTGAAGCCATCTCCTCGACTTTGAAACATTTAGCATGGTGAGAACAATAAAATTCTCAAGCTTTAGGGCATCTGTAAATATGAACTATGGCCTACCTCAGTCAAGTTGATAAGAGTCGCAAAATGCTGCATGCAGATGAGGAGTGTATCAGCATGCACTTCTCGTTCTTGGGCATTTGAGCTCTCCTAGTTCAAGGGACATACCTAGTAAATGACCTCTCAATCGGTACGGACCCCATGGTACCTTGTGGTTTTGGACCTATGTTTAATTTTAGTGACGATAAGAAAAGGGTGGTTTACTTCGAGGGTGCCAGTCTTTCCAATTTCATACAAGATGAATATTAGATGAGTTCCTTCATGATCTTACTGCAAAACATAGAGCTCATTATATAGATAACCCAAAAGCTAAACATGAAAGTTATTTGACTAGGCCTTCATACTTTTGCGATACATGAAAATTACCTAGTCTAGAAAATCTCATTCCTTAAATTAAGCTAATTAAAATACTAAATGGGATCATAACACCAACCTCTGCCAAATTCTCAACCCTTAATTTTGGTTTCTACCACATATTTTCATTGCGTTCTCTCACATGATGAGGCCCACGATCGAGTCTCACTAAGTCTCAGATGATGGCGTGAAAGAAACCAACTTTAAGTGTGCGGTACGGTAGCAGCTGTCACCCTTTGGATTATTTATCGCATTCATCGCATTTTCTGTTGATTCCTTGATCATACTGATCAGAGACAGAAACAGAATATGCATAGACTGCAAATGAAGCAATGCAAGCTTGCCATTACGTGTACGTCCTGTGGCAGTGGCAAGTAGATAAAGTCATGCATGTGAATGTGGTGAAGCTGTGCGTATCGGGTCCTTCGTGTATACAACAACAGATTTTGTCATATTCTAGGAAAACCGATCGAAACGGTTGTTGTGACATAAATATTCTTGCTTCGGGTTTGGGATCCAGTTGTCAACATAAGGTACGTATCCATCAAGATTTATATGTCTCAAATTGATTGTCATGCACATGATTCCAACGTAAATTCTTCATGAAAATGGAGTCACAAAAGTCAAATCTGGTAGCTTGATATCACATGGCCGCCTCTACCTATCTTTATCCAAAACTCATGAAAGGAGGATAAATAGTCCAGCCACAATGCAAGAGTGCGATTGGATTGATCTGGTTACAAAGTTTTTGCATCCAGATTGGATGGTGTTGGACTTTAACACCATGTAAAAATTATATTTGTATGTATGGAGGACATATCACATTGAAAGATCTGATTTTTAAATCATATGTATTATGTCAATTATCTTTTACGCCAGCTTGCAAGCAGAAAGTTTTTCTGATAAAATAAAAAATGCAAATTCTATATCATTATTGCTTGCCAGCTAATCAATGTTTTGTGTGAGACAAGGCAATCAAAAGGAAGGAGACCCTCTTTTCCCATGATGCACAGTGAAACACGACCCATGTAGATCAGGAGCCTATTAGAATTATGAACTTCATGGTTCAACATGGGTAGGTAGCCCCCACCATTTTCCCGGTCGAAAGAAGTTGTAATGAGAGAGGCATCTTCTTTATCACTGAAAGAGACTGAATTGGAATCCTATGGGCCAGTAGCTATAGTTTGTTTTTTTTTTTTTTTTTTTTAAATATGCATACCAACATTTATTAGATAAGAAAGGAGATAAAAAAAAGAAGGGAGAGCAGGTTTATTAAAGCTGACCTCTATACTCTCAAAAGGGTGTTGAGAACGACTGAGATTGGGGTAAGGCGACTTGCAACAATGAAGTTCTTATTCCAGTGTCCGTGCTGCTCTTGTTTCTGCTTCATGAAGCCCAAGAAGGGCCAGGCAAAAGTGAAGGAAGCAAAGGAAGAGAAGAAGAAGGAAGCCAAGGAAGAGAAGAAAGAGTGACAAACGTAACCCTCCATCAAACAATGTTGATGAATTAAAGCCAATTTGGTTTCTGCACAACTGTTCTTTCATTCTGCTTCCAGATGATTGATGCTTTTAGTATGCGCGTACAAGCTCATGTAATGCCTCTATTTATGGTTGCTAAGCATAGAAAATAAAATGTCACCTGTTTATTTTCCCTAGATCCATGCAATGCACGCATGCCGGCATCTGGATCTGAAGTCTCTGCCCATATATATATATATATATGTATGTCTATATACCTGCTATTTGAGCATGCCCGTTTGCTGCATGTGTATGTAATTTGATCACTAGCAGATGTGTTCTGCTCAAGGTTTTCTGGAGCATTCATGGTAATATCTGACCTGGATATTTAATGTGCTTACATTTGAAGTATTTTATTCTCATTGAGATTTTCTAAGAGCTATCTCTGCATGAAATTTACAGCAGAGTTTGGAGAGAGATGGACACAATGTGGGGATCCTCTCTCTGATCTAGATCTAAAGTAAATTTCAGACAGAAAATTCCAGAGGATCATCTGGTAACTGGTTTCAAGGCATGGCTAATGCCTTTTTTATGAGACTGCCATGGAGATATAATGAATGCATGCTTTATTTCTCCACCGCGGTGGGTTATCTGACGATTTGACAAATGCGAATTCAGAGATTACAAATTTTTGTGCTCAAATAAGCATGCTGATTACTGGAACCTGCTCGTGTGCATTATTGTTTAACAGCATTTAAAAATGGAGACAGTTTAACTTCCATCTGCATTTTCTCTCGAGGGAAATGCTGGTTTAGCATTAGGCATTATAGGCAGCCGGGGAAAATGGAAAAACAAGGCCAGAGAGGAGAATTTCTGCTTACTTTATGGTTTTCATGGTCATTTCTGCTTACTTTAAGCACCTACTTTTATTGAAAAAAGATGACTGAAAGCACTAGCTGTTTAAGACCGATGCTGTTCCACGGTTTTTGTTGTACTGGACTTGGTGGACTACCGATGTGGTTTGAGTGCTAAACAGACAGTACCCAATGTTTGTTTTTTTCTTTATTGTAGCTGTACCCATCAACGTTAGGTAATTATGCAAAAAAAAAAAAAAAAAAAAAAAAATGTTAGTTAGGATAAGTTTTGCATAAATTACTTTTAAAAAAGTAGACTCCATTACAAAATAATATATATATATATATATATTTTACCTTTTTTCACGATGTGATTTGCTTTTACAAAATAATATATATATATATATATATATATATTTTACCTTTTTTCCCGATGTGATTTGCTATTTTACAAAGAAGTCAAACGATAGCGTGAAACTTGTACAAAAAGTTATAACTATGTTATTGAATTCTGTTATATACAGTCATTTTTATGTATTTCTTATATATTCTACCTATGTAATTAGATAAAACAGTTACTTTATGTTAAAAAAATGATATAATCAATCACATTAGTAGAGTGTAGAATAAATTTTGACTGCACATAAAATTTTTGTATGCTATTACATATTTAAGAATAAACACGTGAATGTGGTATAAGAATAAATAGTAATACCAAACCCAATCTCAAAATTTTTGGTGTTAAATTTTATTTTTAAAAAATAAGTTGAAATTCTTTAAAAGATAAAGAAAATATTCATTTTTTATAATAAAAAACAGTTTTGTATCGTAAAAACTAAGTGAATGGATTTTGTTCTATTATAATATTAATGGGCACGTACCATTCCAAAAATCAATGCACAGGTTGCTAAATGATGGAAAATGGGATAGAAGGCAACTGCTTTGGAAATGCAGTATGCATGTGATATGTTTGACAAAATGTAAAAGAGACAAACACAGGAAAGAGATGATGAAAATATAGAAATAATATTAGATAGTCACGCTGGAATTCTTCGAAAGAATTCCTTCCTTCAGACAAACAAAATAAACTTAGATTCTTCTAGATTCCAGATCACTCCACCACCATCCCCTCCCATGTAAATATACTAGAAGACGCCCCTTCACTCAACAACTACCAGCAAAAGGCCATGGATCACTTATCTAGACTCGTGGGTCACTAACTACTTTAACAATCAATTAAAATAAAAGATAACAAGTAGGAGGCCTATCAATCCCAACCCAAATTAATTGGGTTCATAACAAATTCCCCCCTTTAAGCAACCTTGTCCGCAAGGTTGGAGCATTAATAACTTCAGGCCCCTTTTGAGCAGATTTACAAGTTTGGACATCTCTCATCCTAGAAAGATCACGTAATGATGCCTTCAGCTTATCATGTATCACTAAGCATCGATTGATGATATTTCGGACCTGCTGAACGGCTGTTTGCACCTCATCCCACTGCACTTTGCCAATTAAAATGGAGAAGCCTTGGAGATTGACAAATCCACATGCATGTACACAATGCATATCCACACTCAGAGATATAACCTTGGCACTCAGATCTACAGCAGCACAATTACTGGCGGCCTATTTAAAAAACTTCACCATTAGGCCAATCGCTTCTTCATCAGTAGCCTTATTATTAAAACAAACAAGAAGAATTTGATAGGCAACTGAACTTCTAAGTTGCTTACTATGAGTATCATATCCTGAAATGCATTCCACAACTCGCAAGCAGTTTAAGTCCCTGGGAACTCTGCAAGCAAGTGATTTTACTATCTTGTTACAGCTGTTCTTCCATTATTTCTCTGTGAAGTAACTGATAAGTGATTGTATATATTTGTATAAAAGCACTGTCAGACCATGAAGCTGGGTATCTATGGACAAAAAAATAATGGCTTCAACTAACTCTTCGGCTTCTAAGGTTGAAAGGATAGAGAGTTTATTCCTTACATGACTACAAGCAACAACAAATATGAACCAAGATCTAATATTTTGGGGTGGCCCTCCATAGCTAGAACCAACAGGCAAAGAGTCTCTGTTGAATGAAAACTTATATTGCAATCCATAAATTTCAAGAGCCCCTTTTAATTCAAAATAGCTAGGAAGCCAATCAATTTGTACAGGCTCATCTTTTGATGACAAAACAGCACCAGGTCCCCCATGAACTCGAAGGCTAAGGTCCATTTTTCCTGGATCAAAACATTCAGGTGTAACCTACCTAGACAGTGTGCAAATATATAGTGTAAAGCCCATGGTCTCAACCATTTTTAATCCATGGTTTCAGTATCAACATAACCCATCTTGTAAAGATATTCATCATCCTTTATCACCACAATTAAGATTGAAAACATGCCATTATCAGGGTCTAACACCCTCTCAAGCAATTCATAAGACATATTAAACACAACCCAGGAATTTTTTAAATAAATCTCATAGCAAAGAGACTCATTTCCACAAGAAAATCACATAATATAGTAATCTGCTTACTACTTTCTAGGATATCAACCCAACAAATAACGAAATTACCACATGTAGAGATAGTCTTCTGGAAGTTCCCAGCTTGATGGGTGTGGACTCCTGTGGCAATCACGACTGCTTTTATTTCACCCTCTTCACATGTGGCAGTAAGGGATTCCAAAGCATTGTGGTTTGCAAAATCTTCAAACTGAATGAGGACTTTTTTTTTTTTCCCATAATTATGCTTCACTGCGGTCATGAAATCATGAACAAGTTCAGCATATTCCTACCCAGTAGCCTTCCTTTGCCTAGTGTAGTGTATAAGGAAGTATTTTTAGATGACAGCTCCTCCACGACATTCTTGCTAAGTCCACTCATCAAACTCATCTTTTACATTCCACACCGTATTTCCCCGTTTTGTGGTTTCTTCAGCCAAAAGCTCAGCAGACGATCCTTTTAACTCGGTTAGCCTCTCTTATTCAACAAAATCATGCTCAAAACTGGCAGGTGAATAGATTGGAAGTTTAAGATCCTCCTTTGGCCAGTTCACAACAGTATTGGAAAATTTTGGGGATACAAAGAGTCTAGGATATCTTTTAGCAAAAAATTTCTCACTCTTAAAATTTTCAACACTCTCAACCATGCGGGCCTTTTCATCACTCTTCATCAAACCAAATGCTGGGATACACTTTTCATCCCTTCTAAAATTGCCTACACGGCAACCATGCTGTTCATAAGGGGCAGTGTCCTCAATATTAGTTGACTGCATTGCAACCTTTTCAATCTCCTCTCCCACACCCTTAAATGCATCAACTAGGTAATCTCTTCCTCTATCAAATGGTTCAAAAACCACTTCAAGTGGCAATATATCAAACAGAGAGTGAGCAAATAGTTTCTTACCCATCAGATTTTCAGGTTGTTGCAGGTTGGCAGTGAGCTTGGCCCACTTCTCGGACCCAAGGAAGGTGTCGTCAAAGAGATTTCTGGAACGTGAAGGGGGTTGGGCTTGTGATTTTTTGGGATGGTGGGGTTTCTGAGGTGCGAGTGATTTTTGGGGATGGTGAGGTTTCTGAGACGTGAGTGATTTGTGGGGATGGCCGTGAGTTTTGTTTTTCTCTTTCTCGCTTCGTCTCTCTCCAAATCTCTTCTCCACTTCGACTGCCTCTTCTTTTCCTTCCTCTACAAGTTCATCTTCATCTATCGATTCATTTGCCATCTGTAGTACTGAGTTTTGTATTTCTTTGATTGAATCCGTAGCTTCCTTTTCTACTCCTTCCTCTTCTAATTTTTTTGAGCCAAACTCTTCCTTCCTCATATTTATAAGAAGATACACACTTCTCAGTATTTTTGTATCTATTAACTCAACCTCATCTTTCAAAAGAACATCTACATCCTTCGATATTTGTTGTTCCAATGAATATGTATGTCTTCCATGTGTGTATTCAATGTTCAGCTTCACATAATAAATCGTAAAAGAAGGTTCAACTAAGATTTTTAAATTTTTTCCATTTGAACATTTCATTATAAGGACCATTTGTCTTTATACAATTCATCATAGATTGCATGGTGATAATTTTGAAAACATACTTGAAGTTCTGCATTACTTAGCTCCATGGCAAGATCGTGGGCTCTAGATACCACTAAGGATCATAACATTCTACCACGTTTTCGAATCCGACGTCTATGACGGCCCACTCTATCGACACTGACCCGATAGTAACCCTTTCTCTTTTGACAGCTTCACTCATCTATCAATATTTAATAATTTAACACTATATACATACAAAGTACCAAGACATTTTAATCGAGCCTATAAGTTGCTCCCTCCGTGACTTGAACCCATGACGAGGTACCTGCTTTGATACCACTTGTTAAGGGGCCAAATTGGGTGGCTGCTTGTATAAAGGGAAAAGTGATGGAAATGGGGATAGAAGGCTACTGCGTTGGAAATGCAGTATGCATGCGATGTGTTTGACAAAATGTAAAAGCAATGAACACAGGAAAGAAGATGATGAAAATATGAAAATAGTATTAGATAGTCACGCTGAAATTCTTCGAGAGAATTCCTTCCTCCAAACAAACAAAACAAACTTAGATTCTTCTAAATTCCAGATCACTCACAACCACCCCTCCCCTATAAATATACTAGAAGATGCCCTGACAACTCATAGCAAAAAGCCATGGGACACTTATCTAGACCCGTGAGCCATTAACAATTCTAACAATCAATTAAAATAAAAGATAACAAGTAGGAGGCCCATCAAGCCTAGCCCAAATTAACTAGGTTCATAACACATTCTTGCCCAACTCAATGGGATCTCAAGAAAGGAATGGAGAGAGAGAAGGAAGGAGCCGAGGGACAAAGCTCGAAGAAAAGAAAGGGTATAGGAGAAAAGAGGGGATGTGATATAAATGAGAGAAAGATGAGACCTAAAGCGAGGGGTGACAGGGAAATAAAGGGAGGATGGGGAAAAAGACTTTGGGGACTTCCAGGCTTCTTTGAGATTGCTTTTGGGCGACTGAGAGATGGAGCTTCTTTAACCTCTAGATGGGAAACTCTACTGGGGATGTAGGCAAACCACGTAAATCTTTGTATCTTGCTCTCTATTTATATTTGCTGTATTTAGCTCCTATATATTGTAATGGATGTATGTACAGATACTGTACCGTGATTGCAGACTGTCATTGTGGGCCCCAAATCACTCCGATCGGGGCCCCAACTGTCTCAGTGGGCTAGAGGTGACTCATTCTCCCTTTTCAGCCTATTCTTACAAAATAAGCATCAACAATATAGTTATTAGGTTGTTCAAACGTCACACATTCATTTAAAAAAAAAATGTGATATATACACAATTAAAATATCATTTATGTTTTCTATTTTTTTTTTTTCCAATGGATAGAAAACAGAAATTGTCAAAAGTCGGATCTTACGCCATCACATGCATGGCCGGAATTGTGACGGTGGTATAAATTGGATGTTCTATCTTTACTCATTTTAAGTGGACCTAATTATGAAGTTAGGTCCCGTTTGGAATTTGGATTGAACTGAGATCAATTTAGTTCAATTTAATTTTAAGCTGAATCTAACATCTAAACTTCCAACTCTCAAATTATTAAACTCATTTAAATTTAAAATCTCTTTATACGTGAGACCCACAATATTTTTCAACTTAACAACTCTTTATATGCGAGACTCACAACTTTTTTCTAACTTTTCATAAATGCATCTAAACTTATTTTAACATCAAACACATCTTAATAAGTGAACTCCACTAAAATCACTCTATCATTTCAACTCACTTATTCTTTCTCACAACACAAATTCATGCCCTTTTTCCTCGTATATATGCATTTTCGACTTGTAATATTAATTGATGATCAGAAACTAATTTTACAGTTTACTCCTAAAAGTACGTACGTAAATTAATACATACTCAGAACCTGTAAAAACCTCAACAAAATGTATTTGATGTCGATACGTACGTACGAAGATATCGACAAACGATATCCACAGTACTATGCAAGACCGTACGTAGATCCCGGAAGAATCCCCGGAATGGCGATTGATTAATGTCGAGTCGGTATTTTAATTCATGGCTTCCGATCTTTTAGTACGCAGGAAATTAGATTAATTAATTGCTTTTCGTCATTTCTTGACGAATTCGTTTTAATATTGTTTATTGGGAAAATGGAAACTCAGTCCTTAATTTTTTTTTCGTCAAATAGATTGAACAAAGAATAACTAATTAAATGGCATCTCGAATATTTCATGTGGTTCCTATTTATTGCGTTTGTACCACTTATATATTTATGAACATTAGAAAGAAGGAAGGTGGAGAAGTACCGGAGGAGAGAAATGTCTCCGAAGAGTACCATCTCAGATAGTAATATTATTAATGCACCTTTGCTAGAGGGTAGTGGTCATGACGATCATGGCTAAGAAGAAATAAAAGGAGGGTACTGGTGGAAGAGAGTGCTGGACGTAGACGAGGCCAAGAATCAGCTCTTGTTTTCCCTGCTGATGATTCTGACCAATGTTTTCTATTACTCCATAACCGTGGTATCCGTCGTGATCGCCGGCCACCTCGGTAGGCTTAAGCTTGCCGGTGCTACTCTGGCAAATTCTTGGGCAGTACTTGTCTCGGGCATTGCTTTCATGGTAATTGATCTTGTAAGGCCCAGTTTTATTTTTCTTGGTGAAGCCCGAATCGCACGCGGGGGCCCAGCCTTTTTGCTTGGAGGTGTGCGAACAACGCTGTTTTGGGGGTAAGTTTCCCTCTTCCTCAGCTTCCCGAATCCTTCTCCCCCTCTTTCTATTTTCGGTTTCTTCTGGTTTCCTCCGTGTCCTTCTCTTTCACGTAACCCACTCCCCCTTCCCGAGTCCCTCTCTTCGCTTCGTGCAGTCTGTTGGTGAGTCCGAAGTCTTGCCCTAGCATTTTCTCTATTTTTTTCTTTTCCTCACTTTCGGTTTTTCCCTCAAAATCAATTTCTTACTCTGTCGCATCCCTCTATTACAGCAGATCACGGTGCCTCTCTCTCTCTCGCGTCCCGCTATTTCTGCAGTTGGTGTTCTCTCTTTAAGTTCGTCTCTTCTCTCCCTCTTGCGCTGCGTCATCATCTTCAGGTATCTCCATTTTCCTCTAGTCGACGCCTTTCATTTTATTGGTAGTTTATTTATATTTTTTATTTTTATTTTTCTTCTTTCTTCAATATAGCCCCTGTTTCATTGTGCTGCTGCGTGGGGTGTTTCCAGGTGGTGTTGCTGCGTTTTCTCTCTATTGGTGGTTTGGTTTTTAGACGCTCATCCACTCTCATTTCTTGTTTGTTCTCTCCCATCTGTGAAGTGATTTATCTCCTTACCGTAGTGTTGACGCCGAACTCTATCAAACGGGTAAGTGGTAAGGAAACCGAGTGTTGTTTTACATTCCTATTTCATGGTGTAAATTCGTGGCTTTTGATGTTATGATTCTTGGAAAAATTTCTACTTTTTATAATCTGATGTTGGGGGCTTTGTATTCTGTTGGTGTTTCTTGTTGAAGAAGAATTTATAAATGGTGGCTTATGGGTGTTGGCGAGGTGGTGTGAGAGGAGTTTTGAAGTTGTGTAATGTTATTTTAGTTAAATTGTTGATGGTTGCTTGGAGTTATAGCTGCTGAAATGAGGGTGATTTATGGATGATTTGAGTTGACATTGGTTTTGATGGTTGTACTGGACAATACTAAGATTAGTATAGAGTTTTTGGGTTGAAATGCGGGCTGTCCAGATTACTATATAGTTGTATTAGTGAGTTGTTTTGCTATATTATTGGTTGGGATTATGAGTTTTAATTATTATATGGACGTTATGTCAATTGTTGTTTAATACTCAGTGTATATTTTGTTTCTATCAATAGGTGACGAGATTTTTAGAGGTCGATTTCAAGACATAGATAATACGCTGCAAGAGTCAAGTAAGCGGGGTTCCTATGCTAGGTTTTATACAAGTTAATAAAACTGAGGTTGACTTTATGAAAACTTGCATATTTGTGATGTAATGGGAACTTGGGAAAACAAAGTTCAACCTCGGTCGCTTATTTGCATTATTCATGAGATCTGTGTGAAAAAGGAAAAATATGTTCTGACATGCATTGTGTAGACATGAGCTAAATTCTGTCATGTGGTTTCTGAAATCTGAAAAAAGAGCAATATTGAGAATCTGAAAAATTGTGCAGTTATTTAGAAAGATCTTCTGGCTTTTGTTTTCAGTGTGTGTAAACTGGTTGATTCTGTTTTGGTATTCTGTATTATTTTGATATAACATCTGAAAACTTTAGGCATGGTGTACTGGTTTTTTGTAAATGATTCTGTCTCTGCTCTGCTCTGCTCTGCTCTGCTCTGTTTTGGGTTGGTACCAACTTCTCTGTCTCTGAGTGCACCCACTTTGGAAACAAAGTGGTTTTATTGTGGTCTTTCCTGTGTGCATACTCGGGACTCCGAGAAGAATAAAGGAAATATTTCACCTCTGTCTCTGCCTGGTTTGGCCACCGGGGTTAGCACAATCCTACCATGGGGGTGAAACATGGTCTCTGCTCTGTGTGATACTTTGTTTTGATGTGATGATGATACTCAGTTTATGTTATGCCAAAGTATTACGGGTTTTACTTGTCTTAAAACCATCGCTCTGTTACATTTGAAAAATATGTTTTTGTTCTACAAGATAACTTTGTAAAATATTTTGTTCTGCATATTGTACTTTGTAAATGCTCATGTTTGCATGCTAGCATATGTCTCTTTCTTACTGAGTTGTTGATAACTTATCTCCTCTTTCTTCATAATATTTTCAGATGATATGGATAGTCCAACTGAGGACCGGGTTTATTTTGGTGAGCATGATTAAACCGAGAAAGGGATGTTAAGAGAAGGAATTTTGATGTCTTTCAGATTTAATGTCTCTTAGTTTTAATTTTATCTTGGGTTAGTAAGACTCGTTAATTTATCAGTTTGGTTTGTTATGACTATTAGGAGATTGTGGACTCCTTAGTTTATTTTTGTTCTGTTACAATATTGGTTTTATGGAGTTTTCAAGGTGTTTATTTAGAAGACTTGAGTTTGAGTTTAGATGATAAAGTTTTGTTGAAGATTTATTTTAGTTGTGTCGAGAAATGTGTTTATAAGTCACAAGTAGTAATTCTCCAAGCCATCCAGATTTGGGACGTTACAGATCTTTTACATATATATATATATATATTATGATCTGAGTGTCTGTTATCTTCTTTTCATTTTACTGATCGTATACGTTTCACCAATGATCTCCAAAGTCTAATGTCGACGTTTCCGATCGTCTTCGATCTTTCTTGGTTCTTAATTTTCTTTCGTTTTTTGGCTTCTGTTTTGTTTTGGGAGAGCAAGAATTGAACTGATCAATTCTGTAAAACAAAACAAAAAGCAATCCCCTCGATCCTAAACGTACAAGCATTTGATGATTAGTCTTCAAATTAACTTTGTGCTCATGAATCCATGATGTAATTATATATAGAAGTAGTTGACTATTTAGTGTCCTCTGGCTCTTCGATCAATCGTATGGTCTGATTATTGCATGTAATTAAGAGGAAACGTGAAGTGGATGCGTTTACCACTGCGCATGTCTCTAAAGTACAAATTTCGCCAAAGTTGTGACACACAACCACTTTCATATAAATATATATAAGCCCACGTTTCACGTAATTATGTTTTAAGAAGTAAAGATATAAAACTAACATTATTTTATAAAAATATCATTATTTAAAGTGATGTGTAAATATTATTACTCTAATTTAAGAAAGTTTTACAAATCAAGATGACAAAAATCACGTAAAAATTAGATGTATGGTAAAATTTCTTAAAGCATAATACATCAAAGGATATGATTGGAGATTATATAAATTAAAATATAGCATGAAAATACATTGCCATTTTTCTTTGAATGAAGCAGAGAGAGATATGCACGATATGCCAATATCAACTAACGATATTCCGATATGCCAATCCTCGCAAACATCGATCTTACTTGTGTTTGATCTTCAGAATATCCACTTCAATTTTAACTTTGTCTCTGTGGACTCGATCATTTTTATAGAACCAAATATGATAGGTAGCAGAAGAACAGGCTAGAATCACATATTTTACAAAATTCTGTTCCTTAATCTTTCAGGTTGTCCCTCTTAAGTTGTCCTTCCATGTCCAAGCTATATATTTTATTAGACAGATTCTCACCCAGATTCGTTTTCTCAATGAATTAGAGCAGAACAATAGCTGGCTAAAGTACCCTATTTAACTTTTAATTGATGCTTTATTGTCGACTCTTAAGCATTTTTGTTCATGTTTTTAGATCATCGGGTTAAGTGGAGTGCTTGAGACACTTTGTGGGCAAGGATTTGGAGCAAAACTATACATAATATTGGGGATTCATCTTCAAGCTTCTTGTATCACATCTTTCTTCTTCTCTATCATTATAGCTGTCATCTGATTCTACACGGAACCCATACTCATCTTACTTCATCAAGACAGTGACATTGCAAAGACTGCTGCTCTTTATATAAAGCTTCTTTTTCCCGGATTATTTGCATGTGGTTTCCTGCAAAACTTATTAAGGACGTTCCTTCAGACACAAACTGTTGTTTGGCCCCTGGTTGTATTCTCAGGGCTACCGTTGGTTATTAATGCGGGTATTGCATATGCTTTAGTATACAGGACAGCTCTCGGTTTTAAGGGTGCTCCTTTGGCAGCTTCCATTTCGTTATGGCTATCAGTCCTTATGTTGGCCGTTTATATTTCTGGTGCAAAGAAATTTGAGCAAACATGGATTGGATTTTCATCAGAATCATTCCAATACATTCTTATAAACCTGAAACTAGCTAGCGTTGCCTTCTGCAGCAATGGTATGGTAAGTGTCCTTATCGTACTCTCCTCAGATGCGGTCATGATCAACTTAAATGTATTTTAAAATTTTTTCCAGTTTCGAGTACTGGGCTTTCGAGATTCTAGTTCTCTTAGCAGGGCTGTTGCCAAACTCAGAAACAACTACTTCGTTGATTGCAATGTGGTAAGTTCCAACTATTGTTTCCCCTGGTTGAATCAGTTATAGACCTGATGTTTTTGCTAGATTAATTTTTCTCATCTCTTTCTGGATTACAACTTCAGCGTGGATACAGAAGCTATTGCTTACATGTTCGCATATGCAGGTCTCAGTGCTGCTGCAAGGTCAGTTATCAGAATAACTTCTTTCCAGTTGTCTTATTGTTTTTAGGCCCTCCATTTCCCTATCCTGTACCGGATACAAGTCCAAACTTTAAACTTAATGTGGCAGCACAAGGGTGTCAAATGAGTTAGGTGCAGGCAATCCCATCCGGGCTAAGAGTGCCATGGCAGTGAGTGTTAAGCTCTCTATGCTTCTAGCGATCACAGTTGTTTTGGCTCTAGCACTTGGTCGCAACGGTTTCTTCAGTGCAGATATCATAGAGAAATTTGCTTCAATGACACCTCTGCTTGCAATTTCAATATTCCTTGATTCAATGCAGGGTGTCCTATCAGGTCCGGATCATACAAATTTTCCATAGCACGCCGGCCTATCTGATATCTCTCCCCCATGTCTTCCAACTATTTTTTTTTTCCCCAGTTTCAATGCTAATGATTTTGGACACTGCAGGGGTGGCCAGGGGATGTGGTTGGCAGCACTTGGCTGCGTACCTTAACTTGGCATCCTTCTATTGCGTCGGTGTACCAATTTGAAGTACCGTCACCTACTCCAGAAAAAAGACAAAAAAAAAAAAGGAAAAAAAATATTCAATTACCTAATGTTTCTCCTGTATTTGTGGATAGGCTAATATATATGTGGCCTCTTCTGCCAAGGCGGCAATGGCAACAGGGAAAGCCCACTTTCTGTCTAACTGAATTCCTAGCAGAAATGCAGCGAAGGATACATACAGGCCAGCTGCGCCTCGGGAAAACTGCATGACCAGTGACATTTTCTGGCACATGCATTTTGCATTAAATACCATCACATTTACGATGAAGTTTTATCATCTGGCCATTTATTTTGTTTCCATTTTCTGGTTTAATTAATTTACTTTTTGAATCGTAATGATTTTGTATAGTACGTAATAAAAATCTTCATGATTTTGGCTATATAAACAATGCATCCTATTATATTTATGTATAATTTTTTCATCGACCAGTATCGATTTTGCCTTCCACTTTTTTGATAGGATATTCGCAGTAAAATAAACAGTAAATTTAAATCAAAATCGTGTTAGTATAGCAGTTTTCAAACAACCTACGTTGGATTAGTTAGATATATCGTCGATGCTCGCTCGCTTGAGGTATACAAACAGTACAAAAACACCATTGGGTTGTCCGCATTTGGCTCCACACCACAAAGACAGACAATCTAATTTAAATTTGAAACCAAAGAATAAGTCCCCTCCCACACAAAAAGAAAAGAAAAAAAGAGAGAGAGAAGGATAGTCACTAGCTCTCAACTTCCCATGGCATTCTTCATAAATGGATATAAAAAACAATAGAACTTGAAACAAACAGCATCAAGCTCATTTTCTTGCAGTTACATTAATATAGCTGATCCCACACACACACACACACACACATATATAAAAAGAGGGGGCAGCATCAATCCATAGCCAAAAAGAAAGCAAGAAAATGGCCTCCTCAATTAGCAAAACTGCAGCAGTGCTTTTGATCAGCATGATGGTTTTGATGGCGCATATGCAGGTTGGAGAGGCGATTAGATGGCAACTCGACCAGTCTTGCTACGATAAGTGCTACGACAAGTGCATGGAGGATAGCTCCGCCGTGGCCTCTGACTGCAAAGATGAATGCGAGCCTTTATGCGATTCTGTTGAATGCGTCTTCTGCGTTAAGCTTGGTAACATTCAATTATGATCTTCAAGGGCGCATGCAGTTCATACGACCTTTCCTTTGCCGATCCATGTCAGTGATGTCACTGCTCAGAATATTTGAACAATAATATCTAAATAAAAAAAGAGAGGATTTGTGTAGAGTTTGCTATCTATTATTAATAAATCTGTACAGAAGTAAACTTTTCTGTGCGGTATTAATAAATAAAACCACTACGTATCCTTGCAATTTTTGTCTGTTTTTTAATTCTTGTGTTGCATAATATTCCATTAAAAACCTCCTTACATGAGATGGCAGTGCTTCCGAATCAACCATTGTCTTACAAAACTACTTCTTTAATCATCCCTTCCATAGCTCGACAAGAAAATATTGGTTTCATTTTCTAGATTTTTACATATCCTATCTTTGTGATGTTATTACATATTAATTTGTTACTTTTTCTTCGGAAGCCGAAGTAATTTTATAAAATATTTATATGACATAATTTAATTTAAAAAATAAATTTTAAAATTTATGATGTAATCTACCGATCGGATTAAAAATAGAATAACTCAATATTGTCATTTCATTAGTTTGTACTAAGCAGCGTAACATACAGAACGTATAAAATGTAATTTTCAGGTACTCAGGGAGGATTTAAAAATTAGAAGAAAAAAGAAAAGAAAATAGTGCTATACATGAAATATTATTTTGTCTAATATGAATAAAATAGAGTAATCATCAATTGAGTATTCAAATTTAGCCAAAAAACCACACGGATTGCTGATTATCCCTAAAAAGGCTAAAATTTTATCCAAAATGAATGTTCCCAATTTATATCATTAATCAGATTGCCTGCTCTGCTCAGTTTCTTGAAGATATGTGCTGCAATTATGGGAAATGTTTTTTGAGTTAATTCAGTTGGATCTCAATTTTTATAATAGAAAATGCTACTTAAATATTTGTCCTCTATTCTATCTCTTTTTTAAATATTTAAGAAAAATACACATACTTTTACCTAGAAACAAAGTTGGGGCAAGTAGCAGCTCCCTTTTACCCAGTTGGATACAAGAAACATTTCATTTCATTTTATCTCATCATTATAATTTTTTCAAATTTTCACATAAAATATAATAAATAATTTAACTTTTTCAAATCTCAAAATAAAAATAATATTCTAATAATATTTAATCAATTTTCAATTTTCATCTCAACTCATCTCATCTCAACTCACTATCCAAATCGCACCTTATAATTATGTCAGATGTAGAGTTGAGAGAGAGCCGTGATATGCCAATTTCAAGAAGAAAAATTATACTCATCGTTTTTACACCACACATCACATATTAATTTTTTTTATTTTTTTTCTTACCAAATGTATAATATATAAATGATGAGTAAAAGAATTTAATTAGTTTAAAAGGAATAAAATTTAAAAAAAATTAAAAATAAATAATAATAAATATGATGTGCGTAGGATGCCGAGGAACAAAAGACAAGAATTTTGAACATCATTGTAGCCTTGACCTTTATCTTCCAGCAAGAAGCAATCCTCCTAAACATCTGATATTTTTCTCTCTTCAAGTTCAGAGTATCTGGCCCTTGACTTTTGTGAACTAGACGAGCATATTCAAGTTCAAAGTACTCTAGCAACCAAATAATATTATAGTTAATTAATACCGACCAGACGAGTATTTTAATCAGATAATCTTTCACATTATCCGTCTTAAGTTGCCCTTTTATTTTTATTTTTTATTCAAGTAGTTTCTACCATTCCAAGAGACAATATATAGACACCACCCTATTTAATGTAGAAATTTACGGCCATAACCATGGACAGTATTTAATGTTGTGGTGTTTACTGTTAACAAAACTCACGATGCCTTTAGACTGTATTTGAATCAAGATCAAAACCCACGTATAAGATGTCATTTGGATTAAAAAATAAGTTGAAATGAGTTGTAAATAGTAATGAGATGGGTTGTGAATAGTAATGAAATTTATGAGTTAAAGTTGCTGAATAGTAATAAATAGTAATGAGATGAATTGAGATGAATTATAAATATTAAGTCATTTAAAAAGTATACTGCATAGAGTTCTATCACTTATATAAGTTATAATTATAAATCTGTGGGTAAAGCTTGTAAAACTCATTATAATTATATATTAAAAAAAAACATTTTTAGGCCCTGTTGGGATATATATAAATGGTTTCATCTCATCATTATAACTTTTTTAAATTTCTACACAAAATATAATAAATAATTCAACTTTTTTAAATTCTAAAATAATAATAATATTAAAAACTAATATTCTAACAATATTTTATTTAATTTTTAACTTTTATCTAAAACCATCTCATCTCATCTCATCTCATCTCACTATCCAAACGAGACTTTACTTTTTTATGCTAAATAACATGGAAGGTTGCTGCTTACATGAATAATTATTATAAATATAAAGAAGACAACTTTCTTGAATATATATATATATATACACACACATACAAGAAGATAAACAATATTTTTAATTGTGGAGTGCGAATCACCGCATAATTTTTTTTTTAAAAAATGAGTAAATACGAGATTCATATAAAAAAAATTAATTTTATAATAATAAATCTACTCTTTTTTAAAATATTTATACATTTTATGACTGTAATTAATATTACTTATTCAAAAATTTGTCTTCTTTCCTAAATCGTTCTCTATCTTATGGAAAATGGGGATTTCTCCGATGCCCTCGGTATTGGAGACGATATGATCCTATACTTTCAAAGGTCAAGTAAGTTCTCAATTCTTCAATAGAAAAATAAAATAAAATAAGTTCTCAATTTTGATTTTGCTTCTCTTCCTTTTGAAAAATAAAAAATTAAAAGAAAAAGTGTGGCGATGGCTTTCTTGGATTTATATGATCACAGTTGTAACTTAGTTTAAAAGGAAGGAGATATAGACCCTATGATACTTAGAGAAATGATATATAGAAGTTCTAAATATATAATTTTCGTGTAAATTTTATATAAAAAAGTGAATCTCATCACAAAAAAGTATGAAAAATTTAATTTTCTTAATTGTGGTTTCTTATATTTAATAGTAGGAAAAAAACACATCTAATCACTTTTAGTTTGGAAATTTAGTCAGAAATTATCATCAGTTTCCATTCAAGAAAAAATAAAGATAATAAAATACTAAACACTATCAAAGAAAATAATGTATAAATTACAAGAATGAACTTTTGCTATCACAGAGTGATCTCATCCTTTTCCCGTCCACAAATTTGAAAAGGTTCAATGTCTAAATTCAACCATGAGCAACAAGTGAAATCCTCTCTTTCCACTTGTTTCTATATCAATGATAAAGAATCTTATAAACTTTAGTTAAATGTAGAGAGATATTGAGATGGTTTGGTTAGTAAGATGAAATGAAATGATTTGTGAATAGTAGTGAAATTATTTGTGAATAGATGTTTTATGAAGTTTTGAAAAATGAGAGAAAAAAATTGAATAAAAATATTATAAAGTTAAACTATTATTAGAATATAGTTTTTTAATATTATTTTTATGTCGGGATTTGAAAAATTAATTTTTTTTATGTTTTGTTTGTAAGTGTAATGATCAGATAATGATTAAATAAAAAAATTTAAAAATTTAAAATTTTTTAGTACCATCCAAATCAGATGTAAGAGTTCATTAAAACTAATGATTATTCCTATCCAAAACCGGACGTAGGAGTCATTAAAACTAATGATATCATATCAAAGTGATATACGTACTCGATCCAAGATTCCTCAGTAAACGCAAATTATACTGCAAAAGAATATTACGAGGACAAAAGGAGGAGAACAAAGAACTGGAAAAATATGGATATTTTAGAAAACGCAAATTTAGATAGCAAGACACCATTGATAGAGGTAGGTCACAGTGAAGATGAAACGAAGGGATCAGGTGGTCACTGGTGGGAGAAAGTGTTGGAAGTGGAGGAGGCCAAGAAACAAGCCCTGTTTTCTTTGCCCATGATTCTTACCAATGTTTTCTACTACTTAATCACCTTGGTTTCCGTCATGTTTGCCGGCCACCTTGGCGACTCCGAGCTTGCCGGAGCCACTCTTGCCAACTCCTGGGCAACAGTCACCGGCTTCGCTTTCATGGTAACTCTCTCTATCATGCGTATGTGCATGTCTCTGTCTATGACTGTTCCTGCAATTTTCCCAATCTTTGAAAACTTTATGATTGAGCTTATATCTTAGAGAAGGAAAGGACACAAATTTAATTTCGTAAGGGTTCCAACTCGGAATCCAAGAAAGTAGTCCACACGCTCAGGAGGGCAAAAAAGAATAGGAAGTTATTAATCCCAATTCATACACATATGAGCGAAAAGACATAAATAAGCCGAAAGGAAAAGTAAGCACAAAGACCCATATGCCAGTATATTGGAAAAACTACGAGGCATAAAGTCCTCACGTTTGGCAGCCCCCCCACTGTTGGATTGAAGTCTTCAATGGGATCAAACTTGATTTAGATTAAATCCCCCTCCAAATCTTAGTACTAATATATATGCTGGATTTGAAGTACAATTCATCAGTTTCTCGTTCCAACAGAGCAATTTTCAGCATTCACTAACATGGTTATGAGCTTTCACCATGTCCTGAAGAAGTAATGATAGATTATATCCTGACTAAAAAATTGTAGATTGTGATATAACTGTGAGCAAGATGAGTTAATCTCTAATTAGATAGGTAGTTCATGCTTTATTTTTATCAGCGAGCTGTTCCTATTTGTAACCTTATAGTGAAGCTCCATTCGTTTTATTGTTATCATTTTAGGTTGGTTTAAGTGGAGCTCTTGAGACATTGTGTGGGCAAGGATTTGGTGCAAAATTATACGGAATGCTAGGGATTTATCTGCAAGCCTCTTGCATCATATCCTTCATATTCTCTATCATCATATCAATAATCTGGTTCTATACAGAGCCCATACTGATCTTTCTTCATCAAGATACTGAGATTGCAAAGACAGCCGCTCTCTATATGAAATTTCTCATTCCTGGACTATTTGCATATGGCTTTCTGCAGAACATCTTGAGGTTTCTTCAGACACAGTCTATGGTTATGCCCCTGGTTGTATGCTCGTTGCTACCATTGGTTGTTCATATCGGCATTGTATATGCTTTAGTACATTGTACAGCTCTTGGTTTCAAGGGAGCATCTTTGGCAGCCTCAATTTCATTATGGCTGTCATTTCTTATACTGGCCATGTATGTCATATACGCAACTAAATTTAAGCATACATGGGAAGGATTTTCATGGGATTCCTTTCATTATATTTTTACCAACTTGAAACTAGCCCTGCCCTCTGCAGCAATGGTGTGGTAAGTGATCTGAACGTCTATTTTATATTTGATCTCTCTAATTTAACAATGACATAGCCTCACTTGCATAGGCAAGTTGATGTTTAGAACATAAATAACCAACAAAGTCCATAAGAAATATGATGCAGCCTAGTTAAGATTTTCTAAAACCTTCTTTCTATTGGTACTGTACTATGAAAAGACCGAATTCCGAAAGGAAGTAAGGAAACCCAGTCCTGTTTCAAACTTGCATGCTGTCCAAAAATGTCTTAACACGAACGGTTTCATTTTAGCGCACTATTCAGCCAGAATCCACCAGACAAGGTTATAAAATCACGGTGTAGTAATTTTTATGGCCCTCTCTACTTTCAAATTTGTCAGTTTGGAGTACTGGGCTTTCGAGATTCTGGTTTTCTTGGCAGGACTGATGCAAAACTCAGAAACAACTACATCATTAATTGCAATGTGGTGAGTTTTATAATCTTTCCGGCGTTTTCGCAACCTTGAATCTGTTATGGACCTAATCTTCCCGCTTTACCTTTTCTTTTCTTTTCCTTTTTGGATCATATCTCCAGTGTCAACACAGAAACTATTGCCTACATGATCACATATGGTCTGAGTGCCGCTGCAAGGTTGGTTGAATAACTTCTAGTAGGTTTCTGCCATTCTTTCAAGTTCTAAGATTTCTGAATTCTGTCTCATATATATTGTTCAAAATAAAACTTATTGTGGCAGCACAAGGGTGTCAAATGAGTTGGGAGCAGGCAATCCCAACCGGGCCAAGAGTGCCATGGCTGTAACTCTCAAGCTCTCTGTTTTTCTTGCACTCACAGTTGTTTTGGCTCTTTGCCTTGGTCATAACATCTGGGCCGGATTCTTTAGTGACAGCCCTACGATCATACGGGAATTTGCTTCAATGACACCCCTCCTTGCAGTTTCAATATTTGCCGATTCTGTTCAAGGTGTCTTGTCAGGTTTGAACTCCAATTTTCTTTTATAAGCAGCTGTGGCTTAATTACCTATCCTCTCAATTAAATAATGCTAACGATTTAGACACTGCAGGCGTGGCCAGAGGATGTGGTTGGCAGCACCTGGCTGTGTATGCTAACTTGGCAACTTTCTACTTCGTTGGTGTACCAATTTCCATCTTCCTCGGTTTCAAGTTGAAACTACAGGCAAAGGTGAAACACATATCTTATAGTAGTCTCTTTACAAAATCGCATATGCCACGATTCATTCATAGCAATTAGGAAGAAAACAAAGACTTGGGGAAATATGTTTAACATTTGCTTAACCTTCCTCATTCTGGACAGGGTTTGTGGATGGGCTTAATCTGCGGACTCTCCTGCCAAGCTGCCACTCTCTTGTTGATTACATTGCGTACAAACTGGGCTAAACTGGATCTCACCCAGAACGCTAACAAAGAAAATGTAGTTTTGGTCTAGCTGAGTGCCAAGCTGGTGTTACAAGTAATATTCTTGTTTTGGGAGATCAAAACTTTATATAACCCGCGATAGAAATTCAACTATAGTTTAATTTGGTCCATAAAATAGTAACGACAAAAGTCGTATATATGAAATATGTAACAAGGTCTGGTTTCCGGTTTTGACCTATTATTGCGTTTGATCTCACATCGATCTTTGTCGTCCGGTCCCAAAATGGGTCACCCCAAAACAAACCCTTCAGTTATCATCCTCCATAAATTACTATAAAAGCTTAGAGGGTCCCAAGCACCACTCTCTCATCACACTTTGTTAATTGTGACGTCAATTCTGGAGGCTACCAGGGCTAATTAAAGAATAAGAAATACAGCCGGATCGAGAAAATGACTTCAAGGAAAGTTGCAACTACACTAGTGCTCCTCATTGCCATGATTGTCATGATTGCTTCCTTTCATGAGGTCCGAGGCATCCCCAATCGAGCAAACAACTCGTCCTCTCATGGTAAGGTCCGAGGCCTCCCCGGTTATCGGAAGCTGGTGTACTCTCATCATAAGTTAAAAGGCCTCCCCGTTAAATCGTGGCGACGCCTTTATAATTGCGCCTTTGATTGCCTGAAACACAAAACACACCCCCCTAACCAATGCACTGACTTTTGCTTTGTAATGTTGTTTTCTCCAGTACGCCAGCTTTAAGCTAGCTATGATTGTATTATCTATGGGGGACTACGATCATGCTATCTCAAGTTAATTATTCTATCATATTTATATAGAAATAAGAGCTAGCTATGCTTCTTTAATATTTCTTTGGGATGATCTTCGAATCCAAATAGTTGAGGAAAAAAAGAGGAAAAATATATTATTTAAAAAAAAAAAAAACTTAATTTGGATAATGTGATCATCTTAATCAAAACTATTCCTATATGATCCCATAGTTCCATCATCCATATATATTATAATTGAGTACAACAAAGATAGTTGTAGCCCCGATGCTTAGATTATATAATACGTAGTACTGATTGTATCCAAGCTGAGTATTTTTAAGTTAATCTTAATTTTGGAAGCAATGATCGATGCTATAACCAGATCCTATTATATATGTTAATATGCACATATATTTATTTTCACCACCCGGTCTGTGGTACTGTTAAATAAGCCTTGGCCTTCCATCTTTCATCATCGTTATAACTTGAAGACGTCAAGCGCCTTCTTTGAGGTATAATGCCACCTCGCCTTCATGTCGGCGGCTCTGTTTGAATACAACAAATATTTTATCTCATTTGATTATTTTATTTTATTATATTATTATAATTTTGTTAAGAAGTAATTTGGATTCAGAGATGAGTTAAGATGGATTGAGATGGTTTATGAATAAAAGAATAAAAGTTGAATTATTTATTATATTTTGTGTGGAGATTTAAATTCTCACACAAAATATAATAAATAATTCGACTTTTTCAAATCCTAAAACTATAATAATATTAAAAAATAATATTTTAACATTATTTTATTCATCATCTCATCTCAACTCGTTATCCAAAGATAGCTTAACTTCGTTTGTTTTTACAGATAAGATAATATGAGATTAAAATTAAAATTTGAATAAAATATTATAAAATATATTTTTTTAATATTATTTTTATTTTAAATTTTAAAAAATTTGAATTGTTTATTTTATTTTAAATAAAAATTTTAAAAAATTATAATAATTATATAAAATAAAATGAGATGAATTAAAATAAGTTATACCTAATAAGTGCACAACAATTTAATTATTAAAATCCGACACAAAACTGACGGAGAATGGACACTTAAATTCAGTGCAAAATAAAATTCAAAATAGAAACTTTACGAAAAGGCAGCCTATATAGCGAGAAGTACTGAATCCAGTTTAGTAGATTCATTACCCCTGGAAACAAGATAAAATGTCAACTCCGAAATACTTTTCTTCCCCTTTCTCGCAACCAAACATGCAAGACAGACTCCTTGGTTTTGAGCCCTTGATTCTCATCGTCCCATTGCATGGAATATCCCGTGATTCCAATTTGAGATGGTGATAATGAACAGGAATTTGAGACGCTGCATGCATTCGCTAACGCTACCAATTTTCATTTTTAATTACGAACATGAGGAATTATATGATTGCGTGAAATACAAAATACATCATGACTGATCACTTGATCAATGCAGAGATTATTGCTTAATTTGTGGTTTATTGTCGTCGAGGTCCTCGTAGCTAGATCGTCGACCCCCAAATAAAGTAGTTAAAGTTGTGTTTAGATGATGGACTGAATTAAATTGAATTAAGATGATAAAATATTATTAGAATATTATTTTTTAATATTATTATTATTTTAAAATTTGAAAAAGTTGAATTATTTATTATATTTTATATTAAAATTTGAAAAAATTATAATGATAAATTGAGATGAATTGAGATGGATTAATGAACCAAACGTACCATAAAATTAAGCTATGATCGACGGCCGGCGACTACTATATATATATATATATATATCTTATCTCAATAAGTAGCAGTACTTTTATTCTTTCATTTTATTTATCTTATAAATATATAATATAAATAAAACAAGACTACTTATTAAATTATTTCGTACAAACTAAAGACTGAATTTGATTTTTGTGATCCTGTTGGAGCATATTTAATTAAGTACTATCTTGTAGTGTTAATTAATGATTTACCTTCCGTTTTTCATTGTTATCCATGGTTTCAGGATCATGTGATCATGGTACTCCTTATTATGCATGTCTTGTCACACTCATTAATGTCGAACATCCTTTCAAAACTTCATTCTAATTAATGTTTTGATTTTCCCCGCCTTCATATATATATATATATAATAGTAGTGTTACCTTGCCTTTCCTACTCCATTAGCTAGGAATTAATCCTAATAGGGACATTACATACTATGATCTTGCCTCTTCTGGACGAGGTCGGCTAGCTTCATGGGCTGCCTCTTGTAAAACCCTCGTCTTTTAGTTCCTCATGATTCCCCTAGGCCACCATGACTCATGCATTGTGAACATCACATGATTCCAATTTGATTCCCTTTGCCTGATCTGTCACTCATCCTTAAAAGAACATTAAAACAAAAAACAGTGAAATGCCCAAGGACTATCATGTAGACAAGAAAAATAAGATAATTTGTACCTTTTAGTACTTGAGAATTGGATACTACTCGAGGGGTTCTCAGACCAACGAGTCACATCCCCTACATTAACGGCGTCATATACGAAGAGCCATTGATTTACTGATAGAGAAGGCATGAACGGACCAGAGGTGAAATAGACTGAGAGAAGGAGGGTGGAGAATCACGCTACATTAATGACTCCACCACTCGGGCAACACGCCACATTAATGATTCCATCGTAGAGCTACGCTGCATTTAAAGATTCTAACACAAGGAACAATATGAGAAACGCAGACTTCATGGGAACAGGCACAGTCTGCTCCCTAGACATATAGTATAAATAGCAGATCTCAAATACGACAATATCGCTATGATTCCTAGACTCATTCACTTATTTACAAACATCCAAGAATATTTAATGACTTTAGCATCGGAGATTACCCGATCCTTAGGCCGTCCTCTCCAAGTTGCACTTCTCTCCATATTTTGCAGGCCCATTATTGAAGAACTAAATTCTCAAAATTTGGCCCAAAAGCGTGTGAAACATGACGTTAACAATTAAAATATATTTTTTTAATATTATTATTTTTTTAGATTTGAAAAAATTGAATTATTTATTTTATTTTATGTAAAAATTTGAAAAAGTTATAATAATTAGATGAGATGAGTTGTAAAAACAAACGAGCTAAGGCTCGTTTGGATAATGAGGTAAGATGAGATTAGATGAATAAGTTGAGATTGTTTATGGATAATAGCGATATTATAAATTAAAATTAGATGAGATGAGATGAGATGATCTCACCTCTACAAACAGGCCCTAAGCTGTTTAGTCTCGTGAAACAAAAAGTTGTTTAAAAGTTTGTTTCACCTACAAATTTAATGGTTTACAGTAAAGAAAATTCTGAACGATTTGGTTTCATTTAGCTTGTGAGGGGGTGGGGGGAGGGCTTGATGCCGATGCGAGAGGGGGATGGGGGAGGAGGGTCCGCGGTGCAAGGAATCGCCTGGAGAAGTGGGGAAGGATTCCTTATTTTTGTGGGATCCAATTTTGTTCCAAAAATTAGTCTGTGGTGAGGTTACATTGTTGATAAAATGGAACCCATACATGATATTTTTTTATTGGAGAGCTATTATTTGGAGAGAATAGATGGACCTGTTTAAAGTTTTTCTTTTAACCAATATCCTATATACATGTATTATCTTCCTCCTCATATTGTTAAATAAACACTTAATTGCATATAATGTCTATGTATAGGAAAATCTAAAAAAACTATAAAGATAAAAATGTAAACTCTTATGAAGTGCACCAAAAAAACCCAACCCCAACTACCATGTTGCTCTCTTTCAACCTTTTCATTCTATTGATTGTATATAAGTGGAATTGTGGAAATTCTTTGGCTGGAATATCATCACAAGAGCAAATGACTAAGCTACTTGGGAAGGAATATCATTAACATTACTCCCCAACATTCAGCAATTCAGTTTAGGGGTGAGCACCGACTGACCCGATTAGTGTTTAGGACCAATCTGACCTGACTCGTCACACAGAACAAAATAAGCGGCCCGACCCGACCCGAGTTTGATGAGTAATAAGATACAAACAAGATTGATGTCTGATCGAGTTTGAAAGGGGGTACAGGGACACAAATGTACAGAGAAAGCGAGAGTGAGAGGAACTAACAGAGGAAGTCGACGACATTGCTACATTCGACAATAAGGGATGGGTCGCCATGGTTGGAGCTCGCCATAACCTCAACCGAAACCTCAATTGTAACAGAGTAGTAGAGCTCGCCATGGTTGGAGCTGCCGTTCGACGGCATCGCTGCGTGGATCCTGCTGGCTCTAGCCATGGCACTCGAGGGTGACGGTGACAGTGGTGGCCATAAGAGCCCCCTTATATCAATTTGGATTCTCCTATCAGGTGCTGAGTTCTTCAATTTCATGTTGGTTTTCATCGGATCCGTGATGAAATGGGCATATTTTGCAGAGCATCCGATATGGATTTTATGGGGATTCCTGGATGGTGCTTGGACCGAGCTCCTCACGGTTGATGCAAGCAAGCCTTGCTTTTCTTCTTCAATTTAATCGTTGGTTCGTTCGTGTATTTTATAAGGTTGGGTTTTTTTTGGTGATGAAATGTTCTATTTTGTTCATTTTGTTTTTCCAAATTGGCATAAAACTGAGGATTTTCCTTGTGGTTGAACAATGGATCAATAATCCGTATAACATGCTCCAACTCGTGCTTTAAATCGACTGCAAGTGGATATGACGACAAAGAGAAATGGGAAGGGATGGCAGCTAGGGTTTGAGATCAATTGTGAAAACGTGTAGTCGGTATTAGCGGGTTCGACCCGCAAGCTATTTCAAACTGCATTTTCGGGTCAGGTTGGGTCGGGTCTTGCGGATCGATCGGGTTGCGTACTTTTTTGCACAGCCCTAATTCAGTTTATGAAAAACAAATTAAAAATTTTGGAACCAAGCGTTGCAATGGTAAGTGCTGCTAAGGTGGTTCAAAGATTCTCCCTATTATGTAGGGCATACTTGTAATTTTAGTTGGCATAGTGATGGAGGTGTGGACCTAATTGCCTTGTTGGCATTAGTTGTGACAAAGTTGCTTGGGTTTGCAAACTCATGGGGTCCATACCAGTATTTTAAATTTCGTACCGTATTGGCTGGTGTGGTCGAAATTTTTCGTTTCGGCCGTTCGGCCAGTACAGGTACTATACCTATTCCGTATCGGCCAAAATGCCGGCCCTACCGGCCGGTACCGGTCGTACCGGACTCAATTTCGGCCTGTACCGGCCTATATTTCAACCTGTGTGTTTTTTTTTTTTTCATTTTTTCAAACTACAGATTATTTTTTAACCTCCAATTCAAACTAGACTATTTATAATTTATATATATGTATTTGTATATAATTTATTTATATATAGACTATTATTTTGGAATATAATTTATATATATTTATATATATAATTTATTTATAGATCGACTATCCCGAAAAGTTATCCCGAAACGGTACCAGTATCGAAATATTTCGTTCCAGTGCCTTGACCGGTACGGCGTCCGATACGGTATTCAAAACATTGGTCCACACACAACTAATCCCTTCATTTCCTGCACCATACCACCATACCCACCTTTTAAACACATCTCATTTGCCTCTTGTTATAAATGAGTGGACTAGCAGTAAGGCTCACTAAGCAGATGGAGCGACTCAGATTCACCATTTTAAGACCACTCTTCTTCTTCTTCCTCTCTCTCTCTCTCACTATTCTTGGTGTGAGAAGTCAACCGAAGCATATTAACAACAAGAAACAGCCCTAAATAATTATTAACCAGCATATGATTAAACAATATCCCTAAATAATTATTAACCAACAAACAGTAGATAATTATTATTATATATCCAACAAGTTGGGATGGGCAAACCATCATGGCAAGTACGTATAAACATAACAAGCCCTAAATACTAGACATCATCGAAACCTTTCATGCATACAAAGGAAAATAGAAGAGGATACGTACCTATTTATGTTCTGCGGCCCCACAACAAGTTGTATGAATGGAGCTGCTGAAGCACATCATCAACGCTTTCCCTCTTTAGTGCCATCCAATGCCGATAACAAGAGCCCACTTCAACCCTATCCCATCCAAAAAAGTAGCATTGCACCAATTCCCACATCTCCATCACTGCACTATGAAGAAATTTATAAATTTAACTCAATTCATAAATTCAGTTTTACAAAAAATAATTGTTATTTTTTATAAACATACTTAAAATCTTATTCACAAGTAATATAAGTTTATTCCTCAATAAAAGAGCACAGCAAAACCGACATATATACCACTTAGATGTTGATATATCTGATCTAATATCTGTGTGTGTATAGTATTTCGTCTTCTTTCGCCCTTAATATATTGTCGTGGAGCAGCTAGCTAGCTAGCTAGGGACCGGGAATGTGATGGCTGATGAGATGATATGTCCGCAGTTGTGGCTTAATTACCTATGCTCTCAATTAAATAAAGCTAACGATTTAGACACTGCAGGCGTGGCCAGAGGATCATGTGGTTGGCAGCACCTGGTTGCGTATGCTAACTCGGCAAATTTCTACTTCGTTGGTGTACCAATGGCCATGATCTTCCTCGGTTTTAAGTTGAAACTACAGGCAATGGTGAAACACATATTTTATAGTAGTCTCTTTACAAAATATATACTACTATTCATTCATAGCAATTTGGAAGAAAACAAGTATTCACATATACTACAAAAAAAACTGTGATTCATCAGCATTTGGCAACAGTTAAAATAAACGCCGCTAATCGATTAAAGGCGTTTATTTACCAGTGCAACCAAAAGCCGGTAGTGGGTGGTCACTATTTATGCGTTCCGCCTTACCCAAACGTCAAGACTTGAAAAACTCATTACCGGCATTTTTGTAAAAATTAACGGTATTCAGATAAACGCCACCACTAGTATCTTGTCGCCACATTATATGAATTAATGGTGTTTAACTAAACGCCACCACTAGTACATTATCAACGTTTGCACAAACGTTATAACATGAAAAACTCATTAACAACGTTTTAGTACAAATTAATGTCGTTTATCTGAATGCCATTACTAGTACGTTATCGGTGCATTATAGAAATGCCAATAGCTATATTTTCTTGGCATTTCGTAAGAGTCACCAAATAATAATCACTAACTTTTACGAGCATATGTTGAACTTTAAATAAATATTACAATATTTACGTTGTTAGTTTTTTTTAACGCCACAAAATTTAGATGAAAGTCCATAATAGTTTATTTTATATCAACATTTAAAAACACTCCAGTAATAGGATATAACACAATAAAAAAAATATAATATATAAATTAATAATAAATATCATATAATGAGTCATTATTGATGTAATAGAGAAAAAAAATTATAAATCAAATCACTTGAAAGTGATTTAATAACAACTATATATAATATTATTACATGTGAAAGAGAGACTTTATTTCTATTGATTTCTATAATTCCTTGATTTTTCATTGGCAACTTCAATATCTCTAAAATCGCAATTTTAAGCACTATATTCCATTAGTGACTGTACACCAGTGTAAACTGCACAAATAAATTAGTTTAAACATATAAGATAAGAGTATTCGTATAAACTATATGTCATGTAACCAAATATAAAACACATATATGGAATAAATAACAAAACAACTTATATGAGAGTCAAATTAACAATCATGGCCTGAGCTTCCTCGGCAGATGTTATGCTTTATTATCTGCATTTTTGTTTGGTTCATCAATCTATCTCAACTCATTATTACAATTTTTTCAAATTTCAATACAAAATATAATAAATAATTCAACTTTTTTAAATTTTAAAATAATAATAATATTAAAAAATAATATTCTAGCTAACAATATTTTATCATCTCAACTCAACTCAACTCAACTCAGTTCAACATCCAAATGCAGCCTTAATACCCATAATCAAAACCCATTACTCAAAGTTCTATGGTAATCAAAATCTTTAATTCATACTACAAAATTCTCAAACCGATTATTCAAAGTTACAGAATTCAGAACCCAATATTCAAATTAATTTGCATAAAATGAAAGAAAGAATAAGAACCTCAATGTCCATCACGATTCCACACTGGCCAAAGAGGTCCTTCATGGAACAAACACTAATTTTGTTAAAGGTCAACCACTTTACACTTATAACCCGTCGGGAAAAAATAGCAATGCCTCTTGAATGCATGGTCCAATGACTAAAAGCAACCCGGATGGGAATTGCTTCAGGAAAACATCTCTTTTTCTCTTGAACCTCCCAACAAGGAAAACCAAAATGGGTAGAACTAGATAAAAAAGGAGGAAGAAAACATGTAAGCGCGCAGGAAGTTGGTCCTTGGAACAACACATTGTTTGGTTTGCTCTCCGCATGCCAATCAAGAGGTTTGGTGGGCGTCCTGAGCTTGGTGGCCTACGCTTCCACTTTACACTTTGGTGCCATGGCTTCCTCTCTCTCACTCTCTCTCCTTTCTTCCCTCCCTTCCTCCCTCCTCCGTTAGTGAATGAAAACGAGAGACTTTGCCTTTCTTGTGTGTAGTTTAAGAGGGAGATTTAAAATTTTACGGGAAAAATTGAGAGGTAGGAGGGCGCCAATTTAAAATTTTCAACCTAATTAATTTTTTATAATTTTACTCTTTTGGTTATTAACCTAGTATTTATGCACACATGGTGTTTTTGTAAACAAATAATTTTAAACAATTTAATTGGACAAATGTAATCTTATAATATTATGTATTTTTATTTAAAATATCAACATAATAACAATATAATCACCAATACTCTAATACCAAATGCGTAAATCCCAGGTAATAAATAGATAATAATAATAGTGTTAATTATAATATACAGTAAAATCGGCCATATGCATGATATTAAATAGAGAAGGCGGTATAACCGACCATATGCATGAGGAAGTAGATAATATAGAAAAGAGATTTGAAATAAACTTCTTCATTAAAAACATAATACTTACAAGGAGACTAATTCTCAAAGGAGTTGAAAGCTGAAGACATGAGGAAAGGAGGATTAGAAGATTTACAAAGTGAGGAAGACTGGAATGGAGAGGTTTGGGCGAGAAAGGAAGGGATTTCAGATTAGAATTCTGAATGCCCTTATTTCCTCGTGAACCTCTTTATATAGACACTAGAATAGTACAAAACAATAATTCTAATAATACATGAACAGTACCAGTCGACACTAAAAACAAGAATAGTATCAGCCGACACTAAAAACAAACACAGTAAAGAACACGTAAGCTTATAAAAAATCATTTGTTGTTTTGCTAGACAATAATCTGTCATGAATAATAATCTTTTGGGGAGATAATATTCCTAACAATTTCTGTCTATCATGCTGACTAATCGAGAAAGTAATAATCTTTTAGAATCACATATTCGGAGGATCATAATTTGCTAATTCCAGTTCAAACGGGTCTTGAGAATCCATCAGATGTACTGGATGGTAAGGTGAGTAATCTTGAGAAGGAGAGGCGGCTTGGTTACCCTGAAATTGGGAGGCCTGTTGAGAATGAGACGCTTGATGGGCTGGTGATAATGCGGGTTGCTGTAGTGGAGATAATCTGGTTAGATGTTATACTTCTTCTTCATCGTCACTATCTGATACTTGCGACATTGCTTCGGCTAATGTTTTCAAATCCTTTTTGTTGGTAATGAATGCTAATTGTGCTTGAAATCTGCTTCGTTGGACTAAGACTTCTGGAGTTTTGGTAACTTTTGAAAAAATCTTTAATACATGATCATAATTGTATTTTTTCCACCATTTGACGGAAACTTGGCGGGCTAGAAACATAATGGTTTTGAGAGAGGGATGAGGTTTGATGACGTATTCTTATTTCATAATCCAATTTAATTTTGTTTTGAGAAAGAATAGCAGAAGTGGTGAACAATGGTTTAATGCTGGTGGATTGTCATTTTGTGAAGTAAAAATTCGGAGACTTTCCTGAAGGGGAAGAGGAAGGAGAAGAGGTTCGGGTCCGTAATATTCCTACCATAGTGAGAACCATTTCGGGAGTGTGTTGATTTCTTGTAATTTGTCAAAATGAAAGAACCATGAATGACGCAAATTTTTATTTTATTTTAGAAACATTTTTGTTCATGCTTGCTGGTAATCATAATAATCATAATAAGGAGGATCATAAGGATGAGAGAATTTTCTTGTTAAATAGAGATTTTTTTCCCATTGTTCCAAAGTGAGAACTTGTTTAATGGTGACTTTATGAAAAATAATAATTGGAGATCCAGGTGGAGAAGGTTGCGTTTGAAGAGAACAAGGAATTTTCGAGAGAATAATTGAGTCGGTATCTACTAAAATGAATTCATAAAAATGCTGGATTTTCTTAATATTTTGTAGAACATAATGACAGTCCGGTAAAAGAAAAGCATCAAGTAATTTCTGGGGGTCAGATAGATGTTGAATTTTAGATTCGATAAGGAAGACTGGGTGCCAATGAGATTTGATGATAATAGAGGATGAAGAAGGCTGGGATAATATTGGAGGATTAATAATTTGGGAAGGAGAAAAGGAAGAAGGGGAAACAGCTTTGGAATAGGTTGACAATTTTGGAAAAGCTAATGGTGAAAATGAATTGTAAGATGATATAATGTTTTGTAGTAATGACCCCAATACCGTGTATGGTCTTGGAGTTGCAGAGGGACAAGGTGAAGGATAAGGGAGAGATGGTAGCCATGCGTATGAAGATTTAGACTTTACTTTTGACTTTAAAGATAATATGATTTTCCCTGTAAGAATTCTCGGGATAGAAAATCAGAAAGAGAATTAGATTGTCCTTTAATATGTTCAATATCAAATAAAAATACTTAATATAGCTTGTCATCTAGCAAATATTTGCTTAGCAGTCAGATTTTTTACATCTTTAATCAAAACTTCCTTGGCTGATTTACAATCTATTCTAAGTAAAAATTTTTGATTCAACAAATCATCTTGAAATTTGAAAATACATAATACGATAGCTAAAATTTCTTTTTTAATAATACTATAATTCTTTTGGGTAGGATTCCAACATCCTGAATGGAATCAAACAATCTGTTCCAAATCAGTTGATAATTTTTGTTTTATAATTCCTCCATATCCAAGATTAGAGATATCTGTTTCAACAATTTTAAAAGTATGAGTTGATGGAAGTCCTAAGCATGGTAATTTCTTAACATAAGCTTTAATTTGTTTTATGATATTAGTATATTTTTTTGTCCAATAAGGTGAATTCTTTTTTAATCTTTTAAATAATGATTTACATAATGGTCTGAGAGATTGATAAAAATCTGCAACATAGTTGAAACTCCCTAAAAATCTCTGTAATTGATTTTTGTCTTTTATTTCATCTGAAAATTTATTAGCAAATTCTATTACTCTACTAATTGGTGTAATAGTTCCATGATAGATTTCATATCCGAGAAATCTAATTTTTTCTTGAAATAATTGTATTTTTGATGATGAAACGAGTAATCCATTTTGTTTGATAATTTGACCAAAAGTATTTAAATGTTTCCAATGTTGTTCAATAGATGAAGAGAATATTAACACATCATCTATATAAACTATCGAAAAATGAGTGAAATGTGTAAATATCTCGTTCATAATATTTTGAAATTCATTAGGAGCATTTTTTAATTTAAAAGGCATAACATTCCATTCAAAATGTCCAAAGGGAACTGTGAAAGCTGTCTTATAACGGTCTTTTTCAACAATTTGAATTTGCTAAAAGTCAATTTTCATGTCAAATTTTAAAAATACTGTAGTATCATATAATCGAGATAATAAATCTTTTTATTAAGAATTGGGTATCTAATCCATTGTAATACCTTATTTAAGGGTTTATAATTTATGACCAGACGAGGAACTCCTCTCTCTAATTCTGCTTGTTTTTTAACATAAAAGGCCGCACAACTCCATGGCGATTTACTTTTCCTTATTAATCCTTTTGTTCTTAAATCTTTTTTTGCAGTATTCTAATAATTCATTATTCATTTAGATAGGTCTAGCCTTGGTTGGAATATTTTTCTCAGAAAACTCTTTCTCATAAGGTAATTCAACTATATGTTATTTTCTGTTCTAAAAAGCATTAGGTAGGTTAGAGGATACTTTATTTTCAATTATAGTCTTGAAACTATAAATTCTTTGGGTTAATAACGAGTCTTTTAATTGTTCTTGAATTCTTTTATATTTTAATTCTTGTTTTAAGAAATTTATCTGGTTTTCTTTTCTTCTAATTCTATTTTTTGTTAGAAAATTAATTTCTTTGGTTAATGAGACTTCCTTTAAAGAGTTAATTTCTTTTGATACTGGGGGAAATAGGAATTTAAATTGAATTTCTTGTCCAAATATTTTAGTAAAAATTCATTCTTCTATTACAGAGAAAGGGTAAAGTAGGGCAAGAAAGAGATTTCCTAATATTACTTTAGTATTAATATTTTTCACCAAAATGAATGTTGTTTTAAAACAAATTCCATTATTACAGATATGTGCATTGGATAATTTATAATTTATATTTAATTTTGTTCAATTGGCTTGGGATAATGTTTCTTTTACTTTTTCAAAATATTTAGAAGGTATTAATCCCTCTTGTATACAATTTAAGTCTGCTCCTGTATCTAATATGACAATTGTAGTAAAAGAGAATTCTTGATTAATTGAAACTGTTACTTCAGCATACTATTTTTGAAAATTTATCTTATCAAGAATATTAATGAAATTGTCTATTTCATCTTTTATAACTATTGTTGAACATTCTCCTTGTTCTATATTATGTTCTTTATTATGAAGATTTTTTTTTCCTTTTTTCTCTATTTTTAATAATATAATTTCTTGTAATAATTGTTCATTTGAAACTTCTAATTTAAGATTGGATGTTTTTAAATTTCTAATTTCTTGTTTTATCTCATTGATTTCTTGTTGTATATCTTGAATCATAATTTTTTGTTTGTCAGTTTTAAATCTTCCTATTATTTCTAAAAATTTGTAAGGTGTTGAGGATGACGTTACTGAAGTGGTTTGATTATTAAAAGTATCTTTTAGCTTTTCTAAGTAATATTTTCTTTTTTGAGGGTTGCTGATTTTGTCTATTAATTATAATATAATGTCTTCTTATTTTAAAAGTACATTAATGGTTTTGTTACAGATACAATTATTCTTATTTAGACAATTATAAATCTGTACTTCATTTTCTTCTGATTTACTATTAGAAGATTGTTATGAAAAACTTGATTCTTTTAATTGATAGATTTCTTCTTCTGAAGAATAACTATCTTACTCTTCACTTGAATCTATTATAAAAATATCTAATAATTTATCTTTTAATGCTTTGGATATCTCTAATTCATTAATTTGTTGTTTGACTTTACAATTTAATTTATAATGTCCAACTTTTCTGCATTTATAACAAATAATCTGTTTTTTCCTTTTATTAGTCCTTTTAGGACTTTTTAGTGGCTTATTATATATTTGTTTATCTTTTATCTTTTTATAGAGTTTTTTGTATTTTCGTTTTTTATTAGAATAATTCTTATAAACTCTTTTTCCTTTTTTGTGTCTTCTTGAAGGAGCTAATAATGGGGTATAACCAAATTGTTCACAAAATGTACCTAATTTCAATCTAACAAATTTCTTTTTTTTTCTCCATTTGCTTTTTTAATCTTAAATCGTTGCACATAGTTGATTCAGTTCTATTAATTTTACTAATTATATAATCATATGTGAGATTATGAAATCAATAGTACCATCTGATCTTAATAATGATTCTCGTACCTTTTGGATAAAGTAATATGAAAGTCCGGCTATGAACTTTTCCTTCTAGTATGGCTGTTGGCAATCATTTCTGATCATAACTTTAGTTAGAAATACATCTTTATATCAACGGAGATCAGATAATTGAGGGCATTTTAAATTAATCAATAAATCACTAATTCTTTCTTTGAATTGAACGGGATTACCAACAAAGTGTTTAATTAATGCATATATTAATGTGTTTACAGCATCTTCTAAAGGTAAATTATTTTCTGTTTTAATCACTTGCATATTTTCATCATATTTATATGCAGTTATTATTCGTGACCTTTCTTCATATGAAAGGTAGTGATCCTACCAACCTTTTAATTGGCCAGTAAACCCTGTGACAATAATGTGTGCTACTTGCTGATCAGTTTTTCTGTTACTTTTATAGACGTTCGCAACCTTGATCATTTCTTGGAAATGATTTAATATTTTATACTCAGATAATCTATCTATATTCCATTCATATAATACATCTGGTGCGAAAACAGATCTTACTATATGTTCCCTTTCCTTGAATTGCATATCCGGTGGAGTAGGTCTGAGATACCAATTACGAGTAATAGAAACAAGATGTTTAGAATCTTTGGCTGAAAAACTATTAACATGATCTCCTCTAATCTTGTTTATTTGTAGATCTAGATTTTTAAATTGGTTTTCAATATTACTAATTTCAGAGTCAGATATTACAGGTGAATCTGTCTTGGTTAATACATTAATATGAGGTTGTTTTGAGGTGGTTGCAGTATTACTAATAGTTAGTTTTTCTAATTTACTAGAGATTTGTTCCAATAAATCATTTTTATTTTTGGAAAAAATAATTTTTAAATGCGATGAGATTTCATGGGGAACAAATAAAGGGGTTTCTTCTACTGTTAATAGTGGGTTCTACTTCTAACAGTATATACTGGTGTATAAATAATATTTTCGGAAATAATTCCCCGAATCTATGTGTCAAGATTCTAGGATCTAGTATCAAAAGATCTGATGTCAAAATTTTGGGATTTATTTCGAGAGATTGAGGTAAGAATAGATTTGGATGTATGATAACTGGAGGGTGCTGGAGAAGAATAATGTGAGAAAGATTTTCTAAAAGGTTGAAAAGCTATTTGGACTATCCCGTCTGCTTTTTGATCTATATATTCAAGATCATGCTTAGAATTATTTTCTATCTTAGGTATTGGGGTAATATTCTCTAATTGCCATTCATTTGAAATTGTAATTTGATTCCAATTGATTTGTTTAGGGATTTGCATACTAGAGTTTTATGTACTAGATTGTAATAATAATATATATCCTTTTGGATTGGTAATAAGAGCTTGTGGTTCTAAACTTCTAATGTTGTTTTCATTAATTTATAATGAATCATATAGACTACTGTTAAAGAGGTGTGACCCTTTCATCATTTGATAACCATTTGTCTTAATATTTAATGTTAAAGCGTGTAAAATATTAGCATCGAATAATGATAGGGAATAATTGGGATAACAATTAAAATAGACTGGTCCTTCGAACAAGCTTGATTCTACCATCCCAAGTAATGAATCATGAAAATTATAATGTATTCCGTCTCTTAAACATAGCAATATTGAGGTGTTTAATCCATTTCTAGTAAGTGGTTTTATAGCTACTTGTACTAGTCCAATATGTATGAAAGAATATTTTTGTTCTTTATGACGATTAATTGCTTCTTTTGTTAATAGTTGTAATGATTCATAATCATTATTTAAACTAATAGTTTTTTCTACTGTTTTAATTGTATAATTTGTAAGAAATGATAATTTAGAAGAAAAAGTAAAATGTTTGTATATTTGGTTTTTTGGAACATTAGGAATTGTCCAGTCTTGTAGATTTCTTTCTATATCTAATATACTATAATCTTCTTGGTTGATGTTATCAAGTTCTACAGGGATACTAGTGGTAGATTAGTTAAATTTGAATAAAAAATTCATTCAAACAGGTTTTAAGTAAAGATTTCTTATTTCCAAAGAGAAATAAGTAAATTAAAAACTTGAAGGAACACCACCGGGACCACCCTTAAAGCTTTCTGGCATGAATGGGCTGACCATCGATTTTTCATGGCTTATCAACACAATCTTCCCAATATATATCATTCTCTTTAGTTATGGGTTATCTTCGTAAAAATCTGTATCAGTGATTTCTTACTTTCTATTTTTTTTTAAGCAAGGATCTTCAAATGATTTCTTATACTATTAATTTCGTTTCTTAAGAAAGTGCAGTCAGTTTCATAGTATTCTATTGACGCTTGTCTACTTTGATATACATGATATTTAGTCATCATTAATCTATAATCTTGTTTCATCAATTGTTGTTGTCTCTTAAGATCTTTTATATTATTCATCAAGATTTGTAATTCAAATCTTAAATTATATTCTGTACATTTTAACTCATACAAATTACAGAAGTCAGTACTATGAGCATAATAAAATTCATCATAAAATATGTAATTCAAAATTAAACAGTAAAGAAAATAGCAATAAAAAATATCAATATAATAACAATATAATCACCAATGGCTCTGATACCAAATGCGTAAATCCCAAGTAATAAATAGATAACAGTAATAGTATTAATAAATAAGGTTATAATACTATACTATATTAATATTTAGTACTTTTATTTGATTTAAAAGATAATTAAATCTTCGTCCTCTTCATGATCTTCTTCATCTTTCTCTACTTCATCTTTATCTTGCTCTTCATCCTTTATTTGCTATTTTATTTTGTAAAATATAAACAATATAATTTTAAAATACAAATAAAAGTTTAAGTTAATATAATTACCAGTACAAACCTAATAAATTTTTGGCCAACAATTATACGTTATAATTACTGGGGTAATAATATAAATACCGGAAAGATTTCTGTTTTATTTACCGGCGCAAAATTAATAAAGATTTTTTAAACGTTGGAACTATTATATATTTTTGCCGGCATAACAATGTAAACGCCGGCAAAACTTCTTATTTATCGGCACAAAAAATAAGCACCGGCAATAATATATATTTACCAGCACATACAAAAATGCTTGAAATATAAACACCGGTAAATTGGTTTTTTTTTGTTGTAGTAATTAGCGTTCTGTATAACAAAGAAAATGTAGTTTTGGTCTAGCTAAGTGCCAAGCTGGTGTTACAAGGTTACAAGTAATATTCTTGTTTTGGGAGATCAAAACTTTATATAAATTATAACCCGCAATAGAAATTCAGCTATAGTTTAATTTGGTCCATAAAATAGTAACGACAAAAGTCGTATATATGAAATATGTAACAAGGTCTAGTTTATGTTTTTGACCTATTATTGCGTTTGATCTCACATCGATCTTTGTCGTCCAGTCCCAAAATGGGTCGCCCAAAAACAAACCCTTCAGTTATCATCCTCCATAAATTACTATGAAAGCTTAAAAGGAACCAATTAGCCCCACTCTAGCTCTCATCACACTTTGTTAATTGTGACAATTCTGGAGGCTACCAGGGCTAATTAAAGAATAAGAAATACAGCCGGATCGAGAAAATGATTTCAATGAAAGTTGCAACTACACTAGTGCTCCTCATTGCCATGATTGTCATGATTGCTTCCTTTCATGAGGTCCGAGGCATCCCCAATCGAGCAAATGGTAAGGTCCTAGGCCTCCCCCGTCATGCAAAGGGGTCCATTGATCGTAACTTCAAAGACCTCCCCGTTGAATGGTGGCAAAGCCTTTATAAATGCACCTCTGATTGCCATGAACAGAAACCACAACCCCCTGACCAATGCACTGACTTTTGCTTAGAAGTGTTGCTTTCTCAACGACGCCAGCATTAGTAAGCTAGCTATGATTGTCACTACAAGAAAACTGGGTTTTTCCAGCGATTATAAAATCGCCGCAAAAAATATCGACGCAAATAATATCAATCTCGTCAAATACAAACTCGTTGTGATGGTGTAAACTCGCGCCTATATGGGGGACTACGATCATGTTATCTCAAGTTAATTATTCTATCATATTTATATAGAAATAAGAGCTAGCTATGCTTCTTTAATATTTCTTTGGGATCTTCAAATCCAAATAGTTGAGGAAAAAAAGAAGAAAAATATATTATTTAAAAAAGAAAAAAACTTAATTTGGATACTGTGATCATCTTAATCAAAACTATTCCTATATGATCCCATAGTTCCATCATCCATATATATTATAATTGAGTACAAAAAAGATAGTAGTAGCCCCGATGCTTAGATTATTTCTTTAAGGTGGGCGAATTCATGAGTACATTAATAAAGATAATACGTAGTTCTGATTGTATCCAAACTGAGTATTTTTAAGTTAATCTTAATTTTGGAAGCAACAATCGACGCCATGACCAAATCCTATTATATATGTTAATGCACATATATTTATTTTCACCACCCGGTCTGTGGTACTACTGTTAAGTAAGCCTTGGCCTTCCATCTTTCATCGTCATTATAACATGAAGACGTCAAGCTAGGCTATTTCTACTTAATGTTATTGTTTTCCCTGCTTTGCTGTATAAAGTCACCTTGCCTTCTTGTCGGCTCTAGTTGTCAGAGTTTTATTTAAACTATATGTCTCACACACCCATATCCTAATGGGTTTAAGATAGGTCAATAGGTATCACTTAGTTAATGAGTCACAGTGGGATAAGAACAACCATATTTCTAATCACAGTTGGGACACAAAGTTCTTAGATTTCTTGATGGTCAGAAATATATAAATAGTGCTGAGAGGTTAAGGGTTCCCATCTACAATATTAGAGTGCCTCTAAGCCCCTATGCTTAAGAAATCGATATAGGGGCTTAAGCAAGCTTCCCGACAATGTTCCTTAAAGTTCAATGATACCATTAATGCCTTTGGATTTAAAGAAAAAATCGTTGATCGATGTATATACCTAAAGGTCAGTGGGAGTAAGTTCATAGTTTTGATCCTGTATGTTGATGATATCTTGTTAACTAGTAGTGATCTTGGCTTACTTTATGAAACCAAGGATTTTCTCTCTAAGAACTTTGGAATGAAAAATATAGGTCAGGAATCCTTTGTGATCGGAATTGAAATTTTTCGAGATTGAAAACAATGACTGTTGAGATTGTCTCAGAAAAATTACAAAGAAAGAGTTCTTGAGAGATTTGGCATGAAACTTGTTCATTACTGGATACTCCAATATCAAAAAGTGATAAATTTAGCCTATCATAATATCCTAAAATTGAGTGAGGGCGTAACGAGATGGCAAAAATCCCTATGATACGGTTGTGGGGAGCTTTATATATACACTAATTTGCATGGGGCCGAATATTAGTTCTGTAGTACTTGGTATGCTTGGGCGCTCCCAGAGTAACCCATGGATGCTTCATTGGAAAGCAACAAAGATGGTATTGCAATACCTGCAAGGAACTAAGGATTACCAACCTTCAGAAGAGCTGATAGTTTAGAGGTAACTAAATACTCAGACTCTGATTTTACTAGCTAATCTGATAGTAAGAAATCTACTTTAGGTTATGTTTTATTGTTGGTTGGTGGAGCGATCTCATGGAGAAGTATGAAGTAAACAATCACTGCTTCATCTACAATAGAGGCTGAGTTTGTGGCATGCTTTGAAGCCACAGTGCATGGTTTATGGCTAAGGAACTTGATCTCAAGACTTGGATAAGTTGTCGACTCTATTGCCAGGCCACTGAGAATTTATTGTGATAATTCTTCTGCAGTATTTTTCTCCAAAATCGATAGGTATTCTAAACGTGCCAAGCACATGAAGCTCAAATAATTGGCGACACATTGAATACATTAACGGCATTTAGCTAAACGCCACCACTAATAATTGAAATATCGGCATTACCATAAACATCATTGGCAGTACGTTGCTGATGCATCAAATAAATTGGCGGCATTTATTTAAATGCAACCAATAGCACGCGACGACATATTGAATATATTAACGACATTTATCTACACGCCGCCACTAATTAAAATAGCAGCGTTACCATAAACGCCGCTGCTATGAGGACCTCAACGACAATAAACCACAAATTAAGCAATAATCGCTGCATTGATCAAGTGATGAGCCATGATGTATTTTGTATTTCATGCAATCATATAATTCCTATTTGAAAAATGAAAAATGGTAGCGTTAGCGAATGCATGCAGCGTCTCAAATTCCTGTTCGTTATCACCATCTCAATAGAGTAAGGCCACTTCCAAAAACTGCATCCTATGTAGTGCTCTGCAGAGTCCACTTTTTTATGTTCTTTCAAGCTGGGATGGGAGGCAGAGGCCAGCCAGGGCCGGGAGTCAAATTGGAATCACGGGATATTCCAAGCAATGGGTGGATGAGAATCAAGGGCTAGCTCAAAAACAAGGAGTTTAAGGTGCCATTTGGATGACGAGTTGAGATGAAATGAAATTTAAATAAAATATTGTTAGAATATTATTTTTTAATATTCTATCTATTTTTTTATTTGAAAAAGTTAAATTATTTATTATATTTTGTGTGAGAATTTAAAAAAATTTTAATGATATGATGAGATTAGATGAAATACTTCTTGCATCCAAACAGAGCCTTAACGGAGCTGACAAGAAGGCGAGGTGATGTTATACCTCAAAGCAGGGAAAATAATAACATTATCTAAGCATTAAGGAGGAAGCTCACATGCATGCATGTATTGATAACTTAAGGGCGCGCAGCATTCGATCCATAGCCCAAAGCAAGAAGAAAATGATGGCGTTAATATTTAGCAAAAGTTCAGCAGTGCTATTGATGAGATTGATGATGGTTATGGCTGCGTATTTTCAGGTTGGAGAAGCCATTCGATGGAGAACGGACCCGGAATGCTACCGATCGAAAGTGCTTCCACGCGTGCATGGTTTTGGGCAAATACAAGCACTTTGATTGCAAGAAAACTTGCCAGCCTCTATGCGAGACTATGGAATGCTTTTTCTGCCTTAATTAATTAATTCGTGAATTTTACAATCAATATATAAAAAAAAAAAAAAAAAAAAAAAAAAAAAAAAAAAGAAAACCACAAATGAATACTCATTCATTTCTGTGCGTACGAGTGAGTAAAACGCTTTCATGCATTTGTTATCTATCCATTATATTATGTGTCTGCCTTTTTGTTGTTGTGTTGCATAGTATTAACTGGTGATATAATATACATATATATATTAATAAAATAAATAAATATGTACATTGTTAAATAGATTTTATTTATACCTGCAGATGTTTATTACGAGTTTATTCATTTCTTTTCTTAATCCTTCAAAAATTAAGGATTATCCGTATGAATAATTCAAACAAATAATTAAATTTTATAGAGTGTTTAAAATACATCTATTTAAAATATCTAATACGTCTATTTATTAATTTTTTAAAAATACTTGACAGAATTAATCTTGATTTCATACCATAACTTCGATAATTTAATCCTTAAAGTACCCCTAATTCGGAAATGACATTACACAGTGCATTCTCTACCTCTTCCGGACGCAAATGACTTTCGCTTATCTGGTCACAAAAGTTTTTAATATCTTTAAAAATTTCAAACTAAACATTTTTAAATTTAAAAAGATAGATTATTCTAACTTTTTTATCCAAATACAAAAATATTTAAAAATATCAAAATATCAAAACAAAAACTACTCTTATAAAATTAAATTCAAACATCTTTTCAAATCTGCTTATCTATTTACATAAATTACAATACATTTCAAAATAAATTATCTAAACCTCGTCAAAATTTCCCATCATCAATCATATAACATATATACCCCACATTTGGTGCCAGAGAACTTCCTGCTTGAAGCCTCCTCTTGAATCGATCATTTGTCTCTGGCTACATATAAATATAGTCTCTCATATATACATCTCCAAGGGCCATCTTCTTTATTTTCGTTCCCTTATGGAATTTCAGACGCATATCTTCCTTTCCTTTGTTCTCATTTCTTGTTTTCTATCCTCTTCCCTTGCCTACAAATTCTCTGTAGGCGGAAGAGATGGGTGGGTCTTGCATCCCTCTGAGAGCTACATCCACTGGGCTGAGAGAAACAGGTTCCAAGTCAATGATACTCTCGGTAGGTAATTTAGTTTTCATGCAGAATCACGACCTTTCTTTTTTCCTTTTTACTGATTGATCATTTGGTTGATTTATTCTTTTGAGTACTGTTTTTCCTTATTTGTTTTCCAGTCTTTAAGTATAAGAAAGGGACGGACTCTGTGCTGGTTGTGAACAAAGATGATTACTACAACTGCAACACAAAGAACCCCATCAAGAAATTGGAGGAAGGTGATTCTGAGTTCCAGTTTGATAGGTCTGGGCCATTCTTTTTCGTCTCTGGAAAGGACCAAAGCTGTGAGGAAGGACAGAAACTGAACGTTATTGTTTTGGCTGTAAGACACTACAACAAAAACCCCCCTCCTTCATCTCCGATTCCAGTTCCTCCAAAAGCAGCCCCAGCTCCAGGTACTGAGGCCCCGGTGTCTCCCAAAGCATCCCCTCCTGCACACTCAGCTGGACCGGCCTTGGCCCCAACATCACCATCCCCTGTGTCCAATGCTCCGAAAGCATCACCAGCATCAGCTCCATGGTCTTATGGGCCTGTGCCAGCGTCGTCGCCACCAACGACGACATCTTCTCCGGCAGCCGACAGTCCAACTACTCCAGCAACGGAGCCGGGAACTCCATCGGGGAGTCTAAACTCACCGGCAGCGGCACCATCATCATCTGCATGGGCTTTAACTCCCACAACTACAAGTGTGTTGGTGATTTTCGTTACGCTAGCGATGAATGTGGCTTTGAGCAGCGCTTTGGGTGCTTTTTAGAAAAAGGCCAAAAAAAAAAAAAAAAAACAGAGTAATTAATTTGTGGGGTTTTTTTAATTATCAAACGGTTTGTTAATTTATGTTTCTTCTGTTTCTCTATTAATTTTATTATATATGATTGATTTTTTTTTTTTTTGTGTAACAATAATATATATGAGCCTAATGCAGGATGATGTTAATTTTTTTTCCTTTTTCCTTTGTCCCCTGCGTTTAATCTCTATGATCCCCATATTATATTCTATAGATATTCGTTTTTATTTTTATTTTTATTTTTCTCACATACCCTTTATGCAAAGGATGAAAAGGATTACGATATTATTCAATTAATACATCGATCAGTATTGTCAGTACGATCAAGCTGTGGTTGTGACACGTTCCATCTCATGAATGTTGCAATTATTGATCATATAATTAAAAAGCCGTTTTTCACGAGACATTTTGAACTTATGGTCACGTACGCAACTTTCTTTAAGGTAATTAAGCAATCGCTTGGCTCTGTAGCTTAAGAGGGAAAAAAATGGAATGGCTTAATGTCTAGCTAACCAAAAGTCTCTGCTCCAGACACTATTCTGATAGTGATCGAAGAACCATGTCCAATTCAACGAGTCTAATGAGAATGGGAGAAATACAAACAGATCGACTTGGTGATAAATTTCGTCTTTAATTTGCTCTAGGAAAATTTATTTTATCCTAGAATTTATTGTGCATGGGTACGAGGTTTATGGGGTGGAGGATTCGTTAATGGATTTCAATCATGTTCATCGATCGAGGAATTAAATTGGTTTTTGGCTTGTAGATCTAGAGTTTAATTATACATGAAATATTAATTGTGCTTAATACAAAGAAAAGATTATTCTTTATCAATGAACCTCAAACAAAACCCGGCCTCTCAAAAGAAAATAAGAGCAGGTACGTACATCAATTGGATAAATGTGAACCTTAAGTATTTTCTTTTGTTTTACATATATATATAGAATAATACAGATCGACTAATAATCATCGACAACATGTAAGAAATCATGTACATTAATTTTCTTGCACTTCAGGTCAGAAATATTAGAGGTGTCCACACATACGATGTTGTCAATTAATGTACATGATTTCTTACATGTTGTCGATGATTATTAGTCGATCTGTATTATTCTATATATATATATATATGTGTGTGTGTGTGTGTAAAACAAAAGAAAATACTTAATGCCCAAGGGTCTCGATCGGCTACGCTGATAGATCGATCAAAACACCATTGGCGTTTTGCTCTTCGCGTGTCAAAGCCTAGAAAAGTTTGGAAGAACGTCATGTCACCATGGCCAATTAGTGTTTAATCAAGGAAAATGACTTATATTTTATCTACAATCCGCTTCTGATTATCTGCCACGTCTCTGATATATGACAATCAATTCGCTGGCGGGGACATCATGAGCAATACATCAATTTCTTTCCACGTATACCTGCATGCACACGTCAAAATCATACAAACTCTGACTAATACAATTACTTAATTCCACACACCCTGACTAATACGTATACACACCTGCATGTATACGTATACATGTACGTATACCTGCATGCAGCAAATCTCACACACTTGAAATCCCACAAGAAGTGCATGCCATGCATCCGGCGGCCCGATCTTTCGTCCTGGCACGTACGTCGTACGTATGTTTGATTGTATCTTTCCCTGAAAATATAGATGTTAATATATATATATATATATATATATATATATATATATATATATATATTGTCTTCTTTCGCCCTTAAAATATATTGTTTTGGAGCAGCTAGCTAGGTACCGGGAATGTGAAGGCTGATGAGATGATATGTCCGCTGCTAAGACGAAAAGATAAAATAATTAATTAGTGTAAGCAAGAGGATTACAGAGGGAACAAATTAATTCTATAGTTGCGACATCCATGCATATAATTGGCTGATCTCCATGTGAAGGTCAAGACTCAAGAATTTTGCAAGTTAAGAACCATGCACGCACAAATATTTAAGTTTCAGACTATTCCTTTATAAGAAATTCTACTCTTAGACCAGTTCCTTTTACCAACACCACACACCGTGACGTGCGAACCCGGTCTCGTCGTCACGTCACGGTCTTACACTCGTCGAAGGAGGGGATTCGCACGCAATCTTGCAGATGAGAAATTTTCTTCCTGCCGTCTGTCCGTAGTCTGTGAGATCCCTTCCTCCCCATTCTCTTCTCACGTAAACTCTAAACTTCTCCCTCAGATCCCTTTCCTTGCGCTCTGTTTGTTGCCCTCACTTCCATCTCTCACCCTCGAGGCCGCACTTCCTCTCCCCCCTCTCCTTACTTTCGTATCTCTCTTAACCACACTTCTCTCTCACTTCACTCCCCTAGCCCTCTCTCTCTAACCCCGATTTGTGACTTGAAGACATATACATTGGGTTTGAGTTATGATCTTTTTCCTTTATTTGTCTGAATTTCAAGTGGGCTCAAATTGCTGCACAGTTACCGAGTAGAATAGACAATGAGGTTAAAAACTTCTGGAATTCATGTTTGAAGAAGAAGCTGATGAAGCAAGGAATTGACCCAACTATCCACAAGCTACTAAGTGAAACTGAACCAAAGGATGAGAAAAAATGTATAGAAATGGCATCTTTGCACATACTAGAGTCTCAAGGATTTCCAACAATATCAGCCTTGGGTTCTCTGGGTCCAACATTTTTAGTTGAAGACATGAATTACTATGATGGTGAAGTAACAGATGCTTCAAGAGAGCTTCTCATGTACAAGCCTGCCTTTGATTCAATGGCCTACTTTGAGTTTCCAGATGAACAACATGGTAGAAAATGCAGCCTTTTCATGGGATGCCAACAAGAAGTTAGAATCTTTTTTTTTTTTTGTTTCAGGTAAACGGAATAAAATCCGAGGAACCAAAGCCAAGTTCTTGGCAATAAGGGTGGGCAGTGGGGCCCCGCATCCCGCTGCCCACCCCCGTTCGCCCAGCCTCCACATTCTCCCGACACCATTCTCTGGTTTTTCTTGTTCTCCAAAAACAAGTAGATGCAGTTGATAACCTTTGGTTAGCTTTAGTCATGATCTTGAAAGTATTTTATGAAAATGCCATCCAGTCCTTTATTTATTGTTGATTCGTAAAGCAGTTCATACCTTTGAAGTGTTTTTACATTTTTTTTGCCCTTCCAGTTATAAAACTACCAATTGTTTTTATGAATATTTTAGTGGACTTGATTTTTTTTTTTAGAAAAAAAGGTTACTTAGCATTTCAGGTTTAAGTATTGAAAAATGTGTAAATTCGGATATTTATGAAAATTACGTGGTAGTCTTATAGGTGATGATTTTTAGTTGTTTGGCATTGTTTAGGAAAATTTATGAAAAGCTAAGAAGTTCAGGTAAACGGGGTTCTTATGCTAGATTTTGCATAAAAATAAAATACACTAAGGTCAACTTTAGAAAAATATACATGTTTTGTTATAAAAAGAAATTTGAAACAGACTCAGTTATTTGTTTTGCATAACTCATCTGGCATGACAATATTCTGTTTCTATTTCTGTTCCTTTCTAACCTTACCATGGGTGTAAAACTGTGGCTTTTGTTCGGGTTGGTACAAACTTTTCTGTTCTGATGCACCCATTTTGGTAATAAAGTAGTTTTCTACGTGGTCTTTCATGTGTGCATACTCGGAGCTCCGAGAATAATAAGGAAAAGATTTACATTTTATTTCTACTCGGTTGGCCGCTAGGTTTGCACAACCCTACCATGGGAGTTATGTTCTGATATGATGCTTCAGTCATGCTATGCCAAAGGAAATTTTAAATAAGAATATTTCTCAACTTTTGCTCTAATATTTTTAATAACATATTTTGATTCTGCATTTCTGAAAATAAAAATATTTTGTTCTACATTCTGAACTCAGTAAATGCTCATGTTTATATACTAGTATTTGTTCTCTGCTTACTAAGTTGTTAATAACTCACATCTTATCTCCATAATTATTTTTTATATAATTTTGATGCATCAGCTGGAAGTTAGGATTAGGGAGTACTAGCAGGTTTTGATGATCGTAGAAGATTAAGTGCCTTAGGGTACAAGGACTTTCTGGAGAGTCTTTTTGGTAGTGTTGATATTTTATGTTGCATTGGTATTTTGAGTCATGGATATTTCTGAGTTTTTGTGAAAAATCTTATGTATGTTATTAAGCTACTTCTTTTTGACCTTATGGAAAAATATGGATATTTGTATTAAACAAATAAGTTAATATTGTACGGAGACCGTGGGTTATTTTTAATGTGTTATCGGAGATGATTTTAGGTGACAAGAGCCAACTCTCCAGAGCCACGAGGACGGGGCGTTACAGTTGATATTAGAGACTTAGGTTTGAGATTTTGTAGACTACAACTTATTAGGTTTTGGATATTTGTGGGTTTGGGAAGTAATTCCAGATTTAAGGTGTAGGAATATGAGGACTAGTTGTGCATACTATAGTATATGAGATTTCGGATTATAGATAGATTTTAATAAATCATTTTCAGATTTGATCATGTGATAGTGGAGCGGATTATAAGGAATAATATTATTGTTATTAGAGGTTTTAGAATTTGCAGACTTTAGGAATGATTTTGATGTATAGGATTTCTATAGGTTGATGAGCTGAATTCTTAATCATTGAGGTTTAGACTATATGTTTGTTTTATAGGTACCACTATTTATTTATATTTATATGGACTCTATATTTTTGAAACAATTATTAAAGGTCCAAATTTTTCAGGATGCCACCTTGTTTAAAAAGTTTAATGAGAAATAGATCAATGATTTCTTACAGACGCCAGCACATTATATCTAGCCATGGATAGAGTATAATGGAAGGATGAAAATATGATACTGACTCTTTTAGGGCCTGCAACTGATCATGGATAGGAATTTTAGCTACATGATTTTCAAATTCAACTATCAATCAGCAGATCACAGGGCTACCATAAGCATTTATGCAGATATGAATACATAACATTAATCAATAATATAAATTTATAAGTAAATAGTTCTCAATTCATGTTCGCAGATCTACTCATAGTTATATTTAGCGAGAAGTTGGGAGAGTGGGGTGTGGATTTAGAATAGGGAAGTTATAAAAATAGACTTAAAATCAAGTGGGGAATATTAGCAGTTTGCATATGCCATCATTTTTAGAATAATGTATCATTTTTTATAAGTCATTTTAGAATAAAATATCTTACTTCCTCATGTAAGTGCTCCCTCCTTGGTTTTCGCTTTGCTACCTCATCTTGAAGATGATCATACCACATGGATTCCTGAATCCATATAGGAAAAATTAAATGATTACTGGAAGGCACTTGAGTATTCATCTTTAGCAAATCAGTCATTGTAATGTAATAAAGATGCCAATGTAAAAATGTGATGCTAAAACGAGATATCAAGTAATAGAAGGTCACAATTTTTTACTTTAGGTAAAGCTCGCCGTCATTATAGAGTTTGTCAATATCAACTTCTACGAAATAGGAAAATATAGTGTTTCTTCAACATGACAAGGTGGCCCTTACAAAATGAAACTGTATATAAAGCACCTTCAATGATTGGAAAACTGAAGAATTAGTCAAAACACCAATTTAAATTGACTGTAAGATCGAATGCCAGAAATAATCCAGACCAATCAGGTCCTCGAGAAAGACGAGTGAGAGAGACAAAGAAAGCACAAAAGGATTTTATTAACAAACTTTTAATATGGCTCTGATAAAAGGTTGTCAATAAAATCATATTAAAAGTGGTCGGATTACATACCACCTTGGTGGGAAACATTTTTTTCTCACCAAATTCTTCTCTAGGAGCCTTGTGGCATATTATTGGTGAGATAAGGTATTTGTTTCCACCAAAACGCTATCTCGTGGGAAATACTCATTCCCCCCCCCCCCCAACCATATAACCAGCAGAGAAAGACCATGGATTTCGTGAAAAATGAGCAACGAAATCGGAAGATGGCTGAGAAATGCAACATTTTCCCATGAACAAGCTTGGTGGAAAAAAATTCTTCTGGCAAAAAAAAAAAAAAAAAAGTATTTGCCGCAAACCACAATAACAGTATTCACAAACTGTTATTGTATTCACAAGCTGTTAAAAGAATTCAGAAAAAAAAAATGCCTAGCATACCACAATAACAGTATATTCACAAACTAAACAAGTTGATCGTGTTGATTGTTACAATTCACATGATATATATATATATATATATATATAAATACACACACATATATAGATTCACAAGCATGGATTAAAATGTGTGGCGCCCCTGCTCCCACTACCCTACTGCTTGTCGAATGATCATGATTCAATTGGCAATTTTGTCAAATAATCACCATCCCAATATTATCTGCTCCATTTTATGTAGAGATATAATATATCCTTAAAAACTTAAAAGCATTAAAAAACCTAAGAAAATGGAGTTGTACCTCTGATTTAGCACCAAATTATCCTTAAAAACAATTTTTCCAGACTAAGATTTCTCATTTGAAAACTTGATTGAAGTATGAGCAGGACAGAGCATGAGAAAGTTTTTCTACAAGAAACAAAATAAAAACCCATTAATAGTTAAAGCTTAAGAAATTACATTGAAAGATCAATGCCACATGCAATAAATTATATAATCATGATAATGAATTGAAAGGCATATTGCACATACATGATCCCAGCGACAATCTGACATTTGAAAGAGCCAAGATCTGGAATTTCCTGCATTATCACAACGTCAAAATCACATTATGCACATGATTAGGTGCTACTTAGCTGTGGGGATGCGATTGCCAAAAGCAAGAGATACCCCGAGAAGTTATTTGTACTTTTAGACATGTATGAGATAATGCGGGAGCTTCATTCCGAGATTGAATTGAAATTCAAAGGTAAAACTTGCACTGAAATTACTCTATGGTTAGATCTATACGCAGATCAAAGCCCAAGAATTTGTTAGGGGATGATTGGGTGCAAAGACACAGGAGGATAGTGCAGCAGCTACCAGCCCTTATAGGGTGTTCTCTACTTGTTCTAATGGTCAGGTTATTCGGTATAAGCTCTCTAGTGAGACAGTGGGGTTTAGTGATGACAAGGCTTCTTTTATAGCAACGACAGATTTGCAGTTCTATTTCTAATTCAGGTGAACTTTTTGCATATTTTGATCATGTGAGACCCAACCTATTTGAATTGAAGATGCTTAATGTGGAATTTGCAGAAATGCTTGCTCGAATTTGCATATTCTGATTCATTCAACCGAATTATACTATAAGAAAACCCCAAGAAAGTGGCAAAGGAACAGCTAAAAGGAAAACCCCAATTCCCAAGACCAAACACCTCTAGCATCCTTTTAAAAGCAAGTTTATAGGATTACACACAACTACAATAAATTTGTAAAACTGAATACCTCTAGCATCCTAAGACAAAACACATAGTACAACCTCAAAACAGAACACACGGCACCAACATACATACACAAAATGATACTAAAGTCACCTATGGTTAAACCAAGCTCATTAGCAAAATACCAAATTCGAAACACAGGAAATCATATAGTAAAACAGCTCCATCATCATTCGGTTAGGACCTAAACAGAGCATCTATAATATTTTGCAGTATAGAGAAATAAACATAACCCAAGACACAAGCTTTCCATCACAAAAAAATTCGGTTGGCTTCAAAATAATACCCAAATCAAATGGAGTCAAGTTAGGATTTTTACCTTGGTTCTTAGCTCATTCTCAAGATGTAAAAATGGAGAACCAAATAATGCTATAGGCGTGTATAGGAAAGAACACAAGTGATTGCACTGAAATACCCCAAACTGAAACATCAATGGGTAACCTTATTTGAAGAAATCAAAATGGTCTTACCTTCAAGGTTTTCCCTTTGGAAAGATGAGAACAAGACCTTAAATCAAACTTTGAAAGAAACCAAAAATAGGTAGAGGGATGAGGGCATCGCACGGCTTGTGAGGAAGAAAACCATTTGCTTAGTTGCTATGGTCGCACAGGTTGGAGGAAGAGAGATGCGGGAGCTAGGGTGGAGCGACGGTTGGTGACTAGTGGAGCCGTAGGTGGCTAAGAGTGGTGATGGCCATGGCTGGAGACAGCGGAGGTGCACATATCTATTGGGATCTGAGAGAGAGAGAGGGCTGAAGGGGAATACCCACGGTGGCTTGACGACAAGGGGAGCCGAAAGTAGAGGCATAGTGGGGAGGAGAGGCTCGACAGTCATAGGGGGAGAGAGAGAGAGAGAGAGAGAGAGAGAGAGAGAGAGAGAGAGAGAGCATGGGGAAGAAATGAATAAGGGTTTTAATTTTATTATTATTTGCGGCGGGTTGTTATCGCAGAAAATACTGCAAACGTCGCCGCAAATACTAATACCCAGAATTAAAAATTTAATTGCGGCGATAAATAGTCGTCGCACAAAGTTAATAATCCCATTGCAAAAACTATTAACCCACCAGAAAAAATATTTATGGTAAGATTATTTGCAGCGAGAAAACGTCGCCACAAAAGCCTAATAACCTTGTCGTAGAAACTATTAACCTATGAAAGCAAAATATTTATAGTAAGCTTATTTGTGACGACTTTTTCTCGCCACAAAAAATTATGTCGTCGCAAAAAGTTTTTTCCCACAAAGTTTTATTTGCCGACGTGATTTCGTGGCAACAAGATTTTCTTTTTTCTCACGAATAGTTTTCGTGTCATCAGCACACCATTTGTCAAAATTGTATATCGTGGGAAAAGAATTCGTAAGAAAAGCCCATATTTGTTGTAGCGGTACTTAGGTTCCCGGTATCTCAAACCCATCTATTGTTTCAGGATGCTTCTACATTATCAGTTTTTAATTTTTGGACTTGAGCAAGCAGAACCGAACCAATTCTCAAAAACCAAACAAGAATGAGAAGCTATAACGTGTTTGTTTATGAATCGTCTTTATTAAACAAATATCATAACCTCCGAAATAAATTATATCTTTATGGTAGGTTGTGCAAACGAAAGTAAAGGACATGCACTTATTCTGCATGGTGTCATCCCATGACCATGAAAAAAGGCTATAAAAGATGTATACCAACTTCATCTTTTTCGGATAAAGTTCCTCAACCTATTAACAGACTTAGAATCTACCAATTTCAGCTAAAATTTGAGAAGTGGAGATTTATAGTGCACATGCATCCGCTAGTGAAGCCACCCACAATCTGAGGCAAGGTAATCAACCAAAATGCAGCAATGCTGGGATCTTTCATGCTGTGAACTATATGCTGAAACAGTAAACAAAATAACGAATCAAATATTAGATATAAACAATATGCTACAGGCCTTCCATGTTGGCTAGATGACGTGCATATTTATTGAGAGCAAAAGCACCAATTCCATCATCCTTTGTCTCGAGACATTTCCTTCTGCAAAGCCTCAAGAAAGCACATAAGTCGTATTTATTATGCGATTGAAGCATACATTATAAGCCCTTCAGAATTTCAACAAACTACTCACATGTTATCATGATTCATAAAAAAAAAAAAGTCAGAACTCATAAGGGTGCCCGTTGGTCAAGTGGTGGGCTTGGGATGAGTTGTAGACTCAAACACCCTGGTTTATATTATGTACTAGGAGTTTTCCTCAGATTACCTAACATATGATATTGGTGGGCTGGATCATGTATGGTTTACGGATGGGTCCAATTTCCAAAGGACCCTATCTTGATGAGTTTCCATGTCATCAAAAAATAAAGTCAGAAACCATAGCCAACTAACAATGGGCCTTGGCTTTTTTTATTTTTATTTTTTTTGTTAACAAGTAAATGATTATATTGATATGAATAGGAATACTCCAAGTACACAAGATGGTATGCAAAAGATCACACCTAGTTAGAAAGAAATAATAGAAACAAGAAATCATAAAAATTGAGGCCATGACAATCTATAGTTATGGCCCAAAGAAAAATAGTGCTAACAAAAAATAATCTAAGTTCTTCTAGTGAGCACTCATTGTCTTCAAATGTCCAGTCATTTCGCTTCTTCTATAGGCACCACATGATACAAATCGGGACCATTTTCCACATCTTTAATATTTGTGAGAAACCTCAAAGATTTATCCAGCTGGCCATGAGCTCTGTCATTGTGGCAGGCATAACCTAAGCTAACTCCATTCTATTGAACACTTCATTCCATAACATTCCAGCCACCTCACAATGCAACGATAAATGATCCACATTTTCACCATTTTTTCTACACATACAACACTAATCTACTATAATCACCTTACATCTCCATAGATTATCTGTCGTTAAGATCTTACCTAATGCTATTGTCCATACAATAAATGCCACTCTGCGAGGTGTCTTGTTTCTCCATATCTTTCTCCAAGGGAATTGCGTATTATTTATGCACACATGGTGTTTTAGTAAACAAATAATTTTAAACAATTAATTGGACACATGTAATCTTATAATATTTTAAATTTTTATTTGATTTAAAAGATAATTTAATAATAATAACTAAATACAAAATTTTATTTTGCAGGATTCTAAAAAATTAACAATATCTTGTGAACTACATTAAAAGAGTTGTATTGAATACATAATTATAAATAAGGTCGTAATACAATACTACATTAATATTTAGTAATTTTATTTGATTTAAAAGATAATTAAATCCTCATCCTCTTCCTGATCTTCTTCATCTTCCTCTACTTCATCTTTATCTTGCTCTTCATCCTCTATTTGCTATTTTATTTTTTTAAAATATAAACAATATAATTTTAAAATACAAATAAAAGAGTTAATATAATTACCAGTACAAAACTAATAAATTTTTGGCGAACAATTATATGTTATAATTATTGAGGTAATAGTATAAACGCCAGAAAGATTTCTATTTTACTAACACAAGAAATAAATGCCAGTAATAATTTATATTTATCGACGCATATAAAAATGTTGTAAATGTAAACGCAAGCAAAACTTATTATTTACCAGCTCAAAATTAATAAATTAGTGACCATTTTTTAAACGTTGGAACTATTATATATTTTTGTCAGCGTAACAATGTAAATGCTGGCAATACTTCTTATTTATCGGCGCAAAAAATAAGCGCTGGCAATAATATATATTTACCGGCACATACAAAAATGCCGGAAATATAAACACAGGTAAATTGGTTTTTTTTTTCCTGTAGTAATTAGCGTTCTGTATAACAAAGAAAATGTAGTTTTGGTCTAGCTGAGTGCCAAGCTGGTGTTACAAGTAATATTCTTGTTTTGGGAGATCAAAACTTTATATAACCCGCGATAGAAATTCAACTATAGTTTAATTTGGTCCATAAAATAGTAACGACAAAAGTTGTATATATGAAATATGTAACAAGGTCTAGTTTATGTTTTTGGCCTATTATTGCGTTTGATCTCACATCGATCTTTGTCGTCCAGTCCCAAAATGGGTCGCCCCAAAACAAACCCTTCAGTTATCATCCTCCATAAATTACTACGAAAGCTTAAAAGGAACCAAGCTCCACTCTAGCTCTCATCACACTTTGTTAATTGTGTGACAATTCTGGAGGCTACCAGGGCTAATTAAAGAATAAGAAATTCAACCGGATCGAGAAAATGACTTCAAGGAAAGTTGCAACTACACTACCGCTCCTCATTGCCATGATTGTCATGATTGCTTCCTTGCATGAGGTCCGTGGCATCCCCAATCGAGCAAACAACTCGTCCTCTCATGATAAGGTCCGAGGCCTCCCCGATCGAGCAAACAACTCATCCTCTCATGGTAAGGTCCGAGGCCACCCCGGCCATGCAAAGGGGTCCTCTCATGGTAAGGTCCGAGGCCTCGCCGGTCATGCAAAGGGGTCCTTTCCCATGCTTCCAAGCTTCAACCGTCATGGGAAGACTCACCTTCGAAATTTGTTCAAAAACCTCCCCGTTCAATGGTGGCAACACCTTTATAAATGCGCCTCTGATTGCGTGGAACAGAAAACACAACCCGCTAACCAATGCACTGACTTTTGCTTAGAAGTGTTGTTTTCTCGTGGACCCGGCCCCAGCATTAAGCTAGCTATGATTGTATTATATATGGGGGACTACGATCATGTTATCTCAAGTTAAATATTCTATCATATTTACATAGAAATAAGAGCGAGCTATGCTTCTTTCGTATTCTTTGGGATCTTCAAATCCAAATAGTTGAGGAAAAAAAGAAGAAAAACCTCTCACAAGCTCCCAAGCTTCCACCGTCCTGGGAAGACTTACTTTCGTCGTTTGTTCAAAATCTTCCCCGTTCAATGGTGGCAACACCTTTATAAATGCGCCTCTGATTGCCTGAAAGAGAAAACACAACCCGCTAACCAATGCACTGACTTTTGCTTAGTAGTGTTGTTTTCTCGAGTACGCCAGCTTTAAGCTAGCTATGATTGTATTATATATGGGGGACTATACGGTCATGTTATCTCAATTAGTTAATTGATATTTACATAGAAATAAGAGCTAGCTATGCTTCTTTAATATTCTTTGGGATCTTCAAATCCAAATAATTGAGGAAAAAAAGAATAAAAATATATATTAAAAAAAAAACTTAATTTGGATACTGTGATCATCTTAATCAAAACTATTCATATATGATCCCATAGTTCCATCATCCATATATATTATAATTGAGTATGACAAAGACAGTAGTAGCCCCGATGCTTAGATTATTTCTTTAAGGCCGGGGGCGAATTCATGAGTACATTAATAAAGATAATACGTAGTACTGATTGTATCCAAGCTGAGTATTTTTAAGTTAATCTTAACTTTGGAAGCAACGATCGACTCCATGACCAAATCCTATCATATATGTTGATGCACATATATTTATTTTCACCACCCGGTCTATGGTACTCCTGTTAAATAAGCATTGGCCTTCCATCTTTCATCGTCGTTATAACATGAAGACGTCAAGCTAGGCCATTTCTACTTAATGTTATTATTTTCCCTGCTCTGAGGTATAACATCACCTCGCCTTCTTGTCAGCTCGTTAAGGCTCTGTTTGGATGCAAGAAGTATTTCATCTAATCTCATCATATCATTAAAATTTTTTTAAATTCTCACACAAAATATAATAAATAATTTAACTTTTTCAAATAAAAAAATAGTTCGAATATTAAAAAATAATATTCTAACAATATTTTATTTAAATTTCATTTCATCTCAACTCGTCATCCAAAGGGCACCTTAAACTCCTTGTTTTTGAGCTAGCCCTTGATTCTCATCCACCCATTGCTTGGAATATCCCGTGATTCCAATTTGACTCCCGGCCCTGGCTGGCCTCTGCCTCCCATCCCAGCTTGAAAGAACATAAAAAAGTGGACTCTGCAGAGCACTACATAGGATGCAGTTTTTGGAAGTGGCCTTACTCTATTGAGATGGTGATAACGAACAGGAATTTGAGACGCTGCATGCATTCGCTAACGCTACCATTTTTCATTTTTCAAATAGGAATTATTGATTGCATGAAATACAAAATACATCATGGCTCATCACTTGATCAATGCAGCGATTATTGCTTAATTTGTGGTTTATTGTCGTTGAGGTCCTCATAGCAGCTGCGTTTATGGTAACACTGCTATTTTAATTAGTGGCAGCGTATAGATAAATGTCGTTAATATATTCAATATGGCGTGCTATTGGTTGCATTTAAATAAATGCCGCCAATTTATTTGATGCATCAGCAACGTGCTGCCAATGACGTTTATGGTAATGCCGATATTTTAATTATTAGTGGTGGCGTTTAGCTAAATGCCGTTAATGTATTCAATGTGTCACCAACATGTTATTAGTGACGTTTAAATAAATGTTTGCTGCCAATTTATATGATGTGCAGGCAACGTATTACAGCGGCGTTTATTGTAACACCGCTATTTGTATATCTTATCTCAACAAGTAGTAGTAGTTAATTCTTTCATTTTATTTATCTTATAATTATATAATATACAAGACTACTTATTATTTCGTACAAATTAAAGACTGGATTTGGTTGTTGTGATCTTGTTGAAGCATATTTAATTAAGTACTATATATCTTGTAGTGTTAATTAATGATTTACCTTCCGTTTTTCATTGTTATCAATGTTCTCAGGATCATGTGATCATAGTACTCCTTATTATGCATGTCTTGTCACGCTCATAAATGTCGAACATCCTTTCAAAACTTCATTTTAATTAATGTTTTGATTTTCCCCGCCTTTAGGAATATATAGTAGTGTCACCTTGCCTTTCCTACTCCATTAGCTAGGCATTAATCCTGGTCCTTGCCTCTTCTGGACGAGGCCGGCTAGCTTCTTGGGCTGCCTCTTGTAAAACCCTCGTCTATCTTTTAGTTCCTCAAGATTCCCCGGCCCTAGGCCACCATGACTCATGCATTGTGAAAACCACATGATTCCAATTTGATTCCTTTTTCCTGATCTGTCACCCATCCTTAAAAGAACATAAAAATATAAATAATAAAATAATAATAATAATAAAAAAAACAGTGACTTGCCCAAGGACTATCATGTAGACAAGAACAAGATAATTTGTACATTTTAGTTTGTAATTTTGTTTTTAGTTATGCTCATACGATTGTTTAGTCTCATGAAACAAAAAATCGTTTAGAAGTTTGTTTCGCCTACAAATTTAATGGTTTACAAGTGAAAAAAATTCTGAATGATCTGGTTTTATTGAGAGTATATATATACGTATAATAATAGAGAGAAAAAAAACCAGTTTTTTTTTTAGTTCCACGACATTAACAAATGGAATCGATCGTATGCATGCTTAGTACGTACCCATGACTCAGACTTTTCACAGGTTAGATATCAACGATTGTTTTAGGTTCTAGAGTACTGAGTTTACACCATTGGCCGTTTGTACGCATTTGCCTCTGCACCACAAAGACAGCCTAATCCTCCAGTGCTACGTTCAATTGTTCAGTTACTGCATGTCTCGGCCCATGCATGCGCGCAACTTCCCATTTCTCATGCTTAATTAATGGATATAAATAACATGTGTGTGTAAATTACTTGGATATAACCACCTCGTACGTACGTGTTCGATCATTTGCCTGCATGCATGCATATATGCAGTTGCGTTAATTAATAAAGCAGCTAGCTCACATGCATGCATTTATTGATAAATTAAGGGCGCGCAGCATTCGATCCACAGCCCAAAAGCAAGAAGAAAATGATGGCGTTAACATTTAGCAAAAGTTCGGCAGTGCTATTGATGATGAGCGTGATGATGGTTATGGCGGCGTATTTGCAGGTTGGAGAAGCCATTCGATGGAGAACGGACCCGGAATGCTACCGAAAGTGCTTCCACGCGTGCGTGGTTTTGGGCAAATACAACCAATTTGATTGCAAGAACACTTGCCAGCCTTTATGCGAGACTATGGAATGCTTTTTCTGCCTTAATTAATTAATTCGTTAATTTTACAATCAAAAAAAAAAAAAAATCCACAAATGAATACTAATTCATTTCTGTGCGTACGAGTGAATAAAACGCTTTCATGTATTTGTTATCTATCCATTATATTATCTCTCTGCCTTTTTGTTGTTGTGTTGCAAAGTATTATAAACTGGTGATATAATATACATATATATATATATATGTATATTAATCAAATAAATAAATATGTACATTGTTAAATAGATTTTATTCATACTTTCATATATGAGATGTTTATTACGAGTTTATTCATTTCTTTTCTTAATCCTTAAAAAATTAAGGATTATCCGTATGAGTAATTCAAACAAATAATTAAATTTTATAGAGTACTGTTTAAAATACATTTATTTAAAATATCTAATACTTCTATTTATTAATTTTTTTAAAATATTTGAGAGAATTAATCTTGATTTCGTACCATAACTTCGATAATTAATCCTTAAAGTACCCCTACTTCGGAAATGACATTCCACGGTGCATTCTCTACATCTTCCGGACACAAATGACTTTCGCTTGTTTGGTCACAAAAGTTTTTAATATCTTTAAAAATTTTAAACTAACATTTTTAAATTTTAAAAGGATAGATTATTCTAACTTTTTATCGAAATACAAAAATATTTAAAAATTGAAAAAATATCAAAACAAAAACTACTCTTAAAAAGTTAAATTCAAGCATCTTCTCAAATCTGCTTATCTATTTACATAAACAATACATTTCAAAATAAATTATCTAAACCTCATCCAAATTATCTAATTAAACATCTTTAAGGTAATTAAGTAATCGCTTGGCTTTGTAGCTTAAGAGGGGAAAAATGGAAGGGCTTAATGTCTAGCTAAATAAGAGCAGGTACGTACATGAATTGGATGAATGTGAAAAATTATGTCTTCTTCGTATGTGTGGACACCTCTAATATTTCTGACCTGAAGTGCAAGAAAATTAATGTACATTTCTTACTGCATGTTGTCGATGATTATTAATCGATCTGTATTATTCTACATATATATGTAAAACAAAAGAAAATACTTAATTAATGCCCAACGCTCTCAATCGGCTACGCGGATAGATCGATCATAACCCCATTGGCGTTTTGCTCTTCACGTGTGAAAGCCTAGAAAAGTTTGGAAGAACGTCATGTCACCATGGCCAATTAGTGTTTAATCAAGGAAAATGACTTATATTTTATCTACAATCCGCTTCTGATTATCTGTCACGTCTCTGATATATGACAATCAATACGCTGGCGGCCGGGGACATCATGAGCAATACATCAATTTCTTTCCACGAATACCTGCATGCACACGTCCAAATCATGCAAAATCTGACTAATACAAATACTTCATTCCAACTCGATCATGAGCTAGCATGCAGCAAATCTCACACACTTGAAATCCCACAAGAAGTGCATATATATTAACATCTATATTATCAGGGAAAGATCATGCAATCAAACATACGTACGTGCCAGGACGAGAGATCGGGCCGCCGGATGCATGGCACTTCTTGTGGGATTTATATATATATATATATATATATATATATATATATATATATATATATTGTCTTCTTTCGCCCTTAAAATATATTGTCGTGGAGCAGCTAGCTAGGTACCGGGAATGTGATGGCTGATGAGATGATATGTCCGCTGCTAAGACGAAAAGATAAAGTAATTAATTAGTGTAAGCAAGAGGATTATAGAGGGAACGAATTAATTCTATAGTTGCGACATCCATGCATATAATTGGCTGATCTCCATGTGAAGGTCAAGACTCAAGAATTTCGCAAGTTAAGAACCATGCACGCACAAATATTAAAGTTCTAGACTATTCCTTTATTTATTAGTCACCAGCTAGCTGTAGTAAAACGCACAGCATCTTTATTAGTAAGCTGGGCCTATAACGTACGTACAGGAACATATCCTACTTTTTCTCTTTGATATGTTTTTTCTCTTTGATATGTTTGACGTTGTGTTTCGCGGGTTTCAAAGGCAGTGGCCCGATATGAATTATTTAGAGTCTCAGCAGTGTTTCGATACGGTTATACGATGACGCTTCATAAGTCTATAACAGTGAATGAAAAATAAGTATAAAAAAAGTAAAAAGAGATGAATATCAAAATTTACATGGTTCGACAATATGCTTACATCCATAAGGATTTGGAAAGGAAAGTCTTCACTATAATATATCTGTTTACATTCACTCATAAATCCTCATATCTCATTGTATAGAGAAGGTTGGAGCTCTTCCTATCTGTATCCATTGATTCCCTCTTGATCCGTATCTAAAAAATACCCTCTTTATGTTGTCTGGACCTCTCCTTTTATATGTTTGCCTGACCATTTATTGCACATGCCAACCTGCCATGAGATGACAGGTCTCTCTTGCGTGAATACTTCTCCTTCTTCTTCTGACCCTCTAATATTTACAACCCTCATATCTCTCTCGTCTCCCTCTTGCCTCTTCATTGTTCCCATTTTTTGTCCCTAGTGATGTTTTGGTGAGTTGGACCCAATTCATGAGCGATGGGCATTTTTCCCCTTCACAATGGAGATAATTCTTATTTTTGGTTTCGATGCTCTTTTACTCTGTCATAGAATTCATCGACTAGAGGTGTCCTGTCGTGTCCCCAAATGCTAAACATGGTCCGGAGATCATTGCATTGTGCCATTAAACACTTGCAAGTATAATAATAAGCAATGCAAGGAATTGGAGGACGACTCGTATGGATACATTTGGGAGTTTGCATGCTATTGTGCCTACTGTTAATACTCAGTCATATATTGTGCAAGCGTTATGCACTTATTTTGAAAAAAAATGAAATACACAATTAAAAAATTAATTTTTTTCATATGCATTTCATATTTATTCACTTTTTTTATTTTTTTATAAAAAAAGTACACGACACTTGCATATTCTATGACTAAAAATATCATTTCCTCTTATAGAATCGTCTCGTTTCACAGTATGTATAGCAAGCAGGTCAAACAGCCACAGTTCTACTCTTCAGGTGAAACTTGATCATGGTATCTAGGTGTTTCCTTTGTCTACTCCCTTTATACTTGGACCATGCCTGTTTCTTTTATTAATAAAACTTTATTTTACCTATCAGAAAAACAAAACTTGATCATGCAGAAGTTCAAGGCATAATTCTTTTCTCTTGAGTTCACTATATGTAGAGGTTGGTGTGGCTGAAAACTAGACAATTCCTTGGAATATGTTCCGGCATATTCGGAACATGATCAAGATTCCCATTGTATTCAGGGTTTTCAGAAAGGGGGCGGAGGAGAAAGAAAAACGTAACAAACGAAGAAAAAAAAAAGTTTATAAATCCATAATTCAAACATGCAGCTACGAGTAAAAACAACTTATCGAAACATGAGTCACACCCCTCTATATATATAGGGGAGAGAGAGAGAGAGAGAGAGAGAGAGACTAATTGTATCAAACAGAATTTCCAGCGACCTCAAATGGTGGAGATGCATGGAGTTATGAAGCACGTATAGAGGAAAACGTAACAATCTACCATGAGGAAGACTAGGGAAAACCAAAAAATATACCACCGGCAAAGAACATCAAACCAGTTGTGGCCACCCAGATACAACAATGGTTTGAACTTCATCAAAAAAACCACCATCTCCGTTGACGGGTCCTCTGCAACAAACACACCAACATGAGTTTTAAAGATTACTGAATTGCTATAAATATAAAATGTTCATATTTGCAAGCATGTAAAGCTGTTAACATGGGCAACATTAGAAGGGGGAAAATCATTTACACTACCAAATGAAAACTTGGACCATCAAGGCGTCTAGATCAAATGAAGTTAGATAATGAGACCGTTTCAAAAGGATGAATATTTTTTGGTTAAAAGATAACTCACAGATAATACAGAGCATCTCAATGCCGACGAGAACTATCATAATTAATCATGTATTATATACAACCATTATCAATATAATCTTGAAGCACCAAATGGAGCATTCAAGAAATGGCGTAAATTAAGAATTGTGAGTGGTCAATTTCGAAAGCAGAAAAGGATGTCATTTTCCAATTGAGGCATTCTGATTAGTTTTATTGTAATTATATTTTAGCATATACAATTTCTAATCAGTTCTAGATAATACCCAAAAGAAGTAAAAAGAATAAATCAGTGAAGAGGAAACACAAGATAAACCTTCTGCTCCTGCTTTTGTGATTGTAAGACAATAGGTTTAGAGAGGACACCATTGTCGATGTTCTGAATATAGGGACGCACCTTCTCCTCTAACATCTCATTTAACTGAAAATCAAAACAAGTACAAAATATCATTCGAAAGAATTGATGATTTGTGGCTATTATAGCCATACAACAAGTTTTTTTTCCCCTCCATCTCAATTTCTTCCTTTTACCTCTCAGCAGCATGTTATGGTTTATTTATCATCAAACACTTCATTGGCTAAACTATGGATCTCAAACCCTATGGGATTCACCCAATGAAAGATTCAGCTATTTTTACAACCCAAGGAACTTTGTAGCACGAGGGCTGGAGGTAGTTGGTCATTAGTTAAAACTTAGGAAAACGCCAATGTGGCATCCATGCCATTCAACACGTCACTAGAAACACCAAAACTTATCCCTCTACGTCACTACAATTCAAAGAAATGGTGAAAGATTATAATAAGAAAACAAATCAGCCTTGGGTGTTGGCTTGGGAATGTTGTACTAAATGCTCAAGGTACATTATTGAGGCACGTGATTGTGCATCAAAAGGTCAAGGCATATTCGTGATATCGGTGGAGCCGTGGCCACTATTATGTGCATGAGTCTTTGATATTTTGTACACAGTAAAAGTGCGCGAGCATGCGTGTGTGTGTGCGTGTATACGAGAGAGAGAGAGAGAGAGAGAGAGAGCCATTGTAGAAAGAAAACAGGAAGGCCCAATCCTAAGAACCTATTACTCTCCTTAATAATTACAGTAACTTACTAATTAAAAAAATACATCTACTAAAACTCAGAGCTTTTTTTTTTTTTTTTTTATAAGTAAAAATATTATATATATATATATATATCAAAAAGAGTAACCAAGTACACTGATGTATATAAGAGAACACCTTGCCCATAATAGAAAACCCCTAATAACCCAAAAAGCCCGTGAAAAACAACCCAAAATACACCAAGCCCGACCCCAACCCCTTGTTTCCCGTAGAACTTAAACTCTGCCCAAAAACCCCACCCCAACCCCTTGTTTCCCCGTCTTCTACTAAAACTCAGAACTTACTGACCTTTTCCTCACGCCATTTAGTTTCCCACTGCACATCCAAGATTTTATCAGCAATTTCTCTTTGGGCATTAAGAAGAACAGTCATCTCATATAATTTCTCAGGATCTTTGAGATCTTCCTCACTCCAAGAAGATGCATTCAGTGGAAGGTCCAGCTCCTGCCAATGTTCTACAGTTAGTTCAAAGCCATTCAAACTGCATTGCTCAGTTCTGATGCATATTAGGAAAATTCTTAGCCACACGCCCTAGAACCCATCTCTTTTCTTCCCTTGTTTTACAGTTCATATTTAACAGGACTATGGAATGTTCAACACAGAGAGAATGAGAGAACAAATATATTTTTAAAATCTTGCAAAAACCAAAGTGGTCTCAGCAAGTCAAACCACAATTCAATGCATCGCATGCAGAAGGAGATATAACTTGTCTACCAGAAACACATTACGATTTGCAAGCCTTGCATGTGTATGTTGGTCAGACCACTGAACATTTTGCATGACATGAATAAGGGGTCGGATATATGAGGAAATATCATCTATAAGAGTTGTAGACTTGTAGTCTTTCCAATGATAGCCGTTGTGATACACTGAAATAACATTAGTGTGAGAAAAAATATTGGCTTTGTACAGAAGCCCCTTTACCAAAGCCAAGACCATGGTTGGCCGCCATCCTGCTGCTGATTAAACTAAAAGAGTTTTGGTAGGCTTTTGGGAAAATATGGGCGATTATTTTCTAGTCACCTAAAAAGACCAGTTATTCAGCCAAGTCTATCACCTCCATCAGTTACCCGATAATTGCATTGGTCAAGACATCCTCCTACCATGCATTCAAAAATATTTTTCAATTTTTAGAACTGAAATTCAAAATAGGATTGAAATAGAGACAAATATTGACAAATAAGAGTTAGCTAAATATAGAATGAAGAAAGAAAAATACGCACACCCCAATTTGCTGGCCTTGGTGGAGGATCAATTTTCATGACCTCTGCCTCCAATGCCTTCTTGGCCTTGTAGTAGGGGATATTTTTCACAATAACAGGATCATCCCTAGCACGTACAGGATCGATAGAGATCAAGGCCTGTGAATCATAAACAATATAAATTTTTTTGAATAAGTAATGCAATTTTATAAATAGTGCAAAGGATGAAACCTTAGTACACAAGGAGTATACAATGATAGGCCTAAGTAGCACGAAAAGGAAAGAGAGCAAATGCCTTTGAAATCTAAAATAATAGCAAGTTGGGAGCTGGTGTGAGCAGCCATCCATCATAGAGATTTTCTTGATTTAAAGTTTTTTAATCATATTAAATGAAGAAGTTGTTTAAAAAGTTTAACTTATAAAAAAAAGTTGTTTAAAAAGTTTAATGAGAAACAGAATGATTTCTTACAGACGCCAGCACATATCTAGGCATGGATAGAGTACAATGGAAGGATGAAAATACAATACTGACTCTTTTAGGGCCTGCAACTGATGGATAGGAATTTCAACTACATGATTTTCAAATTCAACTATCAATCAACAGATCACAAGGCTATCATAAACATTTATGCAGATATGCATACATAACATTGATCAATAATATAAATTTATACGTAAATAGTTCTCAATTCATGTTCGCAGATCTACTCATAGTTATATTTAGCAAGAAGTTGGGAGAGTAGGGTGTGGATTTAGAATAGGAAAGTTACAGAATAGAATTAAAATTAAGTGGGGAATATTAGCAGTTTGCATATGCCATCATTTTTAGAATAATGTATCCTTAAGTCATTTTAGAATAAAATATCTTACTTCCTGTAACTGCTCCCACCCTGGCTTTCGCTTTGCTACCTCATCTTGAAGATGATCATACCGCATGGATTCCTGAAGCCATATAAGAAAAATTAAATGATTACTGGAAGGCACTTGAGTATTCATCTTTAGCAGATCAGTCATTGTAATAAAGATGCCAATGTAAAAATGTGACACTAAAACGAGATATCAAGTAATAGAAGGTCACAATTTTTTACTTTAGGTAAAGCTCGCCGTCATTATAGAGTTTGTCAGTATCAACCTCTATGAAATAGGAAAATATAGTGTTTCTTCAACATGACAAGATGGCCCTTACAAAATGAAACTGCATATAAAGCACCTTCAATGATTGGAAAACTGAAGAATTGGTCAAAACACCAATTTAAATTGACTGTAAGATCCAATAAGAGAATGCCAGAAATATTCCAGACCAATCAGGCCCTCAAGAAAAACGGGTGGGAGAGACAAAGAAAGCACAAAAGGATTTTATTGACAAACTTTTAATATGGCTCTGATCTATAAACTTTTAATATGGCTCTGATAAAGGACTTAGGTTCCCGGTATCTCAAACCCATCTATTGTTTCAGGATGCTTCTACATTATCAGTTTTAATTTTTGAACTTGAACAAGCAGAACCAAACCAATTCTCAAAAACCAAACAAGAATGAGAAGCTATAATGTGTTTGTTTATGAATCAACTTTATTAAGCAAATATCATAACCTCCGAAGTAAATTATATCTTTATAGTAAAAAAAGGCTATAAAAGATGTATACCAACTTCATCTTTTTGGGACAAAGTTCCTCAACCTATTAACAGACTTAGAATCTACCAATTTCAGCTAAAATTTGAGAAGTGGAGATTTATAGGGTGCATGCATCCACTAGTGATGGTTTTCCATTTTTCGATCAATCAATAAAAGAAAATGCACAGTTCGGTGGGCAAGCAATAATATGTTTGTGATACAACGGTGGTACATAATTGAGATTTTACACCTAACTACAGACAGAAGAAGAAGCGAGATGCACTCAAACCTGGTATTGCCACCAAATTTTCTGCTTGATCTCGTCATCATAGTTGAAGCCACCCACAATCTGAGGCAAGGTAATCAACCAAAATGCAGCAATGCTGGGATCTTTCATGCTGTGAACTATATGCTGAAACAGTAAACAAAATAACGAATCAAATATTAGATATAAACAGTATGCTACAGGCCTTCCATGTAGGCTACATGACCGTGCATATTTATTGAGAGCAAAAGCACCAATTCCATCATCCTTTGTCTTGAGACATTTCCTTCTGTAAAGACTCTAGAAAGCATGTAAGTCATATTTATTATGTGATTGAAGCATACATTATAAGCCCTTCAGAATTTCAACAAACTATTCACATGTTCTCATGATTCATAAAAACAACTCAGAACTCATTAGGGTGCCTGTTGGTCAAACGGTGGGCTTGGGATGAGTTGTAGATTCAAACACCCTGGTTTATATTATGTATTAGGAGTTTCCTCAGATTACCTAATATATGATTTTGGTGGGCTGGATCATGTATGGTTTACTCCCCAGGAATGGGTCCAATTTCCAAAGGACCCTGTCTTGGTGAGCTTCCATGTCATCAAAAAATAAAGTCAGAAACCATAGCCAGCTAACAATGGGCGCTGACCCTTTTTTTTTTTTTTTTTTTTATAAGTAAACGATTATCTTGATATGAATCGGCATAGCCCAAGTACACAAGATGGTATACAAAAAGTCACACCTAGGTAGAGAGAAGTAATAGAAATAAGAAAATCATGAAAATCGAGAGAGGCCATGACAATCTATAGCTGTGGCCCAAAGAAAAATAGTGCTAACAAAAAATAATCTAAGTTCTTCTAGTGAGCGCTCCTTGTCTTCAAATGTCCGGTCATTTCACTCCTTCCATAGGCAACACATGATACAAATTGGGACCATTTTCCACACCGATGAGATTTGTGGGAAACCTCGTAGATTTATCCAACTGGCCATGAGCTTTATCACTGTGGCAGGCATAACCCAAGCTAACTACATTTTATTAAACACTTCATTCCATAACATTCCAGTCACCTCACAATGCAACAATAAATGATCCACATTTTCACCATTTTTCCTACACATACAACACCAATCTACTATGATCACCTTACGTCTCCATAGATTATCTGTCGTCAAGATCTTACCTAATGCTGTTTTCCATACAAAAAATGCCACTTTGGGAGGCGCCTTGTTTCTCCATATCTTTCTCCAAGGGAATTGCATATTCTGTGATTGTGTAAGCGACTCATAGAAAGAACAGACTGAGAATTTACCTTTACTTGTGGGTATCCACCTCGTCTTATTTGCTTCTTGGGTTCTCTGCCTCATGGTGTATAGAAGAGCAAAGAACTCCTCAAAGCTGCCAACTTCTCAATCTTGGGCGGCTCTAGTGAAATTCACGTTCCATTGGACTAATTCCCCAAATGACTCCATGCAATTAGCCACCGAGGCATATTTCTCACTTGCAGTCCTAAAAACTGATGGGAATAAATCCTTTAGGGCTTGATCTCCACACCATAGGTCAGTCCAGAATTTTATTCTAGATCCATCGCACAACACCAGTCCAGTATGCCAATTAAAGATCCCCCACCCTCTTCGAATGTGTTTCCAAATTCCCACTCCATAAACCCCATGGACATCCCTAGTGCACCCCCCCCCCCCCCAAAAAAAAAAGCATGCTTCCATATTTGCAATCAGTCACCAACTTCCATAGGGCTTCCGGTTCCATATTATATCTCCACAACCATTTTCCAAGCAAGGCTCGATTAAAAATCCTCAAGTTTCTAATATCTACGGGTGAGATTCGGCCGGTCCGGACCAGAGAAACCGACCGGACCGGCCATTTTTGGACCAGACCGAATTCTGGTCCAAGGGTTTTTCACCCCGGACCGGACCGAATGAAAGTTAAAAAATATCAATATATTTTATTATTTATATATCTTATTTATATGAATAATTGTATATAATTAATTATTAATATATCACAATATTACATAAATATTATATTCTTTAATGTATAACTATAATATATAGTACTAGTATATATTAATATATTAACATATTATAAGAGCTATAGTATAAATTATAGTATATGTACAAATTTATAATAGTATTAGTATAGTTAACTTAATATGTTAGTATTAAATCACTATAACTACATAGAGTATTATTTAATATAGTATTAGTAGTGTATTACCAATTTATCACTAACATATAGTATATTAGCAATACTACTAGTATAGTTATTAGTTATAGTATTGGTACTAAGTCTATAACTATATATATTTAGATCAATATATTATTATATTCTTTAATGTATAACTATAATATATAATACTAGTGTTATTAATAATTGTACAATTTTTTATGTAATTTTCATTTAATAAGTCACTTAATTTTAATTTAGTATTTTAAATAAAAAAATTTTATTAATTGATTTAAAAAAAAGAAGAAGAAGAAGAAGGAGGAGAAGAAGGTTGGACCAAACGGACCGATCGGACCGAACCGAACCGAACCGTCCCGAATGGGACAAGACCGAACCGGTCCTTAGGCTGTTCAGTCCGGTCCAGGGTGGGAAAACCCTGGACCGAATAGGTCAAGTCCGGTCCGGTCCGGTCCACAAAACCTCCCGGGACCAGACCGGACCAGTCTCACCCCTACTAATATCCAACCCTCCCGAAGAGTTTGGAGAACATACCTTTTCCCACTTGACTAGATGATACTTGAATTCTTCTCCTATCCCACTCCAAAGAAAATCATGATACAGATTCTCAATACGGTTCGCCACACTTGCTGGAATTGGGAATATAACTAAAAAATACGTTGGTAGATTAGAAAAAGTACTTTTGATAAGGGTGATCCTACCACCTTTCGAGAGATGATTTCTTCCAACCTACCAATATACGATTCAATCTTCTCCACCATTGTATCCCAAATTGATATAGACCTTGCAGCTACCCCAAAGGAAGACCAAGGTAATTCATGGGAAGAGAGGAAACCTTACATTCAAGGATACTAGCCAATTGCCGCATGTTAGGAACATTACCCACTAGCACCAATTCTGATTTAACTCGGATACCGCTTCAAAACAAAGTAATAATGCCCTCAGTGTTTGAATTTGGTTTTGTTCTGCCTCACAAAAAATCAATGTATCATCTGCAAACAATAAGTGCGATAGGTTAATGGTACCCCTATTAGGATTACCCACCGAGAATCCCTTGATAAAGCCACTGTTCACCAAGGCTAGAATCATTTTACTAAGTGCCTCCATGACAAGAACAAATAAGAATGGAGACAAAGGATCTCCTTGTCTTACACCTCAAGAGCTGTTAAAAAAACCATGTGGGCAGCCATTCACCAATATGGAAAACCTCACCGTTGAAATACACCATCTGATCCATGAGCACCATTTCTCTCCAAAACCGCACCTCCCAAGCACATAGAATAAGAACTCCCAGTTCACATGATTATACGCCTTCTCCAAATCTAACTTGCATAGGATTCCCAGCTGGCCAGATTTTAGCCTACTATCTAGGCATTCATTAGCAATGAGGACTAAATCTAGAATTTGCCTATCTTGAACAAAAGTATTTTGGGGTTTTGTAATGATCCTCCCCAAAACCTCTCCTAAGCAATTCGAAAGCACCTTAGAAATAATCTTATATATCCTATTCACAAGGCTAATGGGCCGGTAATCCTTCACCTCCGAGGCCCCAATCTTCTTAGGAATGAGTGCAATAAATGTGGCGTTGAGGCTTTTCTCAAATTTCCAGACTGAAAAGAATTCTTGGAACACTTTCATTAAATCCACCCTCACCACATCCCAACAAGTTTGAAAAAATCCCATGGAAAAGCCGTTGGGGCGAGGTGCTTTATCTTTGACCATTCTCCTTACCAGGTTGTGGACCTCTAGTTTCTCAAAGGGCCGCTCCAGCCACGAAACCTGTTGTGGATCAATGGACTCAAAGGCTAGTCCATCAAGTTTTGGCCACCATCCACCTGTTCAAAAAGTAAGTGTTCAAAAAATCCCAAAATATGCTCCCTAATTACAGGAGCCTCCATACAGTCCACTCTGTCTATTTTTAGCTTCTCAATGGTGTTAGTTCTCCTATGGGAGTTGGTCACTCTGTGAAAGAACTTTGTGTTGCGGTCACCTTCTTTCAACCATAAAGCTCTTGATTTTTTAGGTCAAGAGATCTCCTCCAGTAACACAACCCTTTCTAATTTTGCCTTTAGCTCAGCCTTCTGAGATGCTTCCTCCATAGAAAGAGCCCTCCTCTCCTAAGTCCTCTCTACCTCCTGAAGCTCCTCTAGCATGGACTTTTTACGGTCTCCTACATCACCAAACGATTGAGTGTTCCATAACTTTAAATCATTTTTTAGAGCTTTCAATTTACTTGCAAAAATGAAGCTAGGAGTGCCATCAATCTAATAAGAATCCCACCATTGTCTAACCCTTTCCACAAAACCTTCAGTGTTCAGCCACATGTTTTCAAACTTAAAATATCGACGCCCTACCTAAATACCTCCACGATCTAGTAATAGTGGGAAATGATCCGAACATAGACGAAGCAACCTCTTTTGATAAAGCTCCAGATAGTGAGTTTCCCACTCCGATGATACTAAAAATCTATCCAATCTAGATCACGTATGATTATTGGACCACGTATAGGCACCACCCATGAGAGGAATATCCATCAATCCCAAGTCAAAAATACACTCCGAAAATTCTGTCATTGCTGGTCATAATCTGTTGTCACCACATCATTCACTAGGACACCTTGTAACATTAAAGTCACCACCTATACACCATGGTAAGTTCCACCAACTACGAATTCCAACAAGTTCTTCCCATAACACTCTTCAACTGATGTCTATATTCGGTCCATAAATATCAGCAAAAGCTCATAAATAATTATCATAAACATTCCCAAAATGATCATGCCACAGTATACTCACCAATAAATTCCTCCAATTTCTCCACGACCCTTTTATCCCACATCACCAAAACGCCTCCTGAGGCCCCATCAGAAGCAAGATAAACTCAATCCACATAAGTACAGCTCCATAAACTCCTAACCACTCTTCTGGGGATAAATTTCAGCTTGTTTTCTAGTAAGCAAGCTATGTCCGCCTTCCACTCACGAAGCATGTTTTTCACCCGAAGGCGTTTATTTGCCTCATTGAGCCCACAGACATTCCAAGATACAATCTTGGGCTTCGTAAAAATGGAGCCGATCCCCGCCCCTTAGCTCTTTCTCTACTTGAACTTGAACTGCCCTCATAGTTCAAATGCCATGTTAGCCTCTTTAGCTCCCGTTGTTTTTTAGAATTTGACTTCTTCAACTGACCATGTCCAACTTCAATGGCTGTTAGTAAAGCCATGAATTGTTCCTCAAAACCTTCGCACTCGATTCCAACACAGTGTTGGATCTCCTTTACTTTATGCAGCACCCACTTAGAGACACTAGTCTGGTATGGCAGCACGTATTTTAGAGGTATTAGATCCCCCCCCCCCCCCCCCCATGTCCATCTCATCTATAAACGCCCACCGTGACTTCATCAGCACATCAAGATCTTCCACAGGACAAACAAATCTTTCATCCCCCTCAAAGTGGTCATTTGCAACAACTAACCTCTGAGAACACCCCAAATCTCCCCCCCCCCCCCCCCCAAATCACATTTGGTCTCTGAAAATGGAACTCGGGCTACTTCCAAAGGCTGTAAAGCAGTCGTCAGCACTGTTGCCAGTGGAATCTCAAGAGGAGGCTCAACCCCTCTGTCCATCAGCGTTGTCTGTCCAAGGTTAGCCTGAGAATCTACCCACAGCTCTACTACAGAGACATTATCTCCAGCTACGATATCTCCGGCTACTTTAGTGTCTTCCAACAACCTATAGCCGTCATCTCCACCTGCTGGCTCACCGTTAGCAACTTCTCGGTCGGGATCGAGGGCTTCTCCTACTTGACTTTTACCGGCATACATCAAACTATATCACATAAATCTCTCTTTTTTATTCATTTCACCATGATGTTGAAAGCAAAAAATAGACAAGCAGGAGTTTGTATTTTAATAAAATCTTACAAGCTATGGGAGTGTGACATGGATCACTAGAAACAGAATTTCTGCTAGTATAGGCCGGACAGGGCAAATGCAAGAAATGTGAGGCTAGTGAGGTAATCTGCAGCTTTAAAAAGATTGGGTCCACCATTTTTACACAGAGGGCAGGAGATTCAACATCACTTATGCGATCATGATATTGTACTTTAGACCAATGATGCATAGCACTCTATGATGAGAGTCAATGAATTCTAAATTGATTTGCACTAATACCAATTATGTAACCACGATATTATATGGAAGAGAAAGATACTAGCCTCATAAGGATAGTCCATCTTTTTCAAGACGTTATAAGCCTTCCATGGAGGCTCCATGATCTGCAAGAAACAAGAAGTCAATATAAGAACGGAAGCATTTTCAAATTGGACAGCAAAATAAAGGCACAAAGCCCAACAGAAATTAAAAGATCTAATTGTCTAGAGCTTAGCAATCCTTCTAAATGTGCTCTCTAACCATCTAGTATTTTGGCCATCCATATGGAATAAGTATATAATTAGAGTATACAAGTAGGAAGAAAACAAAACTCAATTTGAAGTTTTAGACTTAGGAAACAAGCAGCCTATTACCACAGGGCTAAGGAAGCATGTTGCAGAGATTAGCCCTGTAAAGGGGCTTTCCTAGGCCTATTCAACATCGTTGGGCAAAAATAGCATGTGTGGCAGAGAATTTACAACTTAAGTGCTCTCCTTAATGGAAATGGGAGTTTATCTGTGCAGCACAAGACTGGGAGATGGATTCTTTCACCTCTTTTTATTCTCAACAATCTTCTTTTAGAGTGGTGAATATAGGTGTTTGAAGTTAAATCGTTGTGTAATGCGTGAGCCCCCACAACAACATTACTTTTCCCCTTTGAGAGTGGATTTCTTTCTTTGGATGGTTGGACCGGAGAAGATCCTCACTTTGAATAATTCCAGGAAGTGACATATTATGGTTGTAGAATGGTGTTATATGTGCTTGAGGAATGAAGAACCCATAAATCATGTTTTACTCCCTTGTGAGGTGACTAGCACATTATTTTTTTTTATAAGTAAATAAATTATATTGATCAAAAAATAGCCAAAGCCATGTACAGAGTTCTAAAACAGAATACAAAAAGCAGCCCCTAGGTGGTAGCACATTATGAAACTTCCCTCCCCGAACATGCTAATAGATCTACCACCATACTAGGTATTGCCCATATTAGCCAAAAAAGACTGAAAACAGATTGTCATAATGTGCTAGTCACCTTCTCTTTGAAGATAGTAGAAGGACCGCAGAAGATCTCGAGGCTTTCTTTCTCAATTCACTTTGCCATTACATGGCAGACCATCTATAGCTTTAGCTTTCAGGATGTTCTTGATCTTTTTTCTTTCTCAACTTATGTGTATATGATGTATACTCCATCTATACTTTGATTATAACTTTATTTCTTTTTTCTTGATTATTAATATACTTATCTTATTTATCAGGAAAAAGTAGCAATTCACGTGCTTACTAGTCTTACATAATTATTGATATGTTCAAAACAAAATCTAAGCTGCATTACAAAAGACAACTCACATCATCCCCAGATATTCTGACTTGTAATTTGTGTTTGCATTCGGGACATCCCATTACACCCTGCAATATTGAATATATATGTATATATTACATACAACCAGAACATAAGATTAATATATAGGAAATTATTGAGCAGAGTAAGCCCAAAGGCAGGTTAATCGATTGGAAACTATAGGCTTAACTATCACTTACTGTTCCATCACAGGTAGGACAGTCTTTAGATGGCAAAGGCACATGAAGATCCATGGTGGAAGGAAGGTGCACCAACTCGGCCCGATTGTCAACAATGGCATCTGCAACACATTCAGCCGTTGCCGTCTCTCCACTTCAGAAGGATCCATGGGAGTGAACACAAGAAGAAAATAACATTATATTTCAGTTGGACATTGATCAAAGCTTCACATCATGGTCACAACCAAGGACAATAATGGGACGTTCAAAGGCTAAAAAAGTAAAATTTAAGAAATTCTCAGGCTAATCCAGCTTTGTAAGGCAAGCTGAATAAGCTTTTGAATTTTTCCTTGAAGGGACAGAGAGTATTGTACCTAAAATAGTTAGAATTTTATAATCTTGGAACAAACTTGATTGGAGAGGGGTTACCTTTTCAAGGCGTAATTTTTCACTTGGTAGTGCACCCTCCCTGATCCCCTGCACATGGTACACCGCAATGCCTGCCACCCATTGCAGGTTTGACAGTTCCTGCACTTCAATACCACTTTTAAGTAAGAAAGCATCAAACATTAATTCTACAGCTTACCCAGAGTATCTGTTGTCGTATCACAACTCTATACATTTCAAAAGGTAAATTAATCTGATTCTTTCAAATATTTATATCAAATCCTACAAAGTTTTACTCCAAGGAAAGTAAAGATTTTAACTTGTCAAATCCTCCCCCACCCCACCCCCCCCCCCCCCCCCCCCCCCCCCCCCCCCCCCCCCACACAAAAGGATAAAAGTCATTAGCAACACTTGTCTTCTTAGAACCCCCATTTTTTTTAACTCCAATGAGACCTCTTACAACCAACTTTTAAGAGCCATGGCAAGTATCAACCCATGTTAATTGTATATATGCTAATACACGTGTACTTAATTGAAACAGCACTAATTTATAGGGTTTGAATAGAAAACAGATAGTGATAATATCTAAGGAACGATGCAGTTACCTCTGACATATTACTTTCTTTCCCAACTCCAACGCAATGTCATAAGTCCCTAGAGTAGCGACAGCCTGCAATCAACCCACGATGCATCTAGTGATTGAACCATTTGAATATCATGCAAGTCCCACTTGACAAAATTACAAGCATAACTCAGATGATACGTGTAATCATATAATATTACAATGCCTTCATTTGTCTCCAACGCCCAAGATTCATAAAGTCCATTGTCAAATAAGCAAACACCGGGTTACGGGTCTAAACAAATGGCAGTATCACCCAAAATAGTCATTGAGAATTTGCATACCAACATAAATTCGATTAAAATAAACCTCGATAATTTTAAGCACTCACGAAGACTGAAGCAAACCTATTTGCTAAAATGAGACATACTCACCCAAAGCACTAAATTCCCAGAATTTTTCATACCAGCATATACATGCACATTTTATTAAATTTTGTGAAAAATTAGCAGGTCAATGATACCCAATGACAAGAATTAACCAAAAAAAAACTAAATTCTCAAAATCCTTACATAACAAGTTACCAACATATAAACGCTCGTTTATTGAGATACGATAAATTCAAGAAACTCCAAAAAAAAAAAAATTAGAAGCAACCCATTTACCAAAATGACAAACACCGGCCAGAACAACGGCCGAATTCATAAAATTTTTGTATTCCAACACCATGCACTGATCATCATGGCTATCAATATTACAAGAACTCACAAAGATGGAAGCGTATGAGAGCTTGGAGATGAGCTCCGGGACGCCGAAGCCGCGGGGAGCAGAGCCGACAATGTCAAAAGCGAGAGTGAAGGGAGAGAGCACAAGCTTTATGGGGAACTCGAAAATGTCAGTGATTTGGTGACCATAACGAGCTCTGAAGAGCTTGTATTGAACATCCGCAAACTTCTTCAAGCTCTTCACCAGACGGTCTGTTCCTCTCGACATGGTAGAGAGAGAGAGTCTAATAGATATGGGAACACAGAGTCGGAGGATAGAGTCGTTTAGTTTGGAACCTGGGGTGATGTACATGATGCAGAGCAGGGGCTGCTTTATCCCAGATAAGATTTTCAGTAGTACAGTTTCGTGGTATTTATGTCCATGACCAAACACGCTGCTAAAATGTGCCTACTTTAAAAAATTAAAAAATTAAAAAAAAAAACCTTATTTTATTTGGCAATTTTGTGAACATTACGTATAGAAAAACGCAATTAGCATTTTAGATTTTTTTTTTTTTATAACTCATCTCATCTCATTTAATTATTATAATTTTCTTAAATTTTAACACAAAATAAAATAAACAATTCAATTTTTTTAAATTTTAAAATAAAAATAATATTAAAAAATATATATTCTAATAATATTCTATTCAACTTTCATCTCATCTCATCTATGAAAATAAACGAAACTCAGTCACATATTTGTAATTTTGATATATTTTAAATAATTATAGATTTAATAAAATATATATAATTAATTAAAGCAACATATCAACATATATAGATAAAAGAAAAATTATATTTTCAAGACGGTGTATAAATCACATATAGTAAAATATTTATATGATATAATTTAATTTAAAAAATAAATTTTTAAATTTAAATTTTATAAATCAAATCATATAACTAACATAAATGATGTGTTTTATATATAGATTTGAGAATATAATAACTATAAATAAAAATAATATATAACTTGAAATAAAATACCATGTGAAACATAGAAACATATACTATATACGTTAATATAAGCAACGTTGTCCCCTCGTACGCTTGTTATGGTCATTCACTAAAACTAGTTTTTGGAATGCGTGATACATTCATACTCTTACGATCTCATATCGATTAAGTATGAAATTAATTAGTGATTTATAAATCTCTAGGCACCCTTATTTTATAAATCAATTTTTAAAAGTGAATTTGATAGAGTGAGTTCATAACAAATGGTGTCAGAACTACTTCACATCTAAACTATATTGCGACGGTTGCAATCATGCAGCACAAGGTGATATTGGCATGACAGTATTCGTCCAAGATTAGGAAAGACCTAGTGCATAATCAGCCCATGTAAGTGTCGGTATCGTCGTAGACGTAGGTTGCGAGCATTGTGGTTGTTACGATACCACATTGACTAAATATGGGATTGATTAGTAGTTTATAAGTCTCTTAGGCACTATTTCTTTTAAGCTAATTTTCAAGAGTGAGTTGAACATAATAGTTATATATGATTAATTAAAAAAAAAATCAATCTTTAGGGTTTTAGCTCTTCAATTTAGATTTCTTTATAATTAACTCTTCGACTCTTCGAATCTCAAACAACATGACTAACGTCTCTTACCATTCAGACGGTTGAGGGAACAAATTTTGAGCAAATTTTCATAACGAATCGAAAGCAAATTTTGAACAAAATATTAATTTTTATTCAATTCTCAAATGTCATATATTATTTTTCCGGGATAAACATTAAACATACTGTCTGTTTCCGTAAAACAAATATGCTTACGCACTTAATCCGACACCTATTCTCCGTCTCTTGATCAAGTAAATACTCTGTTGCTCTCTATAAAATCCAATGGCGACGGTGCCAGCAGTGGCAGCGAATGGAGTGAAGATGGGGGTGGCATCACAGGCATACCTGGAAAGCAAGGCAGTGAAGGACGCGAGGGTTTTGATCTCAGACCTCTGCCGCCAGTTCTACACTCTTGGATGGGTCTCCGGGACTGGTGGCAGCATCACCATCAAGGTCCATGATGATTCGATCCCTAAGCCCCACCAGCTTATCGTCATGTCCCCCTCAGGTGCTTGCTCCTCTTGTATTTGGATTTCTGGGTTTTCTAATTTATTCTTAGTTCGTGTTTGTGTGTTCTTTTGAGTCTTTAAAATTGGGGGTATACTCTTCCTGAAAAAAGAAGTGTTCTTTTGAGTTGTTTGGCTATATGGTGTACTTTTTTATGCATGTGTTGATTGTGGGTACCATGACTTATTCTATGAGTATTTTAATTTTTTTAGTATTGATCATACGAGCTCAATAATTTGTGTTGTGTAACATGGGTAGGTGTTCAGAAGGAGAGAATGGTGCCAGAGGATATGTATGTGTTATCTCCAGATGGGTCTATCTTGTCGCAGCCATCTCCTAAACCATTTCCACATAAGCCTCCTAAATGTTCTGATTGTGGTCCTCTTTTCTTGAAGGTATTAAAAGTCTGTTCTTGTAACTTTTTTAACTAACAAGCTAGTTGTTGGATATCTACAAATTAATCTGGAGATCGAGTTGCTATACATGCAACATGAATCTCAACTGGTTAATATGTTGTAGATCTGTATGGGCTCAACTTTAAATTTTTTTGGAAACGATCCAACATGATCCCGAAGTTGTGAAGTGTTCCCCAGAAGCAGGTGCTTGACAAGCCTGTGATATAAAGATTTCATCAACTTTTTCATGCACGTGAAAGCATTTTGCAATAGTAATCAAATTTTTGTTAAGCTTATTTCTAATCCTTTTTATTTTTGCCGGTTTATGATTTTCTTTAATCTAGGCATATGAGATGTGTAATGCTGGAGCTGTTATCCACAGTCATGGAATTGAGTCTTGTCTTGTAACAATGATTAATCCATTATCAAAAGAGTTTCGAGTAAGTTTTTATTATTGGCACATGTTAGCGAAAATTACCTTCTTTTTATTTTAAATCAGGCTACTATTCTCTAAAGTGGTTAACTCCTTTATCATATACAACCACTCTTGTCTACATCTTTTGGTTGCCTTGTTTTTCTGTTTTTGTGTTCATGCTTACCTGTACAATGTGCAGATCACTCACATGGAAATGATAAAAGGAATCAAAGGGCATGGTTACTATGATGAACTCGTGGTGCCAATAATAGAGAACACTGCTTATGAATTTGAGCTCACAGAATCTCTTGCTAAAGCTGTATGTATTTTTATACATTTCACTCAGTGTGACTCTATTTCCCTTTCATATAAATGTTGAATGGCACATTCTACTCTGTGAGGGAGGGAGGGAGGGAGGGAGAGAGAGAGAGAGAGAGAGAGAGAATTGGTATCTGTACAAATTATAACAATATAATACAACCATGTGATTGCATAAGTTCATATATGGGGAAAATACGTGCCTATTTTCCTGCATGATTTCATTTGATCATCTTTTGTGATGGATGCTTACTCTGATAACCTTCCTAATTGGTTTTTTGATAAGTTCCTTCCTAATTGTTATTATACTGTAATATACAATGATACGTTTTGACCTTTCTCTATATAGCTTAAGATTATTAACTTGCCTTCATGTATTGTAGATTGAAGCCTACCCCAAAACAACAGCTGTTCTTGTTCGTAATCATGGCATATATATATGGGGAGATTCATGGATCAGTGCAAAAACTCAGGTTTGTTTTATCCAAGGAAGATCAAATTAGCTGCACTGAGTGCTCAATGTGCTCTAAATTAGGTCAATGTAAATTGTTAATGATAAGACTCTGGTATTTTCATGGGTGCTTTTGGAAACTAGTTTCATCCCAAACTCCACTTTCTTCTTGCCACTGTTGATTATTCAGTATTTTGCTTCCTGGAATTTGTATGTTTATCTATCCATGTAAAGAAAAACATAAAAATGTTGTCAACTGCCCAAATGAGTAATGATAGAAGAAATCATTTGGGTAGGAGAATCAAGGATCCATGTTGTGTTGCTTTGTGAAAACTCCTATAGAGCAATAATATGGTGGTGTGCCAAACAGAATATACAACTTTACACCATAAAATAGTATGTGGCTTTACTCTCTGCTACCTTTCCATTTAGATTCTTTTGCTAACAATTCTTTCAGTATTTAATACTAAATTTGTATCCAGACTCAAAGTTACCATATTTTTAAACTACTGAGGCTCATATTTACTGTCCATCGAATTTCAAACTAAAATCACAGAACCATATGGATATGCTCGAGTCATGGATAGATACTTAAAGAGAAATGATATTTGCAGTCGTAGAGTGCGCAAGCGCCGCACAATCTCTTTGAAAAAAGGAAGTAAATACGGGACACACATGGAAAAAAAAAAAAAAAAAAAAAAAAAAAAAAAAACAAATTTTTTGATAGTATACCCCACTCTTTTTCAAAACGATTGTGTGGTGCTTGCGTACTCGACGACTGTATGTAACTTTACTCTATTTGTTCTTCACCAAAATCACAGAAGAATGTTGTTTTCAAATACCTTATTACAGTTTTGCAGTTTTCATTTGTTTTAAAGTTGTTCACTTGTTGCACTTTCTTCTTTGGGTTTGTGCCTTTATGTTCTCCTGCAATTCACTTGTAGCATATGCATAGCCTGCATTACAACTACGCTCAGTCCACGGTTTGCACCTACACTATTTTATGAGTATTCTTTCTTTCTTCATATTTCTGAGAACACCAAAGCAATTCACTTATACCAAATTGCTAGATCATAGCCGTGAGTGATGTGTAACCCATATCTGTATGTGTATGGATTAAAGCCACATGGACCCAGCTGCAATCTATATCAATATCTAGGACAAAATTATCTTCAAACCATCTTTAATATCTCTCTAGAGTTCATTTGATATGCCATCTTTCAAATTTCTGGCTTTCCTTTCAGGCAGAATGTTATCATTATCTTTTTGATGCTGCTATCAAGCTTCATCAACTGGGGTTGGACTGGTCTACACCAAACCATGGCCCCATTCTGAATGTTAAAGGATATTTAGGGAATGGTGCATCTGCAAGCATACCTGTGAAAGCAGTGGCTGATGAAACTCATGGAATTGAGCCATTGCGAGTGAGTTTATGAAATGTTCTTTATTTTCCTGGAAATCGTGGGATCCTAGACCAATTAGCAATATTCTTTCACATCGTTTATTTTTTTAATTTTTGGGGAAATGCTCTTTCTAGCCTTCAACTAATAAGCATTTAACAATTTGACACTTTGCACCTTTAACTACCAACATTGAAATATTGCACCCTCCTACTTATAACAAACTGACAAATAGCACCTTCATCCAATCTTAACTATTAAGATGAATGAAAATAGGTGGAGATAAGTGATGTCACACAATCTTGGTCACTAGATCTTAACAGAGCGTGCACATTGAAACTTTTTGGTCATTTGGAAATGCAATGTGTCAGCGCTAGTAGTTGGGGTGTAAAGAGTAAAACTCCTATTAGTTGGAGGGTAAAAGGTGTATTTTTCCTCAATTTTTTTATATTTGTTATCCTTATAAAATTTATTTTTCATTTATTTGGGTTGCAGCGTTGCATTGTTCTTGACATCGAAGGGACTACAACTCCTATATCCTTTGTTTCTGATGTTCTGTTTCCATATGCTCGTGACAATGTTGGGAGGCATCTATCTGCAACATATGATACTGCAGAAACCCAAGATGATATTAAATTGTTGCACTCCCAAGTAAGACATTTGTTTGGGTGTTTTGAATTGATAATGGTGCTTGTGGAATAATTTAGATGTTTGCATGACATTTAGCTTTTTTATTGGTGTTGCTAGTGGCAAGAAAATATGGATTGCTTGATAAATTCCTCTCAAAGTTGAATGCTGTCAATATTTTCCTTTTTTGCTTTGCTAGTAACTTTGTGATGTTAAAAAGCCTAATTTGACAAAGTTACAGAGGATGCCAACCTGGTCCTGTCAAAAATTTCATTCATGGTCTGAGAACTGAAAATCAGAGGAGGAGTCCTATTTGTATGATAAACCATCTATCTGACAAATGACAATGCCTGCCTACAATCAAATAATACACATACCCTTTTCCTTCTAGATCCACTGAAGATTCAAAAAAAAAAAAAAAAAAGCTAGAAGCTGCAAACATGACTCTCAAAACATTCAATCCTGTTATTGCCCCAATAAAAGTTACATTTACATATCCAAAAAAAGTTTTTTTTCGTGAGTAACCTTTCTGCTACTGGTGGTTGTAACAATTATTGAAGTCAACTTATGAAAACCCAAATGAATAATAGATAATAAGGTGATGAAATAATAGATAATCAGATATAAAATTGGCCCAAGTGGTGAAGGCCTTGGTCTTGGGGTATCACTCCCTTCAAGGTCCAAGGTTCAACACCTCATGGGTGCAAACAATCATTTGGGGCCACACCCCCTAATGAAAAGCCAGCAATGCAACCAGTTCCGTGTAGAGAAACTTCTGAGGGTCCGGTGCACGGGACTGAGGTTTACTCTATAGGGGTGGGTCCAAAAGACCCTGCCTTGGAGAGGTTCCCTGAGATAAAAAAAATATAGATATATATATATATAATTGTTCGGAGTCACTTGGCTGTTTACTATGTACTATTCAAACAAAGATGGTGAATTTTAATGGAAAATTGCATCCGCATGAATCATCTTTGAAAGGAGAATTAACTCCTAGGTGCAAATCTCTAGGGCCCATCGGATTAGGGGATTCTTCCCTTGAATTACCCGAGGTGCACTTGCAGGAAACTCTTTGTTGAGAGCCTGTGCACCCCTGGGATTAGTCGAGACGCTGTTCCCGGACACCCGGTGCCAATAAAAAAAAAAATTGAAAGGAGAATTGCCTTTTCTATGAACCATTGGCTCCTGTGATAGACTGTTCTTGTGAGGAGATCTTGAGAGGAAATCCCCTGTAGTGCTTACCAGGAGTTGTAGTTTTGTTTTGTTTTTTTTTTTTTTTTTTTTTTTGATAAGTTAGAGTTGTAGAATATTAATGATAGTAGTTCATGACCCGAATATTTTGCCTTTGGTAATGTGAGAATCGGGACGGTTACCGAAAGAGAAAGGAAACATACATGAGGAGAATTGAAGACTATACATTGAGAGATCACTCTGTCCCCTCAGCATCAATTTAATTGTAGAATTGTCAGTTGAGTGAGAATTTCGCTTCAGGTAGTCCTTCCAGCAAACCATTGATGGGAGGGAGGGAAGACTCAAATTAGTTTTCTTGGAGCTGCGGCATTTTGTTAGACAGTTACTAGAATTGACTGACTCAAAAGCTTTTTTCTATGAACTATAAATTGCTCTGCATTCTTAATGCAGGTTCAGGATGACCTGGACAAAGGTGTTGTGGGTGCTGTGCCCATTCCCTCTGATAATGCAGGGAAAGAGGAGGTGGTTGCTGCTTTGGTTGCTAATGTGGAAGCAATGATAAGAGCTGATAGGAAGATCACTGCCTTGAAACAACTACAAGTAAGCCAAACTGGATTATAAAGAAATATGATCACTATGAAGCCCATCTTGTTGGTATCGCTGACATTAGCTATGCAGGGTCATATATGGCGTACGGGATTTGAGAATGGTGAATTGGAGGGAGTAGTTTTTGAGGATGTGCCACAAGCTTTGGAGAAATGGCATGCTTTAGGCATAAAGGTCTTCTACGTTCATTTCCCCTCACCGCACTTTCTTGTTTTCTTCTTCCCTTTTCATGTCTGTGAATTTAAGTTTTGAGTTTAAACTTCCAGGTTTTTTTGTTGTCATCTCTAATTTTATGCTTGTTTAATGCTGTCTTTCTTCTTTTCTTCATAGCAATTGTGAGAGAATGCTGCTATCCATATGACTACTTGTATTCCAACCATTGCACACATACAGAAATACACACTCATGCACTCACGTGATAAAAACATGCAAGAGGGAACCCATTAAAGCAATTGTCTAGCTTTCTACACAGGACGCCATGTGGCCATTATTTAGTAAATTTGAGCACTCAACTGTGTGCTGATGAAAGGACCTATGTCATTTTGAAGAGAGGTTGACTATCCATTCCACGATCCAATTTTTGGTTTGATTGCTTCCCCTTGGGGAGGGAAAGAAATTTTATAAGCCAGCTAGTGATATTTGTTGACTCTGAATATCTACAAGTTCAATGCATCTCCCTGTCAAAACTATCACTCTTTCTATTTAATGAGCCAGTTGTTGCTGAATGAAATATTTCATAAGTCCACACTCTCATCCTATTTTGATCATACTAAGTGGTATGTGTCACATTCATCACCATTAGATGATAAAGAAACATGCAATAAATGATCATTTAATGGTGATAAATGTGCCTCATCATACTTAGTGGGATGAAAGTGAGATGGTAGTATGTTGTATAGAATTTTTTATATTTCATTAAAGTGTGTAATGCTTGTAATCTTAGCCTACCCTTGTCCCTCCCACCCAAGGGTTGTAGGGATGCTACCCTTCCGTGAACATATGTCTTTGTAGAATCATACTCGACTTCCCTTAGGAATATGGTCTTTTATTGAGCAAAAATTCGTTGGTTCTGAAATAAGTCATTTTCTTTGCTCTCTCTCACTAGCTGGCACCACGTTTCAGTGTAACTTCCTTCTTTCATCCACCTTAACTTGGAAGACATCGCTACTTGAATAACAAATAGATGCAATTTCTTGAATGCATCTGATATGTATACATTTTCTTTGAAAGTTTATCATGTTTCTATCTTGTGCAACAGGTGTATATATACTCCAGCGGTAGCAGGTTGGCACAAAGGCTCCTATTTGGAAATACTAGCTACGGAGATCTAAGAAAGTATTTGTCTGGGTTTTTTGACACCGCAGTGGGGTAAGTTCAAAAAGTTATATAGTGCCTCTGAAACCATAAACACCATTGTTTTAAGTACTCAAAAAGAGTCCCTTCTTGACTCCTCTCTCTCTCTCTCTCTCAGAAATAAAAAAGAAACACACAGTTATGTTGAAATCTCAGAATCCATTGGAGTTGATAAGCCATCAGAGATTCTATTTATTACAGATGTTTATCAAGAAGCTGTAGCTGCAAAGGCGGCAGGTAATCAGCTATTTCCATTGTGAAGATAAATAGAAGTAATAAAACTAACGTGACCCTCACCTGTCAGAATAATCGTGTAAATAGAAAATAATTTATTCATTGCTTACCAAATTGCTCTTATTTTTGGATTGTCACACGCTCATAAATGCCCATGTTTTAAGTTCTCATTTTTTAAGGAATGATAATTTCATTTTTATGAAAATTCCATCCTTGAAAGGCAAACTATTTTGTGTTCAGGTTTTCTGAGAAATGCTCGTTACCGCAACAATTATATACACAAGTGACGTTGCAAGAGTGGTTTCATCTTGCATCTAGAATATATATTTGGTTGTTCATATTCATCCTGGGGAACCTATAATAGGAGATTGACGTTGGTTGCAATTACTTACAAAACTTATTACTCATGTTTACATCCATGTTAGAAACGGAATGGCAAATTGTTTTTTCCTACAAAAATTTTAACACAAATTCATGTTGTAGGTTTGGAGGTGATGGTTTCCATCCGGCCAGGAAATGGAACCCTTCCAGAGAATCATGGATTCAAAACAATCAAATCATTCTCAGGAATCTGAAAGCAGACTTGTGGTTCTTTAATCATATGAAATGTGACGATTTCCATGAATTATAAGTATATAGTATATACATAAATTGCTCGCTCTTTTTAATATAAAATAAAATAAATGACTGTGCTTTGCTGCTTTCCTTGCTTGGTCTATGTTGCAATGAATGCTTTGCCTGAATTTTTGCATTTTAAATCAAAAGTGAATTCTCAACTCGATTAATTAGATATGACCTTCCCAGTGCAAAAACTACATCTATGTTACCAAGAAACATAATTGAGTTCTATTGGCTGAGATTGTAATATGCTGATGGACCTTAATATGCTCAACTGAAATAGCGACCATACATATAGTATTCCTTAGGATTGTGGAAAAATTAATTTCTATGAACATAAGAATAGGGGTGTAAAAGAAAAAATTGGAAAACTGGTTGAACCAGACCAAACAATACCGAAATAGGTTCTAAACCGGTGCAGTTACGGTTTTCAAAATTTAAAAATCGGTTTAAATCGAACTGGACCAGTATATATATTTATAACTTTTATATTATATTATATGCTAAATTGTTAATTAGTATAAAATGAAATTTTAATTTTATTATTCAAGTCTATTAATCTTATAACATAAGATAAATATAATATGTGATATAACATAAAATTAATCTTATACTTTTTAATACAACATATAAATTGTAATCTTATAATGTAAAATTAATATAATATAAAACTTTAATCTTAAACATAAACATTAATATTAAGTTATTAATATAAACTTACTTTTATATTTTTGACATAATAAATTATAATATATATATTCTTTTTGTAAATATATTTTTACACATTTGATGATATATAATCATATAAAGAGTCTAGAGCTTATATAAACTATAGGTTATTGACATATTCACCCATGTCTTAAAAAGGATTATCAAATTGCAATTTGCAATTGAAGGAAGAGACATCAATAAGGTTGTCCCTACAAATATTGACCACTCAACTTTGTAAAATGAACCTTTCAAACAGCTTCAATTGCTTGCATATTGTAAATTATAGGAAAACGATTTAGAAGCTAGCTTGGTCCAAGTTTCTGGTCAAAGCGACTACAAAGGAGGCTTAAATAAATAAATATCCAAGAAAATAAACTACCAAGCATTTGCCACATAATAACATACTCAACTTGCATTAAAAAAATATCTTGTCTTGGCAGTTTCTTTTGGGCCCCACCAACTATTTGGTCCTGTCCAATTACATTGACTAATTAAAATAGTATTATTAATAAAAGAAAAGAAAAAGTCTTCACAGTTTCTCCGCTTTTGTTGATTAATAAATCAGACTACTCTATTTTTCTTCCTTTTTCAAACATCATAATCACCAAAGTCCGACTTTCTGCTTCTTGTCTTAACCTTTATTCGGTTCCACAATTTCCTTCAAAAAGGAAGAAGAATGGTTTAAAGGAAAAATAATTCGCACAACAATTCAAGAGTCTTTTTGCCTCTGCAACTGTAGTCGACTTAAAACCATATGTGTCGAGAGTGTCTTTAGACTAAAAAGAAAAGGCTCAACATGTCAACAAAAGCTTCTACGGTAAAGCTATGCACTTACACGTCTTTTTTTTTACAAACTGATGTGTTTTGATACGATAAAAGTATCTTTATAATCTAACGAACAACATCAAGACACATCAATTTGTAAGAGTATTTTGTATAATACATTTGTGGTTTAGGTTTTCCTTGCCCAAACAACAGAAAAAAAAAAAAAAAAAAAAAAAGGCCAGCAGTATTTTTTTTTTTGGTACTGAATTTGAGACTAGATTATATATTAGGAAACGTCATTTTCAAATAGAATATCTTTCTTGGGGAACTCTAACAACGCCTGAAGGTGGAAATGGATCGATTGGTTGAGTTATTGAGAACAGCATCTCGCATTGTCCAATTATTGAAAAAGTTTAAATTGTATGAAAATATAGAAAAAATAAATAAAAAAATTCTATTTGCAAAGCCGCATTGCAGTTGCCTTTGGTGAGTGAGATAGGACATTCAAATTTGCCTTTGGTGATACGGTTCCTGAGTGTAGAGGGCCCCAGAAGGCTAGAAAGTAGAAAGACCTTCCCCAAGTTGACTCCCAATCCTTAAAGCACCAGAGTTTCAGCAAATACTACTACAACTATATATGATAGGACTTCTTCTTTCGATTCTTTCCTATGCAGTCTGCTTTGCCAATGAAGTAATAGAAATTTTCCTAATTTCCCAGCCATCATCATCCCTTATGATCCCATAATCATCAATTTCCAGACAGACACGCATATAACATTCTTGAAACAAATTTTATATTCATGAGTGCTAAAATAATGCTAGTGGGTTAAGTGAAATTTGTATTTACAGTTCAGATGTACACACAGGTCTGCTTGAGAGAGAGAGAGAGAGAGAGAGAGAGAGAGAGAGAGAGAGATGTTCTTTAGGAGATAAATGCCCTTTTGTTAATCAAGCAAACCCGGACGGGGAACATATAAAAGGCTCTAATTTATGTAATTCTCTTGAGAAAATGTTTGATGGAAACTCCTCCATGGAATATTAGAGCAAAAGAAACAAACCCAAAAAAAAAAAAAAAAAGTAATTGACCTGAACAAAATCTATCCACTCTTGATGGTTCCTAATAGGGATAATATAACGATGAAAGCAAAAAATAAAATGAAATGAAACCAGAGTAAAACGAAGACCGTCATCATTCTATGAAAAAGAGGGATGAAATTGTACAATTAAAAAGCAAGATGTCTACTTGTCATTGAGAACCATCCTAAACCCGCCATGAATCCCTCCTTTTAAACCGTAACACCCTTCATACAAGATCTCTCTCGATCAGGAAGAAGACCCTGTAACTCTTGGCGAAGTCACGGGAAACAAAGGCAAAAGCTGTGGCTGGGAATCTCTTGGAGTCGTCATCGGCGACGGATGCAAGTAGAACTTTTTCTCCGCGATGGCCTTCTCCTCCTCCGATGAGCTTCCCAGAGACGGCGAGGAGGATTTGTCAAACGGGTCTTCTCCATTCAATGGGGTCACAGGGCTAAGAGCAAGTGAAGGAAAGTCAAGCAGGCTTGGCGAGAGGATCTCCGGCTTGCGCGGCGAGAACCCGGGGTTCTGAGCAAAATTCGGCATCAAGGTGTTGATCATGAGGCTGTTCTTGAGGTTGTTCCTCCTCTCGTAGAGTTTGAACCCTTGTTGCTTCTTTTGTGCAGTCCTGATAGGTGGTATGCTATGGTTCTTGGACGGAGCTTGTGATGGATCTTGGTTCGGCCTCGGCGATGGTTTGGCGGTCTCCGATGAGCCCGTGAGCATTTGGACAACTTGTTTAAAGGTAGAGGTGTCCGCTTGAACAAAAGTCGTTGGGTAGGGGTTGGAGTCAGATCTGGGGATGGCTTTTGGGGTGAGAGGCGGGGTGGGGTTTTGGAGCCCATTGCTGTTGCTGCTGCACACACTGTTGGTGACATTGCTGGTTGGGAGTTTATGGGAAATAGGTTCTCTCTTTCATGGGGTTTTGAGGTTTTTTCCATTGATGGGTCCATCTCCAACACCCCCGAGAGAGAGAGAGAGAGAGAATTGGGGCTGCGGGGGGGTGATTTGGGTGGGAGAAGGAGGGGTGGATGAGTGAAAAACAAGGTTTGGATGGGGAAAGGTTGCTTATTTGCTGTGCTTTTTGTTTTTGTGTGCGCTGCTTATCTCTCATGCGTCTCTGGAGACCTTGGTTTCTATATTATAGTCTCTATCAGTCTTGAAGAAAATTGCATTTTTTTTTTTTTTTTTGGTGGGTGTTGGGGTTGATTGGCCAGAGAGAAAATGCACAACGGTTTTGGGAATTTGATCAAGAATAAAGGGTATTGGTTGAATTACGAATTTATTTGGCCATCAGCATCTGTGCCAAAATTTATCAAATAAATTCATATCTCCATGTTTGTATGTACAAGTGGCATTGACTTCAGAGCCCTGACTGCAGAGACTCCTGTGTGCGCATTTGTGTGTGTGTCTGTGATGGGATTGGAGAGGATGAATAAAAAAAAAAGGTACTTGGATCAGATTCATCCTTTCATATATAGTTCTGCACATTCAACGCGCGTGTATCACACGTACGGTCCAGATAAGTCCCAGTGATTGATGGAACCTTAACATTTACCTCACTCATAAAAGTGCATTAACAAGTCAAGATTCATCATGCAAATTGGTCAATCTATAGTGATCAAAGCATCTAGAATATCTTGTTTCCGTTCTTCACAAGAAAATGACCAAAGTTTTTCTTTTTCTACCCATTCTTTTTACTCAGCAGCATTAACATTGAATTATGCATAATTATAATTAGATTTGAGTTAAAAACGACATTCAAATGACTAACCTCAATCAATTTCAACCCAACATTAAATTAGGTATATATAAGGTTGTCTAAATTATTATTTTTCGTTATTTTCAAGATTTCTTAGAGTTCACCCATTAAAAAAGATAATTGCCATTAGGGGGAGGGAGAAAATAACAATTAAAAATGTTATTGCCTAGAGCAAATAAGAAGTCTAGAAGAGTCATGCATACAAGAGAGATATGTAAATATTCTATCTTAAAAGTTTAAACGATCAATAATAAATGTTCTAAAACTCTCTTCATGTATTTATATGTTTTTCACTTGAAACTCGACTTTGTTTGGATTCAGAAAACATCTCAACTGATCATCTCGTCTCATCTAATCATTACAATTTTTTCTAAACAAAATACAATAAACAATTCAACTTTTTTAAATCTCAAAATAAAAATAATATTTTATTTAACTTTCATCTCATCTTATCTAATCTCGACTTACTATTCAAACATCTCTTTAGTTTCGACAATAATTAAAAAAGAAAATGATCTAAACATACACAATATTGCAATATATTAGTTTAATGGCATTCAAAACATATATGAAGTAGTACTTTTTTTTTTTTAATGACAATCATGACTAAGTGAATAAATTCGGTTCCAAATTACGAGTGCTGTGGCCAGCAAGATCAGCTAGCAATGGTCGGATTCTAATTCTCAACTCACTCGATCTCAATGTCTAATCCATTTCTTAAGATGCTCATGTTCCGTAATCACATAATATATATATATATATATATATATATATAAATTGGGTGGTTCATATTAATTTTGATCATACAAATATTGCAGAAAAGCAATAAAGAAAAGAGAATCAAATTCTTAATTAGGCAGAAAGAGGAGGGAGGGACCCAATTAATGCCCATGACACAATACATGATGATGATGATGAGCAAGCTAGCTGCTCCAAGAGGAATTAGCAGTACGTCATAATCATAATCATTCTGGTCTCGATTGTGGAGTCCCTAACATATTCCATCAATCATATATGTAATTAAATAATGACTATTTTTTTTTTTTCGTCTCGAGTTGTAGTTTAATTCATTTATGAGAGATATATCAGCGCGCAAGATGCTCAAAAGATGATTGAAAATCCATGCATCGACTTGTTTATATTATGATAAAAGAATTAAGATTTTCCCCATGGATGGAAATTGAAACACTTAATCACTACAAAAAAAAAAAATGAATATTTATAATAAATTATTTACGGTGAGAATGACTATTTGTGATGAAAACAAATTTATTTTAATAAAAAATAATCATTTTCCTAGGTGATCATGAGCTTACTATTGCATGAGAATGCTACATGTTGTTGATAAAAACTTATAAAACATATATATATATATATATATATATATATTTCTACATAATATTGCTCGTAATAAAATACTCACGCCAGGGTTGGCTTTCTTTTGCCAGATTTTAGTGTTCCAATGTCAAACACTCATCAATGATCTTTTGCTGGCCAGACAGTAACCTTGTTATCCTGTCGCTGTAACATATACACATATATATATATATATATATATATATATATATGTGTACATGTATATGTATATAAAACATTGTTTCCTTAATCTCTCTCTCACAACACACAGATTTCTTCTCACTTTTACATGACATGCCTCGGATCCTCCAGCCCTCGATCGTGACCATGCAAATACGCAAAATCTTGGAGATTGGGCTTCATTTTTTTTTAATTTCCTTTTCTCGTCCCATTGTTTGGATCGGGCACAACGTCTATATATATTACATGATAATTAATAATATTGTTTCAAAGTACTGATCGTTTGATACGAAAAATACTACATGATATTAAAAGCTTCAAGCTGACATTAATACTATATTTTTATGAAAATTATTACAGACATAAAAAAATTTACATAAAGTAAACATACAAACTGATGTACGTAGTTTCATGAAATCGGTTAAATTTATTTTAAAATAAAAATGACCTTACATTCTAACATACAACATCAAACCACATCAGTTTGTAAGTTTACTTTTGTATAATTTTTTTGTGGTTAAAGTATTAATTTCTATTTTTTTTTTTTTTATCTTCATTGACATTGTAATTTGGAACGGGGACGTCTACTACTTTGACAAAATTTGGAGTATATACGTAATCGATCGTATTTAGTGCAATATATAGGCTTATGGTGGTAGTACTGTGCATTTTTATTGCATTGAATAATAATAATAATAATAATAATAATAAAGTAAGTCTTATTATATCATCATATATGTGCATTTATTTTCTCACAAAATTGCTGAAATTTTGAACGACATGGTATATATGCGTACATGATCAGTGCTAACTGGTCGACATGCACTCAATGATCATGAGTACTCCTCCGACCATGAAGCATAGAAGCTAGCTTAGATAATTATTAATAATAGTAATTAATATCAAAATAATAATAATAATAATAATAATAATATATAGTAGCTAAAGCTAGTCTGGGGATCGATGGCCGGCTTGACTAAGACCTTATTAATTAAATTAACAATGCAATAATAATAATAATGGGGTGGCATTTTGTTAGGTTTTATATATAGGTAATGTATGAGTTACGGAAGCATGGTGACAACTTTTGCGTAGAATTAATCTTACTTTGATTTTTCTGACTTTGTAGGGTCCGCCAACACCTTTATACCTATATATAATATTATCTCACCGTCACAGCCGGTCTTTAGTTAATGTTTGGCACATGTTTTGTCCCCCAAAACCCTCCACTTTTACTTAATTCCAAACACATGCAGACCTACCTTTAATTTTCCATAAAGGAATTAATTAATTAAACAAAGTCTAAATTAATTTAAGTTCAGATTTTCAATTTTATTTATGAGTATAAGAGTCATATGCATATATATCATTTTATTCAAAGAGTTTGGAATTGGATTAACTTACGTGAGATTTGGGCTTGTTAGGATAGTGAGATGAGATGATTTTAGATGAATTAAATAAAATATTGTTAGAATATTTATTTTTTAATATTATTATTGTTTTAAGATTTGAAAAAGTTGAATTGTTTGTTATATTTTATGTAAAAATTTAAAAAGATTGTAATAATGAGATGAGATGATTTCTATATCCAAATGAGTTCGGGTTGCAATTTTTTTGGTCTCATAATATAATTTTTTTTTAGTTTAAAGTAACGTTAAAAGCCATCATCCGGCCTTTCACCAGATGGTCCAATTAATCTCCCTCGATAATGTAAATTATAGAGCATTCACTATATATTGAAGTCAGGGCGGATTTAGGATTTGGTGCGTGAGGGGCGATTAGCAAAGTGTATCGTATGTATGGATAAACAGTAACCGATATTTAAAGTAGCAAAGTATGTCACCGATATTTAACATTAACCATATAAGGTTGGTATCTGGGGACAAACTAAATTATTAAAGTTACCCATCTAAACCTTTCATTTGAGTCTGACTTGAGCTCCATCGGACTCAAGTGAAAGATCAAAATTAAGAAAGAAATAGCTATGTAAGATTTTTTGAAGCAAATGATAAAAATTAAGTAAACAAAGATAAATTTTTTTGTTTAATCTAAGATTGAATATTCTAAAGTCTCTATAATATATATAGAAATAGCTATGCGAGATTTGTTGCATTCACTCCTAATTATTAACTTGATGGTAGTATATATGTACTTACTAATAGAATTAATTCAAATAAGCCAGTGAGTGGAAGACTTAAAAGGAAAAGTGTAAATAAATAGGAAAAATAAGATTGTAAATTTATCAAATAGCTTATAAAAAAAATCAAGATATTTTATTACCTCTTATGAGTTGTAAAAAAAAAAAATGAGAATATAAAATTTTATTAATGACAAAAAATAAGTAAAATTATTAAAAAACTAAAAAAAACTTAGACAACTAAGTACTAAATGAGATTTTTAAAAATATTTTAGAGAGTAAATTATCTTTATATTAGAATATTTTTTAAAAAACCATATATTTTTAAAAATTTTGGGAGGGAATAGCCCCCAACGACCATCGTAGGTCCGCCCTGATTGAAGTATTCGATCATGTCATGCTTCGTCACGTATTGGTACTTCATGAAATCATGTTAAAAGTTATAATTACCATGATCTTTCATTGTTATAATAGAATACGCGCGACATCCATGCATCTTTATCATACACAAGAGTCCAAGACCCAAACCCAACTCGTGCGGTGAACCTGCATGCATAAGGGCCGGAGAAGAGGCCGGGATCCACCTGATCACTTGCATGCCGGCGTTTGTCGCACCATGCATGACTAGCTAGCTGCAAAAGTACTATTAGAAACTGATTAATGTGCCAACATATATCATTACTCTCCTACCTAGCTAGCTAGCTAGATTAGATGGTTTATATTTTGTATTTTTCTTAAATATAAGATGTTATAGGTGTAAGTACTTTATGTTCTCGGCGTCCCCCACTTAAATTTGCATCTTTCCCGGCTCTCCCATGTGCAGATGATCATGGACAGAGATGACCATTCTGGCCTAATGCTATCCATAATTAATAGGAATAGGGTTTTTGAATGTTGTCTGGATCCCAACATTCTGATAAAGAAAGGTGGAAGACCTTGACTTGGTGTCCTTTGGCTTTGGTAGAATGCCAGAGGCAAATCTCTGGTTGTTTTTAAGGCAACTAGACCTGTCCCTGCAGGATAAAAGTACTGTTTTTTTACAGTCAACAAACAACAATTACGGATCACCAACTGCCCTTACTTCGGCGAAAGGAAGAAAGAAAGAAACAATTCAATGAGAAAATCAAGGTGTTTTCACTTTTCAGCTGCAATCTCAGAGGCAACGGTAGAACTAAATGCTTCACTCATGATCACTCACTGAAAAAGCTGAAACTTCTTCTGCCAACTTCACTCATCAATTAAATATATATTTGCTCTGAGAAAAACTAATTTAGTATTGCAAATAGAAAACCCCTCTTCAGGACCTTAATTTTGTGAGACAATTATATATATGGTAGTGTTTGGGATGGGAGAATCCTTCCTAAACCTGAAAAATGTATACAAAATTGCCAAATATAGTTAAATCCCGAGAATCTTATTTCAAATCTGTGTCATTTTCGGATTCATGTCTTTTACCCGCTGTTTACTTGTATTTAAATGGAATTAAAATAAATCACCCGATGCTAAGTTCTAAAATATATTAAAAGAAATTACCCATTTCAAGTCCCTAGCATTAATATTATTTTATTTGGTTTAGAAAATTCTATTCTAAGGCTACATTTGGATACAAAGAATATTTCAATTCATCTTATCTCATCTAATCATTACAATTTTTTCAAATTCTCATACAATATATAATAAATAATTCAATTTTTTCAAATCTCAAAACAATAATAATATTAAAAAATAATATTCTAATAATAATTTATTCAACTTTCAATTTTCATCTAAACTCACTATCCAAACCTACCCTAGTCGATGAGCATATCTAATAAAGTGTTTACATTGTATAAATTGATTTGAAAGAAAAATTTTAAACAAATCAAATCTTATCATTTAAGTGACATGAATAATGTGCTTTATATACTGACTCAAGAATAAAATAGCTCATTGGTTTATAATTTGTGATTGTGTGCCAAATCCTCTTATAAAAATAATAAAAAAGACCCAACAGATACAAAACGAAAACCATCTAATCCGTATGGTTAGTATCTCTATTTCTTACAAGAAATGAGAAAGAGAAATTATATATACAAACTATAAATACACAAATCTTGCGCAAATCCTTTATAAAAAAGTGAATTCCGCCATGAAAAAAGTGTGAGAATTTTTCTTTATAGGACTCACGTTTTTACAACAAAATTTTATACAAAAATTGTATATTTGGTGCTTGTATTAATTAATTAGAACAAAGGTGATTTTTCTAATTTAAAATTAGCTATTATTGAAGTCGTGTTTCGCGGGTCTAGACAACTTCACGCTGGCAGCACTCGGGCTCTTCCTTGCAAGGAGGAGAATGGAGAGCTCAGGGTCCATGGTACGTCCGACACTCAAGTTAGTCTCAATATCAAAGATGAAGAGAGAAAATCCTGAGGAAAGCAGCAGTAGAAATGTATGTAGATATTAACCTCTTGATAGATCATGGGTGATGCCTATTTATACCCAATGGTCCGACCTTCATGGTAGTGGGGTGTCGCTCGGTAAGAGATTGGACACTCATGTTGCCCATCTATCATGTTATAGGATGTTCAGGTCTAATGGTGATTGCTCCTGATGCAAGGCCTCTCCTAATGCGTTCCAAGTCCTGGGCCACATTGAATGCGGCATATATTCTTCTCTAAGTTTTCTTCTACCTCATTAATGCGGCATGCCTTTCTCTCTAAGCTTCATCTTCTCCATTAATGTGGCGTTCCTTCCTCATATATTTTTTATCTCCTATTATGTCTGAGCGCTGATGTGCGGAGTAGGTGACTGTTCCTGTTTGTCTGTTAGTGAGTTTCCAGGCTGTTCTCTTTGCCAGGTGTTTGCCATGGTCTTCCGTCTTCTCATTTTCTTTGGTTGGGCCTTTGAAGTATACACGGCCTGGCCCAGACCCATTATCTTGGCTAGGGCCCGAGTCTTTTTAGTGTGCTTGGCTCGGCCCAGACTTCATGTCCAGCCCCTGACTCAAGCCCTTCTCCTAGTCCAGCCCCCAACCCAAACCCTTCTCCTGGTCTGATCCAGGGATTAACTTCCCTCACAGCTGTGGTGATGAAAAAAAGGTGGCAATGATGTAATCTATATATAGTTGCATCACTATGCTAGCTTCTTGAAATCATATGAGACGAATGATATATATATATATATATAGGTCTTTTCAATATATTTAACTTAAATTAGCTGGTGTGAGTTTTTTTTAAAAATAATTTTTATATGGAAAAAGGGCATAAAGAGAAAGTATCTATATAGTCTAAACGGCCCATATTAATATGGAAGGAAGCAAATGACAATCGCATTTCCCATATTAATATCTATAAAAGAGGCCAAGAAAAAAATATATATATATATTTATATGAAGAGTAAATTTGGTTATTGAATCAAACTCAACTCATCTTCAAATCAATTATGGATGAGGCTCATTACTTTCTCAATTTTTCATGAAAATGTTAAAATCATCTCAACTTACTTCATACATTTCAACCTAAAAAGTTAACTCATCTCAACCTAAAAAGTTAAACTTATCTCAATTGAACCCACAAAATACTATTATTCACAACTCAACTCAATTCATCTCAACGTAACCTTAAAATTCACACAGAGAAAGCAGTTAGAGCCAGAGGTTTGGTAAGGAAACGAAAGCCTGAAAGAAATATGGCCTCGTTTGAATTCAAAACCCATCTCAACTCATCTCATCATTATAACTTTCTCAAATTCTCACACAAAATATAATAAGTAATTCAACTTTTTCAAATTTTTACACAAAATATAATAAATAATTCAATTTTTATTCTACTATTCATAAACTATCTCAATTCATCTATCAATCAAAATCACTCCTTAATGTTATTCTCATGCTCTAACTTGTTGGAATAGGTCTCTTGTATCGAGAACATTTGGGATGGTGGGTCGGGTCGGGGGACCACTTTTTGTCCATTTTACAGAGGTTCATGAATTGCTTACCCAGTGCTGACTGCTGACAGACACTATAGCTGTCTTTGTCTCAATGTGTATATATATATATATATATATATATAGTGTTTTTTTATTTTTAAGTACTATAAGAGAATTTTAGTTTTGAGTCTTGGCAAAGAAACCCCCAACTCCTAGATGTAACTTTTAAAGGCTGCCGAGCATGATGGCTTTGGCAATTGGGTGGATTAGTCTCACTGAGAGCTATCCCTGTCATTTTTTTTTTTTTTTTTTGTGATTAAGAAAATATTTTTTAATAATATTGTGAATTTAAAAAAATAATATTAAAAATTTTAAAAAAATATATATTAAAAAATTAAAAAAAAAACACACCAAATGGGTCAAACACACTGTTTCTCTCTCTCCAATTATATATATTTTTTCCAAAAGAAATTATTAAGTATTTAAGAAAAAGGAATAATCTAAAGATGGCAAGGTTAATTTTATTTATTTATTATTTGTTGTTCTTGTATACCAATGAATAATCCAAAGCAGACAAGTTAATTGAACCTAAGCGCTGTTTCATTACTTCATAACTCCAACTGAAAAGTCAAAAACTGACAGCTATGATTTTTCTTCATTTTTTGAGCAATCACAAAAAATACTTATTCACTTGACCCATAATAATAATAATAATAATAATAATAATAATTTAAGGAGCCAACTTCGTTCCATATCGTTTATTAAAATAGTACGCCTCCATTAAAATCGATTTTGCCATTTTGGGGATTGTGTGCTGGTGCTCCTCACTCTCCCCCACGTGGGAGACCAATCGGCTAGTAACTTGGGTAAAAATGAGATAAGATAAAATTATTTTAGATGAAAATTAAAAATTAAATAAATTCTTATTAAATTATTATTTTTAATATTATTATTCTTTTAAAATTAAAAAAAATTAAATTATTTATTATATTTTGTAAAAATTTAAAAATATTATAATGATAAAATAAAATAAAACCATTTCTATATACAAACGAAATCAAATTTTACTCAGCATGTAAGCACAAGCAACATAGAATTTTTATTTTTTTTATGATGAGGAATCTCGGAGATCGTGCAAACGTAACATGTCGCATGGGGCTTGGTATTTTTAATCGCAAACTTATAGAAGAATCAAACATATACTCACAAGTTCACAATTGTAAGTGAAAGTTGTTGCTAGAAATGCCATAAGCAGGACCCTAGAATTAGAATTGTGTATGTTCACTAGATGTGAAACCTATGAACTTTCTCTATAAATTATAATGATTCTTTAGGGAAAAAAAAAAAATATGAACTTCCGGTTATAATTAATGCAGTTGCCAACTTGCCATCAAAGTGCCCGAGCAACACTTTTGAATTCATTCAAGCACGATTGGAGTATCTTTTGACGCTTCTGAAGAGACTGCTGTTCATTCTGCAGTACATCAATGGCGCCGGGAGCAACAAACATGTCCAAGAATCTTTCATCGTTCACAGCAAATAATTCCAACCCAAGTGCCACCACGAGCCTATCCCGGCTGCATAGAGAGGAACAAATAACAGCTTTTTGTAATCAGTTTCTAGCTATAAAGTTGACAAAACATTATTCCAAGATATATTAGAGCCATTTTTTTTTAACTTATGTTCAACAACCAGATACTCCAACAAGGACATTGGCCACAAGAATCGAGCAACAAACTTTGAAAAGACAAGTAAAAGAAATGCAATTTGAATATGGCAGAGTAAGATAGAGTTAATAAGAATATCAGTCCAGTGTACTTCCATTGAAAACCAATGGAATCCAGGATCCATGCATGCAATTTGAATATGGCAGATCACGCAATTTGAAGATACAGTTTCCCCAAAGTAGTGTATACGGTAAATGGTGTACAAAGTACCATTAACAGACCAAACAAATACAACCAAAAAAGCCTTAAGCCTACAACAGTCACAGGAAAACGTCAAAAATTTTGGAAAACCCGACCCTATCAAGCCACAGAATCCCACCACAATCAGGTGCTTGCACAGCCACAAGGACAAAGTATTCTGGCGTTCCAGTAAATATCAATGCTTGTGTAAACACAAATGAAGGTTGAAAAGATAAACAAGCTTACCAAGGGGTTAGGAATCCAGAATTCAAAGTTGAGGCCACACTTCGCTCAACAAGAACATCACGAATCCGTGCAAAATGGTGTGCCGCTGATGAACAGATTTCTGAGTAGGCTGAACCTGAACTTGAACCGGTATAACCAAATAAAAGACCACCATCATTTTGAACTCTTACGTGATCGGTATTTCTGCTATTGCCTGGCAATCTTGAAAACCGCTTTTTTGCTCCAATGTCAATGCCATTTCCAAGTTCTTTCTTGGCCCCAGCATATACTGCATCGCAAGGCTGATCAGGTGATGGGGTCTCAGGCACAGTCATTTGGCTTTCTCGAAGAGCTCCTCTAGTTTCTGCACCTCTCACTGGTGTGGTTTGCTGTCCATTTCTTTCCAGAGGTATGTTCTCTTGCTCTCTCATTATTCCATCATGGGCTGCTGGGCCCCCATCAGTTAGCTCAAGACAAAATGAACCAGCTGAAGCCTGGTTGAACTTGTAAAAAGAGGTTGCGCTAGAGCCAAAGCTTCCTTGAAAGCCATTCTCATAACAGACCTGCGAGTATGGGCTTGTAACTGTATCAAGGTGATGCCGAACTAGTTGTTTGCATTGTTTGGCAAGGTCCTTGATAAAGCGATTGTAAACATGCCTTAAAGCAGCATGAAAACCAACATAGCCATCCATTTTTTCCGATTTCATCCCATCTGCAGAGTAAACAATTTATGATAAGTTCCATGAAATAAAGCATGCCAACAACAACAATTAGAAAGCAAAAGAAGATTTACAGAATAGGCTAATGTTGGGTCAAAATAGCTTAGGATCTAAACATCGTGACCATAAGATCAAATAGACCACTGAAGAAAATATTAGATGTTAACTCAGACATCAGGTTAAGGCAAACATGAATTCCCATGACCATAAGATATTAACGCTAGTCATATAATGCATACTACTTATACCTTACCCAAATAACATAACCTGAGATAGAATAATCAAACTTTTTTTGTTGGCAACAAAATAACATGACAATGCGAAAAAAAAAAAAGCTCTAAGCTTCTCACATTCTGAGTCATGACCATGATTTCGTTCTAGAGCAAGATCATAGAGATTCCCCAAAACAAAAGCAAGTCGATCACAAGCAGTCTCAAGAAGAGGAGCAAGCCATGATCTGGCAGCTGCACGGGCAATTTCTGCAGCTGCTTCTGTTACTCCTCTACCCCCACCTCGGCCAGCATGGGCAAGTAATATATTTGCCACCTGTCAGGAAAAGAAATAATTTACCTATTCACAAAAAATCTCAATCCATTATCCAAGGTAAATCGCCCTTACAGTATACCTTCTCCCTTGACACCAAGGGGCATTCAATGGAATAAGCAGCACAGCGAAATTCATGCATCACCCTTTCAAAAGCAGCTCCTCCATAGAGCCGAAGAGTAGCATTGGGAGGCTTTATATCTGCAGTAACACCGGGCCAACCCCCAAGACCAATTTCTGACTGCTCCTCCACTGTTGTTTTTCCCCATTGCTCAGGGGCAGGATCTGCTGCTCCATCAATCAAAGTACCCTGTACAGTAGGCACCAACAGATTCCATTTTTAGTGGAAATATAAATCTTACTTTCTGATTGTAACAAAAAGAAGAAATAATAAGTACAAGAAGTAATTGGGTTACTTGCAGCGGTATGGTATGATTAATAAAATATTTAAACTTTCTGTTTCTTTTCAAGGTGCTTTTAAGGGGATTGCAACTACTTGGGAAGAGGAATCCAAAAGTTGTTAAAATGCATACTAGAAGACCTCAGAAGAAATCATAGATGGTAAGAAATTTAAGGAGATTCGGGGGGGGACTGGCTATGTCACATCTAGAATGGTTTAGGACTACACAGATTTATAAAGTTTCATGCTGATTACCAACCACATGATTACTGATAGAAGCCACATATAACATCGCAGATCTCCTAAGAAAAGCAATATCAGAAGTGACCCGAATTTTAGAGTCCATTATGTCCAGTTCAGCTGCAACTTCACTGCAGCGCTGCTCAAGCAAAGCTAGAGTTGCTGGTGCAGCTTCTTTATATCTCTTCTGAAGCTCAGACTCCAAATAATCTCTTAGATGGCCAAAACCAATGTAAGGCCTAAATTTGTCCTCATCAAATCCACCCTCGACACCCTCATTTAGATGACGTAGAACTTCTAAGTCCACCTGAGATATTTGCCTGCGGAATTCATCATTCGAAATGGTGCTCCTGTCCTTTGGCAAGGCTACAAAAAATGGGCGCGTGCTATCTCCCAGGTAACCACTTGCACTCAAATATCGGTCCACTTCCCACCTATCATTGAACTCCTGCATTTATAGATATCCAAAAACCATATTTCAGACCATATTATAATGACACCCACAAAACCATTAACTTCGGCCATACACTGATAACAAATCTCTTCATTTAATCGTACCATCACTACAGAAAATATCAACAGCATAAGGAGACTTAAATTGATTCATTGACAGTCCATTGAAAATACAAATAGAGGCATTCTTTGACCTGTATGGATATCTCTTTTATAGTAGGCTTAGATTCTCATATTGGAGACACTCAATAAAAACCATAAGTTTGTACCTTGAGACGATTATCAAATTTGGAGACCACAACTACTGTCCGTCTAAAAGTTGGATCAATTTCTCGAACGGCATCCAACCACAACGACGAGCACCATTCCACACTACTCTGTTGAAGGAACAACAGAATGCGATGGGGAGGACTAGCCCATGACTTCACCATTGTAATAATTTCCTCGGGTGTGTTTTCCGGTTCTCCCTTCTTTGCCTGCCAACGAAGTTTCAAAACAAGGATTCGTGTAAGAGCAAGATAATTTCCAACATTTATTGACTCAATATCTATATAGAATATTGCCACCTTAAGAACGAAGCCCGGGGTATCTATAATGGTGAGATTAGGACAATGTGCATATTCAGCTCTCATCACAATTGGCTTAGAAGAAACTGCAGTTTTAGTCTTTTTCAAAAGTGCCTCAGTTCGGGACTTTATGATATCTGCAATTGCAGATGCCAAAACAACAGGACTGCCATATTCTTCAGAATCCTCCTCCTGTTTTCAATGCTCAGTTTTCAGAACATTTGTAAATTAAACATTACAGCAAGAAGAAAGTAGATAGCAAAACAAAAGGAACAAAGCAAACCACCGCACAAAGATGATTGCAATAGCATTCATTACTATAACACCAAGTCAAAATATATCCAAAAGCAGCCTAATCTACAAATTTTCCATTTTCTATATCTGAAAACATAATGCTTGTATTCGTATGGTATCTGATGTTAATCGCCGAGAAATAAATAGTAGACTACTTGATCCACCCAGTTTTTGAAAAAGGATAATAATAAGTTTCTGCACTTTGTCAATTCACATTTGTCTCTTTCAATTTCCAGCAGTTTCTGCACAACCAAACTAAGAATAAGAGTGGGAGATAAAGCACTGAAAAAGTTGAATTATCACTTGTCTCATAAGGTTAATATTATAAGAAATGCTGAATTTAATCGCTCAACTATTATTTTAACAGTCCTCTTACTTGTGCTCTAGAGTAATACCTAACCCAGTTATATGGCTTCCATGATTATCCATTCATTTCAGAGAACTAGAAGCCGATTATTTCAGCATGAATCGTTTAAGTCCGTCCAACTTCCATCTTCTTTTCATGTATCTACGTTTTTTAATAACAAAGCAAGTAGATAGAGTCTATCAGATATGAATCAGAAACTAACTCAACACTCATTGATAATTCTCAATGCCCGAATAAAAAAACAATCAGATTGAGCAACTCTTAAAAACCGTAAAGACCTGGAAGAGGCACCGGGGTTCGAGGGCGGACGGATCGTGGACCATCTGGAGAATGAGCGGGCGGCGGGTGCCCATCTCGACCTCGCGGACATTGAAGCGGAACCCGAGGAGGGCCTCGAGGAGTGAGCTCTTGCCGTCGGATTGTCCGCCCAGGGCCACTATCTCTGGGATCGGGAGTTTCTCCCCGAAAGCCACCGCGGCCGCCTGGAGACGGTTGTAGGCCTCAAAACGAGAGGATCGAGCGGCGGCAGAGGAGGAAGAGGAGTCAGCACATTTGGGGTGAAGGTGTTTGCGGGACATGGCGGAGGCGGACTTGTCGTACGGGGTCTTGGTGGGCGTGGTGAGAAAGGTGGCCACTGGAGTTGGAACTTGGAGATACGGACAGGTTTTTGAATTTGAATTTGGCTCACGAGGCCGTTGGGTTGGGAAAGTGCCTTTCTGTTATTTAATTTTTGCAAGAAGTTTCTTTCTTTCTTTCTTTCTTTTCCTGAAATTGTAAAATAAACAAAGGTAATTTTTTACAATATTTTACGCAATAATATTTAAAAAAAAAAAGTTATTTTTGTAAACTAATTTATAAAAAAAAAACATCATTTTATTAAAATATATTTATTATGAAATATATTGTGTAGATACTATTTTAAATTTAGCTCTCCAACTTCAAAATAGATAAATAATAACTTGAATATCCAATTAAACTTAAGGAATTCAATTTTGCAAATTGGGCTTTAAAATTAACTAATTAAAAAAATATACTCAAATCCAATCTGAGTTGGGCTTAAAGCAAACCTAGCCCAAAAAAACAGATCCGGGCCAGCTGGGTCCATGTAAAACCTGAAATGAGACTAACCCAAAAATAGAGGCTCGTACACCAAGACCGATCGTGGACCAATCATATATATTGTCAGAACAGATGTTGACCCACAGTCTACCAAGAACTAACTTTACAGAAATGTTTACTTCTAAAAAAAATCTCACCAAAATATATTTATTTCGTGACTTTTATTTTAAAGAATTTAAGGCCTTTATTAGGCAAGGACGGATTTTTTTTTTTTTTTCTCTTTCCAGTTAATTAATATTATTATGGTAGTCAATACTACAATTGCAATATGTTGTTCATCATCTCCAGCCCTCACCCACCAAAATGTTAACATCGAAGCTTTGCTAATAATGTTCGAAGTTGATACAGCTTCTGCTCTCACAGGGAAACCACTTCGCAGCATAGAGATCGAAAGCCCCGTGTCGAAGGAAGGACAACATGTCACTTGTAAGAGAACAATGAATTCCATGAAAATGATTCAGAGAGTTTACTTCTTTGCCAAGTCTTATAGATATCGAATGAGCTCTACTTCAAATTTTCCCTTGCGTGTAGTCTTTATTTCTCCTACCTTTCCAAAGTAGATCCGAAGATCAGAAATGCCTGGCTAAATACTTGAGGAAAGCCATTCTATCCAGTAGTGGTTTCAGTCGAATTTAACAACTCACCTTTAATCTTCCTCTTCCACTAACCGAGACAACATCACCAGTGCTGAGAATGGTGTTGTTTTTAGAAATAGGGCTCCAATTGACACGCACCTCCCCTTTACTGCACAGATAGATAACTTCAAATTCTTAAACTTCTATTATCACATAAGGCTAGCAATTTCAAGCGGGCAACCCAACTAGTAAAAATAAGGCTTTGTGGTCTATGTCGGGTTAAGCATACACGCCTTCTGGAATCCAGGAACATCACAGCCACCCAGTGCAACCAACCACATAAGAATCCTATAAAATCTAATAATACCGTGTCTATGTCAAAGCATAGAGATAATAATATATTCAAGTGATAGATTTCACATTAACATACAAGGTTTTACCTTATTGAGTCAACAAGTTTTGATCGCGAAATCTTAAATCCAGCACTGCCTAGAGCATCGACCCGTAGTGATGCTTCTACAGTTTTAAATGACTGAGTCCTGCCAAGAGAACAAACTCCGTTTAAGCCTTATGCAAGAGGAGAAGCATTTATAGACTGAAACAAGAATGATTTGCAAGGTGATGATTTGCAACCTTGGCGGTTCATAATCAAGAGATATTAAAGGTATCTTCGTGCAAGAGACTGAAACATTACCAACCTGCAAGAAGAAAAGGCATCACAACCACAACTAGTTTGCAACTAAGGACTGTATTGCTCCTATTAGGGACCCGTGGCCAATATATCCCATCCTGTCCCAATCTTTTGATTGTTGCAATATAAATGTACGGCACAACTTCTTCTCATTCTAGAACTTTTTACTACAATAAAAATAACATATTGCAGTATGCTGTGCACAGTTGAATTTGTTGCCATAAAAACCATAGTCGGGGGACAGCTTATTCATTCATGATATGTGAAATCAATTATAGAACCAATTTATCTAATCTGATCACAGGAATTTAAAGATCAAGTGATTAGTTTATTGATTCATATTATAATAAAACCTAATTTAAAGGATAATTATCATATTGGAACTCTATTGAAATGGTGAAGTATCAGCAGAAACGCAGCAGAGATAAAGAGTACCTTGTCTAATGAGGATATAACAAAATCAACAAGTTCAGGGACAATGAGGATTTGAGCTCCCTTCTCTTCCTGGGCAGTGAAAATTTTAACAATAAAAAAGAAACTCAAAATCCACTCAACTATACCCTTGTCAAATGAGGATATAACAGAAGTCAGAGAGTTCTGGGGCGATGAGTATTTGAGCTCCCTTCTCTCCCTGGGCAGTGAATATTTAACAAGGAAAACCAAAAGATAACCAGGCTCTGCTCAATGATGCCCTTTAGAAATGGCCAGTGGTCAAATAAAAGATTATATGTATTTTTCTTTTTCCCAAACCGAAATAGGGTATGAATATCAGAGATGGTTGTACTTTCTAATTTGGAAATAGGAACATGATCAATCAACAAAATGGAGTCCCAAAACTAAGAGCTTTATAGTGAGTACTGCAGTCAAACTGACAGCCCATTAAACCCTACATATATCCAGAAACAATATAAGTATCATGCCTCAAACAAGGATGTGTTCAGCACCATCATTTTGTTAATTCTAATCTTACGAACTTGCATACTTATCAAAGTGATTGGATCCCTAGAAGCTATAAAAGAAAATCCAGATGATACCTGCAAGATAATATCTCCGAGCTTCTCCCTGGCAATCCCTGTACCAAGAATTGCACCAAGGTAGTCACCGTGAGAGCAAGGTTGAAATGCAAAATTCCCTGTGACACTGGAAAGATATCCATTAACAAAATATAAGTAATGGTTTCAAATAACATATGCATTGTGATGAATGGTGAAGCTGCTACATGACATACCTCAATGCTGCAACTACATCTGGATCACTTGTTAGTACGTCAGGATGTCCAATAGAAATCCGGCAACGCTCAGCCTAGATAATTTCACAATTTGAAAATCTACCTGGGACATATATGATATACACAAAGTAAACCAGAACTATTCCAGTCCAACCTGAGGGTATCCTCCCTGAGCAACTGCTCTAATGTCAGCTAGTTTTTCCAATGTGAGCATTGACTCCTTAAGAACCGGAGGGGTAAGAAAATTGGTATGGAGAACTTCTCTTCTAGATGATGCTCGTTTAGCCTCCAATAAATGCAAAACAGATTTGTAAATCGGTACCACTTTTAAAGAATGACGGAAAGTTTAATATGATGTATTTAGTAAAAATTAACACGATACCATTTCTAGAATATGTTTCACTTCTTCAATAGCATGTTTATCATCGCCCCTTATGGCTTGTGCTACATGGCATAATCCTGAAGCTATATCACAGTCATCCAAACTGTTAAAACATATCATGAGATACGAAAATAAAACGGGGAAAATAAACATTGCACCTCCAACTACCAAATGGTTTACACTTGCATCCCAAACAACAAAAACAAACACATTATACCCTCAAATTACCATGACTTGAAAAAACAAATGGTCCAATTCTGGCCTTTAAGATGTACAGAAAACAAGTGACGTGGCACAATGTTGATGGTATAATCTTACCAATAAAAAAAAAACGTGGGTTGCGGATTGCAAATTTTACAGTTTTGAGGGTAGGTTTTGGTGCAAAGTATTACACACCTGATAGTTTGAGGGTGCAAATTGTACTTTTTCAAATAAAAAAATTTAGCTTCTAAGATAGAGAATCCATCGAATGTAAGAGAAACATGTGAACAGGCTTTCACATATTAAAGTAGTAAAGCAAGACACATGTCTTGCCTGCTTTTATCACTTTGCTAGTATTCAATCCCACAGGTGATCAATGAGGCCTTAACTACTCATCATTCAATAGAGTGTTCAACAGATAAGGTCTGTGCCAATATGGTTGTTGTAGGAAACCTCGAGTTGGTCAGAACTATAATAAAATTATTGGTCTTTTGAAATGTTTTACACATACTGACCCTTGATATGAATTTCTAGAGATTCTTGAAAATCATTTATATGTTAGCCATTAAATCAAACAGTTCTAAGGAAGGACCTGAGGTGATTAGTGGTATCATGGGCAGTATGGATCCAAGGGCCTCCTTATTCTTGATGTAAGTTTATTTTTGAGTACGTACTGCCGAACTGAGGTTGGCCGCTTTTTTATACAAGCCCGATACTTGAACAGCTTGGCACGTTTTACAAGTTTTTGGATTGAATAAGCAGATTTTCTGCAAAATTTAAGTCAGGGTTTTTATCAAACAGCATTCCCCCATTTTGTAAATTTACCATCTTTAGAGGTAATGTTACGTTTTTATGCATGGTTGTTGTTGTTTTTTATTAGATTATTAACAGGATTTGAATGCAAGGAGACCCCTGCATTCAGATGGTAACTTAACACCAGGCCACCAACGTTCACATAAACCTAGTCTACAATGCACAAAAAATATGACGTTTTTCAACCATTTAGCTAAATTGGAATCCGAAAATCCCAAGAATATAGTATAGCACAAACAGACCTAAGAAACTTCCATTAGTGATACAAAGTAACAAAGAGAACCATCCCAAAGCCACTCACCTGGAAAAGTAAGAGGAGAGGTGAAAGGAAAAGAACGGAGGGTTTTGTAGGGAGAGAACGTGCTGTTGATAAGAGGAACATAAGAACGAGCAAAACCATTCGCTGCTTTTTTTAGAACCCACGGTGCTGCAAAGCCGATAGTGGCAGCCATGGCCACTGTTCAGTGTGCGTACAAGGGCAGAAATAAAATTCACTCGGTCAGATATTCTTGCCACATCAGAACTCCGCTGCGGTTCCCACTTGTACCGACCAGAGACACCACCGTACCAGCATCGTATAATGTACATGGATGGCATCACCAACGAGTTAATAAAAAAAGACTATCGTAATTTTTCACTTTTCATTTATGAAAATTCTGGATTTAAAAAATTAAAAAGTGTTACAATCGCAAATTTTTTTTATAAATATAAACTTACAAAATAGTGTGAGCTCGTAAAATATATTAAAGAAAAATGTTATGCATTACCTATTATTTACTCTCGCACTTATATCTTTTTTATAGAATATAGAGATATTTTTCATAGAGTATAAATATTTTTCATAAGGTATGAGGTGGTAAATAGTAACCGATTGAGAAAAAAATTTCTATATTATATCTACTTTATAATAGTGTGACTTTATAAAATATCTAAATCATTTTTCTTATTAAATATGTTTGTAGAAGATTTCAGGGTTTTTGATAATTTTGATGAATCTCAGAGTCGCCTTCTGCCTCTTTATATGTTTTCTAAAGCTGCATGATGGCTTTTCCGATCCCATTTTGAATTGGAGGCTTCTGTCTCTTTTAGAAAAGTGAGTTTTTTCTCTTTTATTAAGGGGATTGCAAGTACGGTTCTAAAGGTAAACTTTCAATTTTCTTTTTCCAGGGTTATGGAATCATGCACACAGTAAAAACCTGTCACAACACCAGAGCATCAATTCTCACTTGGATAAGGTCAGACCCAAACAAAATAGAGCTTCAATGAAAGCAAGTTCATGGGTTCAAGAAAACATTCATGAAATTTGATCAAGAGTCAAAATTTGAAGAAAGTTCATACAGTCAAGCTAAATGTATGTAGCAGCTTCTCTCTTTCTGACTGAGCTACCAGCAACATTATGATTTAGTGTCCATCCCCTGAAAAGGGATGTAACGAACGGGAATAAACTTAATTCTTTAGGACTACGAACCTAGCAACTCACACGGGCACAAGCATAGAAACTGGTTCATGGCTCTTTCTACTTAGTTCCAAGTCGCCTTTTAGAAAAGATAGTAGTACCCAAGCACCAGCACCAGCAAGGCAAACACAGCAGCAGCAGGAGCAGCCCATATCCAGTAGTTAGTGGGCTTCTTACGTTTCAGGACTACTTTAGGAACAGAATCCGGTCCTTTTGATCTGTTCCGGGGTCTGATAGTATTCACCTTTGGAAACTTTTCCTTTCCCGGAACTGGAGCTTCAACGTTTTCATCTACCTTCTCTAGTTCTGCACCTTCTGACACTGCTTCCGCCAGTTCTTCAGGATCACTAGTAAGTGCGGAACCTGAGGCCTTTTTCTTTGCTTTCTTTTCACGCTCCTGAGATAAGTTAATTAGAGAAGATGTGTCAATTCTAAGCCCCACAACAAACAGAAATAGTAAACCAGAAATGATGAAAATACAGTAAGTTGATAATTTCCTTAAGCTTCTTTTCAGTTTCCTTCTGAATCCTAATAGCTCGTTTGGCTTCGGCTTTCTCCTGCAACTTCTTCTTCCTTTCCATGGCCAGTTTAGCTTTTGCCATTTCCTCTTCTCTTTTCATCTCCTTCGACTTTGCTGCATCAACTTCATTTTCCTTGGCAGGAGTGTCCTTTTGAATCTCTTCTAACCCAGAGGTCTCCTTGTCTTCTGCTTTCATAGGCTCCAAGGTGGATTTTGGGTGTGCTGCTTTAATTTTGGTTTCCTTCTGGGGCTTTTGGCTGAGCAAAGTATCCTTTGAAGGGGATTTGGAATCTTCCTTTACTTCTTTCAAACTAGCTTTTGCCACTGTCTCCCTTTCAGAGAATGTATGTTCTTCCAACACCACCAAAGGTTTCTCATCTGGGTTCCTCATCCGTCCATCCCTACTCAGTTGGCGACTATCTAATGAAGGTAAAATTCTTTTCTCATAATCATCCCTTAGAGCCTTGTCACTGCTCCAGCGAGACATAAAACTTTCGACCTAATGCAGAATAGATCAATACAAGACATTAGAGTACAAATCTAGGATCAACTTCAAGTGATGTTCTTGACAAGTGAACAACACTAACTGAACCAACCTCTAAATGTGAAAGTTCCTCAAGAGCGTTAATATCTTTCTTTGCAGCAAGCTCCCGTGCTTTGTTCAAGACTGTACGGCTTTGGTAAAAGTAGGCATTCTGAAATATGAGATAATATGAGTTTAAAATTGAATGCAAAATTACTGACTACATTAGAAACCTAAACTTAACATAATCATTGTCAAGAAAGCTAGAAAGCTAAAGAAGATGACTCCACATTTCTATACGACAAGGACCAAAACAGAACGATTATCACTATCTGGCCATTGAACTGTTCGTCTTTAACAACTTCAAAATACTTATAAACAAGTCATGTTACAGAACACACGACCAAAAAAGTTGTGAGATGATGCTTTTTGTACGAGTAAGCAGTGTGCACGTCGTGATCCAAATGCTTTTTTCTTTTCTTGCATACAGAACCAAATTTATGTTAGCTGAGAGCTTTAACATATTCAATATCACTGTGTATGCACATTTGCCAAAAATTTAGGACCCCAGATCAAACTAGTTAACTTTCCTAATTGGACCAAGGAGACTTCAGATATTTTAAGGATGTGTACAACAGTAAGCATGGTCCTCTTTAGGTCCACACACATTAGGGCGCGAAAACAAAGAAGGATCTACAAGCATTGCATCAAGGTACAAACCTACCCCCTCATCACGCTGTTTTCTGAGTTGATGAAAGCTTTCATACGCTTTGTCCCTCTTTTGGGAGACAACCTTTAGTTCCTCCGTTAAAGAATTAATGTCATTGTCTATTGCCCTTAGTGCATCGTCAAGTTGCTTAATTTTGGCCTGAAGTGCTTGTTTCTCCTTTCTTACTCCATCCAAATCACCACCTATAAGCTACAAAGAAATGTATAGTTTTACATATAGTTAGTACAAATTAGTATTGGATAAGCTCCAAAACACACAATTCCAACTAGCATTGCCTTACTTTAACCTGGTCTTGAATGGCTTCTCTCTGACCCAATGAATCCTGAATCTTTGCTCTCATAGCAGCATTAGCAATAACTTTTTCCCTTGTCGCCTCAAGATGTTTGATCTCTCTAAGGAGTTGTTTTTCCTCAGTCAATGGAATGCTTTCGTGTTGTATGCGGTACTTCAAACTATGGATCTGACTCCACAAATCAACAGTCAGAAAATAAGAGAATAGAAGGCATCAAGGAACACTATAGCTCAAGAATAAACTGGTAAATTCAACATCTTACAAAACATGGGAAGAAAATAAAACATACAACATCATTAAGCTCTTCCTCAGATGAACATAAACCACCACCTCGACCACCCGTGTTTGCATTGCGCAGCTTGCCAAGAGCCTGTTGCAGAGGCTCGATCTCCTTTCTTTTCTCATCCAAGATTGTCCTGAACTGCCGGTTGTCATCTTTCAAAGCTCTAACCTGAGAAATCAACTCTGCTCGATCCGACTGCAGAAAAATAAATAGAACAGAAAAATTGTTGCAAAATAACTTTGAGAAGGTCATAAATCAATTAGTTCTTTAAATAAGTAGTCCAAACACAGCTTCAATTCAATGTGTTACACTAATTGGAAGTTCAAGAATATTGTCTCTGAAAATCATTCTCGAGATCTCCTCTTTCCAATTATCTTTTCTTTAATATCTAAGTATCACCTATTTCCAATTATCTCTTGTAGCAAGATAGTTAATCTGATATGGGTGTCTGTTTTTAAGGCCCCAATTCTGGGGTTCTAAATCTATTGGCTTTCAAAGCTTTGGAACAATATTCCAACCAGAAATAGTTCCTCAAGAAATGAAATGTAATACTAACAGAATACTAATATCTATAGCCCAAATATACTAATGAGGTCACAGTATAAAATTATCGTTATGGAGTACTCTAACCTACCCTCTTTGCCTTTAGTGCTTCAGTGATCTGAAATCGGGCTTGATTTTTCTTCTGAATCTCTTTATCAGCCTGATCAACTTTGGCTTTTATTTTTGGGTCATCATATGGTCTGTACCTGACAAAATAGAAAGAATGGATCTGCTTAGGTGCAGGCCACTCGTCAACTGCATCCTTTGGGAAGTTGGCGTCAGAAACGTCATTTCCTTCTCCTTTAACTGGTTCATCTCCATGCGAACCAAATTTTATGGGATGGTTGAGACCAGGCTCTTGATCCAATTTGCCATTATCCTTTACAGGCAAAACAGTAATGTCTCCTTCAGTTACAGTCTCCACTGGTCCTTGGACCATCTCAAACCCCTCAAACTCAACAGCCATGGCTCACCACAGAAATAGCCTCAAAACCACAGACCTGATGGAAATGACAAGGACAAAGCACGTGAAAAATAGGAACACTCATTTACTTAATAAATTAGACCATTCCAAATTTATATGCTATGCAGATTTTCTTATTAAATTCGTCAAAATGCTTAGCAGCACGTGCATTCACCACTGGAAACGATTGTAAGAATAATAAGCTAAACACAAAGAAAAAAGAAAAACAAGATCGAAAATTTTCACGTTTTCAACAGAGATCTTTAAATCTGGAACACCCAAAAGAAAAAGGTGCAAAGTACTAGATCGAAAGCCAGCCGTTATTCCCAGTACATGGGCATCCAAAAGCTTCAACGACCATCCAAACAACATAAGAAGGAGAACCAGACGAAAAGCAATTAAACACCCAAAGAGGAATATGATATACGTACATGCATGTTACATCCAATCAGCCCTTTACAGAAGAAGTGTTCATTGATGAAACAAATTTAAGGGGAAAAGAAACGGGAACAGAAAGGAACTGTAATCAGAAGGACGCGAACATTGAATAAGGACAAGCTTTATAAAGATCAAGCCTCGCACCAAACTAGCCAGGCATGCAAAAGCAAATCCCACAAAAATAATTAAGCAAACTCAGCAATATATGATACGAATGCAATCTCGTTACCCTCAATTATCAAGATCAATACAGATCAGCCAAGAAATGGAAAGAAAGCAAACACCAATATGATTAAGATTGAAAATGAGTAGAGGAATACAAGAGAAATACCTGGATAAAGATTACAAAGAAATGAAAAAGAGCAAAAGACTGGTTATTTACCTGGAATAAAAAGAAACTGAATCAGTGAAAGAGAGAGAGCGAGATGTGAAGGAGAAGATCCTATATTTGACAAAAAACAAAGGACGCCCAATTCTGAAGTTTGGGCAAAAAGAAAGAAAACGTAAAGGGTTTAGATCTCGTTTCCAATTCTTGTCGTCGACCCAATTTTTTTCTCTTTTTTATTTATTTATTTATTTATTTATTTTAAGGAATAAAAGTCTGAACTACCGTTGCCCTGGCAGCGGTTATAAATAGACTATCCGCTGTTGATTTTTTTTTTTGTTTTTAAATTTTAAAAATTAAATTATATCACCTCGATAATATCTGAGATAAAAGTCATAAAATAATATTTCATACCCAATATCTCATTTCACAACTTTTCTTTATAATTATAAATAATTATATATATATATATTAATTCTTATATTCTCCTTAAATCAAAATGACTTTTTATCAATATTTGTCAAATATAATCACAGTAAAAGGTGATAAAAAACTGAAAGAATTTTTTTTATTATTATTAATGGTTGTCCGGAAGGATTATAAAAGGGTGACAGGTACCGTGATCCTTAATATGACATATTTTATAATTAAAAAATATTTATAGTTCAATATGCTAAATAAAGTAAAATTATATAATTCTACTTATAGGCCTGAAAATTATTAATGCTTTTGTATTATACATATTCCCCAAAATAACAATTTCACCATTTTGTAAATAGAATTGAAAATTCAAAAACATCTGGTTGTAAGTGAATTTGTACATTAATATATGCATTAATTTTGAAGCGAAAAAGTAAACTTTAATAGAAGTGCTTTTTTTTTTTTAATTAATATCTTACTTTATGTCAACATTAATATAGCTCGCAAATCCGGTTGTACATATGAGAGATTTTTTTGGAATGTACAGCGATGACGCTCTTGTCTCTGTCTGTCATTTGCTGCCCTTGTGATTGGCAATATCAACATCCTCGTAAACAAGCACGTGTTCTATTCAGCGTCGGATCGGGACACGTTAGCTCGATGATCACGAGAGTACCTGATAAGATTGGAAGGGTAACATTCTAAAAGTACAAGACTACCCCTCCTGCGTTAAGGAAATTACAAATCGAAAAATTATTGAGACGAGTTCCATATCTAATCTGCAATGTGAACTCCGTGGTTTTCTGGTGGGACACAGTCTGCTAGTTTTTTTGACATCTCCATACATGCTGCCAATTGTAGTCAAAGTTGCCCCCCCTAAAAAGAAAAATTAAAAAAATAATTTTTATTTTATTTTATTGAATATTATTTATTGATTCACTTTTTACTTTCGAAAATAAAAACCGTTGTCGACAACAATCACAAGATGGCGATCACCCCGAATTACCCCTTTCCCGGTAGATGGAGACTTTCAACAATCATGATGTCATGTCACATGAATACATAAAGAAAAACACTATTACGTTCTCTCTTCTTTTATTTTGAACATTTATTTATTTATTTTATTAATTAAAAAAGTGATGGTTAGTATATTAATTTTTTTTATTTTTAAAAAATACTTACATATATTAAAAATATAAAAAATAAAAACGATGAATTTTACATAGACAGCACGCCTAGCAGTCGGTGGTAGCCTAACATCACTCATACATAAATTGAGTCATACAACATTTATTATTATCCGTATAAATATTTCAAATAATATTAAGTGAATAATAAATCTGATATCAGTTTCATATGTCCCTTCCACTTGATGGAATCTTTTTTCTTCTAAATTAAACTATCATTATTATAATAATTTAATGTGATTTTATAATTAAAAAAAAATTGACATCCTCTATTTTCCTTTTAAAATTTAAATAATTATGATAAAAATTAGATAAAAAATGGGAAGAAATTGTAATTCTCACAGAATATACAGATAGCAAACAAAGTGAATGAATTGAACCCATCACATCCACTCCTAAATTTTGGGTCCTAATTAAAGGCATTCTTAAATTTACGAGTCCTACCAACTTTGTACTTTCCGCAAGGGTAGCCATTCGCTATACGTATTGTTGCCTAAAGCAAACCATTCAATTCGACAATTAACAACATTCAGAGGTAGTTACGATAATGTTGTTTTGTTAAAATATTTCTTTTTTTGGGTCTGGATGTCGTTGAACTTGCACAAGACTAAACTGTAACTCAGGGGAGTTGGGCCCAATAAATCGAGTCCAGATCTAAATTAAGACTGCTGCTCTATCTAATGCCTTCTTTTTGGTTTAGACTTTAGAGGGCCATCCACGAAGATGGCAGCGGAAAAGACGGTAGCTCATCGCATTCTTCTTTTTGGCACGCTAGAGCATTTGGTAATGGTCTAGCTAAATATCAATGTAAATCTAAATTTTAGTTAGATGTAAGAAAAATTTTTTACATTAGACTAACCAATGGTCCAAAGTTTAAGACTTGAGCTACAGTAAATCTTAAGTCCTCTCCAAACATGGCTAGCTACTATTCACAATAGAAAGTAATATTTTATTATTTCATCACTTCGCTCTCTCTTTGAATGGTAAAACATGCATGGCATGCACATTATTTATTCTACTGATTGAGAATATTAATAGAGTAGACACATTATTTCTACAAAGCATGAAGATCTAGGAAATATATCAATTGTATTTGCAAAAAATAAAATAAATATATATAATATTATTTTATTATTTTAACTTTATAACGGCTTGTCTAATATGGACTCACCTAGTCAAAAGTTGATATTATAGCCAAAAGTTAAGATTCTATCTAAACTTTAGACTTAACAATGGTTAAACCATTGCCAGTGCTTTTATGAGCTTTAGGGCTGTACAATAAATCGTAAAATCGATTTAGACCGTCTCAGACCGGCCGCCAGAGCTCGAAACTAGCCAAAACTGGAGTAGAACCGGTCGGCCAGCAGTTGAATTTGGCCAAAACCAATGTCCAACAATTTGGTCCCAATTTGAGCCTGAATCTGACTGCTGAACCAATCAATCCTTGAAATGTTTTTTTTTTTTTTAAATTATAAATATATGAAATGAAGTCGTTTCACTTAAGTATTTGGAAAAACAAGGTTGTTCTCGGACTTAGTGTTTGAAAAAAATATAAAGAAAACGGTACCGTTTAACTTAAGTATCATTTCCCTTTAGGGTTTGAATACGCACACTCACATTTCTACTTTCTCATTTCTCCTATCTGATTTCACACCAGTTTACAACACCCTGTATCTCCCTCTCTCATGGTGCACTTTATCGCAATCACCTTTGTTGCCATCTCTCTGTCAAATCACACCTCACGGCGTCATCTCTCTCAAATCACAGTCACCTAAGTCGCTACCGAAGATGCTAACAAACCAACTAGAGTTACGCCGAGATCGATGTAGATGATTTTCTCCCCATTCACTGGCTGGTTTGAGTCGAGCTTCACACCATTTTAAGATATTGGTATTGTTTCAATTTTGAACCGAAAATGAACGTTCAATTTACAACCTCAATGAACAGCTCTGGTGCTCAATTTTGAGCCTTAGGTGTGGCCAAATCATTACAAGTAATATTAGAAATAGTTATAAGCTATGTAAGCGTCATATACTATATAGCTCATAACTATTTATGAAAAAGTGTATTTATTTAAAAAGTTAAATTTTTTTATATCGATTTCATATTTATTTTTTTAAAATAAAATATATGCGATACTTACGTATTTTGTGATTACAAATATTATTTCTTGATAAATAGATGGAATGATCCGGCGGCAATCCGGTAACACAAGTAATCTTATGGCTGACAACAAAGACTCATCTGCATGGGGCTTAATTCTATTCCGATCCCCATCCTAATTGGAAAAAGATATGACTGGTCCATCGTCCATACTCTACCATGCAACTTTGTGGGCCAACTTGACATGATGGGCGCCACACTCCCCAAGATTGAGCAATGAGATCCTTCCAATATTATCTGAAGAGATGATACCAATCTATGTAATATGATGCACTTTAATTATTGTTTTTTCTAAATACGATGAAATTGATAAGTGAAATTAATTATTTTCATTAAATTATTAAAATATTGTTGATAAAAATAAGTTGGATATTTTACCGATAATTAAAATATCTCATTTTGTTTAATCCCAAATGAGTAAAAAGAATTTCAAATATTATAAAAAATAAAAAGGTCAGTCCGTCATTACCAATATTATTTTTGGCATTCATTTCATTAAGTGTAATACTTGATACAATCCTATAGTATTATGCAAGTACAATACACTCTCTTTGAAAAATAGTAATATCTATCATTAAAAAAATAATTTTTTTCATATACATTTTAAATTTATCTATTTTTTAAAAAATATTTCAAAATAAATATATAGAACTTGCGCGTCCTAATACTTCAAATATTATTTATCTTTCGTTAAAGATAAACATGGTGATGTTCAGAACACGTAAGACTTCACTATAAATTTTATTAAAATAATTAAAAAAAAAAAAAGAAGTTTAACTTGCCAATATCATGCTTTACATGTCTATCTTATTAAGCCTAGTTTTTATTAAAATGGGATGGTACGCATGACTGACTCATCACGCAAATGTCCCCAACAGCTAACTAGAATAATAAACTCGACCCATCACGAGTTTAATAGAGTCGAATCTCTAATAAATTTCGGACCTACTTTTTCCCTCTTTCTTTCTAATTGAAGTCGACGCAAATTAAATTATTGTATTTTTGTCCAATGAAAGGGACCCACGCGTAGCTTTTTATAAATATCTCAATTGGTCAATTCAGATCATCACAAAATCAATTCTGTTCAAGAAAATGATAGGTTGCAATATTTTTTATAATTTTTATATAATTATATAAAAATTATAATAAAAAAATTGTATCTGTATCATTACTCGTCTATTAAACATCTGACTTTTATGGTCTAAAAGTAAGAGAAAATAATGGTTTCGTAAATATACTGTTCAAATATAACTTTTATGTAAATTTAAATGCTCAATAAATAATATAAAAAATATCATCATTCTATTTTAATTTATTTAAGTTTATCTTCTATAAAAATAATATATAAATTTAAGTTTATCTTCTATAAAAATAATATATAATTTAAGAACGATAAAATAAAATATAACATTTTATTTAATAAAATACAAATAAGATAAAATTATAATTTATAGCATTTCTCTAAATAACGAAAGGCTGGTCCAAATCCGGGATGATTCGGTAATACATGACGTCACCATCTGAGAGAATCTTTCGGCCTCCCTGCCTAACTGCACGATAATTCAAGGGCTCTTAATGAAAAATTAATTGGACGCGGTTTTACGACTCGGTGAAATTGAATCAACTGTTTATTTACATACTCAACAATTCTTTATTTTGATAAGCAAAAATAAATTTGTCATTCTTTTTTTTATCATTATTACATCATTTCATGATTTAATATTAAATAATAGATTCACAAGTAAATTATAATAAATAATTTTTAATCATCTAATGATACATCGTGAAATAATGAAAAGATGTTGAGAATTAAAATGTTGAGTAGCATTATTCTTTTCATAAATACTCTCAAATACTCATCTATATATCCTAGCAATGCTACACACTATTTTTTTTTATTATAATTCATTTAGAATTTTATTATGCGATATTAGATAATTGAAAATTATTTATTATGTTTAATTTAGATCAATAATTTAATAATATATTAAAGAATGTTGAGAAAATGATGATAAAATAGATGGTAAAATTCAAAATGATATATATATAATTTAAAATATATAAATTCCAAACATATCTTTTATTTTTTATTTTAAAAAAAAAGACTCCGTTATGAAAATTGTGAAAAATTTACATTTTTTTTATAGGACTCATTTTTTTATAAAAAAAATATCTGTAAAGTTTATGCGAAATTTATCCCTAACCCTATTTATATATTTTTTTAATATTTAATAATTGCATCCAATTATCGGGAATCAAGCGTGGCAAATTGGCAATTATTGGTATCGAGTCAAGTCAGTATTTAGAATTGTATAAAATCTGAATCAATGTTATAATTTATAAATGTTGTTTACTTTTATTTTCGAAATTCATTTGAATATTTTAATACCTCAATTAATTATTTATATATATATATATATATAAATAAATAAAAAGACGCGTAGACGTTTTGACCAGGGAAAGCTGGAGGGGCTACTAGATGATGGCCAGTGGCCACAAGGACAGGTACTTCCCTCCAAGCCTCGATGCTTTGACTAATTATGATGGATGATAAAAGCTAATAAAAACAAAAATACTTAATGCCACGTAGGATTAATGTTTAAACTATTGCGTAAATTGAGTGGTGAGTAGTGATTTAGATTCGTAAACGAGTTAAAATGAATTTAGATGATTTATAAATAATAAAATAAAAATTAAATTATTTATGATATTTTATGTGAAAATTTGAAAAAGTTATAATGATAAGATGAGATGAGTTGAAATGAGTTTTGAGTTCAAACGATACTATCATTAAAAAATTATTCTTATCAGTCATTATTCATCACTCCATATCACATATTTTATAAAAAACACTCATATATCCTATGAAAAATATTATCATATTCTATAAAAAAATTATAAATATTAGATATAAAAGTAAATAATAACTAATATATAACAAATCTTATGGCATTTCTCTGATTGTATACGTGGATTCACAAATGGGAAAGCCACTTGGATATAAATTCTGTTCATTAAAGTACGAGACTATGAACAACATACTATTTTTTATTTTTTTAAGGTTATATAATTTCAGCATTTTAATATAAAAAAAAAAGTTAGCAATATTTGTCTATAAAAAATAAAAAAAGAATATTGCCAAAACGTGATTTGACTGTTGTACCACGAATCACACGTTAAGGTGTATCTTTATTTTATTCCCAACAGCATAGTTTTTGTCTCCATAAAATAAATAAATAAAACAAATTGTGGCGATGATGATCATACAATATTGGTTATTTCATGCTTCATCGATTGGAAGTGCACATCAGATAGCTCAGTCTCATCATGGAATGAATCATATTGCGTATTTGGACATTTTAGCTAAGACATACCAATTTTTAATTGTATAAAAAAAAATACAATTCGGTCGGTATCTAAAGTACATAAATTTTAAATTTTATAAATCGAATATTATCATTTAAGTGATGTGAATAATATGCTTTACATACTGGCTTGAGAATAAAATAATTTTTTATTTTACTCGACAAATAATTATATTTAAATACATTTACATTATTAAGACTAAACACAAACCCCACCTTAAAAGAAAAAAAAAAATTTGGATTACATACTCACTATTTTCATTATGACTCTTGACTAATATTGAAATCTCCCCTTTTTTTTTCAAGATATTGGCGTAGTTTGAAAAATACTTTTGACATTTTCTGATTACTCTTTTGATATTTATCAAATTAATGAGAAGTGATAGTTCTACATAAATATTTTTTAAAAATATATTTACACAATGATATATTTTGATGTGATTAATTTTATCTATTTTATAATAAAAATTAATTTATAAAATATATCAACGTTTCAAATTATAAATTTACATAAAATCCTTATGTTAACAACTATATATTTCTCTAAATAAAAATAGAAGAACGGACAATCCAATTCACCTGAAATCTCATAGGGAATCCAATAAAACACTAATGGAATCTGATAATTTTATATTTCCTTTGGATTTATGCTACCAAAAAAAAAAAAGTGGCAACATTCCAGGGTTTTTTTTTTTAAGTAATGCTACATGTAGTCATGTAGTGCGTAAGTACCGTACAATCACTTTGAAAAAAAATTTAGAGATATTATTAAAAAATTAATTTTTTTTTATGAGGGTCTCATATTTAATTACTTTTTTCAAATTGATTACACGGTGCTTACGTATTCACGACTGTAATTATTATTTTTTTTTTCTATTATTTTAATGTGCTTGGAAAGGTGGGGATAACAAACGGGTCATTTTGATAAGAACAAGTAACGCAAATAGATTATAATTTTGATATGTTAAAAATTATGAAATTTAAATTTTAAAAAATTGATAAAATTAATATTATACGTAAAACTATAAGTAAAATTATAAATACATCTAGCATTGCTATTTGATCAAAACTCCAATTACCCTCCAGCCCCTTTGAATATGTACCACAACCATTAACCTATCTTGATGTTGCTTCTACTTCTTGTAGGTGCATGTATCCATCTATATCGATTGATAGCTAAATTTTAACAAAAAAAAAATCAAACAATATTTGCAAAAAGAAAAAAAAAAAAAAAAGGAAAAAGAGAGAGACCCTAACCCAGTACTCCATATTGTCCTTTAGTCCAAGACATTTTTATACAACGTTTTATATCCATAATCCAAATACCCACTTTATCTTTGCAGAAATGGCAATTTAACGGGAACTTTTAATGAAGAGAAGTCGGTTGATGTTCGGTTTTTTAAGTGTTCAATGCATATTCTTGTGATTCCAAGTTTTGTATTTGTTTCCAGAAATAAGAGTCCGACATCATCTCCAATACTGTTATCTGTCATGTTATTTTTCTCCAAAAACTCGGCTCACTCAGAGAGAGAGAGAGAGAGAGGGAGAGAGAGAGTCCTTAAGCCTTGCAAGCCGCGAACAAAGCGAACGACTTCTCTGATTTCTTTCACACGCAAACACGTCCTGTTTATAACTCAAACATAAAGGAAGAATCTTTTTTTTTATTTTAATAAAGAGGTCTACAATTTACAAATGTCTTTCTCTCTCTAAATCTTTCAATTTTTTTTTTTTCCTAGTAGTTTATTCTATCTCCGTCCCTATCTTCTTTAACGTGCACAAACTGTGTGTTTTGCGCATACAAAACAGGTTCGGCTTCCCACATCACGAGCTCTTTCTCTCCGTCTGTATTTTTGTCTGCCGCTCTTTCCTTGATTGCGTTGTGTTATTGTTATGTGTGCTGTTGTAAGTTATATCGGGTTACTTTACTTTTTCTGATATGCAGTTTCTGGGACCATTGATTTTCGTTTCCTAGCTTCGTGCTCAGCTGCGTTGTTTTGTGATATCGTATAATTTCGTATCATATACTGTGGCTCTTCTGATTGAATGATCTGAAGCTGGAATTTCTGATCTGGGTTTTGTGTCATTTGCATTATTTTTGGCCCACTTGTTGTCCAGATGATTATTTTGCTCATATTATGCAATAAAATTTATTTTTTTAACTTATTTGAAAATTCTCGTGTTGGATATGGCATTCTATTGGGGTTCCCCCCCCCCCCCCCCTCCCTCTCTCTAAAAAAAGAGGTTTTATTTTTCAAAGATTATTCCAAGATTTGACATAGTTTCGCTACTATCTGTGTCATCAATGTATTTGTCTAGAAATTGTATAGCTGTTAGATTATTAACGGCAAAGATTTTTGGAATTGTTTATTTTCCTATTGTCGATTTTCTTGATGCACCCTACCTGTCTCTTCTGTCATGTTTTTCCACCTCCCGTTCTCTATCTCGTTGGTTATTCATTGATTTTTTATAATTGCTTTTTGGTTATTGGTTCCAATTCTTGAGTTAGCTTCAATCTCTTGTTTTACCGGGGTTTAATTTTTGGTTTTGATTCAACAGCTATAGTTATATGTCAAAATTTTGGAGTCTTTTTGAAGAAGGTGTTGATCCAAGTTCAAAGGCTTGATCAATTGGTCGTTCGTTACTCTGTTCTGTTATGTATTGGGCGAGCAAGGAAATTTGGAATGCAGAATTTATTGATTGGAACCCATGATAAGGCTTGCTAATGGGGTCCCTAAACATGGAGAAGAAATGGTTATTTCCGCTCATCATAAGCTCTCTAATATGCATATTCCTTATGGCCACTACCTTCAACATGGGTCTTGTTTTCTCACTGCACACAATTAATTCGATCTTTTCAATTTTTCCTTCTCGCTTGGCTACAAATCAAAAGAGCCCAGTTTTTGCCGAATCAAGAGTTTCACAATCTCCACCCCCTCCTACCGGCCCAAAGATTCCTCGATTCGCTTATTTGGTTTCTGGGTCAAAAGGTGATTTGGAAAAGCTTTGGAGAACTCTTCACGCACTTTACCATCCACGAAACCAATATGTTGTTCATTTGGATCTTGAGGCGCCGGCAGAGGAGAGGTTGGAGCTAGCCTCCCGAGTGGAGAAAGAACCGATTTTTGCTAAGGTTGGGAATGTTTACATGATTACCAAAGCTAATATGGTCACTTATAGAGGACCCACCATGGTAGCTAATACTCTTCATGCTTGTGCCATTCTTCTCAAAAGGAGTAAGGATTGGGATTGGTTTATCAACCTCAGTGCTTCCGATTATCCTCTCGTGACTCAGGATGGTTAGTTCATACCATTGAACTAGTGACAAGATTATGTTGGTGTTATTATTGGCATTGCTGCTGCTACTGTTTATCTTTTATGTGATAGATGCAAATTCTTTTGTTAAACTGTTTAGTTAATTTTATGTAGATCTTCTATACACATTTTCGCCTTTAGATCGAAACCTGAATTTCATTGAGCACACGAGCCAGCTAGGATGGAAGGAGTGAGTTCTCTCTCTCTCTCTCTCTCTCTCTAACATCATATCAAACAATAGAACCTTCACAGATATCCCAAATTCCTCAATACTTGATTGCGGTTTGCAGGGATAAGCGCGCAATGCCTTTGATGATAGACCCTGGCTTATACTCGTCAACCAAATCAGATATCTTCTGGGTCAATCCCGGAAGAACTTTGCCAACGGCTTTTAAGTTATTTACAGGCGAGATATCTTTGTCAAATATAATTGTTTATCCTTTTGGTATCCTATATGATTGTTCATTGACATGTCTTTACAAACACATGTTTGAAATTTTATTGAGGACAGAACCAATAAAATAGTGCATATCAGAATTGAGTCAAATGTGCCTAATTTTACTGGATTTGTTGCTTTTAAATTTTCTGTCAATCTACAAGACTTCTGAAAGTAGATTCATTTCTGCTAGCAACTAGAATTTTTTTAGTGCTTTCGGGAGGAGTTTGTCTACAAATAAAAAACGTCAGACTGAAAATGCATCTCGTTTCTAGTTCAGTTAGTTCTTAGTTTTTACATCTGTAGCATCTATTTTTTACGAATCCCAAAAGGCAGGGATTTTAAGAGTGTATGTTTCTATTAGTTGAATCCAAACATTGTGATGAGGGTAACCTGAAAGCTTCTCATATTCTTTTCAAACAATTTATCAATCAGCTGTATATTGCTTGGTTCTAGTTGTGTGCAAGTATGCCTAGGTTCCCTAATATAAGCTGATGCCTGGTGGGACGTCCTATTCGTCTCTTTAACAAACCAACCATGTCAATCCCAATCAGCTATAGTGTCAGCTTCACAACTGTCCTTATGTTTCTGCTTGCAACTATTGCTATGCTGAAAACAAAATTTAAGTCGGGATACCGTAAGATGCTAGTCCCTCCTGCAGTGGACTCTAGCGATACACCCGGAATAGCAACTCTATGACACTGAGTGTTCTAAACATCTGCATTCATTTAAATTTCAGCCACCTTGACGTTTGGTTTATCCTTCAATATTGGAGCAATATTTAAGATCTTAGCGTTTCCATTGTGGGTAGGTACTGCATCACGGCATGCATCCTCTTTAGCTCCCTTGTCCCTAAAATAATGAAACCATGGAAAGAATCTGCCTCAACCTATTTTGACAATCATTTTTCGTCCTCTTTTGTCTAGTTTATTTTCTGAAACTAGTTGTGTAACGTTAGATAACATCAATTTTTGTTGCACAGGTTCGGCATGGATGGTTCTGTCACGTTCATTTGTAGAGTATTGTGTCTGGGGTTGGGATAATTTACCAAGGACCCTTCTCATGTACTACACAAATTTCGTCTCCTCCCCTGAGGGCTACTTTCAGACTGTCATATGCAACGTTCCTGAGTTTGCTAAGACTGCAGTCAACCATGACTTGCACTATATTTCTTGGGACAACCCCCCCAAACAACATCCTCACACCCTTTCCCTTATTGACACCGACAAGATTATTGGTAGCAGTGCGCCATTTGCTCGAAAATTCAAACAAGATGACCCGGTGTTGGATAAGATTGATAAGGATTTACTAAGGCGGAAGAATGGGAGCTTCACCCCTGGTGGTTGGTGCTCTGGCAGCTCCAAATGTTCCAAGGTAGGGAACCCAAACAAGCTGAAACCAGGCCCAGGAGCTCAAAGGCTTCGCCGCCTCATAGCTAGGCTTGTATTGACTGCTAATATGGGCCAAAATCAGTGTAAATAGGATTTTTTGGAACGTGAAAGATTCTAAAGAGGAAACAAATAATAATAATTAGAAAGATCTATCTACAAGCCAAACGAAAGTAAATGAAAATTTCCACCGGGACGAAGAATTTAATGCTGTTGATGCAGCCAAGACCTCATTCTTGTTAGTCTTGAAGGCATGTTAGCGTAGGTATAAGCATAGCAATAAATTGTTGCCCGGATCATTCAAAGTTGGCTCTTACTCATTCTTCTTCTGTTAGCTTCTGATTAGGTTGAACTGTTCACATATACACTATGATTATTTTTTCTGCAGTGTTTTTCCTCTTCTTCTCTATGATTTTTCCAATCTCATGGCTTATGATATTTCAGATCATCTGGTTTTACAGACTCCAGAACTTTTGGATTTGTAATTTTCATCTGGTAATGTTGATGTTTTTTACTCCATTGGTTACTCCATAAAGACAACCATTCTGAAAGCTCAAATTAAACATATTGAATGCACAGAGATTACATCTGGTATGTGCCCTTGTGCTGCAATAATCTTAATTCCCCATCAACACTATATATATATAGATATTCACTGTACATACGTACACTATGTGAATGTAAATCAATGGAGGGTACTTTCTGAAATTAGGAACTAAATAATAAGTGGAGCTGCACAAACAAATGCTTCGTCAGGTTGATCTTTCCCCCCTAATATGACAAGATCTTGACAGGTTAACCTTGAAAGAGTTTGGAGATCTGTTTGCCAGCAATCCATAAGAATTCTTACTCGCACGGTTCATGAGGGTGCCAGAATCGTTATACTAATGAACATTGTATTAAACTTTGATGCAGAACATGCAAAGGTTTCTATTACCAAAGACATGGCTTGTCAATATACCCCTCCAAATCGGAACAATTGTAGTAGTAGTGCTTTCCTCGGAAGAACTATGATGAATTTGAAGATCTGTTGTAAATTCATATCATATCTTTATGAACTGTAGGAATTACAGAATATACAAAGGATTATGATTATTTACCCCTTTTTTCTTTTCTTTGAATAGTTATCTGCATTAAATTTGAACAAGATCATCCTCACTCTTCAGGAAAACCACATCCGCTATGAACTAATGCCAAAATTTTCCTGAGTTGCTCAGAATCATCGAGCTCCTAGAACATTTAAAATTATGTCTTCACTACACGTCTCCGGCATAAGATTCCTTTCACCTCGTGTCTCTACCCCCATAAATCTATTCCATTCCTTTTCCCTAGAATCATGGATGATTGGAGAGTAGCCACATTAAACCATCTCCAAAATTTTTATATTTCCTGCAGAATTTGCAGCAACTAGAGTTGATGACTGGCTGCGCCAACAAACAGAAGAGATGAACTGTGCAGCGTCACCCATTTCCTCGCCAGACAATGGGTCTGTGTTGTCAAACTTGAATGACAATGCAGGCATGGGGAAAGCTTTGTGGTAGATGAACACCTGAGCCACAACAAATATGAATATAACTAACCGTTAACTAGCAAAGAGCAAATGCATGGCGGAAATAAACACTGCATTCACTTTTATCTGCCTCACCTTACAGACCTCTGATGAGTCTGATGCAAATTCTATCAGAACTAAAAATTTAACTGGGAGAATACTTTCCACAGATGGGTATGTACTATTCTAGATTATAGTGGCTAAAGCAACCTGATATTTCAGTATGTAAGAAAAAAACATTGTTGATGACTCAGAAAATTTCGCTCCTCATACTGAATGCAGAGAGAAAGTAGATACCATTAAGTACTGCAACTATTAAACTTAATTTCACCCCAATTGGGTATGATCATTGTATAAGCTTCAGAGAGAAACTCCACCAAAACAATATCTGATGACCATTGTTGTGATTACTAGTTTACAGAATGAGTTTCTAACTTGGATTCTTGACTTTTTTCCATGAAAATACAAGCAGCAAATGTGGACAAGAGAATTTTAATTTATAATTCCAATAATTGCAGAACAAGTGAACTGTCAGGAGCATGGTGCCTCTTTTCTCGGGGACCATCATTGTAAGGTACATAAGAACATAGGAATTGTTCTTTAAAAACAATGCTGGGCATGTAAGTTTAACTTTTGCATTATGCTTCCGACATCGGACCCTTCTGATATCATTCAGCAAGCACGTGATAACTAATTTTTCAAGAAATCAATGCAGCAATGATGCCCAATACTTAAACCTAATGTGATTTCGTTCAATAATAAACCTAATGTGATTTCATTCAATAATACAAAGCGAACAAAAACAACAGTCTTCGGTTTCCCAGATCAATAAGAGAAGGGGATGGCCATCCCTCAACAGTAATGTGAATAACCTAACAAGTGCATGAAAATTGAGAAATGTCTAATTAATAACCAGCATGATACATTAGGTACCTCATTTGTTTCTGAACCAGTAGCAATGTAACCATCAGAAACTGACAAACCAACAAAGTTCTGCAAAAAGGAATCAAGTTGCAGGTAATCATCAGCAATAAACTTATATAACCGTAAGCATATTTCTCCACACAATATATATGAAGACAAAACCAGAATGTCACAAAAACCAATAACTATTTGTACATGGTGAGAGATGCCAGTCACTGGAACGGCCAAGGTACCTAGCCTAAGGTCACATCAATTGGAGCCAAGACGCCATATATGAGGATGACACCAGTTTGTCTATATGGCTGAGGACAGAGGTCCTTCAAACATGATCATGTCCTTCTCTAAGAGAATATGCAACCGACAAATACCTACCAATAATGGCTTGCAAAATTAGCAATAGTCGGCAGGTCCATATTGCACTGCATGATCAGTTCTGAATCCCTTCTAGAGCCAAGATTGACACCTTGACGCATGCCAGAGATGGCTGGCATTCTCAAGAAGGAAGTACGAATATGACAACGGAGATGGGATATAAGGACTAAAGCAAACCACTTCACAGTTAGTGTCTATACTCCAAAAGGATTGGCCAAGGTTACAATTTAAGTCTCTTAGAATTACTATAAAGACCAAGAGCTTCTATCTCCCAAGTGATGTAGGTTCCCGTTCACCACCCTCATAAATCTGGGGTTTTGCATGGGACTTGTTCCAGATTCCTCCTACTCGTTTCTTTTTTTCTTCGTTTGATTGTTTTACGACTTGCTTGCCCTACCTAATAATTTAATAATGACAAGAACAGGATAATTGAATATCTAACGGGGTATTAGAAACAGAACTGGCCTTGATGGAATAGTTTTTTTTTTGGGTAAAAAAAATTTATTGATCAAAAGAGTAGGCAATAGCCCAAGTATATGGGACCTTGATGGAATAGTAAAAGAGGACAATATTTCATCGTCTATTGAAGTTGATTGTCTAAAATAGTATGACAATTGAATGTACCTTTACATTCATGTGTCCTGTGTATGATTGAAGTGGAGCGTCAATAACCCGAGATGCGCACATTGACAAGTCCCAGAGCTTAAGAGTATTATCCGTGGATGCAGAAACAATATTCATTGTATCTACAAATTTGACATAACTCACAGTTTTATTGTGTCCAATTAATGTGCACAAAGGAGTTTTCAAGTTGCGGAGATCGTAGTAATAAATTCTATGATCTGCTGAACCAAATGCAAGGGAACGACCAGAATCCAAAGGAAACTGAACACAGCAGACATTCGCCTTTGCTTTGATGGTACCAATACTGTCTCCCTGCAGTAGCAACCCATGTAAGAGAAAAATTATCACACATCAAGCGGTAAAATTACACACCATGCAATGATATGACTGCAGTACGTTTAGTTTCAAAGCTGACATCCACGAAGTGCAAAAATAGAATTGCCTGATTGATACTCCAAAGCTTAACAGAACCATCGTCGCTCCCACTGGCCAACAATGTTGGATCTGCTGATGAGAAGTCTATGGACCATACACGCCTCTCATGCTCTCTCATTTCCATCACTGCTTGACTTCTTGCAGCATCCCATACCTGAACATGACAATCAACTGACTTATACAAAGAAATAGAAAGCTGAATAATGGAATGGAATGCAAGGCTTTAACTACCTGTACAACACCTTCAAAGTTACTTGAAGCAATCTGGCTTTTGATATAACTGTTCCAACATATACTGCTTAGCTTTGACCTACTAGCCATTTCAACTACAGGATAGTGAATATCACGATCTTCATTTATGACTGTGTCGCATTCAAAAACTTTAATTTTCTTATTTACACCAGCTGTGGCAAAAAACTCTCCATCACGATCGAAGCTAAGAGAGCATACTAGATTGGAAGAGTTTAGCAGATCCCCTTGCTTCAAGTCTGCCTTAACTTTTAACTTACTGAAAGATAGATACTTGCACAACCCTTCGAGGAATGGATTTATCCAACCACTTTGTCTACCCTCGCTATACAGCTCTTTCGATGCCAAATTATTAACAGAACTTCTCTCAGTCAGAACAATAGACCCCTTGCCATCACTACTTATCGGTGAATGTCTACTCGCTGGTTTCCCTGAGGGCTTGATTGGCCTGCATCTTGTCAAAAAGTAGGCAGACTCCAGTTTCTTAAAGTTCTTCATTAACCGAGAACATTTTGAAAGAAGGCTTTCATTCTTTTCATTGGGTGTATCTAACTCCTGAGCATCACCGAGATTATCATCGCATTCTTCCATGTTCTGAATCTTCAGCCCTGGTCTAAATCGTTTTCTAGACCCCAAGCCGATAGAATCACCACTATCAACAATATTCATTGATGGAAGACTTGAAATTAAATAATCATCCTTCCCCAGTTCTGGGCAAGACCCACTTTTTTTCTTAAGGATTGTTTTGTGCTTCATTACTTCTTCCATATCAGTACACAAAAAGGAAATGGTGTCTTGCAACTTATCAACTGCTTCCTGTTTTCTTTGTTGAACAAGCAAAAGGAATTCCAGCAACAAATCCTGCTCCTCTATTCTTTCTCTAAGTTCAATTACTGCTTCGCGTTCTTCCAAATGATGTCTTGGTTCATTCAGGAACTCACTCTGTAACAACTCACTGTTACACATGGCATAAAAAGTAAGGCTATGTACATTTTTATCTCAGAAAATTTCAGTTACATATAAAATAAAATGTCTTAAGGATCAGCATCATCTTCTTAACTATCAATGATTCAAGTGCAATGAGTCAATGGGAGCAATTCAAATGAAGAACGCTAGCGAAAGAAATCTTATTCCTCTCATTGATTATTATCCAAGGAAAGAAACAATAAAGACTTTCTAATAAACCACTGAAATTGCATGTGGAAACCATTTACTGATTTTCCCTTCTATTGCAAGGTAGCATACTTGATATTCAATAGAAATGGATAATTATTTTATCTAAAACCAATCAAGCTATGCTCAAAATGCTGAATGATTCCCCCATAAGCAATTAAACAGTGACCATCTCAACAAATTTACAAGCCAATATCGTATAACTTCTAGTGATGTTTATTCTGGGATTATCTTCCCCAATCTATCACCTATTCTCCCATCATCAAAAGCATCGACTGATTTTTACTGTTATATATATCCTAAAAATTGACTTAGTTCAAAATTAAAAAATCCAACTCCAGCCACATTTCTTTGTACATTAATAGATCAGATATTTCGTTCCTTTTGTTATATAATTATATATCATCGAAAATAAAAAACTGACTGTGTATCTACATATGGATAATGCAATTTCCAGTTGACCGCGAGCCTAATTCTAATTGTTTTGTTCTGAAGCAAAGATATCCATGGGGAAGTTTGTCGTATTCAGATATTTTTTAAATTCATCTTGTAGCAACTTTCCAGTACGTCAAGGCATCAGATATCAAAAGAATAAAAGGCATGGATGAATAAAAGGCATTTTGTAAGAGTACATTACCCCATTTTTGGTCGAGTACTTGGCTCAGGGTGCAGAAGCCATAAGCAAAATGAAGCTTCTTTTGGCCATTTCAGCAACAGTTGAGGAGGAAGAACTCGATGCCTCACACTAGACATAGTACTGCTTTTTTCTTCTCTCGAGCTAAATGGACAGAATAACTGGTCACAAGTAGAACTGCAGATCAGGGTACATAAGAAAAAGAAACATAAAATAACAACATACTTTCAATTAAACTCTTGGTTTTAATGACAAGATCGAAACAGAAATGGAAAATTCTACATCAATTTAAATATTTAATAGGAAGTTTGAGAATGATTTTTCTTATGAACCTCAAAGAGAAGAATCCCCAACTGATAAACATCCGAAGCATAGGAACTTGGAGAACCCTCAATCTCCTCGGGGCTTGTGTACCAATTGGCCTCCATAAGCAGTATCTGTTTCATTGGAAATGGTTGCTTCTTTTCTTCTGCTTCTTCAACTCTCCCCCTATCTTTGTCTCTATTTTCTTCAGTCTCTTCTATTAATTCCACACGTGCTGCATATGCTGAACTTGACTGCATGCAAGTGGTGTCTGATAGAGCATTAGTAGGTGTCATCACTGATAGAAAATCTTCACTTCCTGGGTTGCTTCTTTGTTGATGCGTATCATGGGGCAAGGAAAATGATGAGTTCTTAGCCTCCACATTTCGGCTGTTGGACCCATCCTCCAAGGAATCAGAACCAGAATCCGAACAAGATGCAGACTCAATGAAGGAGACATGATTGAAAGAAGACATCACAAAGCAGGAAGGCCGCACATTATGAACAACAATTCCTTGGGAATGTGCTACGTTAACAATCTCTACTATTTGCCTAAATATGTGCAAGCACTCAAAGACATCAACAGTGCGTTCTGGTTTGTCCAACCACTCCCTCAAACTAACATCACCCCATTCTATGGCATGGACGAAATGGCCAACTGCAACCTCGTCCTCACAAACTCCAGACGAACCACCCTGGTTTTTGAGATGATCCGTGTGAGCCAACACAACCCTACCTCTCTCCTTTCCAAACACAGAATCATGCAATGCATTACCTGACAAGCCAATTCTGTTGGCAGGAAGAAGACTCAGATTCCTGTCTGAGACTCCAGAACTATTCAATGCCCTAGAACTATCAGACTTCTGCCAAGCAGACTCGGATGAACCCTCCATTACTATCCACCTAGAGCTGCATGAAGACCAGAACAAACACATCCAAGAAACGGAGGTATTCTCCGACTTCTATTACACTCTCTCACTTCCACCATTACCATTTTGAATCAAAAACTCATTTTAGTGGTCCAAGTATATAAGAAAAACCTAACCTTTAATCAAGATCAACACCTCGGCTTGACAAACATAACGACAATATCCTGCTGGGCACAAAAGTAACGTAAATCAGTATACAAATCTCAGCACGGCCAACAACACATGCATCATCGCCACCAACACAATCGATCAACAATATTCAATAAATTTTGAAGAGGTAACAACACTATACAATACCCATTATTTGATTATATTCACATCCGCGTATATTCAACTTTTAAGCGGAAAAAAAAAATGAACAAAAAAAAAAAAAAAAGAACAACACTATCATCATATACCCCATCAAAGAAATAAAGAAATCTGAATAAAATAGAGAAAACCCAACAGACCATTAATAAATATGCAGCGAGAGAGAGAGAGTGAGAGAGAGAGAGAGGTGCCAGTACCACCATGGGAGGGTCTTCAGTTCATGCTAGGCCACCTGACAAACAGAACCACACATCAAAAACTTAGTTGCAGTACTTACACACCACACAAATGCTCTACAGCCTCTCAAAAATTCCCAACATCTCTCTTCACAAAAATACAAAACAAAATCTCCCCACAAAAAACACAGATAGGAAAAAAAAAAAAAAAAAAACAATTTCCCAATAACTTCAAGGCCCTATTATTTGTAGAGATCCTTATTGGGTCTATCAAATATTTTTACTTTATTGCTTTTTTTGAAGCTTGTGAGGCCAGTCTTCTCTTCTCATTATCTTCCCGCTTTATTCCAAACCCCCTACGTGGCGCAACCATGGCCTGAACCAGACCTGTGGGACATAAGATGAAACTTTTGAAATATAATCTAAAAAATTACATGTAAAAAAAAAGGAAATTTTTTTATATCAGTTTACAGCCGCATTGAATTAAAAAAAATATACGAGATGTGCGGAAAGTGCGACTGATATATACTGTATATAACCGCACTCAAAAAATATGTTACCATCTTCTGAAAAAGAAGTTGCTTTTCCAACGTGAATAATATCTGATTAACTCAGAAACCCTAATTATCACAGTAAACGTACAACATGTTTAAGTTAATAAAAAGAAGGAAAAGCGTTAATATAGTCCAATCGATCCATATGTGGGACGAACATTAAAGCCAAGGTCTTATAATTTAATAATATTCAGAAATTCAATGGATGGAGATGTGTCAATAATAACTACTTCATAAAAAATCTCCTTAATGTCTATTACTATCCTAAAAAATGTATGATGAATTATATTATTATATTAGTAAAAGATTCTCAACTGTCCACCGGCGATTACTTTTTGAGAAAACTCATATTCAAATAAACCTGCCTTTTACTGCAATGTTTAGAAACATACATCTCTTTCCAAATGCAGCTCGAATCTTTCTTGGATCCAGCCTAAACCCTAAAGTTGCATTATCCGAAGAAAACGAAAGGTTAGAGCTTAATTCCTTTTACGGGAAAAAGTAAAACACAAAAATAAAATAAGAAATGCTTTAAAGTTCGGTTTGAATACTGTGATGAAATAAAATAAGTTAAAATGAAGTTAAAAGTTGAAAGTTTAATAAAATATTAGTTTTTAATATTATTATTATTTAAAAATTTTAAAAAATTAAATTATTTTATGTATTTTATGTGAAAATTTATGAAAATAATAATGATGAGATGAGTTTTATCCCTCTCAATCCATACCAAGCTTTATTCATAGAGTAATTTTATAAAAATAAATTCATAAACTAACGTATATTTATGGAATATATCATATTGTAAAGTTATTTTATTGTATATGCACCAATTAAGTTCATACACATTAATTTAGCTAGATGAAAAGTCATTTCAACAGGCAGTAGGGTTTTGTAAAGATTAATGCAATAAGCTTGATTATACAAGTTTGTTCAACTGCACTCAACATACTTGATTAATTTATCTTAATAGTGATCCTAATCACTCGTAAACAAATGTGCTGAAATCACAGAATACTTCCTTTGCTCTCACACGCAAAAATACTTTATTTATTTAGATTTATTTTTCAACACCAAAATAATATATATAAAACAATTAATAATGTTAAGGCATTGGAGCTGCCACGCTTTTCTTCAATGGCTTGGTGTTTGGTCATTTTAAAAGTGGTAGTGATTGGATTACTACTATTTTGCTATCCATTTATTATTTATAGTGTATTTATTTTTTTAACATTTTCTTTTAAGTATTTTTTTAACATCCTTAAATATTAAGAAAAAAATTAAAAAAATATATAATTTTATTAATAGTTACTTCCTTAACCATTAAGTAAGATAAAAAATTAAAAAAAAAATAGTAAATAAATAATAAAAGAGGAATAACCCTCCTATTTTCCTTTAATAATGCCACTGCATTTGGTGTTCAAGATAAATTAAGAAAACAAAAGTGAAAAGGCTGTCAAAAAGCTCACTTCCTATGAAAATAGAATTCGTCATACTGGAAGACACGTCGCCCGGCACATTTCAAACATACATAATTTATTTATTTATATTCTAATAAATACTTATGTACGACAAGCACGTAGATTCACATGCAACTCCATGATTTAAAAAGTACATATATTGACTATGAAGCGGGTACACATGATTTGAGTTGAGCCTTCGTCATTCCATCCCCTTCTCCAAATACTTTGCCTAATTTTCATGTTGATCATGATGCGGAAACCTTAACCTCTGATTTTTTGTTTTTTTTATAACTTCTAACTGATTTACATATTTTTGTTACACCTTAATATATAGCTTTTTACATTCATGCATGCTATCATGGAGTTTGGACAAGGAGGGCAAATGTCTCTCATACCGAAAGCAAGGCATTCATTCCCATTCTTGGATCGGTAACGAGTTGGGTATATTGGACGAGAAACAAAGGATGGCCGGTTTGTTGGTAATTGGTTTGCTTGATTTTTATTATTTTTTTCGAACACGTCAGTTAAAGAAATGGGCTAAATTGATGCACTCAATCTTCAAAGTATGTGTTATAGAGATCTACCAAGGGAAAAGGTATGTGTTCGTAGTCAGGGAAAGGAGTGTTGCAGTGCCATAGAGTTAAGAGGTCTGAGCCATCGAGGAGGAGGCCATTGAATGCAGACTGGAGGAGAAAGAGCTTCCTGGCTAAATACGGCAGCAGAAGAGGGAGAAAGTGCATTGACAACTTCACTTGAAATAGCTTCTCAGGGTCAAGAATATAATAATGCTCAGTACAGTGTCTCGATCCATCCAGAGCCGTCATGTTGGAATTTTCAATTGGCTGCAAGTTTGACTTTTATATGCCCTCTGTCGGCAATTAGAGTCAACACTTACCCAACTCTGATTATTCAAGACATTTCCACGATGCATGATGGATAGAAGAAAAACGTGTGGCAGTGAAATTGAGAATTACACCCCAAAAAAAAAAAAAAAGCACCTAAGCAATTAAAAAATGTCAGATTGAGAAACGACGGCATGACAGGGTTAGTTGGGGGGGCATGGGTGCGTGTTGAGAGGTGACGCGATGCCAAAAAATAATAAAAGCAGCCGTCATGTTAACTACTGCAAGCAAGCAGGACCCGGGTCCAGCGCTAGGACACCCGGAGGGAAGGGTGTCAGCCTTTAAAATTTCATTTAATAAAAATAAATCAAAAATACACAGCCACCCGCAACAATTGTATCAGGGAAAGCGTTTGGGCGCCGCCCTACATAGGATGGCATTCATCACCTTCGTGATTTCAGCGCGGAGGATGCAATAGCTTACTCTTTTCATCACAAAAGCAAATGACATGTTATCCACATTCTCTACAGCTTATAATGACAAATTAGATCAACAAGAATCGCCCATACTTCTAGCAATTTCAGCTGCATAGTGGAAAGAAAATACATGGGATAATTGCAAAGTGGAGAGACAGAGAGAGAGAGAGACTTATCGATGAGCTATAAGCTATAAGCTTAGCTAAAAATGGCCACTAGCCATCCTTCTAGGACCTATACAAAAAGAAAATCAGAGAAGGAAAAAACCCACCAAATGAGTAACTGATCTTGCCCCAGAAATCACCAGCTAAACTGCGTGCAGTGATCTTGCTGATGATGGTCAGCTTCATTTGGGGTTTACATCAACCAGTTTAACGACCAGAAACAAAAAATGAATTGGTTGAAATTTGATTCCCCTCAACCTGAACTTTTCTGACCTTTGCCTTCTCGAGGCGTGCTCGCCTAACAGCTTCCTGGATCTGCCGATCATGGTCCTTCAGCACCTGATCCATGTTGCCTGATGGAACTAGCAATGGACCAGAGTAGTGCATTTTGTGACCTTTTGACCCATAACCAAGCTGAACCAAATGAAGGCAAGAATCATGTATTAGGCTCTGAGAAAACAAAAACAAGAGACCATACTACTACTACTACTACTACTACTACTCAAATGTTAGTCTTTTTAAACAGCTTAAAAAGCAAAATCCGCTCTTTAAGGAAGTTAACTATTGCAAATCATTGGGCTGAAACGTTCTTAGCAGTGGACAATCTCACTAGATAAAAAAAGTAATATGGTTCAATAAAAAAATAATAGAACGAAAATAATACGGGCAAAATTTGAAGAAAAAAATTTATTACAACCTACAAAACTTTAAAAAGAAAATGAAATATGTTGTTTATTTACGAGAAAATTCAAACTACTTACAAGAATTGGATCTTTGTTACTGATTTTTGCATCTTCCTTTCTATGAGAACCTGCAATTCCCTGCGTGTGATGCTTTTGATCTTGTTGCATCACAAATTCCGAGCCCTCCTTGAAGGATCCCGGAAACCTGCCCATAAATTTCGCAACTTCTGGCTGTGAAGAACTAGACCTTTGTCTGCGATCTTCAGATATCCTCCTTGCTTCCACTAAACCTGATATTGTTGACAAATTGACACCAGTCGATATCTTTGCAGCATCTTCCAAGTTCTTGCCAGCCTTTGCCCAGGCAGCCCGGTGAGCCAGTGGCCCTGAATGGGAGGCTCTCTTGTGATGATGCTCCTGGGGCTCTATGCTTCCTTCGACAGCTTGTGATGGTCTAGGTGGATCAATTGGAAAGCCAGAAGCAACTTCTTCCGGATGGGGGTTAAACTTTTCACTCCGGCTCTTAGAGTTTGATTGACCTTGTCGTTTCTGTAACAAGAAATTATTAATCATGCAATTTTAATGATATAGAAGCAAGATGAAAAAAAAAGAAAAGGACAAAACAATGAATAAAAAAAATATTGAATAGTTTACATAGAAAGTTAAATACATGGCTTAGATAACTCAAAGAAGGTACTTGAAAGAGATTGTGATGGTCTAACGTTTTGAAAAGGATACATATTTCCAAAAGTTGAAATTGGTACGCTCAGACTACTATCATGGTGTTCATGTTGCGTATCCCCATGCACAAAGCACGAAGCTGAGAATGGACCAATCTAGAATCATAAGATGTAATCCATCCAAGGAATCATTGAAATTGGTAAACTTAGTGAACAGAGAAAGAAATAAAGTTATGATTGACTAATTAATATTTGACTTTCTCTTAAGGAATTTATATTGGAATCTGCACGTGTAACATAAGTACCATCCAAGGACATCGACTCTTTTGATCCAGTAAGTTCCTTTATATTGTGTTGACTTCGAAGAAAAACCATATATATAATATATTAAAGTGCTCACATGCTTAATATATCTAGGGAAGCTTGTTATCTAATGTGTAAAACACAAAGCCCTTTGGAAAATAATAATTAAAAAAAAAAAAACCAAAAACCAAAAACAAAAGAGTCTGAAACAGGAGGATTATTATATTGGTTCCACAAAGAAATGGACAAACAAATAGCCATTTTGCAACTTGAATTTTATGTTCTTAAAGAACGCTTTCGTACAATCTGCGTTGCCAATAGAGGGAAAGAAAAAAGAACAGCCAGAAAACAAATTCGAAAACCTTATTAAATATTATATTCCTAAAACTTTCTTCCTCTAAATTTACATCTAGAAGACTAGAATGCTATTTATTTATAAGTAGAGGTATCTTCTCCGCTAATATTCTTATACCCTTAAAAGTTTGAAATTAAGCATGTCATCGATTGAACCTCAAGGACCAACTGATAATGGCAAATAAACTAAAATCATCACACAAATTACATACCACAATCCCCAATAAAAAATAGAGGAACTAAGAAAAAGTGAAATAAACATGAGTTACCTGCATCGACAAGACTAATTCAGCATTTGCATCAGGCGCTGGAATGGCTCGAGATTCCCTTGTTCCTCTCCTTTCAAGGTCAAGTCTCTGGCCTCTGCTTCCTGGTACTCCTTGTCTATCCATGTTAAACAAAAATAGGATTATTAGTGCATAAAACACCTAAGCTATCTATTCCTTTGGCAGGAATGACGATATCTATTAGAATTTGCATCAACATTACTTTCACAATAATCCACCACAAACTCAAGCCTAAAAAGCCAAAATAAGTCAGAAATGGGACCAATGCAGTTCTCCACAGTCAAAAGCCAACAAGTAACATTTTCCTTCATACAATTAGTGATTTTAAATTACTGGATATTTGTGTCGACAAAGTTAACAAGAGAAAACCATCGCAATATGTATCTTGAAACTGCCAAAATACTGTTGTCAACTCAGTCACCGAAACCTGATTCAGTTAACATTTGATGAATCAGCTCACAAATTTTAAATTTACCACATGATGTGCAAGCACTGACAACCCAAGTTTTAAGACCACCCTAGGAAGCACCTGTATGGATAGAGGATGTCGAATACGGTACAGATATGGATTAAAATATTAATTAAAGACTACAATTTTTTTTTTCTATTTCTACTCTTTTTGAGCATTACCTAGATCTCCCTCCCAAACAAAAAAACTCTCAACTCTCAAATGAACAAGAACCAAGAAAATGAATAATTGCCTGCCATCATGGATGAATACAAGCTTAGGCTATCCTGATTGTTCTGAAGGAGGTCAACGCCACAATCAGGAAGATGAACCTCTCTCTCTCTCTCTCTCTCTCTCTCTCATTTCATTTATAAACAAAAATCTACAACAAGATATCCTACTGCAGACATATATCAAATACATATCATGGGCAAAAAGGATGGGGAATCTGTTAATCATCTCTTTCTTCATTGTGAAGTGGCCAGGTTCTTGTAGAATGAGGTTTTGAATCGGATTGGTCTACTTTGGGTGATGCCCAAGGAAGTGGTGGAATTATTGGTAGGGTGGAAGGGATTGAAGGGTAGCAAGAATGCTGTTCATATTTGGAAGATGATTCCTTTGTGTCTCATGTAGTGTATATGGCTTGAAAGAGGAATGGGAGATGCATCGAAGACAAAGAACGTTCATTGGGAGACCTTAGGGATTTTTTCTTTAGTACTTTGAGTTTGTGGGCTAAACTTTTGTAATGGATGATAATTTCCAGAATTTGTTTTAGATTTCCTTTTGTTTTTAGAAAGTAGTAGGTATCTCCTTTGTATAAATCCTGTGTACTAAAGCTTATGCTTATTCTTGGGAATAAAATCTCTTATTCTTATCATGTTCAGACAACCATGCTTCATAAATAACACCATAAACATCGAAAGGCATGCTTCTGTTTGAAGCTAGATAATAGCATAGCACAAAGTGAGGCACTCTGAAAAAAAATTGAAAAAAAAATGTTTACCTTCTGGCTTCCTCATCCCGTACTTTTGCATCAAACTCTTTGCTCGGAGGATACTTCGGCAGGCTGGCAGGATCACAAGGAATTGGTTTTGTGGTAAAGAACTGGAAAGCATAAAATAATAAGAAAAATAAAAGTAACCAGCAACACAAGAAAATAGCAAAACAAATAAGATTAAAACTCCCAAAATATAGTACTTATGAAGGTGACATGATTACCACCTTTGGCCATGAAGAATTGATGCTTTTCTATGTTTCATTACCTTAAAAAATATCAAGATAATCCACACCCAACAGTAAAACAACAATAAGGAAAATTTACAGGATTTCAAAAACAGCTTACCTCACTTGTGAGAGCAGAAGCTGCAGATCCACGATCAGCAGGATCTATGGAAAGTAAAGTCTCCATCAATGCTAATGCAGGTGCAGGGAAATCCTTATATGTTTCTGCAACACAGCGTCTATAAGGTTGCTGGGGCTTAAATATCGTTGCATGAGGCAACTTCGATTTTCTCCAATAATCCTCGGAGGGTGAACCACAAAGCTTGAAAATTTTATGTAATTGCTCCACCTACAACACAAAAGGTTACAGAGTTTAAGAATAAATTCAAAGAACTAGGCTACTTCTCAGTAAGACAAGCAAAACGACATACTGAAAGTGAAGTAAAATGTAAAAATATTTTAGTTACGCAGTTGGTAATAGGATATCATATTAATAAAGGCATTACTGGGACATCTATTTTATGTAAACTCTAATTTGCATATATAATTTTTTCCTATAAAAAAAAATGTAAACTCTAATTTGCTCAAATTCAGTACGATGACCAGGAAATTTTGGGAAATTCAGAAAACCCTTAACACCACAAAATTACCAGATACCTACTATAACCAGTGACAATCAAAAACATTATATGAATATCCAAAATCTCTAGAGGAACCATCTCTTTCCATTCATATTTTCATATCACACTTTTTATAAAAAGAAGTATATTCTTCCATACTGCAATCAAAATCCCATTCCCTACTGCTGTATGCAAATACTCAAGTCTGCGCATCTCTTCATTAAGAAAAAATGACTGCATATCCGTATAGTTTTATAAAGCTTCAAAAAAGCAGTCTAAATCATTAAATCTTCTTTAAATACTTGAACACCAATAAGTAGCGCCCATAAACTGCATCCTGAGCAATAGTGAGAAATCACTGCTTGTAAGGAAAATTCCAAGACAGGTCCTTAACCAATAAGATGATCGATCCGATGAATTGTTTGGAACTCAAATAATGGACATATATAGATTGTCATCAACACTATAATAAGTAGATAATGTGCATATGTCCAATGATATAGAAGAGAAAGAACAAATACCTCGGTTCTTCCTGGCATAATAGGCTTGCCAGCATATAATTCAGCAAGTATACAACCAGAACTCCATAAATCCACAGCCGTTCCGTAGTAAGTAGCTCCAAGTAAAAGCTCTGGTGGCCGGTACCAAAGAGTTACAACACGACTTGTAAGTGGCTGAGTTTGATGGGGATTGAAAAAACTTGCCAAACCAAAGTCTGCAATCTTCAAGATGCCATTGTTGTCAATTAGAAGGTTGGAACCCTTTATGTCACGATGTAGAACGCCATGGCTGTGGCAATGATCAAGTCCCCGTAAAAGTTGCTGCATGTAACATTTAACCTGCAAATAGATGAATTAAATAAAGGAACTCAAACACCAAACTAAAACAGGCACAAAAAAATAAAACATCTCAAGATTTCTGGATACTAGAAGATAGATTGTCATTCGTTGCTGTTGTGAAAGATATAACCAAGTAGCATTATCTGGCTCTAATGTCTGGGAAACCTATTTAATGATTAAATCATAGCAGGCTGAGTTTACACGGAACAAGGCTTAAAGCATTGAATCAAACAGAAAATTGCAATTTAGGGCTGGGTATAATACCTGTGCTTCTGTAAATTTCAGACCAGGGTGTGAAGCAAGCCCTGCCAAATCATGCTCCATGTACTCAAAAACAAGGTATAAGCTACAAGACATCCTTGATGTAACTAGACCTTCCAATTTTATTACATTTGGATGATCAAGCCTTCGCAAAATGTGAATTTCCCTAGCCATAAAGCGGACACTCTCGGGCTCCAGGTTATCGAACCTTACTTTCTTTAAAGCAACAGTTTTATTATGTTCAAGGTCCCGAGCCATATAAACATTACTGTAAGTTCCCTGGCCAATCTGCAAAAAAAATGGATATCATCAAAAGACAAGCCAAAACCAGCAAACAGGTAATAAAACTTAACGTGGACAGCAGTATGTAATTGAACAAGAGAAGCAAAGAACCGCCTGTAAGAGCTAAATATAATAATCTTCTGTTTATTGAACTTTATTAAGATACCTCTCCTCAACCCCCCTCCCCCCTCAATCAAGACATTAGACAGCTGTACATCATATCACCCAAACAAGAATGAAAAATGGAACAGAAAAAATCATATCCGGCTCAACAAACAAGTGTGCATTGCATCAAGCGCTCATAGTGAGAAGTCTCAACCAAACAAGTATGTGAGTGATTCTTATGTCAAGACCTCGTATGGTAAAGATACATACAACAATGACCCAATCCCCCCACCCCAAGCGGGGTAAAAAAAGAAGTGGGGGCTGTCTAAAAAAACTGTAGCCAGCTTCAAAGACAATGTATAATAATTTTCCTCACTTGGACCTGTTATTGATTCCATTTTTCTGTTCAAAACAATACGAAAATTGCATTTGCCATCAATCATCATTTCATTATGGATTCCAGTGCCTAATTAGACCTGCACCCTAGACCCTAACGTACCTTAGGTCAAATCCCAACTCGGTGCTTCATCACTAATCTGACCTTTTGCTAGTATAGAAGGGTGTGTATAGCACCCTTCCAAGTGCTTACAAGATTGATAAAATCCAAGAAACCATCACAAATTACACTGCCAAAAACAGATAGCCAGCCAAATAGAGATGTCAAAAGATGGATCTGGTAGAGTTTTGATTCAGCTCTAGATCATTGGTTATTTCTTTCCCACCACACTTCCACATAAAAAAGGGGAGCTGCCTCCCACATCACACCATTCTCATACCTACCAAATCTCCCTCTCCAATCTCCAGTTTCCGTTAACTTACAGTTCGGGGCATCACCCAATGTACCCCAAATAGAGATAAGGATAATGAGGAACACTTCCAATGCCACTACACAATGTGGGAGGATATGGTCCACAAATTTAACTAATGACCAATCTTATTTTTATTGGTAAGTTATACCTGTACCCCACAGGGACTTGATCCATAACTCACCCTCCATCCTATGACCAATGTTTATGGGGATAGGAAGTTCTATTAGGGCTGTTGGTCGTTGTCTTAACCCATGTGCATTTTAATGTTTATGAAGATAGAAAGTTCCATTAGAGCTAAAGCTCTGTCTTAACCCATTGCCAGCTGTACGCGTACTTTGGAACAGAGTTATTAGTACAGGTAAGTCTTGATGGCAGTAACTCACTTGCTTCCTATTGCAACAATTCCAGCTGAGTAATCATAATATTAGTTCCCTTGGCCCTAAATAAAATTGGTTATAGGTAAAAAAAAATATTTTAGATAATTTTGTTCAGAAAGAATATATGAACAAGAAGGAAATGGGTTTACTCTAGGTAGAAGATTTTGCCCAGATGCAATTTTAAAAATAGAATCAACAGAAAGTCTCCAGATTGAGTTAACAGACTGATAAACAAAGCAAGCTACTATCTTAAAAGAAGAAAAAAATGATAATCTGCATTGAACCATAAGCATTTCCATGATGCACAAAATAAAGTAACTTCAGACAAATAATTAAAGGAGCATACTTCTTCTTTTTTTTTTATAAGTAAACGATTGTATTAATGATGATAGGCATAGCCCAAGTACACAAGAACTAAAGGAGCATACTTTATCGAGCTTTTGAAAAGAATCAGCACGCCGTGGAGTCCATCCTCTAATAGCCTCTCCAGCCACTGCTGCCAACCATGATGGCCACCCTGCTGCAACCTGCTCCCCTTCTGTAGCTTTCGGAACACTACCCATTCCCGGATGTTGAGCAACGATATACTCCATCTTCTCCCTCTTGCTCTCCAAATGCCCGCTGTGTAACCGAACCAAACCATTTGATTGCTTATCGATCAACATTGTCCTCCCATCATTGTTATCATACCGATCCTTGGCTCGATGCACTTCCTCCCTTCTGGATGAGGTCACTCTCGATGCCTGCCAGTCTGATGATGCTTTCGAGAACCGCTCTCTAGGGCTCTCCTTGCTATCCTCGATAGCGGAGGGCTTGCAATTGATGCAACCCATAATGCACCAAAACCACCCCCAACAACAAAACCCTCCTTCTGAATCAATATTCACCTCCCAAATTTCCCATTTATGCAATACTTTCCTCGACTTCAATGTCCATACTTGACGTACTTAACTTTAAAAAAAAAAATATCCCTAAAGTATTATCTTAAAGAAGCATGGATTTCAAACTAAAACCCAATACTACCATCGAATCGACCAATGCACAACTCAGAACGTTACAGTTCTGGAAGAAGCAGAAACCCTAGAATCTAGAAAGCTTTTAAAGAACTGAGTGAAAATCAATCCACAATGCCTTGGAAAATACAGTTCTTATGCACCGGAATTTCACTCCTCTACAAACCCCACTACTTCACAGGCTAGAAATGGAAATATATATATATATATATATATATATATATAATAAACGAAACCCAATCCCTCAAATCACAAAAATAAATAAATAAATATAGAAAAAAGAACGCAAAACACTGCGAATCTTCAATTTACTTCCAGTACCTTGGAAAAAATTACTCCCGTGCAGTAGAGACGCAGTTGCAAGAACATATTTCACAGAGAGGGGGATTGAAACCCTAGATAGAGGGATCTATGATACGAACAGGGAAGCCATGGATCTAAGGCACGGAGATGTGAGAAGAAAACACACGTGGATTGAGTTCCAACTGAAAAAATAAAAATTGAAATGAAAATTAAAATAAATAGATAAAAACTGGGTGTATTTTAAGACGGGGTAATTAAATAATAGTCGCGGCGCGCGTTTTTTCAGTTGCGAAGCGTGGAGTGTGTCCCGGCTGTTCTTTTGAGCGTGCGAGAGACAATGTCAGTGAAGGCGAAGCACCCTGTAATAAACCATACTTCTTGTGTCCTTCAGTCACGCGCTCCTGCTGCTGTTATTTCCAAAAATAAGTTTTTTTTTTTTTACAAGAGTTATATCATTCATATCAATAAATTATTTTTTATTTTTAAAAATAAAGAAAATATAAAGTGAAGAACATTCCATATTGAAGTGGTATAAAATTCCAATAATTAACGAGGACATAACATTGATCGTCCAATCAAAATGTGCATGAAAATTGGCATATCATAATCAGAAGCACCACTTAAGATTTTTTTACCGCCAATCGATTGATTTTCTATTGATTTTGGCCCCTTTTAGATTCCAACGATAGATTCATATCCGTATTATTTGTTTTCTCTTATTTATTGTCATTTTTCTCCTAAATAATTAATTTAATCATTAAAACTTTATTAATTGGAACATCTCGACCTGGTGTTATGTTCTTGTATCAGCACCTACCTCGAACAAAGATGTTCTTGTAACATTCTTTTCATTATCATTCTTCATGTGACATGATATTATTAGAAAGTTATTTGTCGTTTTTTAAGTATTTTCCAATCACTTAATATTACGTGAGGGATTATGATTTAAATAAAATGTTTTTCATTGAATAATATTCATCACGTGTATATATATTAATATAAAAAATGTTATTCTCAAATCAATGTGTAAAATACACATAATAAAATATTTATATTATATAAATTAATTTAAAAGATAAATTTTAAAATTAAAATAAATTTAAATTTAAATTTAAATGATATAAATAATATTCTCTATCCACGGACATGAAAATATAAGAACTCCATTAATATATAGGTGCACGATATCCACTTGCATGCCATTTAGGTAATAAACATAAAGCATAATTATCATTTGAGTAAAACTGCAGCGAGTCCAATGCACGTATTTAGAGAGAGCGTATATCTGTTACATTCATTTAAGTTTCTCAATTAAAAAATTTCTAAAAAAAATAAAAAAGTATGCATATTCAATAATTATAATACCGAATATAAGTGGCATCACGTGGTCGTTGCATTTGCTTCACAAATAGTGTTTTAGGTGAGAGATTTTACCATCCAAGCACTCGCACGGTAAGGATGGTACTCCACAATGCGGGTCCCACCAGCAATAATTTAATTTCAATGATTGGTCCAAAGTTTAAAATGTTTAAACACTTTCATCCCATTTCATTTTATCTCATCATTACGGTTTTATCAAATTTTTATATAAAATATAATAAATAATTTAATTTTTTAAATTTTAAAATAATAATAATAATATTAAAAAATAATACCTAACATATGATATTAACTCACATTAATTTTTATATTTATTTTTATATAATTTATTTCTTAGCTAAAACACCCTAACCTTCAGTTTTTTGAAAAATAATTTAAAGTTTTTGAGCTTTGAAGTTTAAAAAAGTGGAACACATTTAGAATTCATGGGAAGAAATCTACCTTTTTTTTAGTCACAGTTTTTATTTTTTAAAAGGATTGTGAAGATTTTCATAATCTAAAAATATATTTAATCATATATATATAATTTTAAATAAAAAAATTTATTTGTACAAATTCTAAATAAACACATCCCGATTGTTACAAGTCATTGTCGAGACCATGCAATTCACACAGAAAAAACTTGTCATAAAGACATCACACCAAGCCTACTCATGGGGGCAAATATGGAAGAAAAAAAAATCAACTGATTAAATTGTGGAGGATGAAATCGAAAATGTTTAAGATAATTACAAGGTCTGTAAACCAGCATTCGCATAGAAAGACTTGAAGCCATGCCTCAGTTGGGTGAGCCACGTACATCGTTGACGTGCCTGACAGAACATATCGAGCTTGTGGGACAGGGTAAAATTCATTATTGCCCCCCCCTCCCCAAACAAACCCATCGACCATATCCAGTTTCACCATATATTCATTCTCAAAGAAAAATAAATAAATGCGAAACAAATCAAACTAAGATTTTCAATTTTGCTTTAAATTTAGAGGATCATGATCATTTTAATCATCTATTTACGTATTATTAGATAATTAAAAAAAAAAGTAAAAGATGATAAATAATTTTTTAATCATGGGATATTATATTAAAAGATTATGTGAGAAATTTGATTAAAAAGATAGTGTAACACTTGTTTGGGACAAATGATATTTATAATCATAGAGTGCGCTAGTGTCGCATATTGTAAATATAAGATTTACATAATTATAAACTATATTTAAAAAAAAAAAATATATATATATATATGACATTTATATAATTCATGACTATATCTAATATTACTTTAACGGTGCATGATGCATCATTCACGACCAAACATCTGTACATGTCTCTGTCCAGTTAAATAATGAACAGGTATCCACATAATCATGCACAACATGAAATTTATGGCAGTGTCTTCTCCCGCTCAGGCAAAGAAACGAGTGCATGGGACCTTTCTCCCAAGATTTTGACACGGCATTTTGTGTTGGGTCCAGTACTCCTTTTGGCCTATGTATGTATTTTTTGAAGTGTCTCCATGCAGCCCAACATTTTGAAAAGCTACTCACGACCACAGCCTTTTCATTTTATTTATTTTTTTCGTTTTTGTAGTTTTAGTACTCACCACATAGGTTTTAATATTACCGTTACAACAGGAAGAGAGACATGCATGCATGGTCGCTCCCAAGTAGTGAAAAATAAGGTCTCTGATTTATTTAAGATATGTTAGCACGTGTGATTTTCCCCTCCAAGTAATCAACAAAGGAACATGGGTTACTTCTTATGGGAGAGACAATGTGTATGCAACAACAATCAGAGGATGGCGTTTTGACAAAAAGGGCAAATTAGTTGACACATTAAGACATGAAAAGATAAGTGAGAATTGAGATAAATGTTGTTTTTATCTTATACCTTACAATTGTCTTTTAAAGTGATTAATGTAGAGTGTGATTATAGATGATAAAATTTACGATGAATGGTACTGTTGACTAAATAATAATTAAAATTTATCTTTAAAATAAAATCGCTAACAGCCGAAGGCGTATGAATCGATTTCATTGTTCTTACTCTTTACTAATCACAAGAATCAATTACTTTTAAGAGCCAGTTTGGATTAAGAGATAAATTATCACACGAATCAACTCATCAACCTAATATTAACTACTATTTACAAACCATCTCAATTCATCTCTCAATCTAAACGGGGCCTGACTCTCTACGGATGATAAAAAATTATCATTAGATAATATTAAGATAATTTTTATTTTAAAATTTTATTTTTTAAAATTTATACAAGGATGATTAGTACTTGGCATTTATTTGATTTCCCCTAAAGGCCTCACGAGTTTGGTCATGCACTACCCAAAGATGAATAGGTTGATCATTTCTTCGAGGCTGCTTTCCCAATTCAAGGCAGAGCGGGAAAGTGCTTTTCCAATTCTAGCAACCAAAAGCATCTTGAATCTCAAGCTCGGCCCATTACGCTATCTATGAGAGATATGGGCCAAGTCATCCGGCCCGACACTATGAATTATGTTAACAAAAATTTTATATATAGTCATTTTTGTATATTCTTTATGTATTCTATTAATATGATTGATTGTATTATTTTTTTAATATAAAATAATTATTTTAGTCAATCTTAATAAAGTACAAAAAAAATACATAAAAATGACTATATATAATAGAACTCTTATAATAAACCATTGAGATTGGTTTATCGACTTTAAATTTGTCATAGTCATTAGTCATAACATAATATTATATATTTATTGTGTATATTATATCCTGTTTTTCTGAATTTTTTGAAAATTAATTAAATGAAGTACTAAAAATAATTTTGCTTCATACAATGGAGCCGACATTCTTAGATACAGCGTTTATTTTGATATGTTTATAGATACAAGTTGTTTGAAGATAATTAATATAAAATAATAGTGAAGCGTGGAATTCTATGTTCAGAAAACCAAAAAACGTGGGTTTTCTTTTTCACGAAGAGACCGGCGGAAGCCAATCCTACAGAAGAACAGAGTTTCATTCATAATCAAATCGTCCACACCGAAACCCTATAATCTGGGTACAGGATAAAAACCCCGTTCCGGAAAAAAAGTTTAGGATTTTGTATTGGGTTTGGAATTCGGAGCCCATTGGCGTAGTGGTAAGCCTTCTTCTGTCAATAGCTCTGCCTATTATCATTGGATTTTTATAGTTTACATTTGGACACTGATCAGCGAGCGTTTGTATTTTGATAAATTATAATCAGTTTTGGATTCTGATCCGTGTTTGGATTCCATCTGGGATTTGCAAGTTCGAGTTTGATATACACCGGAATTGTTTGTTTTCCCGAAAGAATCACATTGCTCTTTGAGATCGTATGGTTGGAAGTTTAGTGCAAACTGAGACGTGGGTTTGATTTTTGGTATTCATTTCCTGGTGGATTCGTGCTTTGGGATAAAGAAATATTGGGAGTTCTCATTGCAATTTTGAGATTTAGCATCGAGAAGGAATTGTGGGTTAGGTGGCTCGGTGTTTTTGAATGTATATTTAGGAGAAGAATACGGGTTTCGAGAATGTGATGCCATGCATTGGAGATTTTCGTGAATTGATGGACTTTTGGTGATGAGATTGATTTTTTTTTTTATGGTGAGTTGGTATTGAACTTGGAGTTGGACTGGCATTTTGGAATTCAACATTGGAAGAAAATTTTGGTTTGTGAATGAGAGGGTTTTGTAAAGTAGACTGGAAATGAAACCTAAACTTGCGAGTCTGAAGGTACGATGACTGGAGCGTCATTGGGTTTACGTACGGGGAGTTATGGATCACTGCAACAGCAGATACAGAACAGTGTATTGCAGACTACTCAGGCACGCAAGCCTTCTAAGATGCTTCTTTCCAGTTCAAGGGAGAAAGAAAAGCTTCTCATATTTATTTGCAGATACGTTGTCCGAAGGAGAGTTGCAATGCTCCTATTGGTTGCCCTTGCTCTTTTGGTTTTTGTATTCGGTTCCTTTACAGTTAATAAAGGTTTGTGTTTCTATCCCACTTCCTTATCTTCCTGATTCGTAGTTGTTTATCATCCAGTCGTGGAATTATTGTCACCTCTGATTATGCTTATGCATGGAAGCTTTACGAGATAGTTAGGAGGCACTATCATTTTTTTTTTAAATTTTACTGTTAGGCAAATAATGACCTGATGGAGTTTACCTCTCTTCATTCCATAAAGTAGTAGCAGAAGCGTATTTTTGAGGCACATTTGTGATTTCTTGGTCTCATTTAACTTTCCATTTGAGAATTTCATTGTGCTACTTAGTTATTTGTTTTGTTTGTTGACTATTGTCCTTATTTATCAGTTTGGTTTTTAAATGATGATGCACCAGAATCCAACATCACTTTACATATTGGAAGCATGACTCCTTATTGGTCAAATTATCCTGTATCTTCCAATCCACCAGGAGTAGAAGATAATCTTGGCAGTAGTAATTCTTCTGGACAGATCTCTTGGAGAGGAAATGACCAAAGTAGAGCTTCATCCGATCCTCCTCCTCCTACAACTACAACAGCTACAAGGGTTACACGGTCTAACCCTCCATTGGGCCATCAGTGTGTAAATTTTGCATTTCCTCCTCCCCCACCAGTCCAGCGTAAAAGGATAGGACCACGCCGTAAGTTCAAGTTTTTTTTCCCTCGCAACTAGTATTATTAACAAATCTCATGCACCCAAATGCGTGTAATTTTGATATAAACAATCACCAATATATGTTCTGGTAAAATTCTGTTGAGTTCTTTGTTCCCTTTTCTTTTTCAGCATGTCCAGTATGTTACCTCCCTGTGGAGCAGGCTATAGCTAGTATGCCAAGCTCCCCATCAGAATCACCGGTGCTTCGTAATTTGACCTATGTACATGATGGAGGTTCTATTAAAACTGAAACTCATGGAGGCTCCGACTTTGGTGGATATCCTTCTCTAAAGCAGAGGAACGAGTCTTTTGATATAAAAGAGTCAATGGCAGTGCACTGTGGGTAGGTTTAGCTTTTGTTCCCATGGATTCTTTTTGGTTAAATATTATCTTTGTTGTTTGCAGTTTTCTTGTCTATATTTTTTCAGCTAAATGCATCCCACATTTCTGTCCTTTTCTGCTGGTGCTTTTTATTTTATTTTATCAGATTTGTTAAGGGAAGCAAACCTGGGCACCTTAGTGGATTTAATATTGACGAAGCTGACCTTCTAGAGATGGAGCAGTTCCACGAGGTTATTGTTGCATCGGCCATATTTGGTACTGCTGAGCATAAGACTCTGTAATAACTAGCTTGAATCTCATACAAATAGTTTTCTGCTTCTTATGATTGCATCTTTTATAGGAAACTATGATATTATTCAGCAGCCCAAGAACATTAGTGAAGCGGCAATGAAAAATATTCCTTTTTATATGTTTATTGATGAAGAGACAGAAGCTTATATGAAGAATTCTAGTGTTTTGGACAGCAGTAAAAGGGTTGGATTATGGAGAATTATCATCGTTCATAATATTCCATATGCTGATCCAAGACGTAATGGAAAGGTCTGTCTATTTTATATTGGAAGATTTGTTTCTTATGTTTGACTCTAAACCAAAATGAAGCTCAGATCAATTTTTTTTTAATTATTTCTTGAAAGTTTTTAGCTTTGAGCAACCATCTAGGTTAGATTTTTTTCACTTTCTCCTGTATGGAAGATAATATATCCTAACCATATCTGCAGATGGAAACTTGTGACATGACACTATTTAATTAACTCATTTCTTCTCTTTTCTTTTTTTTTTTTTGGGGGGGGGGGGGGGAGGAGAAACAAATTGTCGTAGTCGCATACAGGCTTATGTGTTAGTTGCCTCTTTCAATCAGTTATGGAGAAAGTTTGTGACAAAGAAACTTAACTATCTAAGTCGTTAGGTGTTGTTGACGTTGTATGTATTTTTGACAGGTTCCAAAGCTTCTATTGCACAGGATCTTCCCCAACGTACGGTATTCTGTATGGATTGATGGAAAGCTACAGCTTATTGTGGATCCATATCAAATTCTTGAGAGGTACATGCCTTCTTCTGTTTGTGTTAGCCTCTCATGCTCATGGTATGTGGGTGCCCAAAGTAGTGTTATTACACAGATTAGTCCTGTTTTTAAGCTATGATTTGCTGTATGGCTAAGACATTATAGAGATTCAGAATTATAGAGTTGGCAACATATTTATCAGGTGTCTAAAGAATGTTCATTGACCAAAGTGGTGTTTTTGCATATTTACCTGTTTTCTAGCCTTATTTTGCTTCACCTTTTATAATATAAGATTATAATGGAATGTATTATAACTTGACGTCTTTTCATATACCTTCTGCACATATCATCAATAATATCAACAAATGCAAGCAATTTAATTGCATGTATCCTTTCGATTCCCTGCTTTATTCTGTCTCAACTGTATTTTGAAGAGTCTGTGGTATTGATGTTCATGCATGGAAGGCAGGGACATGATTCTCTGAGCTTCATAGGAATTAAATTCTAACCTCAATGTTTCAATTCCTAAAATATTGTTCAGGTTTTTGTGGCGCGAAAATGCCAATTTTGCCATCTCAAGACACTATAAGCGCTATGACGTTTTTGTAGAGGCTGAAGCTAATAAAGCTGCTGGGAAATACGACAATTCCTCTATTGACGACCAGATTGAGTTTTACAAAAGCGAGGGTCTAACACCATATTCTTTAGCTAAGCTTCCTATAACTAGTGGTAGGTGCATTGTTTATGCATTCGTGTTGATATATAAATGTGTGTGTAATTATAAATGTAGGTATGCTACATTTCTATTTGCAGATGTTGGCCATTTGTGTTTTCCAAATTGAGTATTTTGTTTTATAAATGAGTTTCTGCAGATGTTCCTGAAGGTTGTGTCATCATAAGGGAGCACATTCCCATCACAGATCTATTTACCTGTCTATGGTTCAATGAAGTTGATCGTTTTACTCCCAGGGATCAGTTAAGCTTTTCCACAGTGAGGGACAAAATGATGTCAAAAGTTAGTTGGAGCATCAATATGTTTATGGATTGTGAGAGGCGTAACTTTGTGATACAGGTTAGTGTCTTCATATTTCCATATGAATGGAGAAAAAAGATACTTTTGAACATCTATTAGATTGTGAAAAAAGAGGCTATACTTCTGTTGTATATTCTGAGTGTGAAAACTTCAATATACAGGCATACCACCGAGATTTGCTGGAGCACATGTCTCCACCAGTTGGTCAGATAATCCGTTCTCCACCTGCTTTTCCTGGTTATAATCCAATTGTAAGGCCTCCTATGAAGAGGAATAGTAGGCGAAGAGGAGATCGGAAATCTGGTAAAAAACATCATCGTAAAGTTGTTGCTGGTAGTAGAGACAACAATTCATTTTAGCTTTTTTTTGTTTTTTTTTTTTTTTGGGGGGGGGGGGGGGGGATTAAAGAAAATGTAAATTTTCTTTCGTTCTTTCTTTCTTTATTCAAGTTATACATCATGGGTTAGGAAGATGTTGTTAGATGCATGCAGTGTGGCCATGAGGATGAAAAATTGCTCTAATTTTTGTTTCAAAGAATGCTGTAAATACCTTTACTTCAAATAAATTTCATACGAGCTACCTGCCATTTCCATATATCTTCCACAAGGCAGTGTTTACGTGCAAGGTACATTCTTCCTTTTGGGTTTTCATTTTCATGTTACTGTGCTCGGCTGCTATGCCTGTGGAAAATGCAGGACTTGTAATATCCAAGACTCTTATACTTTACTAGTGTCTATAATCGTTATAAATATCATTTGCTCTTACTCCCTTATCTCTTTGAACATGGATATCTCAGACTTCTACCTATAAAAAAAAACATGGATATCTCAGATTTCTATAATGTAAGCTGTTTATGTGTTCAGGGCTTTTCTAAGTGGGGTAAAGAAAAGATGGTTCTAGCATGTCGAGGCTAGGGTAAAACTTGCTGAAAGACCTGAGTAGTTCTAACCTTGAAAAGTTTTTCAGAAAATGCACTTGCTGGAGGCATGCAGTAACAATTAGGTTTATTTCTGCAGTGATAATCTAAATTAGGGGGAAAAGAAAGGCTGAATGTGCTTGTTTCTGGTGCTTGTCAGTAAGCCCGTGTTTATTAATTTTCTTTTTGTTTTGTTCCGTCTGTTTTCTCTATTTTTCTCCCCCAGCTGCGCTGTCATATGTGTCGGTAAGCTGTAGATCATATCCAAGGGACTTTTCAGCCTCTTATGTGAAAATATGGATTTCTTTACCCATAGCAGAAATACGATGGGGCATCTGAGTTTTCCACAACAATGTTTTAGCTCTACTTACAGCTTTGGATAGAGGACAGACCATCTAGTTCTTAGGTCACATGCAACATCAAGTATACTTACTGTGGAAGATCTAATTTGTTGCAACCGAAAGATATTAAGCCTCCGTTTGAATTGAGAAATGATCTCAACTCATCTCATCATTATAACTTTCTTAAATTTTTATATAAAATATAATAAATAATTCAACTATTTCAAATCTCAAAATAATAATAATAATAATATTCTAACAATATTTTATTCAACTTTTAATTTTTATCTCAACTCAATTCTCAATCCAAATGGGGCAGTGTGTATCTCTTGGTCACGTGCACCATCTGAATACCCCAAAGGCTCAAACACATAAAAATGCATTCTTTGTTGCTCTCATCTTCACGTACAAATACATGCACATACATACAGGAGAGTCCCCCAATTTGAATAAAAAAACTATCCCATCATTGCTTTGCGTCCACCAATTACAGATGAACGTTAAGGGATAAGCTCAACGCACGATTGTATTTTTTTTCTTCCGCTTTCTTTGACGCGAGAACTGATTCATCATCAAGTGGATTAGTATATTTTGTTGACTGGGTTGCTTGCAATGCATGGAGATCATCTGAAATCATCTGTGCCATATGGCCAGCACCCTATGCAATGAGTCGGTCAAGCAGCGAGAACCTTGGATCAACCAGATGTCCTCCGATCTAAGACATGAAAACAAATTTTTGGTAGGAAAGTCTTGAAGAAACTCTTAAGTTAACAAATGGCCCTACCATGATTCCAAAAATCAAAAGATATGTTAAATAAACCCCAAGTTATGTAGACCCATGAATCTGTGACCCACAAATGTTCAATTGCTTAGCAGAACAAGCTAGAAAGTGACCAGAAAAGCTTGGCATTTTCTGCATTGTCGGGGGTGTGGACAAGAAGTAATCTCTGCGCTGGCCTCTTGGATTTAGAAAGTGTTTTATTTCATCATTATAATTTTTTTAAATTTTTATACAAAATATAATTAACAATTTAATTTTTTTAAATCTTAATTCAATTTTTTTAAATCTCAAAATAATAATAATATTAAAAAATATTATTCTAACAATATTTATTTTAACTTTCATATAAAATCATCTCATCTCATCTCATTTTATCTTTGAATCCAAACTAGGCAGCCGTCTATCATCTATCTCCGATAGCCCAAAACCCCATCAAATAAAATTTAAAAAAAAAAAAAACTTACAAAAATACTGATATTGCTGATATAGAAAAATTCTATTTATTATCTCCATACATTAAACATCATATTTTTATTTTTTAATTTTTTTCTTACTAAATACGTGATATATAGACGGTGAATAGAAGAATTTAATTAAAAAAATAAAATAAAATTAAAAAAAAAATGGTGTGTGATGCAGCAAAGCCCTGCTGACATAACGCCTCGCGAATGCCCATCCAAACTGCTAATACATACTCTTTCTCGTCATCCCCAAGAAAACTCCCATTTTGGATCCAAGGTTTTCTTCACTCTCTCTCCCTCTCTCCGTGCGTGTTTAGATCTTTTATCGCTGGGTCTTTTTTGTTTGTTTGTGTTAAGTATATAATATCGAGGTTAGGGTAGGGCTTATTGTAGGCTTTCCAGTTTCAGTCCTGGTTCTTCCTCAAAGGCGCTGTCAAATTGACGGAAGATCTATGTATGCTTTTGATAAATGGGTTCGTCTGGGTTTTCAGATTTCAACAGTGAAACCTAAGACCGGATTCTGATCAATAGCTTACTCTGATCACCTAGAATTTTACAACGAGACTTTTGGGTAAGGGTTAATTTTTATCAATGATTGCGGCTTAATACACCAAAATATATCGTAGTGAAGTTTGGGTTTTATCTGCTTTTATTTAATAGATTTACAATGAGACTGTTGGGTAAGGGTTTGTTTTTATCAATGATTGCATCTTTCTATACCAAAATATATCATGATGGAGCGGGGGTTTTGGGTTTCTCTGCTTTTATTAAAGATTGTTAGTTTTCAGAAGGATTTTTGGCTGTTGCTTTTGAGCCCTTTCTGAACTAAGACTAGAGCTTAACCGAAGGAGAAGAAGATTCAATTCAATAGAATCATGGGGTCATTTGGATTTTTTCTTATATGTATTCTCCATTCGGTGATAGCTCTGACTTGTGGAGCTTTAATGATGTTTTACTCCAATGAGGCCTCTGTGTTTGGCCATGGTCCTGATATTGCAAGTAAGCTTCAAGGATCCACGCCTCATGATCAGTTATTGATTCGAACCTCAGATTCCTTCTCTGGTTTGCTTCTCTTTTCCATTGGGATGCTTATATTCATGGTGGCTTTTGTCAAGGACAGAGAGTTCCAGAGTTTTTTTGCCAAGGGGTGTGTGCTGCTTCACATTTTCATGGCTGTTTGGAGAGTGTGCTTTGAGAGGAAGATTGAGGATCTCGCTCATGATTGGATGAGGCAGGTTGTTGGGGATATTGCATTGGCCCTTTCATGGGTGTTTTTTCTTATATACTCATGGAGGGAGAAGTATGATTAGTTTTGTAATGACTGTTAAGAGCAATCACCCTGTTGAATGGCGCTGCGATCTGCTTCTTCCTCTGGTGCTTCATTATATGCATTGCGGGACATAATTGAATGAGGTTGAGCTGGAACTGATTTGGGAACAAAGCACAGATTGAATTCAGGAAAATATGTTGCCTTAAACCTTGTCTAGGGTCTGATTATGCTTGTAGTCCCAGAAAAGTGAATGGGGTATCTAGGGCTGGCATGTTTGCTTAATAAGTTTCTTTTAGAAATGTTTTCGATTCTGTTCTGATTTGATCATGTATTTGTTTCCCTGTTGCTTCACGTAATGAGGATCCTTGTAAAACTTTCCACATATATATCACGATGTACAAAACAATCAGAAAATGTTTTGATTCTGGTTACACCTGCAAAATTCCTACTTTGTCTTGAAACAAGATGCTATTTTCCGACCCCAAAAAGATCAAATATTAAAGCAGATTTGCAAATTCTTATTGCCTTGAAGCTTGCTCAGGACCAATTTACTTTGGGAATCATTCTGGTTGGCACTTGGCAGTCATTGACATTGCCGTGCAGTCTAGTCGGTAGAACTGTGCTGAGACAGAACAAATCCTCAAGAAAGACGATCTTGATTCTGGATTCTTGATCCAGGGTAGGAATTTTTGTCACTTTAATGCCCCAAATTTATTTAATGAATTGTGATTGCGACCAAATTGCTCATAGTTGCAGAGTGTCATAAGTTTCTATCATTTTCAGTCTCATACACATGCCCTATCTGTTGAAAAATAATTTTACATTGTCTGTAGATAAGGTCTTGGGTATGTTTATAATGAATGAACAATCATCTATTGTAGAATTGGTTTTATAAGATGAGTTAGGTCTATAAATTTCTTCATAGTATCAAAGCTTGTTACAAGACGAATGGGGCCTACACTTCTTACTTGTAACAAGGATCATAAAAAAATACTGGTCTGTAAGTGAGTAAGAGTGTTATAGAATAATTTCACATTGTCTATAGATAATATTTTAGATATGTTTATAAAAAATAAATAATACTCACTTATAAAATTAATTTTATGAGATAAGTTATCTTCGTGAATTTATTCACTCATATGTTGTAGCCATTATTGCTTAGCTTTTGTTGCTAGCCGGACACTTGTCTTTGCTGTACTATTTACGAAGCCTGTTAGTATTAATTTTGAAAGGTACAAGAATACGTAGAGATTGGTGATTGAAGCTTTGTTGAATATTCTGGAATGAAAAACTCTATTTGTAACTGGCTGGGAGCCCCGCGTAACCGGTTGCGTAAAAAATTTTATTTTTTCCCACCTTCTCATTTCATTCATACACTCTCTCTCTCTCTCTCTCAATTTTTTCGTCACTCATTCTCCCCCTCAATTTTTTTTTTCCTTCTCCCCACTCTCTCATTTTCTCTTTTCCCAGCCATCGACACAGGGGCTCTCCTTCTCAATTTTCTCTAGTTTCAGACATTCTCTCTCTTGATTTCATCCATTCCTTCCACTGTCACCACAGTCAGCCTCAAGCCATGCAGGGCGAGAACTACTCCAATGCAAGTCGTGCTCCACCCATCTGGAGTCAAGCATCCCACGACAACAAGGCCATCGGAAGCTCCCTTTCCCGATTTCTCCCTCCCTCTCTATCTCCTCTGTGCCAAGCTATAAGCCTCACTCAATTTCTCTCTCTCTCTCTTCCTTAGTCGATCTCTCTCTCAATCTCTATTCAAATTCAAAGTAAAAATTTAAACTAAAAGAATCCAGAAATGCGAACCATGCAAAAGGAAATAAATATGTTACATTAGCAAAATCATAGGAACCAACTATGGATAAACATACCATCACCACCAAACAACCAGATGCTACAAAATAAAATTAATTGTCGCTGAAATTGTCAATTCAAATTTCTAGTGAAAGCTAGAAAAAAAATACCCAATTCTACAAGTTCTTTAGTTCAAAACGAATACCGGGAAGGGAAAAAAAAAGAAGCTTTAGTTCAAATTAAATACCTAGAATCAGGGCTCTAAGTTGCTTCGGATCGAGCCTGGAGGGTGAAGAAGATGAAGAGGGAGTGGTGGTGGGTCTCTCTTTTTATTTTAATTCAAGAAATAGCCTTTAGCTTCAAAACAAATGCCCAGAATCAGGGCTCTAAGTTGCTTTTGGATCAAGCTTGTAGGGTGAAGAAGATGAAAATGGAATGGTGGCGGGTCCCTCTCTTTTTGGTGGGTCTCTCTTTTTATTTTAAATCAAGAAATAAAAGAAACAATAAAAAAAAGCCGGTTGCACTAGGGGTGGGTAGTGGGGCCTTGCACCCTACTGCCCCGTCCCGCATCTAGGGTCCCTAGCCGAGGCGGGTGGTTGGGAGGGCCCAACCCCACCCCGCTCTCGCTTACATTTATATATATATATAAACATAAATATAAATTTATATTTTACAAGTTGTGTATATATAAATATATATTACAATTTGTTAGACTTGTTCACAAAATATACTCTAGTAAACTTAAAAACTACATAGTTTAAAAATTAATATACTACAATTTATACAAAATATGTACTAGCAAATTTAAAAATTACATAATTTTTAAATTATAGTCATATTTACAAAATTTAAATTTATAATTTGGGTTTAAAAATATATTTTTAATTACTTTTGAACTTAGAAATAATTTGTAAACAAAGTGAAATGTAGTTTTTTTTAAATAGATGAAGGTGGGGCGGATTGAGAATCCATCCCTCACCCTGCCCCCGCCCCCGGATCCTGAAGGTGGGGGACGGGGTGAAAACCCCACCCCCTGTCCCATGCAAGGCGAGGTGCGGGGAAGGGGTGGCCCTACCCCATAAGGAGCGGGTAGCACCCTTAGGTTGCACCGTGGTTTTCATAGCCGGTTGTATCTAGCAAAATTGCTTTAAATACTTCCTATCTCCTCTAGGCCCTCGTCTCACGAATAGGGTGATGTTATAAATGAGAGAAATATCGCTTCTTAGTTGTTCCTTCAGTGAGAGTACAACATTCTAATTTTGATAGAACACCACGCGTCGTCACCATTAACTTTCTCTCTATTTTTCTTTCCAACATTAACTATTATACAAGAGTGGTGCTACTCTGCCGCCCAAGTAGTATTATTCAGTGTTACCGCTAGTTGCAAAATCAATTTTTTTTTTTCTATTCACATTTAATGTATTTAAATATTTTTGAAAAATTGGGGCGGCAGAGTGGCGTTTTTCATTATACAATTAAAATTTAATTATTTTACAAATGTAGAAAATATATTGTTTATAAATATAATTTTTTATACTAATATTTTGACAAATTAAAAATAAATTTTCAGAAGAGGGCTGCTAGAGACATAAAGTGATCTCACACACTGATGTGGAACACTGTTAATGTGTCACGTCTCCCTTCTTTCTGTTTTTTTCCTCTCTCTCTCTCTCTCTCTCTCTCCCCCTCCCCCTTTCCCTCTCTTTTCTCCCTCTTGGGGTGGTTCTTGACCACCACAGACGGCCAAAGGACGGCGACTGTCAACCACACAAGCCGTTGGCTCATATCTCGACCACCCTGACCACCTAGTGGTGGCCACACAGAGGTCAACCACGCACACAGTGTGCACCCCTCTCCCTCTCTCTTTCTTCCTCTCAGGGTGGTTCCCGACCACCACAGACGGCTAAAGGACGGCGACTATCTACCATGCAAGCCGTAGGCTCAGATCCCAACCACCCTGGCCACCTAGCAGCGGTCACGCACACAGTGTGTGAAATGTGCGCCAACGTGCATGACGAGTTGTCGTGAGCTCTATGCTGGCGGTGCCGCTTGGACTGTCGATGTTTTCTGCCTACCCTAAAGTGGTCCCCGACCACCATGGTCGGCAAAGAGAGAAGGCACAAGGAGAGGGCAGGGGTGGCAGGCATGAGGGAGGGGGAGAAAGAAAGAGAAAAAATAATAAGGAGGAGACGACTGTATGTCACATCAATGTGTGAAATTTATTTGTGAGATTCTTTTGTATCTATAATATTTTCCTTTCCATAACGGTTCTTCACTTAAGCGCTAATAGTCCAGCACACCAACGAATAATTCGTGGATTTTCTTTTTCCCTCTTCAGCAGTCAGCTTTCCTTTCTTTTCTTTGCTCCCTTGAACGTATAAGCTAAAAATAAAATGATGCTCATGTCTGTGTTTGTTCTGTGCTATAGTTTTGCAGCTACTAGACAGATATGTGGGGTTTGGGTGGAGGCTGCATAGAGTTTTGGTTTCTGATACTCGTTTTATTTGTTTTGTTATTATTTTTTGTTTGCTTTGTGGTACTGTTTGATGTCTTTTCGGTTGGAATAATTGGGAAGTTTAATCGGAAATTGCCCACCAACTATTTGATGATTAGCCCAGATGGGTTCATGACTGAATAGTTTTTGCATTTACTAAAGACCTTGTTTAGCTAAAGCAAGTTATTTGCGCTCTTAGAATTTATTTTTCTGTGGGGTAAACCATCACAAATTTGTTCTTCATACACTTCCATTTTGTTTTCTGGAATTCAGTTTTTTCCTCACTTTGTTTCACTGTATGGTTTGCTTTCTTCAGAACTTTTTTTCCTGTTTTCTTGAAAGGAAATTTCCGGAACAACCGTAGAAAAAGATAATATATAATGGACGCATTTTCGCCATGCGAGTTTGTAAGGAACAAGAGAAAATGAGGATGCAGGGGGAGAAATCTTGAAAGGAAATTTATAAGGGAAATTTTAATAACCGGAGATATCAACTTGCTAGAATTGTCTCGATGAGGAAAAAAATACTAAGATACCTTTGCTTTTACTTGCTTTTCATGGTAGTCAACTTGATATGGAGAAACAAAATAAAATACGAGATGTACATGCTACTGTATATCTATTTGATGTCTAATTATTGCATTTCTTTCGTATAGCTTTTGCTCTGCTCTGAATTGTAGTTTTCACTTTTCAAATCTTGTTTTTTGGTTTCTTTTTCAGTATTCTATCTCTAAAGATCTTGTCAGAATGGGGGAGCTATCCACAGTTAGTTCCTCCCCTGCTTTAGATTTGCCATCTGCCCAGCAAAACCAAGGGTTAGCTGTTAAAACTAGTCCAGAGTCCAAGCCAAAGAAAAAGATATGCTGTGCTTGCCCTGATACTAAGAAGCTGAGAGATGAATGCATCGTAGAGCATGGGGAAGAAGCTTGTGTTAAATGGATTGAGGCTTATCGCAAGTGTCTTCGTGCAGAGGGCTTCAATGTTTGAGATTGGTAGAGGTAGTTGAGTTGATTACATGATCGACGAAAACAAGGTTAAAGCTCAAACTATTCATTTTAGGATCACAGATATCATATGATATTCAGAATTCCAGAACAAAGCCAGGACAGGCAGCTTCTTTTTACTGTTAGGTTCACCCATAAGCTTTTCTTACTTGTATGTTCTTGACACAAAGCGAAAGCTCAGCCAAAACACTTTGAGAAGTGAGGATCTATTACATTTTGTATTTGCATTTGTTAATTTTATCTATATATTAGTGGATATCTAATTACCAAGTTCTATCTTTGGTTTCTCAATTTTTTGTTCGACTGATCTTATATATTCATAGTATAGTGTCTGTTTTGCTCTTATGCCTCTTGGCAAATTATTCTGTATGCGGGAAAGTTTAGGTTGTTCCTTTAAGACATGTTTGCTAGCTCTCCAGCTTTGGGAGTAACAGAAGATATATACATGAGCAGCATCGTCTTCTGATCAAAATTGATCTGAGATTTAAACGTTAAAAGGGCACGAAATTGCCGTCTTCTACCATCAAACCATCAGTCTTGAGACGGCCAGGACGATGTTTGAGTAAATAATCAGAAAGAAAATAGGAGCATGTACGTACATAAGCGTAAATATATTAGAAGTCCATTTAATATTACATGACTATGAAAGATGCAGAAACATAACAGAGAGACACAACGATCGAACCCACTTAACAAACAACAAGCATATTAGAGTACTTTAACAGAGGACAGCACAATTATTCAACACCAATACATTATTCATGACGAAAGTCGACCCACGATTCCACATATATAATCCCATGTATCGATCGGTGGGCGGGGCTTGGCTTAGTTACCACAGGTGCAGTCTATGCAGGCGCAGCTAGAACCACACTTGCACTTGCCATCGTGCTCAGCTGCTGGAACATCCATGACCACAGTGTCGATGTAGCTGCATGCAAAAGTACCAAGGATTTCCAACATATATATGCGTGTCAGATATTAGGTCATGGCTTGCTCACATCAAGACTAGTCTGAAGAGATCATGATCATTTTTTTTTGTTTGTTTTATAAACATGATCTTATCAAATGAATACGTACAAGAATACCTGCATGGTTTTTCGTTTTTAGTTCTTTCAAAAGAGTAATAAAATATGAATCGTGCTACACAGAAGTAAAATCACATATTTTTAAGTGATGTCTATTGTATGAGACTTATATGTCTAGAATTTTTAATAAAATATTCATGATACACATGATGATCTTATCAGTCGATAAGATTATTTAATCATTTTATTTGCGTGATTTTTCTTGGTCATTCGACTTGGATAAGAAAGAATATCACGTTGGACTTTTCTCTCTGCATATGCATGCTCACAATCCCATGTCTTCGTAGTTTTGTTAATTGCTTGTTGAGGTTCTGGTCTACTTTTCCATTTAGGTTAATTTGTTGATCCAAATTATATGTTTTGTTTTTCATTAATTAATATTGAAAATTTGAAGCTACTAGTTTACTTTGTTGTGGCCACAATATATTTGAAACTAAGACTGTCATCTTGCAATTATAAGTACCCACGCATTTCATAATAGACTTGCAAAGTTTTCCCTTGAATTTTTTGAAGTCCTTACCTCTTCTCAGTCTCCACGACGAGTCCGTAGCTGTTTCCCTTCTTCCTGTGATTCCAATCGTACGTGTTATATTATTAATGGTTATTGCAATCGAAAGAATTGATCAGGTCTCAAACTCAACCACAAACTAGATATTCGAAAGGAAGCCTAGCTAGCTAGATGAAGGATGCAAGCGTATATATAAATATATATATATACATATATATATATATATATATATATATATATATCTGTGCATGATTCTACATCCACATGGCGCAAAATGCATGAATTTGAAACTTTCGCATGCATACTGATCAGATAGAAGACTTTGTGGGAAAGAATTCAAGAAAGCAAACATCATTAGTACTGGTTAATAGATATACCTCAGAATAACGTCTCAGATACAATAATACCATATATAAGATTCAAGCTAGCTAGAGTACTACTCTCTCAAAAACAACCAGGTTGAGGCGCTCAATATAACAGTGTATATGTAGCCATGCATGCACGGAATCATGCAAATGATGAGAAAACTAATCAACCAGCTGATCTATACGGCCAAAAGCTGCTCGCAAATAATGAAGAAACACTTACACGCACTGGCTCTTGTCAGCGCAGTTGCAGTCGCCGCACTTGTCCGACATGGTTGATTGGGCTAAGGATGAACTTAACAAGGAGATTGTTTTAGCTTTGTATGAGTTGCTGCTATATCTCCAAGCTCTGCTTCATGATGGTCCTCTTTTTATAGAGGGAAAAGCTAAGGTTAGTTCAATATTGGCCGGCTAAGCCTCGAGTCGAGGGTGGGGAACTCCCGGTAGGCGGTAAGCATGAGAGGAGCACACGCCTCCCAAGAACAATCCGAAAGAATCTTAATAATGGAAGACTTGGCCTCCTATCCTCCTCTCATGTCAACTTCATCTCTCTATTCTGCAAAAGATTACAAAGACTTATATCATCTATGCATATATCTAGCTATATATCTTGATATTCTCAACTGAGCGTAATTTACGTGCTCCATTCGGTGGATCAAATTAGGAATATATTGCAGTGGCCTTACACACACATGATACATATAATATGTATATCATGTATATATGTATCGAGACACATGATCATGCATGCATGTAAGCTACATAGATGCATGCTCGATATCTGCACAAGCATGCATGCATGCATGGGTGTCCATTTATCATTATATATGATAATGTAAAGTTTAGTTTAACAAAATAAACACAAAAAACTGAATGGCCGGAAATGATCGAAAAATCAAGCAGCTATATATGCATATGTGGATGCAGATGGGAAAACCTAAATAAATATTGTGGCTGGCTAATTTATTTTTATTTTTATTTTTATATTTTTGAGGCAGCAAACAAAATCACCTCAATATACACCTCAGCTTATTGGTGGTTTCCATTAACTTTCCAGAGCATGCTGCATGCACTTGCTTCTCCGATTAGCCAACTTTGCTTTCAGACATTTTTGTCAAAGAAAGTTAGCCTCACATTCATGTTTTCGACCTTTTTATCCACGAAGAAAGAGGCGTGCAAAGTTTATGGTTGTCCCCCTCAATACCTCTCTATTTTTTGTTTTAAACATCTCCATGAATTCAATAAGTTAATTTGTATGGTCACCAAAATATCTGTCCATCATACTTTTCATCAACTCGATTTATATATACACATGATCTATATATATATATATATATAATATTCTTAGTAAATAATAATTGAATGGTAGTCATAAAAACCAACATATTTGACATTAAAAATAGGAAGAAATTGCAGTAAAATAGTTCTTTTATTTATCTTTTTTTTTTTTTTAAAAAAAAAAAATACTAATTGAGAGAGAGAGAGAGAGAGAGAGAGAGTCAAGATTAGCCAAGCATACATTGTCGTGGTTTGAGGGTCCCATGCATGCATGCATCCCGTTAGCCCGAAAGCTTAAAGCTTTTTCTAAGTCATATATATATATATATAGCTTGGATTCTGATTATAACGTCGATTGATCGTAATCAATGGTTTGAACGTCCGTGAGGCCTTTTTCTATTTTCCGGACCATCCAATATTATTATTGAGAAAATCGATCACAAATTATATATATTGTAGTGGAGGGAAAAAAAAAAAAAGAGAGATGGAAAATTACTTCAAAATGCGACTATATATCATCAATTCCATGAATATTTCATCACTCTAGAGTCATGATCACATGTGAATGTCGAGTCAATAGAGAATTAGATCATTGAGAGCAATTCTCATGCATACATGGATCCAATGGTCAAAAATAAAGACCCGCGCCCACATCTTATTTGTGCTCCTTATCAACTAAATAACGACTTAAAAGGTAAATTACTTTCTATGATAGAAATACTTTAATTATAAAGAGATTTCATAAAAATAAACTCATAAATTGAGGTTGTTTGATATGATACGTTATATTATAAAGTTATAGATCCAAAATATCACATGAAGTCACGTCAATTTATGAATTTATTTTTGTGAAATCTCTATATATATGTGAATATAACATTTTTCTTCTAAGATAGAATATGGAATATAACCACATAATTATTTAACGCAACTTGCGTGCACAACCACGAAACATAAAAACAATACGTTTGTACTATAATAATATCTTGAAAACAAACATATTTGGAAATTAATTGGAACTATATACCATATCTACAGGGAAATAGAACCAAGCTTGGAGAAATTAATACTATGCTTGAATGTCAATATCATCTCAACCTATCTTAAATCAATAATTGATGAAACTTCCTATAAAAAAAAAAAAATTGATGAAATTTACTGTTTTTTCAACTTCCTATAAAAAAGTTAAACTCATGTCAACATATTTTATATATTCAAATATATATCTTAATTTATTTACATTTAAACGTATCTCAATGTAACTCATAAAATACTTCTATTTACTGATCAACTCAGATCATATGAGATAATTTCAGCATTCAAGCGCAGCTTGATGAGACCCAAACAAACTTTAGCTAGGTGATGTAGCACTGTTTATACCTCAGCCCAATTCATGCTGCTACTTCAACATCTTAGCCCATTGTCGACATTACAGTAGTGGCCCAGTTGCGATGCTATGGCGGATGAAGAATATTGACCTATATCACTCTTCATTGAAAATCGAAATAATGAAATTGTGATTTTGAAGAAGTATAAAGATAATTATAAAGTAAAATGATACTATATCTCTTGAATTTATCCTTCAATTTGACAGTTTATATATTTTATTTTATTTTTAAATATGTTTTATTTAATAATTAAGAAAATAACTATTAGCATATTAATTTTTTTTTAAATATTTAAATATGTTTTAAAAAATGTTTGAAATAAAAAGTTAAAAAAAGAAAGAAAAGTGTAATTTGTACTAAGGGCACGTCAAGTAGACAAACTTGGGTGGCATAGACACTACCTAATTACAAATAATTGACGTATTTTGATGCAATATATTGTATATATTTTGTTAGTAAAATAATTTTATAATCTATCATATCATATTAAATTACGTTAAATTATATAATTTTAATATATATATTTTGAATTAATAACAAATTCATTTAACCTTATAAAGCCTTTGTTTATGCAAAAAATTAAAGAGAATTGCCGAGAAAAAAAAATTAAAGAGAATTACAAATATTTTTGAATTCAATAAACAATTGCGGACACTTCTAAAGTTTTGGTTTATTTGAGTTAAAAAAGAAGGGGCTAGTGCTCACGCGAAGAATCTGGAAGGAATTGTACAATTAATTAAAGCAATAGTCCATCCTAATCCTCGCGAATCGAATGCGGACATTGTAGGATCAAAAATTCAAAATGAGCCATAGAAGCGAGTGGGGCCGGTACCATAACAGTGATATTTTGGCATAACAGTGATACAATCGAAATAATGAAATTGTTATTTTTTTTACATTTAAATATTTTAAAAAAATAAAAAAATATATTAATACACTTAAAATCACATTCTTAATTATTAAATAAAAAAATATATATATTTTTACCAAGCAGTCAAATAGAACGATAGTGTTTCTCTTTGACATAAAAGTAATATTTACAGCCATAAAATAAATAAATTTAAAATTTATATAAAAAATTTATTTTTTTAATAAAAATCTTTTTGGTAAATAAATATACAAAACTTACATGTTATAAAATGTTATAAATTTTAAAAATTGTACTTTACTATTTATTCTCATACTTTATACTTATAACTTTTTTATATAGTGAATGTATTTTTTATAAGATATAAAATGTTTTTTTATAGAGTATGAAGTAATGAATAGTGATTAATAAGAATAATTTTTAAAAAATTTTATTTGCAGTCTTCACTTAGAGATTGTATATGCAGATCATTTATTAAATAAGAAAAAAATCATTTTAAGAGGAATATTTTTATAATTTTAAAAAATTTTGAAGAAAAAATTATTTAAGCTTATATTGCAGTCCCAAAAAGAAAGATTGTATGTAGCATTGCTCATAATTTTTTTTATAAAATTATCAAAAATTTTATATACAATCACTTTTATGTATTTCTTATATATTCTATTAATATGATTGACTAAATCATTTTAATATAAATAACTGTTTTAACTAATTACATCAATAAAATACATAAAAAAAACTAAAAAATGGCTGTAAATTGACTCTAAAATTATATACAACATTAATCATCTCCGAGACTCCGCGACTCTCTTATTTTTCCTTTTTTTTTTTTTTTTTTTTTTCAATCTCCTTTGGGTTTGTTGCTTGCTTGTCACGTTTGGGGTTGAATCCAGTACAGTACAGCCTCGTACTCGACGCTTATCTTGAAGTCAGACAGACATCCTGGGTTGATAATCATCATATGAATATGAATGATATTTCATAGACTAGATAAGGACACATTCCATGGTCCATTGACCTCGTAAACATCGTAGCAATCATATTTAATATAATTCTAATCCATCATTCCGTGTTTCACCCTTTTCATTTGCTTTGCACTTCCATACTCACACACGCACACACATTTATATTTTTCATATCCAATTCAAAATCATTTTAGGGACTATTCTAATCGATTACAATATAATTCCGTCACATTGCTAATATCATACTCCAACATGACAAGAAGTCATGTTTAGATACAGAAATATTTTTAATCTATTTCATCTCATAATTACAACATTTCAAATTCTCGTATGAAATATAATGAACAATTTAATTTTTTTAAATCTTAAAATAATAATAATATTAAAAAATAATATTCTAATAATATTTTATTCAACTCATCTAAAACATCTCATATCATTTCACTATCCAAACGAGCTCTTAATAATTATAATGTTATAATTAGTATATTAGAAAATTATTAAATCCTTTATGATATGGTATTCACGTTATATTAAAATATATCATATTTATCAAATCATTTATCTTAATGACATGATATGATTATAATTAAAAAAATAAATTTAGTTCTAATAGTTGGAAAAATGGAAATTAATCAACGAAGCAAACGAACGGTAGCGTCGCAGGCTATTGTGATAATCCTTGACAAGGCGCGAAGCCAAAAAGCCAAAAAAAGAGAGAGAGAAAAAAAGAAAAGCTATCTCTCTCTCTCTCTCCAAACAGAAAATCCAGGAAGCTCAGCTCAGAAAACAAAAAGCCGTAATCTTATTTCGAATATAGTCGCTGAGTCCTTAAGCCGTCCTGCTGCAGCGAGCTGTTTGCTTTGGGCTTTCTCTATCAGAAGCCGATCGATGAAGCCGCCGACATGTAAATACCTCCCCATATTTCCAAGTCTCTCACTCCGACTACCTTCAGTCTTCACTTTCTTTTTTAAAACTCTCTCTCGGTCTCTCTCTCTCTCTCTCTCTCTCTCGCGCACAACGACATGTTTTAACCAAATTTCTTTCATTTTCCCTCACTCTCTCTCTCCCCCAAACAGGAAACGCTCGTTTTCCGAAGACAGCCCCTCATTCATGGACCCCGAAGTCGTCGAAATCCCGCCCACGATTTTCCGGTCCTCAAAATTGCTCAGACAGAAAGAGGTCTAAACAAAGAAAACTCCTTTCCTCTTTCGACTCGATTATCTGAACTCGTTGCTCTTTTTTTTTTTGTTCGCTTGATTGCATGTTTTAATTCGTTCGCGTAAATAAATCATTGAAAATTAACTTCTTTTTAAGTTTTTGATCTATCAGTTTTCGTTTCGGTTATCGATCGCACCCTTCTGATTGCTGAAATGTCATTTGGTTTAGTGTTTCTACGGCGACGGGGCTTTGTTAGCTTAGTCATGCTGGACATAGTTTTAGATTGCTTGAAGTTAGTCATGAGAGTGCGTCTTTATTAGGATTGTTAGAGTCTTGCTTTCTTCTGCATTCTTGGGGATTTAAAGTGCCTAATCTAGTTAATTTTCTGGTTTTTGGGTTGTTTTTATCGCTATGTTTTGTCAGTCTGGTTTCTGTTTTGTGCGTCTTTTCGAATTTTCATTAAAAAGATTTTGGGGGTAGTATAAAGAAGTTACTACTAGTGTCATTGTCTTCTATGCAATGGGCCACGATGAATCTTCGTATAAATAAAAGAAGAGTGAGAGCTTACGATGGACTTTTGCGGCCCAAGTGATCATTAGTTTTATTTAATATCATCTGTATTAGTTTTGTATATTTAGTTGTCATCTGCCGAGTGTCGAGAATAGATCGTATTGAAGCCATTGAGGTAGTAAATCAGATTTGAGTTGCAATGAAATGAGCATTTAAATTTCTTTTAGTAGGTACATCATCCTTTAGTTGAGTCTGTCATTGCTTCGCATTTTTGCCTCCTAAGACTTTGCTGTTGGTTAGGCTAGTTTACTCATCATTTTAGCTTTTGCCTTCCTTTCTTCATCCGGATTAATTGGAGCTTTCCACTCTTTCCGAAGTTGGGAAGAATGAACATCTGTTTAGCAAAAGACAGTCCCCTATCCTTGAATTGAAAAAGTTTGAAGTTCTCTTATCTTAAGGAAGTTGGCTTCTTGGCTTCCTTTGTATGTCATCATTTGGTTACACTTTAAATGAGTTACTTGTGATAGTTGTATGTAATTACTGCATAACATGAGTCAGGGCGTGGTGTTTCAAACATTGGAACAAGATTGACTGACTTTAAGATGTATGTAGTGGTGCATGCTTTGTTACTTTAATGACAGTTACGGTTGCATAGATATCTGCTCTCAAACTGCACCTGGCACTTTGATGACAGACTCGTCACCAATTTTCGAATTGAAAAGGTGGAGAATGCAGATTGATATGCTTAGAGTACGAAATATTGTTCCTAAGATGCTTTTTTTTTTAGGTAAGAAGTTATAAATCAATCTAAGATGCTGACATAGATGGCTGCCCAAATCGTGTGAACACTGAACACTTCTGTAAAGGCTCAAAATATGCTGTCCAACTCTGACCTTTTAGATTTTTGTATTTGAACAATGCATGTCATAGTGAAATCTTTCTTTTTGAATTTGTTTTGTCTTGGTCAAATGCCTATTGGCCCGTGAGTATGCTTTTACCTCTTTTTTTTTTTCTTTTCCTGTTCTTGATTGAATTTTCTGTCTTTCTGAATACTTTGAGACAGCTGATATAGGATAGATTTAGCATCTTTATGTAAGTGGAAATATGGTGGTATGTTAACTTTCCTATGGATTTTGTTTCCTTATTACTTAAGGAAGCTAAGGAAATTCTCTTGTGCCTTTTTAGGTTATTCTTCATGATGTGATTGATATAGACAAAGATGGAGATTCTGCTGATGTCATGTTCATTGATGAAAAATTTAACCCAAGTAACAAGGGGAAGGAAATTCAAGGTGTTTCTGATGATTATGGTGATCATCAAGCTCAGGTTTGTGATTAACATTTCGATTATATTATAGCATCTTATTTATGACTAATAATAAAAATACTTCTCTAAAAAAAAAGAAAAAAACAAAGATTTATAATAAAACAATGAACATCCAGGGTGCCTGTACTGTTTCTGATTCTATTTATTTATCAGGAAGCTTTGGCCAATTATTTTCTTGGTCCTGGAATGGAAACCCTCGATTCAGTGAATGGGGTTGAATCTCCAGAGAGTTTTTCCCCTATGTCTCATAATTTAATCAACCTTGATGGTCATAGTTCTGATCTATCTTATGATGATAATAATGATGTTTATTTTGATGATTTTACTGATGTTGATGAGTATGCCATTGTACAAGCCCATTTTGATAACATGGATATTCCTCCTGGGATAGAGGCACCGATTCCTTGGTTGCCAGATTTTGCTCAATGTAAAAAGTCAGTTACTGGAAGTATTTCACACCATTCGGGGCCTCTAATCCACTTGGATTCTGTGAGTACCCATGGGATGGACTCATCTCTGTCTTCATGGTCAGCAAAGCCTACTCACGTCAACGTGAAGACAACTTTTGTGGGCAGTTCAGGTGTGCAAACCCAAATGGATTCCGTGGTTCAACCTCCTGGAATAGATATGACTTCACCTTGGAATCATCCACAAGTTTCCCCGAATAAAAAGAAATCGTCTGGTTCAACACATAGAAGGAGTGCTCTGAACCTCCCACTTGGGAAAGAATCATCTAAATCACGGTGGTTTTTGGAGCCTTTCAAAAGCAAGAAGAAGTCAGCTGCTTCAAGTAGTTCAACTAATCATAGTCATGTAAATCAGTTTGACTCATCACTTCCCCCTGGAGCTGAATCATCTACTTGGGCGCATTATAAACCTGAAATGGTAAAGAAGCAAGTTGGTACGAGTATTACATATTATCCAACTTTACCGGTGCATACAGATGCATCAAATTATCCTCCTGGAGTAGAACCATCCGCACCCTGGTGGCAGGACACTTTTAAAACTAAAATAATGAAGCCATCTTTCACTAACCATACAGCATATTCCAGTTTTTATGTTCCATTTCATGGTTTACATGTTCCTTCTGAAGAAGTGGCAGATATACCCTGGGTTCAGGATTCTGCCCAAAATCAGTTTGATGTAGTTGCTGATGTTAGTTCAACATTCACTGCTGAGGCAGTCTCTGTTAGGGACAAAGATGAAATTTTGAGGAAGTTCTCCCTTTTTAAACAATTTGATACTGTAGAGGATTATTCTGACCATCACTATACAGGCCATGGTTCCTCCACAAAGCAGGTGACTAGGTTCCATTGTATGCCTTTTTTTTTTTCCAGTATCTAGTTTTAAACCTATGTAATTTTATGTTTTGCTGCCCTCTTTCTTGCAGCCATCAAAGAATTGGGCAAAGAGGATTCAGGAGGAGTGGAAGATACTGGAGAAGGATTTGCCAGGTGAACTTTCACGCTTTGTATTCTTGTTATGTAACAGTTTTTATTTCCCAATAAGTTTGTTGGTGATGCTGAAAACCTATTTTTTGGTTAAAACTTAAGAGTGACTTTGATATTGTGGGACGCTCTTGGTGTCTGTCCTCCCTGACACACCTTTCTCTTTCCCTCTTTTGTTTAATGCGTCATTCAATCCTTTCAGCAGAGACAATATTTGTTAGGGTTTATGAAACAAGGATTGATCTTCTGCGGGCTGTCATCATGGGAGCGGAGGGCACTCCCTACCATGATGGTCTCTTCTTCTTTGATGTTTTCTTCCCCAGTGGCTATCCTAATGTACCACCGGTATGAAATTGAGGCTTTGAATCTGTGGCATTGTTTTATACTTTCTACTTTACGTCATATTCATACAAGTGAGGAATTTCCATGTGCCAGCATGTTTACTACCACTCCGGTGGCCTTCGACTGAATCCTAATTTGTACAATTGTGGGAAAGTATGCCTCAGTCTACTCAACACATGGTCTGGCAACAAGAATGAGAAGTGGATTCCAGGTGTATCGACTATGCTACAAGTTCTTGTCTCCATACAGGGGCTGATCTTGAATACAAAGCCCTATTTTAATGAGCCTGGGTATGCATATATGAGTGGCTCAGCCTCTGGTGAAATGAGGTCCCAACAGTACAATGAGGATATATTTATCCTCTCATTGAAGACAATGATGTACACAATGAGGAGGCCACCAAAGGTAACATTCCGCTGATTATTCCTCGTTCAGTCTTTCCATATTCCGAGTATGGTATAGGTCATTTGAGACCCAATATTGATTGATTTCAAGAAAAAATTGTAACCTCATCAAGGTGCAGTGCACGGGACCAAGGTTTACTCTGCAGGAGTGGGTCCGAAAGGCCCTGCCTTGGAGAGGTTCCCTGACATAAAGAAAATATATATATATATATATATATATATATATTCGTAACCTCATTGGGTGGTTTTCTGAATAAAGTTTCGTTATCACGGTCCAGTACATCAATTTGTGCAGATTCTTGACAAGCGTTTTTAATGATTCAATGAAATGGTAAAATTCCTGAAGTCCTAGCCAACAACCATGTTATGCGCAACAATTTACAGGGGAATTTATGGTTAACATTTCCCTATTTAGTATAATATTATTTAATTTTCTTAAAATGCATACAAAGGACTCCTTTTAATCCAATTACATGGTTAGGCAATGTGTTCTTTTTCTCTAGAGCTTATGATAATGAAGCTACTGCAGTTTTTATCCTTGTTTTCAAATGGAGATCATATCATTTGGGGAAATTATATCATTCAAGCAGTTATTTTTTGAGGATGTCTTCTTATAGAGGCTGGACTTTAATGCTATGGATAATTACTAGATATTGAAGGATTGATTACTATTAAATATCGAGGAATTAATTACATCTTACTTAAGTTTGAGTTGCCAATCTATAGTCTAAAAAGTTGCACTTTACTCGCCTGTGCACACACATTTTAATATATATTCTTTTCAACCTCTTCCAGTTTGAAAAGATTGAACTCGTGAACAGAAACTTAATACTAGTAGACCCTAATGGGTAAAGTACAGATTTTTAAACTATAGGCTGGTAACTCAAGCTTGACCCAAATCATAGGTAAACGAAGTTTAATTTTCCAATGTAAAATTTAGGTCCTTGACTGTTGATGGTTTTCTCATTATGCTCTTCCCATGCTATCTCTCTCTCTTTCTCTACACACAATCAACCCCAACATGTTTGTGTAACTCATTTTCATTTGTGTAATTGATTGTTTTGATTTTGTTAGTTTAAAAATAGAGTAAGCAACTAATATCACATCAACGTTCATTTTTTTAGCACACAAGTGCTTCATAATTATCTTCTCTGATAGTTTTTCTGCATTATCACCATTGGCAATAAAAAAAAGTCCTATAAGTGTTGTCCCAAATTTAGTGTATTTGTCTGTTTGGTGAAGGCCTTATAGGGTCATTGCTGTTTCTTCCCTCTGAGGGTTTGATATCTAATTCCATGTCGTGTGGCTGCAGCATTTTGAGGAGCTCGTTCTGGGGCATTTCTGCAATTGTGCACATGATATTCTAGTGGCATGTAAAGCATATATGGATGGTGCTCAAGTAGGATGTCTGGTCAAAGGTGGGGTGCAGGATGTTGATGCGGGAGACAAGAGCTGCTCAAATAAGTTTAAGAATGATTTGGTTGGTTATGTTGATATGCTTGTGAAAGCATTTACCCAAATTGGAGTGGAGAACTGTGATAAATTCCTCTCACCTGCAATGAATAGGAACATACAGGTGTCTGATATGCCCAAGGCTGCAACATGAATACTTTTCTGGATGAGAGGCTGATTGAGACTTGAAACAAGTTGTTTTACATCAATGACATGCAATTTAGGTTTCTGATATTATCTTGAAGGTTAAAGAGTTAAATTTTAGAGTATGTACGTTCATACCTGCCGGTCGTGGACATGTAATTTTGGGTACTGTATATAGCTGCAGATATGGACGGGCTCATAAAGAAGGACTAATTGTTTTAGGATGGAGCCGGACCCCTCCCTGTAAGTTACTTATAGATCTTGGTTTCCATCTTAGCTAAGACTTCAATCCTAAATTTCTTATATTTATATACCCTGAGGATACTTGTAAGTTGTAAGATCATGCACATATTTCTACTTTCTAGATATGGATGCAAACCCATACACGATTTGAAGGGCAGCTTAGAATATTGCAAATTTTACTTCAAGAAAGTCATGTAGTTTCCAAGTCTTGTATGTTACATTTAGCCACTCAGGAACCGGACTCGTGGAGCGTACCCATTACATTACACTATTCTGATATATTTCGTAATGCTCACTTTTCATGTCATAACTAAGGTACGGCTTAATTTAGGCTTACAAATTTGAGCATAAACATTATGGATCACATATTATTAAAGGATTCCTGCCTGTTATAGAGTGTAGGTGTATATGGAAGCGTGTATTAGGTACTGAAAACAGTTCATATTCATACATTGATCGCGTATAGATATCTTCTGGTGGTGTCATCTTTAGGCAACAACTGGATGATAATGTTTTCTTGATGAGTACTGAAATTTTTCTGTATTTTATTCGTTTCTTATAAAATAAATATAGTATTTTACAATACTTTGGTTTTTGAATTGTTGGTAATCACCAAAGTCTTGGGTTCTTTGATTATGTAATGTTTTTAGATACAGCTGATTGAATAATAATATTTGATGTCCTTCATACTTGAGCTTTTCCAAACTTACTGGTTTGGATAGTGGGTTGAGATGGACAGAATTGAGATGGTTTGTGAATAGTAGTAAAATAATTTGTATTAAAATATTTTATGAGATTTTGAAAAGGAAAAAAAAAGTTGAATAAAAATATTATAAAGTTAAAAGATTGTTAGAATATAATTTTTATTTCGAGATTTGAAAAAGTTGAATTGTCTTTTTGTATTTTGTTTGGTGGGAAAGAATTAATAATTAGGTCATGATTATATGAAAAAAAGTTAAAGATTTAAAATTAAAAAGTATTTATATTTATGATATTTAAATAATGGAATTGGATGAAATGAAAGTATTTCTCTATCCAGAAAGCATTTTTGTTCACACACTTTGGCGTGAAGGGAGATTTGCAATGTAATGTTTGGGGAACAAAGTCTGCTGATTGGGCCCCACTATAATGGTAAAAACAAGAAATGGCGAAGGTAATTATGGCAAAAATGAGAAACCACAAAGGTAATGAAGGCACAGGCAGGAGGAGGCAAAAAATTTTGACAGAAGGGGCAGAGGCAGGAAGGCAAGGAGAAGTTTACAACAGACATGGAACTGGGATTTTCAGCTTGACCTTCTTCTTCCTCCTGCTCTCTCTCCATCACCACTGTAATAGAGAGCTTAGAAAGAAAGAAATCATCTTTAAAAATCATCTTATAGTGAATTTCACACGCTAGAAGACATCTGTGCCGAATCACATAAAATCTTCTTCTTCTATTTACCAGTGTTTTCTGCATTTCATTCACTTTGCAAGCCGACCATCATCAAAACAGGGCATAGATCATGCCTTCCACTGTTGGCCACCCCCCCTGGAAAAAATGCACCCAACATTTAACACATAGATTTCGAACTTTAATAAATTTGAGTTTTTTTTTTTTTTTTTTGTTTTAGTAAGTAACTCAGGTCTTCATTTGGTCACATAATTGAGAAGAGATTGCTTGAATTAAGATGCTTGATGAGATTTTGAAAAAACAGAGATAAATAGTTGAATAAATTATTATAAAGTTAAAATATTGTTAGATTATAATTGTTATTTTGAGATTTAAAAAAATTAAATTATTTTTTTATCAGATTCTCACACAAAATATAATAAATAATTCAAAATTTTCAAATATTAAAATAATAATATTATTAAAAAATAATATTTTAATAATTTATTTAAAATATCTCATCTCATAATTCAAACGAGATCTTAATGATTATGTAAATATTTTTAAATAATATTATAAATATTTTAAAAAATAAATAAATAAATAAATAAAATAACCATTTCGGTGGGCAGTGTCGGCAGCCACTCTCAGTGGCTATAGCACTTCCCGTAAAAGAATGGGCACAAAATAAAAACTGCGATTGGCCAATTTTTGGATTTTTTTTTTCCCGTCTTCCCTCTCTCTCAAGTAATCATGGGACTTTCTTTGTTCTTGCTTGACGTATCATTGGGTCTGGATATGTGGAATCAATTTCCAAAGTCTTCGTTGACGTCGAGTCTTTCTCTCCACTTTAATACTCTGATAACGAGGACTTGTATACAGAATAAGGGGCTGGCGGACTTTCTTTCCAACTTCGAAACAAGCAAGCAACGACTTTGACGAGAGACTGGAGAATTTTCTCACGTACAGTCTTTGGTGCCGAAGATAAGGTGCTCCAAGTTTATCCATTCAATAAGAAACGAAAGGTCAAGACTCAAGAATGCATTGCCCGTAAAGCTTAATTAATTGACTATATATAAAGTGGCGTGAAGTTCAACAAATCCTAGGCCTCAGTACCTCTGGTAGAAGGAGGGGTGCACTTGACCAGTTCTCCAATATTATTGTGTTAATATATAGAACTGTCTAGACTAGCTATATCTATATATATATATATATATATACTTTTTGTGAATGTTTTTTAATGTTGTTGATATCATACCTAAAAGAATATACATGTATATATTAAAGAGTTGTACTTAGTCGGGAGAATTTATACTATCTTAGTTATATATATATATATCCATTTAAATATCGGGATCCTATTCAAGAACCCCACCATAGAATTACTTGGGGAAGTTACACCATCCTAGTTTTATATCCATGTTAAATCTTGGGAGCCTATCAACTTTGAATCAAAACTATTGAGAGAGACAGTGAGAGAGAGAGAGAGAGAGAGAGAGAGCTACTTGCAAGAACTTGCATATGTAGTCGTCTTCCATACATGAGTGGTGCGTCTTGTTCTCGTTCATTGTTCTTTCGATACAAGAAAGAATCTCCCGACTGTAAGGCCATGAAGAAGCTCTCTTCTGCAATGACCGCCTCTTCACAGAGATGGCAAACACTACCATGGCTTCTCATGTTTTTCTTCTTACTCTCCACCTTCTCTTTGAGCTCTGTCTCATCCTCACCAACTCAATCCTCTAAGTCCTACGAAGATCATTGTTCCAAAAGCGTCCCTGGATCCTTACAGAAGAAAGTTCCACTCACAAACTTTCCACTTGCGCGATCCCATACTGGCTTCTATACTGGTGGCAATCCTTTTTTGGACCCAAACCCAGTTGCGCCTGACTTCACTTTCTCAAACTCCCTGCTACTTCGAACCTTGGCTGTCTATGATACTGATATCCAGGGCTTGTTCAAGCTTCAAGGGCGTTTGACATTTCAAACCGCCTATAAGCACAAGTACAGGGAAGACTTATCTTATTCCCGATATTCATACTATACTGCTTTCACTGACATTAGGCCTCAGAGAAGTTCCATTAGTTTTGAACTGGAGGAGGGGTACTGGTCAGAATCGAAGGGAAAGCTTTGTATGGTTGGATCGGCCTCTGCTTACACTGAAGAAGGTAAACGGCTTGATCTTGCTGCTGTTCTTAACCTCAATAATGTCACCAATTCGAATGGTATTACTAGTTTGATTACTGGGACTTTAGAGAGCCTGAGTTCTGCAGAGGATCCAGCCCATTTTGAACCGATTTCCATGTTGATACTCCCTAAAAAAAATTACAAATTCTCGTCAGTTTCTGACGATAACATAAATGAATTTTCTGGTGGAAGTGATCTTCCACCTGGTCTGTCACTTAGTTCTCTTCCGGAATACACATTCTGTTCATTAGCCCCAGAGGCAGCCCAAAAGTTCAGTTTGAGGTATGCCAGTGATTGCAAATCTTCAGAGAACTGCACTCCATTTGATGCAGACTTCGGATATGTGCCTCGTATCATGTTCTTGTATGGGATTGAGTGTTCTGGGGACAAAGAAAGGATGCGGGTTCTGGTGGAGTTTCCTAACCAAAGCCGCTTAAACTCCACCAGAACCCGCGTTGATAATTACCGGAGATTCGATCCCAAAACAACTCTGGTTGGGGAAGGATCATGGGATGAGAGCAAGCATCAGCTCTGCATTGTAGCTTGCCGATTTTTAGGCATCACAGAATCTTTGGCTCATGCTCGTGTGGGTGATTGTTCAACAAAATTGAGCTTAAGGTTTCCTTCAAACTGGTCAATCAAAGATACTAGCAGGATTGTGGGGCAAATTTGGACTAACAAAACCGTAAAAGAGTCAGGTTACTTCAATAGGATCATGCTTCGTAGTTCTGGAAATTATATGATGGAGGTTCCTGAACCAACAAAGTACCGGTACACCAAAATAGGTACTGCCATGGAGTTGTGCCCCAAGTCTGAGAAGCCTGCTAAAACCAATGGGGAAAGATACCCCAATGGGGACTCTGACTCATTGAGTTTCGACATTTCACTAACAGATTCAGAAGGAAAAAGTGGCTGGGGTAATTTAGCTCCTATATCTGTTGGAGATCACATTTATGGGTACTCAAGCTTCCAAGACTCTACAGTGCCACCGAATTTTAGCAGTGGCTTGGTCAACATCAGCTACAGGATACACCTCACCACGATGAAGATGTCGCCCTTTCACACTTGGAACTCTTCCCCTAACATATCTTCACGGGAATGGGAGATTGTAGCTGAAGGGCTGTATGATGCTGAAACAGGAAGTTTGTGTATGGTAGGGTGCAGAAATCTTGATGCAGACAATCAAATACCAAGAGCCGATTCTTCGGATTGCGAGGTTCTGGTCGCATTTGATTTCCCTCCATTTAATTCAAAGAAGGCGGGTTATATCAAGGGAAGCATTAATAGCACAAGGGAAAAATCCGATCCACTTTACTTTGAACATTTAGACTTGAGATCAGCTGCTTCTTACGAGGATGGATCTTCTATTTGGAGGATGGATGTGGAGATTATCATGGTAATTATCTCCACCACACTGTCATGTGTGTTTGTAGCGCTACAAATCTTTCATGTGAACAGGCACCCTGATGTTCTTCCCTTAATCTCCCTTGCCATGCTATCAATTCTTATTTTGGGCCAGTTGATACCTCTTGTGCTTAACTTTGAAGCCTTGTTCTTGAGCAAATCTAGTGGGGGAACATATGGCTTGAAAGCGGCCGGTGGATTGAAGCAAACGAGGTAATTGTGAGAGTGACTGGAATGGTAGCTCTCTTGTTGCAATTCCGTCTTCTCCAAAGCATATGGTCTGCAAAATGGGCTAGTGGAAATCAAAAGGGGTTGTGGGTTGTGGAGAAGAAGGCTCTCTTTGTAGCTTTACCGTTATACGTTGCAGGCGCCTTAGTTGCTGTGGCCTTCAACTGGTGGATGTGGAATGGTAAAAATGGTGCTGCGAGATCCGCCAGTGAAGATGGTGCTTTTGTGGTTATGGAATATTCTGCTGCAAGTTATCAACCCCATTCTCTTTGGGAGGCCTTAAAATCTTATTCTGGTTTGGTCTTGGACGGTTTTCTCTTGCCTCAAATACTGCTCAACATGTTCTGGAACTCAAGAATAAGTGCTCTTGCTTGTTCATTTTACATGGGAAACACTTTTGTCCGATTGCTGCCACATGCCTATGATCTTTACAGGGCTCACAATTATTTTCACCACTATGATGGGTCATTCATATACTACGCCAATCCTGGGGAAGACTTCTACTCCACTGCTTGGGATGTGGGTATCCCTCTTGGGGGTTTGGTTTTTGCCTTGATCATCTTTTTGCAGCAACGCTTTGGTGGTCGTTGCATCTTTCCCCGGAGGTTTAGAGAGTTGCAAGCATATAAGAAGGTGTCTGTGACTAGTGATTCATGATGGCCTGAGAAAACTGTTTTTTGGTCCATTTTGATACAAATAAAAATAACCATTCCTCGTCCATGGCCTTCTACATAGTTTGATCATGTTTTATGCTTGTTTGTCAGCAGTTTGGTCTGTAATCTGCAGGACATACCTATGCCTGTAATTTATGGCTTTCTTAGGACATATATGCTTTTGAACCATTATTTTCTGGGTTTATTTAGCTAAATGCTTTGTTTTCGACTTCGAGTGATCCGAATTATGGCTACGTTTAGATATTGAGGTGATTTCAAATGATCTGTGAATAATAATAAAAAAATAATGAATAATAATTAAAAAAATAATAAATAATTTATAAATAATAATAAACAATAACGAGGTGGTCTGAAGTGATCGCCTCACTAACTAAACATGGTCTGAATATCTAGAGCAGCTAATCGGTACAACAAAATTTCCCTTCCGGGAACTATTCTTTGCAACAACTTTGGGCCCAATCTCACATCTAATACTTTTACATGGGTTGGGCCCAGATCTCCAAAAATACTCCACAGTCACCCATCCGGGGCCCCGAAAAAGAAATCCGAAATCATATCAAAGCAAAAATGCCTAAAGCGGTGTCTTTCAGTTCCTCTCCAGCCACAGATAAACCAACCATTAGACGAAAACTAAGAGAGAAAGGAACCATGATGTGGAGCTCACCTTCAGTGCTCCAGCCCCAAGCTCTCCGCCCTCATCTTCTCTCACTAAACCCCACCCAGTTTCCACTCTCCCTCCCCCAAACCCAGAAATTCCCGAAGCCTCTTTTAACCAACTGGAGCAACCGCCTAACCCTTCACTCACATCTGGTTTTAGCCAAATCTCCGAATTCGGACCGGTCGCCGCGGAAGACTGAGGAACAGAAATGGACCAGCGAAGGCTCGGTCACCGAGTCGCTTCCCAACGGCATGTTCCGGGTTCGCTTGGACAACCAAGACATGATTATCGGTTACATTTCAGGTAGCATCCGGAAGAATTACATCCGCATACTGCCGGGGGATAGAGTCAAGGTCGAAGTCAGTCGCTACGACTCGTCCCGAGGCCGCATAATCTATAGACTCCGCAACACCAAAGATTAGATTCTTCCGGATTTTTATTTTGTTGGGCTTTCTCTTTCTCTTTGCTGTGTATTTCTTTCCGTACGTGAATGCCTCACTTCGTTATGTGTGAAATTTAATCAATTCTGTCTGCTATTTTCTTGCTGGTTATTGCTGTTTCTCTAACTTAATACAAAAATGTATACTTTTTTTGTTGTCCCCAGTGTAAGCTGGATGCTGAGAGTGCAATGAATAGCCATTCTACATTTGCCCGGTTTCATGAATATTGATTTTAATAAGATACTTCAATTTGGAGAAAATAACGAAGACCTACGTCTCTGGACTGACCATTTGCTTGTCTGTGAGATTATAGCATATAGTTTCTTCTGTTCTCAAATTCTTTCTTATGAACATATGTCCTGAATGTGTTGCAAAATTGGTATTACTGTCCTTCTATTTGCTTTGTTGCACATTGGTAGTTTAGCTAAATTTTGGTTATTTGTTTCCTGAGCTTGCTCGGCCCCATGCTCTCCATTCTGGTAAGATACTTGAGTTTGGGTAGAAAATTGAAGGGCGACCATCTTTATTAGGCTTATTTTATGTTTTAGGCATTGAAAAAGTTTGTTGGTTAAATTTTGTTGGTGATGACAGATCATTGACTGAATGTTAGCTCGTGTTGAAGATATATGGATGTAGTCAGAAAGTTTATCGAACTAGGACTGATGCAACTAGCACGGTGTTTGAATAATTCTTGTCTTTCCTTTTCCAATTAAAAAAAAAAAAAAAAACTCATTTATTTACTCTCTTGTAACCAGTTGACTGTAAAATCACCATTTGTCCCAAAAGTTTAAACTAATGGGGATATTTAGATTTTTGTTATTTATTTTATATCTTAACACTCCCTCTCAATAGATGGCCCAACACGTGGAATATTTGATTAAATGGGGTGGAGTGTAGAGTCAGGGTTCAAACTGAGGATCTCTGCTCTGATATCATATGAAATCACCACATGTCCTAAAAGCTTAAATTGATGGGAAGAGGTAGATTTTTATTATTTATTTTATATTTTAATATTGACTTGTCTTGGCTTTGTTTTTGAATCGCACAGTTAGACAAACTTGGGGTATTGGATCTCACCATCTAAAGCTGCTTAATGCAAACATATATGATGGATTAACATATTGTATGATCTAATTTTCCTGTTTGAATAGATAGAGGCAAAGATCGCGAGCCTTTTTCCTTTGTAAGCTGTTTTCTCTTTTTTTTTTTTTCTGTTTCTGTTTTTTTTTTTTTTAAAAAAGAAAAATAGGACGGTACCCCTTCATTTTGTAAGTTTGCTCATTTTGTTTGAAAGTCTTAGATCACAACTTTATCCACAGTTCCCTAACTAATGGACTTGTCATGTGATATGCCCACATGATCTGATTACTATAATGAATCTAGAAGTTAAAGCAGCAGTATGAATTTGAAAGGTTTGAACTTACTTTTCTTAATAAGACCCTATAGAAAGCTTTTGCATGTTGCTGTTGGTTGGGGAGTCATAGAATCTCCCCAAGAAATTGGACGGTGTATGGATCTACACTGAAAAGCAACTATGGTACCTAATCAAGATAAACGCTGCTGTATATAAAAAGGCTTTGCAGGTTTCACATTTGATTACATGCTGTTATGGCACCCGGCTCATTGAGTTCCAGTTGCTTGTAAGAAGGTAAATTTCTTACTCTCGCAGCTGGTTTTCTGTTCAGTAATGCTGAGAATAGAATTTGGCTGCTAAAATGTCTTCCCAGTTTGGACAGTGTTACTTTGTGGAGGTCTTAGGTTCTATTAATGACACTAACTATTATGAAACCAATACCTTTCCGAAAGAATCGAATCTCTGAGAGTTTGCATGCTCTTGTATAAAGGAATTAACAGGTTTCAAGAGTATCAGACAGATAAAGTCATATCTCTGCTAGTAACCATGCCAGACTCTTGAGAACATAAAAGTACATCATTTTAAGTAGTTTCATACCAGTTATGCTGGCTGCTGCCATCCCAACACAACGTGAAATTGAGTAGGAATAGGGGATTCTATTTAGAATACAAAAATGTTGTTGCTTCCTGGATTTTGAACACCGGAGATTGCTGAACAGTCATTCTTGGGCTAATGCTTGCATCGGAGATTGTTCATTCGATTAGGTTGAACATGATTTCTTTTGGCTCGTTTGGTTTTGCCGATGGTTTCAACTCAATTCATCTCATCTAATTTTATCTTATCTTAACATTCAAACATAAATACTTTTTAATTTCAAATTTTCAAATTTTTCATCTAATCGTTACAAAATTTTCAAACTTTCAAACAAAATACAAAAAATAATTTAATTTTTTTAAATCCTAAAACAAAAGCTATATAAAAAAATTATATTATAATAATAGTATAATTTTATATTATTTTTATTCAATTTTTTCTCTCATTTCTCAAGATTTCATAAACCATCTTAACTTAAATTATGTCACGACTATTATGTTGTGAAAAACGATGACAATAAAGTAAATTCAAACACGAGAAAATAAGCAATCACACACGACACAGTATTTATGTGGTTCGACAAATTGCCTACATCCACAGGGGCTGCAGAGGATTTTTATTTCTTGAGGAATCACAATACAATGTGTAGAACGGTTACTGTTCACTCTGATACAGTACAAGTCAAATAAAATCATATATATATGTCATGCGACGGAAACTCTAAATTCAGCAGAATTAGTGATATTCGCTCGAGCGGCGTGTCGAGCCCGCATCGAGCGAACATGTTTCCCGCAATTGCTCGAGCCATGTGTCGAGCGGCTCCTCAAGCGAAACTCTTTGACTTCTCTCCGCTTGAGCTGTGTGTCGAGCGGTGTCGAGCGAAACTCTCTGACTTGCTTTTACTCGAGCGGTCTGTTAAGTTATCTTTGAGCGAAGCTCTCTGACTTGTATCCGCTCGAGCGGCTAGACGCTCCGCTCGAGCGGCGTGAACCAGATTCCAAATACTCAACATATTAGTCTATTAATAAATTATCTCACTGTTATTTATATATTTCTCATCTCATCTGTGTAACCGGCCTTAGTCTTATCAATTGAGCATACCCCATCATTGCAAAGCCCAACAAACTTAGCATTCGAGGCAAATGCCAGCAATATCTTGCCATTCAAATCTCAGTTGCAAAACCAAAATTCATTTAGGTCACAGTCACTCAATATATCTAATTAATTAAAATTAAGGAACGAATCAGCTTCATAATATTAATAAAGCCACAAATAAATTTTACAAAAACAAACCTATAAATTATATTCATAGTAATGTAATAACGCCTTCGAGAAAACAATGAAAAAAAAAAAAAGTCACAAGACTGGGAGATGCCGCAGTCCACAGATAGAAGATGCTGAGCTCGCCCGTGGCAGCGAAACCAACGATAAAGAAGATGCGGGGAGGGCTTTCCTCCCAACACCCAGTTCTTCATCCTCGTTATTACCCTGTTATATTCAAACCCAATCACATATCCTGTAACCTTCATGCTTCTCCCTCTTGTAGATCACTTCCTGCTCTTCGTGCTCTTGCAGTTCGAACCGTCACTCCCAAATCTTTCTCGAGTGATTTTCTCTGTAGCCCTTCGGAAGATATTATGCCCAGGAACCGAAGAGATTTGGATTGTCGCTACCTTGAACAAAAAAGTCTTGAAGGAAAACGAGGTCTTTCCGATGACTACTATGCCGTTTCCCAGCTCCGTTTCAATGAACTGGTCCGCGGCGGTCCCGAACTCGAGCGCCGGGTTGATGAGGGCGAGCCCGGAGTTGATCACGACTTTGTTGACGGAAGTGGCGTCGATGAGCTTGTCGACAGCAATTCTGAAGGCCGGAGTACAGGCCTTGAAGCCGACGATGACGATCTTCGTCCTGAAAACAAGCCTGAGCCCAGTTTTCACGACCTTCTTTCCTTGTGTAAGTGGTCAAAATCGCTTCAGCAGCCACATTGATGAAAACTCATCCTGACAAGTATGGTGCCATATAGATGGTTGATTATCCATGTCTATTGAGAACCAGGATTCAATTCTAAGAGTTAGAGCATGAAAATCCCAATAATTTTCGTTGTTAGCTACATCAGTGTCAACAAATAACTTTGGAAAGAGATTTTTTCTACATTGGTTCTCTCTGTTCTTAGTTTGTTTTGTTTTTTAAGGTGATCTGGTTGCAGTTTGTAGATATGCTGGTTACATGCTTAAATGCATATTACCCACACCCTTGTGAATCAATGCTACTGTCCATGCTAAGCATCTTTCTTAGCCACAGAATCCCAACACATGACTGGATACTTTTTCAAAAGAAAATGTTGCACTCTCAAGTTGAGTGCATTAATGATTGTTCCATATTGATGCAATCAGGCAGTAAGCGTCAATTAAAGGATTTTTCAAGGTTGGATATAATTGATTCTCATATTTCAAGGCCAGTTGCAAAACTTGCAGTCCATCTTAAGACACCCATCAGCTTCAGCATGGTTTTTACCCACAATATCTACACCGATGATATGTCACTTTGGTTTCTTGCTGGATCCAACGAATTTTGGTTTTGATTTCTCTAATTTCAGGGCCCTTCTCATACAGCAAATGACATTAAACCATGGAAGTTGGCATGTACGTTGGATGACTATAAATATGGATCCATGCTGTTCATGGGGAATGCTCCTTTGGATAAACGTGCGTAAAAATTTATTAATTTTGTTTATAACCTGGATGTAAAATTTTCAAAGCGTTACATTCTTCAATTACTAATGCTAATAAATTAGTATAAAGGATTTTAAAATTCTAATATTTATTAACATGACATTTCAAATAATTCTAAACTTCTTCGAATAAATTCATTGTTTTTTAATGCAAGACTAGATGACGTGGCTGAGCGAGAACATATGTTCTGTCAAATATTACATGATAATATATATATATATATATAATTAGTCGTAGATCCTAATTATGGCTATGTTTAATGGCAACTTTGCGAAAGAAAACTCTGCACCAAACATGCTCCATACAGGTCCAGCTGGTCTCAAAAAACCGGAGCACTGCTATATTTAGAAACAAATTATACAAAAATAATCTTTCAAACTGATGTGCTTTCGTCTGATCCGTTAGATTTACTTTACAATAAAAATAATTTTATAATTTAGCGAACCACACCAATTTATGAGATTATTTTTATGTAATACTTTTATGACTAAAGTATTTCCCGAAAACCTGAAAAGTTGCAAAAGTTGGCGTTGAGACCTGCTCAAGTGAAATCTGATTGTAAAGTTGATTCATCATGTGTATGAATCTTTAACGAGAATTACTCTAATTTCATTATATTTTGTTATATCTCCAAACCGCAAACTGTACAATCACCTTTTTCTTATCCATAGACTTGTCTATGGAAAGTCTATGGATATAAACAAACAAAAAGAAAAAAAATTTATAATCTTCTCGATCTTCCCCCTACAGATTTACATTCTTATGCTACGTACGTACATGACTAAAGAGTTTTGGATCATGCATCGATTAAATAGTTGCGACAGATGGGGCAACTCGGATTGAGCCTGAGCCAATTGTCAATACAAGCGGAGTGGAAGAGATGCTTGCACGCATGAAAAACCCGACATGACTCCCCATCTATGAATTCCTCCAAGCAGATGGCGCATTCAATTTCACTGTGACTTGATGTTATGTCCTGGCGTCTGTAATTTATAGCCGGAGGCAGTAAATCCAGGTTTCGTAGATTTTGCTGTTGTCCTCGGACCTCCTCCGACTCCACCCTACGTCTATCCAATACTTCCACCAAGAGTATTTGCAACAATGTAATGTTCCTGACTGGAGCTGGAGATTCTGCATCTTGCTGAGATGAAGCAGGATCGTTACTTGTGTCTCCTGCTTCATGATCATTCATGTCGTGGTTACGCGTACATGATGAGAGATAGCAAACCAACATGCTGAGCGTGGTCTGAATGAGGGCAATGACAAATGTGAATGTGAAGCATATAACCACAGCGAAGAAAAGCATCAGAAATACTTGATTAGTCGTATCGATGTTGGACGTAAGACTGGGAAAAGGAGGTGATCCTGTTAAAGCTTGAGGATCACCCATGGTATTATTCTCCCGGCGTTAATGTCCTCTTAAAAAACATAGGTTTTAAGGCTTGGGATTGTGCTATTTGAAGTTGTGGCTATATAAATGGATAAAACCCTCTAGAAAAATATCTGTTGGGAATCCAGACCTTCATCATCTGTTGCATGTTCAGGGGAAAAAACCCCCATCTGAAAATTGTCTTTAACAACAAACTGCAATTGCAAGGAGTGAAAGAAAGAAACTGCTGTAAATCCAGTCCGCATTTGCTGTGGAACCCAATTATAGAGGGTTTTTTTTTTTTTTCCCCATTTTGTAGGGGGAAGAAGGAAATAAAAAAATAAAAAAAAAACAAAGGACAAGAAGTATAGGCAAAGGACTTGTCAGGTTGGGCTGGGGGCTTCAGAGCAATTAATCTAGGCTTAAATTAGTGTCTTTTATTCAAGAGTGACTCAAATTTATATTTTTTTATTATTATAATTTTTTTAAATTTTTACGTAAAATATAATAAATAATAATAATATTAAAAAATAATATTTTAATAATATTTTATTCAACTTTTAACTTTCATTTAAAATTATCTCATATCGTTTTACTATCGAAACAGATCTTAATTATTTCCTCTAAAAAATTGACAATACATTATGCGTTTGAATAAAAAAATCTTGACACTTAATGCAGGACAGCATGATCAGATGCAGCATGCACTAATTTCTTGAATCTAACAACAAGATGGAACTCCGACACATGGGACAAGTCTGGCGCTCCATCAACCAACGTTGAATGCAGTTTGAATGGAACATATGGTTGCAAACTGGAGGAACATGACACCGCTGCCCATTCTCGAAATCTTCCAAACAGATGGCACAGTCCTTAACACAAGTACTTGATGCTGTTTTCTGGCTTCCATAACTTATTGCTGGTGGAAGTATCACCGGTGGTGCAGCTTGCTGATCATTTTGCCTTCTGTAATATTCCGTCTCCGAACTCTCTAGAAATCCATCCAGCTCATCCAGAAGCCTAAAATTAGATCGGAGTAAACCTTGAAGCAATGCAACTAGACGAAATGAATGTAGAATACTGTCCGAGTCTCCTCCTTCAAGATCATTGCCATCACGCCTTTCCCCTATCAATGGACACAGCAAAAAGAATCATGACAGAGATCTAGCATATAAATTATATGACGAAGGAAAATAACCAAATCATGCTGCTTTTGCCGTGACAAGTAATCCATGGATGGGTTAAGGCAACACAAACAAAAACATTGTAAACTGTAGATCGAAGGTCAAAATACCTGCGTGGAAAGCCATGGTTTAGTTTCGCTGCAAAAACAGGCTTGATCTTCCTGATCTTCTTTCTTTATGCTATCAGAACAGGGGTTTGTGTTTAATGTGGGAGAGAGAGTTGGGGTCTCCTGAACTTAAAAATAGGTTTCCAACACAAAATCCTAGTCTGATTAGGTTTCCTACTCCTATACAACTACGGTCTACCTATCCTAATAGACATCAAATATATATAGTTTTTTTTTTAAAACTGATAATTAAATAACTTGCTGATAATTTAATTACAGACTCTTTAATTTTCTCTAAAATTCAATTACCGTAATAAAATTGATTAATTAGAGTATTAGCACCGATTTCTATATATATATATATATTCCCTTAAACTTGTTTGTGTCAGCTTCTCTATCCTCTTTCTAATCTAATTTGAACTACAATGCCTTTATTAATTTAATTATATATGTTATTTTTTATAAATTAATATTAATTTAATTAGATATTATTTAAGAATATGAGGAAGAATGGATATTTTGGATTAAAAATAAATAAATAGCCACATAATTCTTTATTCTTTTTGAAAAATAAGGTAAAGACGCTAATTCCTGTAGGAGTTGTTTCCGTTCAATATTCTTTTACATGCCATTCGTCACGGAACAAAACCCTATCAAAACCCTTAAATAAATTGCAATCCCTTCCCCCAAAATCGTCTTCATTTGAAATCCAAACTCTTCCCAATTTTTTTCCAATGGAGGAGGATACTACCGAAACCCAAACCCAATCCTTTCTCTATGAAACTCTTAGCCCCCTATATCTGTCCACCGCCGATAAATCTCCTCCGTCCGATCACATCGAGTCCTATACCGTATTCCGTAACGAGATATCTCTCTCCACTCTCGATTCAGATTCCCATGAGACTACCGCACCCGATTTCTTCCACCTCGACGTCGGCGCCGCTAGCGAGGACTCCGAGCATATCTTTTCTACGCTGACGCCAGTGCCGAAAATGCCATCTCGCGAAGCCGGGACGCCGATGCTTGAGAGTAGTTGGTTCCGTGGGAACTATAGATTTAAAAGCCCCATGCTTCAGCTTCATAAAGGTATTGAACTTAGAAACCGTTCGGTTCAGCATTTTCATTTGTGGCAATTTTGTTCGGTTCAAGGTAGAGAAACAAGCTAGTATTTCATGTTTTATGTGCTTTTAGGAACTGGGTTTTCCGTAGTCTTGAACAATTTTTATTTTTTTTTTGTAAATATTTTCCTTCCAGTATCCACAGAATTTATACGGTTTCTTTAAGACAATAGCAATATGCTAATTTGGAGTGAAGAAATTTAGTTATTCGCTTTATTGACCAGTTCTGAATAGTTTTGTGACTTAATGTCTTTGCAAGGTACAAACATTAATGTTTCGTCAAAATGTGGGCTAGGTTTAACAGTAGATTTCATGGAAAGATATGCCATTTGAACTTTGAGTTTCGGTTGGGAATGTATGCTCCGATATGGGGGGTAAAAAGTGTATTCGGCCGGGATCTCTTAAGACCATTTAGAACTCCATTTGATTATGTTACGCAACTTATAAATGGCTCTGTAACTTGTTTGCTGATGGTGGATATGACAGAGATTGTGGATTTTTGCGATTTTCTATCTCCAACTCTAGAAGAGCAAGCTGCTCGTGATACAGCGGTAGAATGTGTCTTTGATGTTATTAAGCATATATGGCCCCACTCCAAGGTCTGTTTGTCTGTCATTGTTTATTAATTTATTTTTATAAGTACCCTCCCCCTACTTTTTCTATTAGAGAGAAGCCTGACAGGCAGCGAGGTTTTGTTGTTGACTGTTGCTTTCTAGGTAGAAGTTTTTGGATCATTCAAGACAGGGCTCTATCTTCCAACTAGTGATATTGATGTAAGTTATTATTCCACGTTATCTTATACAATTAAAAACAGGTATCTCCATAGAATTTTCCATGCTTATCTATGATATCCTGTGTTTTTTTGTACTCAACACAATTGAACTCAACAAAACCTAAATCCCATCTAATTTGGCATTGTATGTATTTTTACTCTGCAAATGTCTGATTTGGTTGCTTGTACATTAGACTTTAACTTAAATTACTAGCTTGTGTTTGGCAGCTCACAAGCTGAAAGTTCTTGCTTTTGCCGGAAAATGGGAACATTCTTACTGTTGTTGTTTTTAAAATAAATGACAAGCATTTATAAATGTTCTTATGCTGGCCTAGAAGCTGAGATGATCTATATTGTCATATATGGAACTGTAACTCGTAAATGGATAATGGATGTCTTGTACCTTGTCAACCAAATTTAAACATTTGCCTGACTTCTATCCATTATAGGTCGTGATTCTGGATTCCGGTCTTGGAAACCCGCAAAAAGGTTTGCTGGCTCTTTCAAGGGCACTTTCACAGAGGGGAATGGCAAAGAATATGCAGGTATACTTTTTTTTTATTTATGATTGAATTTGTCTAGCATGTTTGCTAGTTAGTTGGGTCTTTTGTATACTTCCCGTGTATTGGGGTAAGACCTTTTTTAATCTTAAATAAATTTATGTGACTTGTATAAAAAAAATTGTTTAGCATGAATTTCTTTTTATCTAAAATATCATAAAATTTCTCAGGTGATTGGGAAGGCTCGTGTGCCAATTGTCAAATTTGTTGAAAAGAAAAGTGGTGTTGCATTTGATATAAGGTTTACCTGTCTACCTTTGGCGCTTGAGTTGAATTTCCAAATTAGTTACACATGATAATTGCTTCATATTTGGGGTTGGCTGTTAAATTGGGTTTTATACTTGTTGGTTCTAAATTTTTCGTTTAAGTTTTATTTCAAGCATATTGTGTATTATTTTGAGTTTATAAGAAAAGATAGGAGGGCACTGTTTCCAAGCTTTTAAGATCCTCTTTGTTATGTTCTCTCCTGTGGAGGTTTGCTTCTAGGTAGTTGGCAATGGATTGGATTTATCCAACGTTTGAATCTTAAGCACCCAAAGCCTTTGTCATTTTGTAGACCAATGGTGAAACATGTATTGATTTTTTTTTTTAAAGCAAGAATAAAAATACTTATAAAATAAAGTAAGAATAAAAATGTCATGAGAGAGAGACAGAGAGATTGTGTTATGTTGATACTTTAATATTCGCATCGGGAACACTGGCTTTGTTTCGCATTGTATTCACACTAAGTTGACTAATTTTACTTGATTAGTCTAATCATTTACAACAATGATGATTTTAATTTTACCGGACTAATTTTACTTTTCTCTTTTGGCTTACAGTTTTGATGTGTCTAATGGACCCAAAGCAGCTGAGTTTATTAAGGTGGGTTGCGTAATATTCCATGTCTTTGGTCTTGACATCCATTTTTAATTGCAACTACTGATGCTACATGTATAATGATGACATTGTAAATTCCTTGATTGAAGAACACACTCCGTATGCTGCAGCTTAGCAAGCAATGTTTTGTGTGCTTGAGGCTATTTACATCTAATTTATGGTTCTATATGTGGTTTTGGTTTTTCAGGATGCAGTCTCGAAGTGGCCTCCATTAAGGCCGTTGTGTTTGATCTTGAAAGTATTTTTACAACAGAGGGAACTGAATGAGGTATGGGTTTCTAATACTTTCATGTAATTTTTCATTCCTGCCCACCTAATTGGTTGTTCTTAAATATGTAGGTATATTCTGGTGGAATAAGTTCTTATGCACTCCTTACCATGGTCATGGCAATGTTGCAGGTGAGTTATGCTTGCACCTGGATGACCTTGTACAGCTTTTGGATTGATTTGTAGGATGCAAAGACAATAAATGCACATATAGAGTTTTTATTAAGAACCCGTGCTATACCAATATAAGGATGGGCTTTTGAGACAAGTACTTCTAATGTATTACATTAGATACTTACCTAATTACTTATAAAAAAAAGATACTTACCTAACAAAAAAAATGTACTATGATGGATACTCATTACGTATATGGTGTTTTATCTTACAAAAGGCTTGGTATGAGACAACTATAATGAAAAGATTCTCATTAGTAAATCAGATTAATATCCCCCCCCCCCCCCTCCTGCTCATCTTTTGTTGTTCCGTGGTCATTCAGCAATGTTCTAAGATCATGTTTAAATGGAGCAAAATAAAATTGTTCCAAAATTCATTTTTCTTGATAGATTTTGATATTAGAACCCAATCATTATTCTCTTTTTTTCTGTGGAGTAATGTGTTGAAGATGTTATTGTAGACCATTTAGTAGTGAGTTAGCTGTTGAGATTAATTTACCAACTGCTTCGGTTGCTTGACTTATAAATTGATGCGGCATTTTGTATCATAATTACAACCAGTTTTCTGCTGAAAATATGAGTAGTGCAGACATTTATGCACATCGAATGTGATCTTGGTCGATCTTGGTCAATGCTAAGTTGCTCTGTCATTCCCTTATTGGCCATGCATGCCCACCAACCCCTCTCTGTTCGTCTCTCTTTTCCTGCCAGGGTGCAAAAATAAATAAATACAGGCATTGTTTTATAGAGATTGCTTTGTAATGCTATGCATCATACAATTTCATTAAATGTATTTTTTGTGTCTCATCTGTCTATCTTCTCCTATTAATTATAATGTTGGTGTCGACTATATAATGAAGTTCTTTTTTTTTTTTTTTGGTAGGTATATATAATGAAGTTCATTGCACAGAGGAAACGTTATAATTCCTATTTAACTCCCAGTATTTGCAAATCTTAAACACTTTTTTGTGTTTATTCTGTTTGTTTTTATTTTCCTAAATAATTATGTTGTATTGACTTATACACATTTCATGCCATAGAGTCTCCGTGAGTTCCAAGCACCTCCAGAACATAACTTGGGAGTTCTGCTGGTATGTATTTCTGGAGAACCTTTATTGTTTATATGCTTTAATTTTTTGAGGTCCTGTTCTTTTGTTGTATACTCGAGTAAACTCAGCATACCCTTTGTTCAAACTCATATTGGTATAAGAAGTATGTAGTTTAAGTCCGCTGATTATGGATTGCATTTTATACATCATGCTTGTTTTTTTCTAGATATTGGACGTTCATTTTAGCCATTTTTGGACATCGGAAAAAAGCAGGGTGGAGAAGGGAAAAACCTCATGCATTTTTTTTTTCCCCCTCATTAATGTTTTTCTTTGGAAAATAGGTACGCTTTTTTTATTTCTATGGATGCCAATTGAACACTACAGATGTTGGTGTATCTTGCAAAGGGGCTGGCACCTTTTTCTCAAAGAGAATGAAAGGGTAAAAAAAAGTTGTTCATGGTGATGGGATCTTTTCTATTTGTTCTCACCTTGTGGTGGAAATTGATTAAGTTGTACATCTTTTTGATCCCTTTTCTTAGGTTTACAACTAATGGACGGCCATTTCTCATCGCAATTGAGGACCCACAGGTTATCTTGCAGATTTTTTTTCTATATCAATAATGTAGGAGGGTTGTTTGGGAAATCAAAGGGCATAGCCAACAAATGGATGCTCAAGCCAGTGGCTGACTTGGTGGATGCCTTAATGCTTTTGTAAAATTCCTGAACAGGCCCCAGGAAAGACCGGGTTCACCTCCTAATTTGCATTTTTTTGGTCTTCATGGTAAAGGAGTTTGTTTGACTGGCAAATAATAATTTGAGACTGTCATTTTGCTTCTTCTCTAAAATGATGGTCTTGCATTACTGCACACCCTTGAAGAATACTGTGTTCAGGATCAGAACAAATATTAATGAAAATTTGGAGGTGGCCCTTGTCTTATAGTGTCCACATCTCTCATTTGTAGTTTAATTGACCGGATTTCCTGCTCCTGTAGGCACCTGAGAATGACATTGGGAAGAATTCCTTCAACTATATCCAGGTTTGTTCAATGGATTGATCACGTTTTTATTGGCTTAATCAATGAGCTATCCATGTTTTCTTGCTCCATCTGCTTCCAAAGATGAGTGGATGAAATTAAAAATTTGTTGGTTATTCTTTAAAAAAATGAATTGTTGGTTAAGGTATGTCTGCTTTGAATTGACATACATTTTCAGTGTAGGACTCTAGTACTCCTTCCACAAATAGTTTAGGCAATCTTAAGAGTAAATGATGAAGGAGATAAAAATACAACAAAGAACGAGGTCTTGCTGGATTTTATATTACTTAATTAACGCTAACCTGTAATCAGTCTCATTGTGGCGCATGAACCGTCAAAATCTCCAAAAATTGCAGCTTGGTGAGTTAATTGCATCACACCTTTTTTGCATGATGGCAGTTTTTATGTGGCTTATTTAGAAGGATTAATGATAAGCAGAATTTGCAATATTTTTGAAGAAGTGATAATATGTACGTGTTTATTGACCATGAATATTCGCATATTGCTATTTACAATAAACCCTGAAAGGTCAGAATAGACATGTTGGTTAACACCACCTTAAAAGCATTAGGACCAGAGTTTTTAAATGCATCTTCTAGGGAGACTGCCTTCTCATGGAGGCAGTCTTGTATTTCTTTTTTATTGACATCAGTCTGGTGGCTGAAAATTGGAATCATTTGGTGGGATGGCATCATTAGACCTTTGCAAATCTAAGCTTCACACTTACAAATTGGTGATGCACTTAGTACATCACCCAGAAGCCGTAAATGAGCAAGGGAAGGGGCAAGCAATTGGTTTTTTTTTTTTTTTTTTGTAGAACTCTTTTAGCAAAGCTCAACTCGCTGAGCGTAGTCCCTATATAACGAGAACCTGTCTACCCGTCTTGTAACTGACGGTTTATATTTCCTATTTTTATTTCTTCTAGGAACCAAATACACATTTTGTTGTTGGGGGGGGGGGGGGGGTGGGGGTTAATACAGATTCTGATTGAGAACTTCTCTCTTGCAGATTAGATCAGCTTTTGCAATGGCTTTCTCAACATTGACAAATCCTAAGGTAATCATGGGCCTAGGCCGCAACAGAAGCATTCTTGGTACCATAATTAGACCCGATCCTGTCTTGATGGAGCGCAAAGGAGGGTCTAACGGAGAGGTGACGTTTAACAGCCTGCTTCCTGGAGCTGGTGAGCCATTACAGCATCAGCATGGAGATCAGCAGGAGATTTTATGCAATTGGCAGTTAGAAGATGAAGATCTGCTGCCACGTGAAAACGATATGGCTGGAGAAAGTGCACAATCCTCGGGAAAGAAGAGAAAAGCTTCTTGGAAAAAGAAGTTTAATAAGAAGGTGAAACAGAATGCAGAGGTAGGGAAGGTCATGCAGGAAGAAAACGGCTCAAGGGAGAGACGCGCAGAACAAAGAATCGTTGGAGGCATAATCGTGATGCCAATGGTTTTGGCCGTCATACTGGTGGATCTTCACGGAGTAGATAGTGCCCTTTCACGCTTTTATCCTTGAAAGGTCATCCGGTGTCTGGTCCACTGCAAATGGATTCTCGAATCTCTACTGCCGTTGAGATGCTCTGTCATTCATGTATGATGATCTGTGATTTTCAGTTAGCTGACTTATGCAATGATTGTAGAGAACAGAATATCACTTGGGTAGAACCCAAAATGATGAAATTTAAGCCCTCGATCGAAGGATTAGAGTGATCCCATGGCTGTTATACAATTTTGAGCCTCCCCGGTTTCCTAAACAAACCATGGTCAATGCCAGCGGATGTAACTCGAAATGAGCAGTCACCAAGTGTAACAATAACATTTATTGTAATCTGCTCAGTTATGGCCTCTTTCTGCTTCATTTTTCTTTTTATGTTTGATTTGTTTTGTTATTAACTTGTGCAATGGAGAATATCTTTGAATAAAATCGTTATTGTTCTACTAGTGAGTGAATTGTATTAACTTTATTTATTAGGGAGCATCATGTCCCAAAGCCTTTATGGGTAGCTTGGATTTTTTAATTATGTAATGCTAATTACGAGATGCTGTCTCTGATTGAAAGTAGCAATGTTCAAAGTGGATTCTACTGGTAACCTTACGAGCTAAACACAACAGTTTGAAAGCATTCCAAGGAAAGTAGTATTATGAACAATCAATTTCATTATGCGCCATCAACAGTTATTCAAGCGCTATAGATACAAGTAAATAGTTTTTCCTTTTCCTGTGATTTATTTATTCTAGTCACCATGGTGAAGATGCCGACAAGTTGCGTTTGGATATTGAACTGAGTTGAATTGAGATGATAAAATATTATTAGAATATTATTTTTTAATATTATTATTATTTTAAAATTTGAAAATGTTGAATTTTTTATTATATTTTGTATTGAAATTTGAAAATATTATAATGATGAGTTGAGATGTATTTAGTTATCAAATGACAGATTTTATAAAAGTTCGTCTTTACATATATGTTATAAGAAAATGTATTTTACAGTTTAATATACCATAGCAACTAGCAAGCCAGTCAGTTTGCAAAACTTTTTCACAAGATCTATGTACATATTGAGCAATTTGGGCTAAAACCCAGTTAACCAACAACAGAAGATGCTATATATAGCCAACATCTCATCCGACCAGTGCTGTCCTCCACAAATTATTACGCTGTCCTCCACATATATTGATAAATTGTAAAAGAAAAAAAATATTTACAGTCGTATAATTAGTAATATTTAAATATAGTAAAATTTATTTTTAAAAAATAAGTAAATACAAGATTATATAAAAAAAATTTAAAATTTTTAATAATTACTATTTTTTTAAAAAATTATCCAGCGCTTATACATTTCGCAACTACTTTGATGTCAGATTCCCAAAAAAAAAAAAAAAAAAAAACTACTTTGATGTCTACCAACAGGCGTTACAAAGATCTATTGACATTGCTAATGGGGTGACTGCGTCCGTCCATTTTTTATCTACTTCACGTTTCACCCACATTATGACTTCTATTGGCTCATACGTTAATGTCACTTGAAGAAACTACGAGATCCAGGGAGAGATCAACAACATGAATCCTATGTCAGTTTGTTCATCATCATCCTCCTCCTCCTCTTCTTCTTCTTCTTCTTCTAACAACGCCAAGGCGTGGATCGTACATGGTATCGTCGCCGGAGTCTCAATTGCGGTGGCTCTCGGAGCTCGAGCCTTTCTGAGTAGATCCGGGAAATTCCGCAGCCGGGTCGTCGGAATCATACCCGCCCGTTTCGCCTCCTCAAGGTTCGAGGGCAAGCCTCTCGTTCACATCCTCGGAAAGCCCATGATTCAGGTACCCAATTGCTTCATTTCTCTAAGTCTAACTCTAAACGTCAATTCTTGGGTTTGATTTCTTAATGATTTATCTTCTGTATTGCGGATGAATATCTCTGGTGTCCACTTCTATAGTTTTAACTAGGGTAATCTTCTTTTTTTGGTGTTATCCGAATTGAGTTTGTAGATGAAATTTCCTGACAAAACTTTCTTTCAGAATTAGCAAGTATGACAAAAGTTTGAGATTTGTTTGGAAACGAAGTGTTTTCAATAAACTAAGATGAACTTGCAGCATTGGAAGTTGGTAAAGTGGTAAGGTACACTGGAGGAAATGCAGCGGCTACAAAATGTGTTTATATAGTAAATAAAGAGGTGACATCGAAGTATATCTTCTCTGGGTGTTTAGTTTTCAACTTAAACTTTCGGATGGACCGCCGTATTACAATTTGGAGGTGACAACTTATCGAAATAATCCTCTGGTTCTGTGCTTAGAAGCGAAAAACCACGCCAATGCTGCATAGAGAGATAAAGATGTTTTATTTATGACCACAAACCCCTAAAACATATTTCACTATATTTGCTTCATCCCCGTGTTATGACCAGAAAAATCCGAACATAGTTGCCGACTCTCCATTACCGAGTGAAAATGACATCTTTAGATTTTCTACTGTACAGAGGCGATCACGCACTAATATTTTAACCCTTTCTGTTGTGTTCCCTTTCTACAGAGAACATGGGAAAGGGCAAAACTGGCAACATTGCTGGACCATATTGGTATGTCTAATCACTAGAGTTCCCTGTAATTTGATATGACGTTATTGCTAAGATTCTAGACTTCATGGAGTCTGAACCGCATTCTGTAGGCCAAAACTAAAATGGCACTTTACTCTTATCTGCACTATATTTATCTTGCTTGTCACATCTTAATGTGATGAGCAAGATGTGTTGGCTTATTGGCTCTAGAACATGGTGATGTTTGCTACAAAGTTAATCTTCCTTTAATCATTACATCTATTCCATCTTGCATATCTCGTGACATAGCATTGGCATTGTATTTTGCCTACCTGCAGATGATATCAGTTCCATATTGTTCCATCATGATTGAATTTCAATCTTCCTGTAAGTAGGGATCTGAACTGGATCAATATGGGATAAACTGATTTATGCCATTTCCTGTCTCTTGTTGATGTGTTCAAATTTACCCATTGGGTTTCGGTTGTGGAAATGGAGCAATGTTGCTTTGATCAAACAAGTTCTGTTACCTTTCTTTCTGGCCTATGGCCACTTAACAGAGAATCTTTCCATAGCAACATTGAGCAATTTTTTTGAATGTTTGGAAACCATGGGAAATCACTATGGTCTATAACAACTTCTGTTTGGAATCACAACAACATGGTATTAGATTTGGTAAACCAGTATGTCAAAATCTTTTCATTTGAAAATGCATTGAACATTTACTTCACAGAAAGGATTACGTAATTATTATTATTATTATTTTTTGCTTATTTTGACACCCCCTGCCCTCACATTCTGTTGCTCGATTTTCTAAAGTCTCAATCGTGGATTATTGATCTAGTTGTGGCAACGGATGATGACAAGATTGCAGAATGCTGTCGAGGATTTGGGGCGATGTCATAATGACATCAGAATCGTGTCGAAATGGTAGGCACCTTGGTTTTTACTTTCTTGCTAAATTCATATCATTAATTGATTTTTAATAGTCTATATTTTCTGTCAAACTTATAGGTACTGAGCGTTGCAATGAAGCTCTTCAAAAGCTTGAAAAGAAGTATGATATTGTTGTCAATATTCAGGGGGACGAGCCTCTTATTGAACCTGAGATAATAGATGGCATTGTTAAAGCTCTGCAGGCAAATTTGTTTCCCTTTCAGCTTATGGCTTATTAGTTCCTATTCTCACGAGCAAAGAATTCATGTCAGCCTTTCAAAACTTCAATTTTTTTCTAAAATTTTTCATTTGAACATTGCGTCCAAACTAAATGATGGCTGATTACACTTTGAATAGCTGTTATGTCATGGTGAAATAAAACTTTTTCTCTATGTAATTCTGATTTTTTTTGTTATTTAGTTTATTTGTTTGATCTCTTGCTGGACTTGACTATGTGCTGCAGGCAGCCCCAGATGCAGTGTTTAGCACTGCAGTTACATCTTTAAAAGCTGAAGATGCATTTGATCCAAATCGTGTGAAATGTGTGGTGGATAATCAAGGGTATGCCATTTATTTCTCAAGGGGACTGATTCCATATAACAAGTGAGTTTACTTTATGTATATTTACCCTTTTGCATTCCTCTCTCTTTCGCATTCGTTTACATATGGCTGAAACATGCTTTTCGTCCTTGAAGTATTGCCGTTTGATTTTCCTTGAAATTTGAAACCCTTCAATACCATCCTTAATTCTTTTTTTTTTTTTGTTCATCAACTGTGAATTAAATTGTGAATGGCTGATGAAATGATATGGCAAGGTTATAATTTACCATGGCATGGATCATGATGGAGGGAAGGATATTTGGAGATGAAGTTGAAACTTTTATTTTTGAGGGACAAAAGTGAACATTGACCAAATTTCTAGGTCCATATGTGTATTTTAATTTTTACATATTCATTTTTATTAAATTTTAAGCATTCTGAAAACTGTTAAATGTGCGTTTACAATTTTACATGCTATTGAGTGCGTGGTAGTACTTGATGAATGTGCAATGTACATGCCTAATTGGTACAGGTCAGGAAAGGTCAATCTGCACTTTCCATATATGCTTCATCTTGGAATTCAGGTATCAAACTGACATTTTTATTTTACAACAGAGTTACTAGTAGTAGCAAGTTTTTATAATTATAGGGTGCTACCTACATTATTTTTCATGAGTTGTTATTCCTTTGTTCTTTATTTCCGGCCAGAGCTATGATTCGAAGTTTTTAAAGATGTATCCAGAGCTTCAACCAACCCCACTGCAACTAGAAGAGGATCTGGAACAGCTGAAAGTCCTGGAAAATGGGTATAAGATGAAGGTATTGAAACATTTTGATAGTTATTTCAATGTTGGGGATTATTCTAGAGATGATATTATTTCATTCTCTTCTTAATTGCAATTATTTGGAAAATAATGTATATATTTTTAAAAGAAATTAAAGTCAGGTTTTCAACCTGGTTTTCTTTCCTACATTTAAAAAAGCTGGGGATACTTACGCTTATTTCATTTAAATTTGAGAATGCATTAAATTGGTGTGGAGATTTTGAAAGGAAGCTGCCATTGTGTAGTACCATTTACATCCCTTTTGTGGTTGAGAAATGATAGTTGCAATCGTGAGTGTACAAGCGCCGCGCAATTACTTTGAAAAAAGTGAATAAATACGGGATCCATATGAAAAGAAAATTAATTTTTTAATAGTGGACCTTACTCTTTTTCAAAGCGACTGCACAGTACTTGTGCACTCCACAACTGTATATAGCATTACTTTGTGGCCTGTGGGTGCACTCTTTTGTGGAAGACTATATGTGATAATAACAATTAGGCTAGCTTTAGCTCAGTATCTATATTACAATGAACTAATTTTAATTTTAATGGAACACTCCAAACAGCCAATGATGAACTAGCTTTTCTTTAGTAAAATGCACTAGCCTTTCTGTATGGCCATATTTTCCATTTTCTAAATTATCTGGCTTGGGAGAAGGGTCTTTTCAATTACTGCATAACAAGAGGGTGACCACTGAGATTCTTGCTATTTTCCTGCTGAAATATCGTTATCTCAAAAAATTCACTGTTTTTGCAGGTGATAAAAGTAGACCATGAAGCTCATGGCATTGACACTCCTGAAGATGTTGAAAAGATAGAATCTTACATGCGCGAGAGGAACTTGTCTTAGTTCGGAGCAACAACATCTCCTGATACAAAGGGATTCGTTTCTGCATCTGATTCATTTGATTCATGCTGCACTGAATAAGCTGCTTGGTTTAGAAGGGAGGGAATCATTATTGTACAGTTATATGGCTTTCAAATCATTCATTGGAGGTTTATGTGAATTGAATATCTGCCCTTTTCTTCTTCCCTGTGATCGGGTTGGGTGAATTGACATGCAAAATCTCGCTCCTTTACATGTTTGTTTATGTCAAGTGTTTATTTTCTTTTACATGCTTGTAATGAATTGACATGCACAATCTCGCTCCTTATTTAAGTATTAGATGTCTGTCTAATAATACATGCGTTTTTTTGTTTTGGTTATTTAGAATATGACAACAGCATTTTGTTCATTAAATTCGATGAGAGCCGCATCCGAGGTCCGTGACTCAAAATACCAACTCCCAGAAAGATGGCGTGAGGCAAAAGGGACGAGACAGTTGAAAAGAGCAGACTGAGCAGTCGAGCAGCAAATGCAATTGACCACAAAAACACCAAGTGAAACCATAGATAAAATCTCAGGAAAATGAAACGCAAAAGACAAAAGCCTCTATAGGCCTAAGGCCATTATCGGTACTCTGAATTCTCGAGGTTCATGTTTCATTGCGTGTACTTATGGAACATACAGATTATAATAATTCCGGTTTAGCAGCATATCATAACACGTTTTGTGATTTTGTCGTACCAAATAGACAAGACAGAAAGAGACCAGGCTTTTCAAATGCCATTCTGTATAGCTCGCAGTATGCTCACAAGTCACCAACAGAAGGTAAGAAGGTGCAGGGAAAAAAGAAGAGAGAGACGAGGTGAGCATGAGAATTAGAATGATTATTTACGTGAATTCAGTGATAATTCTGTAGATACCATTATATCGATGTAAACCGTGATTTTTCTCTTCCACCTTAGTTGTTTCCTTAAACCATGCTGATACAGGGGTAATGGCATTTCCAAGCAGTAATTCAATTCACGATAACACTTTCTTTCAAGACAACCAAGAAAAAAATTATCGAATTTGATAGATAATTTAGCAGAGAGTACATCAATTGGGCAGCTCTAATTTTCCTGTGTGGGAATTGGGAATTTTCTAATTTTTAGGCACCTGGTTCGGCAACCAACTGAACCTCCGTCTTGAAAAGCAGAACCGAAAGTGAGTCAATGGAGAAGTAGACGAAGCCACCCCGTGAGTGAGTCACGAACGACCCAAAACTCGTCCCCACCACACAGTGCCAGGCCGGTCCGTACAGTGAGTCAAACTCCTACAGCAAAAAAAAAAAAAAAAAAACCAACGTACAGCCTTGTTAGTTGTTACAGAGAAAGAACAACAGAAAACAAACAAAAACAGAGAGAAAATATATAGTACTGTTTACCTTTTTGAGAGCCCGAGCTAGGTGGGTGGGATTAGGACGGGAAACGGGGGCGGAGGAGTCAAGTTGTAATCTGGCGCAGCGCAGGGCTCGGTCTTGCATGTGGGCGGGCATGTCTGATGGTCTCAACCGCACGTCGAGACTTATTGCAGTGGCAGCTAATTCCACTTCCTCCGCCGGAGATCTTTCATGGGTTGGCACTAGACTTAACCGAGAAAGCTGCTGCATCTGCATGACCTGCTTCCCTTTGAATTTCTGTATTACTGGGCTCTCCATGAGAGAGAGAGAGAGAGAGAAGGGGGGGGGGGGTATCAAAGAGAATAGACTCGCTTCATAAAAAGACTAATCAGAGCTCTTTGACTAAACTCTAGCACAGTAGAGAGAGAGAGAGCGAGGGTGGTTGAGGTTTGAACTTTGACCGGCCATTTAAGAGGAGAATGTGAGAATTCTAGTAGCATGCAGGAGGTCCAAGACGTCCAAACAAAAAATAAATTTCCAACTGACGCGTTTTGATATGAGGCATGTTTTGCTGTTCCAATGAGGATCCGATCATAATTATGATATGGGCCAACTGAGATTATACAGTGGAGAGTACTTTTTACATGAATCGGAGGAGTGTGGTAGTAGCAATCCTTATAGCTGAGTTTGGGGTACGTTTTCTGACACGAGGAAAGCATGGAAACGGTTATACATGACAACAAGAGAAAATATTTAGGTTTCGTTTGTATCATCAATTTATTTTAATTCATTTCAATTCATCATTATAATTTTTTTAAAATTTTAATATAAAATATAATAAACAATTCAATTTTTTTAAATCTCAAAATAATAATAATATTAAAAAATAATATTTTAATAATATTTTATCATCTCAACTCACTTCAACATCTAAACACAACCTTACTGTTGGCTGCAACTGCATCACACTTAACGTTTTGGGTTAAAAAAAAAAAAAAAAAAGAGAGATGTCATGTAAGGTTTGTGGAGAGTGCAAACTGATCTATAGTCGGCTTGATATGACAATAATGAAATTGACAAAGCTGTAATCTTGGACCTAACGCTGGAATGTAGTTATTGTTGTTTGTTTCGTGGGAAAAATTACAAGGTGTTATTGGTGGTCAAGTATTTCAAGAAATAAAATTGGTAGCTTTGAGGCTATGAAAACAAGAATAAAGATTTTTAGTTGTAATCCTGAAATAGATCAATAGTTGGAGGTGGATGCAGTAATCGAGTTACACATTTTATTTGTAATGAAAGCATTAAAAACAATAGTTTTTTTTTTTTCCATCGGAATGCAAGGCAATTAGCATATTATAAAGAGGAATGTTAGATGGATATGTAAATTTCGTATATTTTACTTTTTTTTAAATTGAGTTTTTCTTTAAAAAAATTATTTTTTATGTAAATCTCATATTTATTAATATTTTTTAAGATAAGTATGTGGAACTTGCACAGATTAAAACTATAAATATCACATGGAAATGCAAACCAATTAGCATATTCTGATAAGTAATGTTATATACCGTCTAGAATATGCAAGTTTTGCATATTTTATTTCTAAAAAAGTTGAATTTATCATTACAAAAATTATTTTTTTATATGAATTTTAGATCTATTAATATTTTTTTAAAGTAAGTATGCGAACTTTCACAATTTATTAGTATACTCAATTATCAAATCATTCATAGGTAGAATTTAATAATATTTTTTATAATTTTCTTCTAGTGTTTGAAAGTGTGAATAAATAATGGCACGTGTTTATCCTAGTACCAAATGGTAACAATTAACATTATGAAACTATTTTTTTTTTTTTTTTTTGGCGCGCCATTTGATTCAATTAAAGAGATTGGTCTTTCATGTTCTTCAAAAGCAGATAGGAAATTATATGTTTTTGAAATTTCATTTTATACATTAAAATAATTTATTATTTTAAAATAGTAAAAGAAAGATTATTTTGAATTAGAAAATACTTTAGATATAAAGATATATTACACAAAAGTAAATCTATAAATTGATGTGGTACGTTAGATTATAGAATTATTTTTATTATAAAATAGATATAACGAATGTTATAAAATTATATTAATTTATAAATTTTTTTTTATGTAAATTTTTTTTTTTTGTGTATATACCGATTTATTTTGAATTAGAAAACTCAGATTCTAGAAAAAATATATTTTGAAAGTTGAGTTGGCATTAATTTTAGGCTTGATCCCTCTTATCATTTGCCAGGCAAAGTCCTTAATGCTCCTGCCGTCCTGCGTCCAAACGGCATTATACTATCAAAAATGCTACTCACAACCGCGTAGGGGAACCCTCGCGGAATCGGGTCCGACGTGGCAATTAATGGAACGGCGTCGTTGCTCAGCGGCTTTTGAAAACGGTGACTATTTTCAAATTAGATGCGCTAAACGGCTTCGTTTAGCTCACAGACCTCGAATACAGAAGGGGTCACTTCACCTTCTTTCCCATTTCGTCCATCCCCACGAGACCCAACCCTTCACTCTGTCTTCTTCTTCCTCTTCTCCGTGAAGCCCCATCGTGGAGGCCACGAAGCCCTATACTCCTCCACGAACTGGCCGCCCCACGAAGCCACCGCATACAAAGTCTTCGCCTTCTCCACAGTCATTCTTCGTGGTCTCCTTCGAGCCCACAAACCCTTAGAAGGCCACGAACCAGCGAAGTCACTGTCTTCCAAGTCTCCTTCTATGAAATCTTCTTCACGAAGACACAGAGCCACATCCCCTTTGTCTTCTCTGTCTTCTTTTTCGTCTTCTCCACGAACTCTCCTTCCCAGAAACCCAAATCTGAAATCCCCTTCCCCCGAAACCCTAACCCTAAATTTGTTTGGTTATCAAGCCCCGAAACTCTAACCCTAACCTTAACTCTAACCCTAACCCTAACCCTAACCTTAACCCTAACCCTAACCCTAACCCTAACCCTAACCCTAACCCTAACCCTAACCCCAACAAAATTTGTTCTAATCATCGATCAGGCCGAGTTTCAAAGTATCCTCACTACAAAAATGTCGTTAGTTTTCTCCTTTTTTTGTGCTTTGCTTTTACTTTCCAAATGTTTGGAAGTCAATAATTATTTATCATACATTGTACATTTAGAACTGCAATACATTGCCTATGATGTATAATTCTTGCATTAACTATTTAGTCATGTAATTATTCAAATCACATACCGTATCATCTTGTTAAGTTACCAATTTATAAATTCGACATGTATGACAATAGTAGAATCATATGGAATGCATAAAATAATATTTGAGCAGGGTATTTCAACAAATTTTATTTTATTAAGCTGTTTATGTAAAATGTTAGTGGGATGTTTTACTCTTGTCATAAAACTCTTGTGTATTAAACTGTTACTGTTAGTCGTGTATTTACTCTTGTGTATTTAGTACTCTTGTGTATTAAACTGTTACTCTTGTGTATTTAATACTCTTGTGGATGAAACTGTTACTATTACTCTTGTGTATGAAACTGTTACTATTACTCTTGTGTATTTAGTACTCTTGTGTATTAAACTGTTACTCTTGTATATTTAATACTCTTGTGTATGAAACTGTTACTATTACTCTTGTGTATTTAGTACTCTTGTGTATTAAACTGTTACTCTTGTGTATTTAATACTCTTGTGCATGAAACTGTTACTATTACTCTTGTGTATTTAGTACTCTTGTGTATTAAACTGTTACTCTTGTGTATTTAATACTCTTGTGGATGAAATTGTTACTATTACTCTTGTTTATTTAGTACTCTTGTGTATTAAACTGTTACTCTTGTGTGTTTAATACTCTTGTGTATGAAACTGTTACTATTACTCTTGTGTATTTAGTACTCTTGTGTATTAAACTGTTACTCTTGTGTATTTAATACTCTTGTGGATGAAACTGTTACTATTACTCTTGTGTATTAAACTGTTACTCTTGTGTATGAAACTGTTACTATTACTCTTGTGTATTTAGTACTCTTGTGTATTAAACTGTTACTCTTGTGTATTTAATACTCTTGTGGATGAAACTGTTACTATTACTCTTGTGTATTAAACTGTTACTCTTGTGTATTTAATACTCTTGTGTATAAAATTGTTACTATTACTCTTGTGTATTAAATTGTTGTTGTTACTCTTGTGTATTAAATTGTTGTTGTTACTCTTGTGTATTTACTCTTGCGTATTAAACTGTTACTGTTAGTCGTGTATTTACTCTTGTGTATTTAGTACTCTTGTGTATTAAACTGTTACTCTTGTATATTTAATACTCTTGTGTATGAAACTGTTACTATTACTCTTGTGTATTTAGTACTCTTGTGTATTAAATTGTTACTGTTACTCATGTATATTTGTATTTAAAAGGGTGTATGTACTGTTATTAATATACATTATTATTATTATTATTATTATTATTAATATTGTTATTATTATTATTAATGTAAGTTTGATATACACTTGGCATGATATACTGTTTTTAGAAGTGAATAAGCAGGGTTTAGTTCTCAATTTCTCACTTGAGTTTTATTAGACTATCAACTATTTTTAAAATGAGGCACCCTTTCAATTGTCATAGCATTCTTTAAACTTCACAGAACATCACTAACTGTTATTGGGAATCTTACTTCCACATTAAAACTGTTAAAGTGCTAGCTACTGCTACTGTTACTGTTATTGTTATTGGGATGATTACTTCCATATTAAAATGTTCAAGTGTATCTGAATAATTCAACTAATTCCATCCCGACAGTTGAATTTTTTGTACTGTTGAAATTACTGCTATATTGGGATGTCATCATCAATATCTTCATCTTCCTTTGGTAAACGTGCTTTGGGCATACCATTCTGTTTTTGTGAGGAGCCAGCCACACTAAGACTGGCTCGTACTGCAAAGAATCCAGGACGACCCTTCTTAGGGTGTCCAAAGTACAACACTAAGGTAACTACATAATTTGTACATAAAACTTATTCATGTAATCATTAATATTAAAGCATCTAACATTTGTTATATAATGATTAATATTAAAACATCTAACATTTGTTATATATCTTCTTAATTTGCAGGGATTACCATACTGTAGGTTTTTCAAGTGGGCAGATATTAATGAAGAGAATGAGCTCCATCTTCAAGAAAGCACCAATGAATTTGTAATAAAGGAGAAAGAGCTAGAGAAGAAAATCGAGGATGTCCACAAGAGGGAGATTGAGGTTATGAAGAAGGAGTTGGTGCTTCGGGAACAAGAAGCTGAAATAAGGCGTTCACGCAAACTACTTCGGGCTTATTGGGCTTTTGCATTTGTAGTTGCATTTTTGTGGTTTGTTGGTAGTGTCTAAGTAATTCCTAGATAGTGTTAGTAGTTCCAGAAATTGTATTGGGGTTTTGGTATTTACTTTTGGACTATGTAGTTGATGTATGGATATTATGTAAAACTGCTATTATGTACAGTTTGGGATTGTAAAACTGCTATTATGTACAGTTCGAGCTTGAGCAGATTGTAAAACTTTCCTTATGTACAGTTTGAGATTGTAAAACTGCTATTATGTACAGTTTGAGCTTGAGCAGATTGTAAAACTGCTATTATGTACAGTTTGAGCAGATTGTAAAACAGTGATGTAATATATTTTGTGTTCATGTATGAGCAGTTTGTATGGATCTTGAAATAGTTTGTAAAACAGTTTGTATGGATATAACTTTGTTGTGAAGCAGTTTGTAATGGAAACTTTGTACGCAGTTTTCTGTTTGTATGGATATTGGTTGATAAGCAATTTGTAAAACAGTTTAGGTTGGATTTGAGCAGATTGTAAAACTGTTTGTGAAACTGTTTGTATTGGACAGTTTGTAAAACTGTTTTGTGTATGTATGGATATTGGTTGATAAGCAGTTTGTAAAACAGTTTAGGTTGGATTTGAGCAGATTGTGAAACTGTTTGTGAAACTGTTTGTATTGGACAGTTTGTAAAACTGTTTTGTGAATGTATGGATATTGGTTGATAAGCAGTTTGTAAAACAGTTTAGGTTGGATTTGAGCAGATTGTGAAACAGTTTGTGAAACAGTTTGTAAAACAGTTTAGGTTGGATTTGAGCAGATTGTGAAACTGTTTGTGAAACTGTTTGTATTGGACAGTTTGTAAAACTGTTTGTGTATGTATGGATATTGGTTGTTGATAAGCAGTTTGTATTAAAACAGAACAGAACAGTTTCAGCATTTTAGCAGATTGTAAAACAGTTTGTAATGAGCAGTCACTGTATGTAATGCAGTTTGTGAACAGTATATTGAGCAGTTTGTGAATAGATTGGTATGGATGATGTATTCAAGTAGCAGTTTCTTAATAGCAGTTTGTAAAACATGTAAGCAGTTTGTAATATGGGATGTAATGCAGTTTCTGAGTTTGTAAAGTAGTTTGTGAACAATATCAAATTGGTGAGTTTGTAAAGCAGTTTGTGAACATATTGGTATGAATGATGTATTCAAGTAGCAGTTTCTTAATAGCAGTTTGTAAAACATGTAAGCAGTTTGTAATATGGCATGTAATGCAGTTTCTAAGTTTGTAAAGCAGTTTGTGAACAATATCAAATTGGTGAGTTTGTAAAGCAGTTTGTGAACAGTTACTATTGTGCAGTTTGTGAACATATTGGTATGGATGATGTATTCAAGTAGCAGTTTCTTAATAGCAGTTTGTAAAACATATAAGCAGTTTGTATTAAAACAGAACAGTTTCAGACACAAAATGATGACACAAAATGCCATTAACTGAACTGTATTACACAGAATGTAGTTTTAAAAAGATCATTACATGATGACACTCTTCATGTAATTTAGTAAACTGTTATGAACATACAACATAGATCATGGTAAATAACAAGCTGCCAAAGCTCCAAAAAATAACAGTTTCCAAAGCTTCATAGTAAATAACAGTTTCTATCATCTCAAAGCTCCACAAAATGTCGTGACCAAGTCTTGGAGCCCTACAAAACATACAATATAAATCATGTCAGTTTCAAAAATGTCAACTAAAAATATCAATTGTAACAACATGTTAGCATTATTAATAACATACTCAATGTATCAAATCATTGCATTGGTTGTGATTCACTCAACCCAATTTCTCCCGGTTGCGATTCATCTAACCCAAATTGTATCTGTAAATAGTAAACACCAACTGTTATGACGTTGTGATATGGATAATACTATTAAAATTAAGACAACACAAGAGACCCGCTTACACTTTCTTGACTACCAATCACCGTTTCTCGAGCCTGGACTTGTTCAACATTGGGAGTATCCATCTCTCCTCGGCCAAATAACCTCCTGCAAGTGTCCACGACTGCTGTATCTCCTCCATCTCGCTAATTAACAAGACACAAATATCATTTAGCATATTAGACAAGATTTGCATTAAATGGTATCTAAAATTTAAAATATTTACAATATGCACCTGTTTGCGTTTCCCCTTAACTGGTACTCTCTTCGTCTTTGCTTTAACTTTCCTCATGTCTTTCTCCATCCTTGATGCTCTCCTTAGAGATGGGGGTCTGCATTTTCCTCTCACAACTTTCGGACTTAGTACTTGCTTTGAACTCCCAACTGTAGTTGTATCAGCAGTCGTACAGCCAACATTCGCACCAGGGAGGGTTATCGATGGGGGTTCTTGGTTGGCACGATATAACTTAATCATTGCATACAATTTTTTAGTTGCATCCTCAGTATGCCGACTTGAACCCGCAGTATGAGTAATCATCTGATAACAGATATTCAACAGACTTGAATATCTATTAGCATCTGCCCGATGATCCCCTACGTCATAATTGCTATGGATCAATGTGTACCTCCTTTTGATGTCTTTCCGCCATCGATCTAAAATGTATGTATCTGGCACAGACTTAATCCCATTACATTTGAATATTGCCAAAATGTGCCTACACAATATCCCCCTCATTTGAAACAATCCACACGAACACCTTGCAGTTGCATCTTCCTCACTAAAGTCCACATAGTGTGTAATCGACTTTGTGAACTCTTCCACACGAACTTCATCCTCTACATGATATGTCTTTATTGTACCATCATGCTTAAATAATTTTGGATCCATATCAATAATACCGCTAATTTGTTGTTGAAGTTCCCTGAATTTAGCATTCGTATACAGATCTTGAAATTTCTTCTCAATTGGGGATCGAGATATACAGGGAATGGAGACACTAAATGAATGGAAGTCTGCAGCAGTTTCATTCTCAATTTTCTTTTTCAGAGCATTATCAAATTGGTCGACAAATTCTTTTAAATTTGTCTTGGCATGAACATAACCGTCAAAAAATGCATTCATGCTCTCGCTCCGCTGCGTAGTACTCATTCCAGCCCAAAATACGTCCCTCAAGAATGCCGGTACCCAATGCTCACGCTCATCATATAAACTTTGTAGCCAGACATTTTCATGCAAGTTGTACGTGGTGATTAGCTGCTCCCAACATTTTTCAAACTCTTCAACACTTTGAGTGTCATACACACACTTCATCAAAGTAGTTTTCATGCCACTTTTGTACGCACTATGAGAGCCAAGCTTTTCGGGGACTTTCTTCAGTATATGCCACAAACAGAATCGATGTCGGCTTTCTGGGAATACAATGGCAATGGCATTTTTCATGCTGTCTTGATCTGTGATTATGGCTCTTGGAGTTATACCGTCCATACATTTCAACCATGTCTAGAATAACCATACAAATGTCTCGGTATCCTCACTGGATATCAATCCTGCTCCCAACAAAATTGACTAGCCATGGTGGTTTACACCAACAAATGGTGCGAAGGGCATACCGTATCTATTGGTCAGATACGTAGTGTCAAATGTCACCACATCACCGAAATACTGATATGCTGCCCTACTACGGGGGTCCGCCCAGAAGACATTCTTCAATCTCCCCTCATTATCTAAGTCCATCAACGCAAAGAACCCGGGATTTTTGTACTGCATCCTTAAAAAATAATCTTGAAGCGCTCCAGCGCCACCTTTCCCAAGTCGCAGATGTCTTGCCTTGTCCATATAATTACGACAATCCTTTTCCAAAAATGGGACATTCTTGAATCCACCGGCGCCAACGACAAGACTGCCAAAGCTCTTATTCATTCGAATCCCAGTCAGGTCATTTGTATCTAGAACTCTTTTTACAGTCTCGCTAACTTCTCTATTACAACGAAAGAAGCAGGATTTCTGTGGACTGAGGCCGTGATTATGTATATTATGACATGTTGTCAACCGTACCTTTCCCTCAACTTTTAAGGCATTAATCTTTGCCTTACATTCCGTCTTTCCTGTCGGACGTGGTTTGACGACATTCAACGTTCTATTTCGGGCTTTCCCACCGCGGGCACAAGCTAGGGTGACATATCTAATAGTCCCATCCCCGGCCTTTTCACTCCTTTTTGTCATCACCCCAAAGCCGTTTTTCTTACCATATTGCTTATAATAGGTCAATAACTCTTCAAAAGAATTAAATTCCATCTCTGACTTTGGCTCCTCAATCGTATCACCACCATCCATTTGGACAGACTCAGGTGTCCCGGCACTGCCATCCTCAGTATCCCGTGAAACAAAGGTATCCTTTTTACTCTCCTCGTTAAGTCTAGAGGATGTATCAGGTTTTTCAGTTTCCTTACAATTGGGTGGATCCTCTGTATGAACTCTTGAGCTCGTTGCGGAGCTAGTAGTGATGAGAGGAATGGGAGGTCCCATCCCATATTGAAATTTATAACCAGTATTCTGCATAAATCACAAAAATTAACACAATTAAAATTTATGATTAATAAACATATTTATTAAAAAAAAATACTAGCAAAGTTGCATCACCACCTGAATGTTGATTAGATATTGGTTGCCATCTGGATATGGCATAAAGGCTGGTGACCATGCAGGCATTGGTCCATGCCAAACGTGCATATAATTTGATAGGCTTGGAGCAGTTGTTGGGATGTCCTAACATAAAAAATAATAATGAGAATCGCAACCAATAAACATCAATGTAAGCACATTCCAACAAATCTTTAAAATAATATCACATACCGTGCTTAGAGAATTTGAGCTACTTGGTGTTAGCCCAACTGAGTGGTCTTCTCCTTTTTCCATGCTAACAATTCCAATGAAAACTATACCTCCTGAAGAAAGAACAAAAAGAAAATCACTAAATTATGTTGCTCATTCTTATGAAAACAAAGGTTAGAGGCATTAGTGTATATGATCCAAACAAGTTAATAAAAAATATTTTTTTTAACAATTATCATGTGTAATGAATTAAATTTACTAGCAAAAGAAATTGATTTGTTTAAAAACAATTGAAGAATGGACTCTATCATTTGAAAACTTCATAATAATTTAAGTATTAAATGGTTTTGATTGAACAACCTAGTCTCTAAACCCCAAAATCAGCTCACTAATGCATTTTGTAAAAAATTTATAAAGCATTATGCAAAAAATCGTCTATGGTAATAGACTATGATATAGATAGATGAACAGCTAGCTAGCATCCCCCCCCCCCGTGGTGACATATACAAGTAACCCAAAATGTAAGCAAAACATGATTAAATGAAGTCACAGATGATATAGAACACCATTTATAAAAAGGAAAAAACCCTCTCAATTCAGCTTTTAGGTATGAGAGATGGCATAGGGCTTGTCAAAGTTGTTGCCCAGTCATGGGGTCTCTCTCGGTTGCCATATATTCATGACTTTTGAGTCTTTACTGCGAGAGTTGATCTTGCCGATCGTTTTGTGCTTTTTATTTTGCACACTTATGGTTTTGGACATTTACATTCAAATAAATACATCTTTATTAGATTTTCTTGAATTAGTAATTACCATTCATGTCATGCTGGCTGTGGCAAATGTGCCATTATCTACACAAGAAGCCAACAAAAACACATAATGCCAACCAAGAAGCCAACAAAACCAGACCCTTTGCACTACCACATTATCTACACAACAAGTAGCAAAATGAAATACTAACATCTATAAAATGCAAACAATGTGGCAAAATTAATAGAGATAACCAGTGCAAATAAATTTATTTCCTACTTCCTACACTTTTTGGCTGACCTCGAAGAACACTCTGGCTTTGGAGCCTTCCTTGTTAACAACTAAAAATGCTTATTGATGTTTCTAACCACCAAAATGACAACAAAAACAGCACATTCGAAGAAATGAAGTCACGAATATAGGAAGCTTGCGTTGTGGGATGTCTTACCTGAAGCTAGCGATGGAGACACGAAGCCGAATAACAGAGATGGAAGAGATCTCACAGCTGTTCACGTGAACACGAACGAAGAGATCTGCGGTTCTTCTAGACCCAAAAATCGACTGCTTCAAGCACAATATTTTCTCTTCCACGATTTTTTGCAACTTTTGTGAAATTTTTTTTCTGTTTTTAAAACATAAAAGCTCATTTTTGTTCTGAAATATAAATTTCCTCCTTTTCTGTCCGTCTTCGTATTTTTTTTTTCAATTAATTAAACCGGCTGACGTGGCATAATTGACACGTGAGCTGGTTACGCAGCGGTTTGCTACAGACGGTTGTCTGTAGCAGTATTGCGGATGGTAACCCAATTATGCCACGTGAGCCGGTTACGCAGCGGTTTGCTACAGACGGTTGTCTGTAGCAGTATTGCGGATGGTAACCCAATTCCTCGCCCATATTGGACCATGACACAAATCCAAACGCAGTCACAAATCAAAGTATCAAACACCAAACAGAACGCGCTCTCTCTCCTCATAGCTTCGATCATCTGCTTCGATGGCCAACGTGCTTGAATCCCTCACCGTGCCTCGCGCCTCCACTATGCCTTCCCCTACTCTCTCTCCGATCGTCGCCTCTTCGTTCTCTTCGCTCTCCGCCCGTAGATTGCCCCGCTTCAGAGGCCTCAAGTTCAGACCTAGTTTCGTGACTCGCTCTTTTGGGTCAGTGACTCGAATCCCTAGTTCGGGTCCGAGGCTCGATGGTCGCGGTGGCCTAGTCGTGTGCGAGGCTCAGGATAATGCCGTTGAAGTTCAGTCCCTACTCCACACTAGTCGTGCATTATTTTCCTTATTTTCTTTATCTTTTGGTCTGCTTGAGAAAATTAGAAGGAAATAGTAAAAGATGACATTTATCTTCTGCGTTTAAGCTTCTGTTTTATCTAACTTCGTTCCTTCCGGAAAGGTTTAATTGCTACCCGGTTTATTAGCTGAGTTAGTCAACAGGAACTGTTTTTAAGCAAGGACTGGATGCTCTTTTCTTTATTTTATTGCATGTGGCTGATGAACATCACGCAGCGGTGTGCCTGTTCACTCGAGTGCTCGACCTCGTGGTGTCGTAGGACTTGGACAGGAGTTATCACTTTGTCGGGTAACGGGGACAGAGCTTATGTTGTGGCCTGTTGGAAGATAGTTTTTGGAATGGTGCAAAATATTGTAGCAATGAAGGATCTTACCAAAATGTGGATAGAAACATATCCAAGTGGCCGGCATAAGATTTGGAATCGGTGGGTTGATGCAAATAAATTTGGTTTCACGCTAACTTCCAAGATTTAGTCGTTCTCATATCATATTCTACCACACGGACACATTGTTGAGTACAGAAGGATCTAGGTTCTCTGGCGTATTCCTTGCCAGATACTCTTGCAGGATTTAATCTAATGGAAATGCTAGCTTTCTAGGCAAAGAACAGTGGGGGAAGTGAGCTCGATGTAGAAGCCCAATTGTTTGGACGTGGCCTATGTATTAGAAATTAATCAACTCAGCCATGATTATACAAGAACATATTAAAGGAGCTTTGTATTTGCAATAATTACTCTTTCTGATCCCTAGTCTTTGGGACGATATACTAAGTGTCAGATTAATGTTGCAGTATAATGTGTGGACTCAAAGATGTGTTTTTATTAGATGCGTCTGACCCATTCTTTATCGTCTCCAAAAATTGTTTCTTCCTTAATTTTCCAGCTGAAACGAGCTTGGTCAAACTATTTGTTTAATCCCACTGTATATGGAATGTTGCTTTTAAATTTTCATTACTAAGCCTGTTAGAAGTTCGATTGGCTTTCTTTGAAATATAACCGGACACTTCATAAATCTTTGCCTAGGACACTTCCAGCATATACTACTCTCCCTCCTCTTTTCCTCTTTTTTCCTGCTACTTCCAGTGGAAAAGTATCTTGTTCAGTGGCAAATTTGTGTTATTCGGATTGGATGATGAAGAAGGCATTTGCTTGAATTTTTGGCACTTGGAAGTCTGTACTTAAAGGAGAAACAGGTTAATTGGATGGTGGAAGGTTAAGTGCCATTTAGAATGAGTCTAGCTAGCACTGCAAGGGCACGGGATTGACCTTCAAAGAAAATGGTTTGACGTGATTCTTTATTCTGGCGAGACTCTTTCCCCACTGGTTTAAACTTGTTTTGTAGTTACCTTGAATTTTGGTTTTGGTCTGTATTGGTAAGTTTTTTCAGGTCACACTTATGCACCATTCCAAATAATTGTTCCAACATAGCAACTGGTTTTTTGTTTCTGACTGGCTGTTTACTGGAACTATGGCTGTCTAGAGGTTCCCTGACATAAAAAAAAAAAATAAAAAAAAAAAAAAAAAAAAAAAAAAGATCGTTCACATGTAATAACCTGGATTTAGTATAATAAAATGGTGAATGGGATCCCACGTTGCTTGTGACAGAGAAACTCTTGCGATTTAAGATGATTCCATAGGAATTCAATCGTCACCTTAACTAGTCCACCTACAATGTTCCATGGAAAGGCCCAAACACATTTGGACTTACACTCCAAAATGACTAGTCTATACCTCATTTTAATCCAAATTTGTAGTCTAATTCTGTTTTTTTCTTTTTCCTTTTTTGTGTTGCTTTTCCACGTAAGGTTGGTATTGATCTATGTGGTTATTTAATAAATAAGTTTTGGGTTTTCACACAATTTTGGCATGAAGAACTCTGGAACCCTATTTTTGTCAACAGTCAAAGCTTTGCTTTTCCTCTACTGGTGAAAGGGTGCTTTGAATATGTATTTAAAAAAAAAAAAAAAAAATCTGTTAAGTGCTTTTGCAATTTGGATCAATGGCTGGTTAGTGTGTCTTTTGACCGTTTGAGAAAACTTTTGGCAAAATTAAACAGCGCATGCTTTGGGAAATTGCACTGTCTGTTGTTGCGGACGCAGATTGGCAGTCACTTGTGCTCGACTCTGAGTCCCCTTTTCTGGTTGAATTTTGGGCCCCTTGGTGTGGGCCATGCCGTATGATCCATCCCATCATTGATGAACTGGCAAAGCAGTATGCTGGGAAGCTCAAATGCTACAAAGTAAATACCGATGAGAGCCCTTCAGTTGCAACACGTTATGGCATTAGAAGCATCCCAACAGTCATAATCTTCAAGAATGGTGAGAAAAAGGATGCAGTTATAGGTGCTGTTCCCAAATCCACATTGACTACTAGTATAGAGAAATTCTTGTAGAGTTGGTAAGTAAAGATGCCTTAATTGGAATGGAGCTGCCTTGTAGTATTTATTTCTTTGCTTCTTAGCTTCTGATCTCTCAAGATTGGATGCTGGATGCTTTGCTTCCACAATAAACTCATATTGACTCTCATGTATATCAATCAGATGCAGCTGTATTTTCTGTTACCTTAATAGAATGTACTTACAAATATACTTGTTTGAAATGGCTATTTTAGAGTTCTTTATGTACAAGTCACTGCTGACTTATGTTTGCTTGTTGTAATGTTGGAGATCATTGTCAGAAGCTCTGCGGTTGTATAATTACTTTGACAGTTAATTGGAGAATTAAGTCCAGGGACGCCCTGAAGAAAGGTAATACTAAGGAGAGATTATTTGTTCGAGTAATCATATTGCATGCATCGTCCTAATCCTCGGAGGTTGATTCTCGAGAACGCCAAAGATGCTTGACCTAGAAAACTGCTCTGTTGTATTTGATGTGGTATACTTAGGCCTCGTTTATTTTTACAAATGAGATGAGATGAGTTAAGATTAAGGTTTAAAAGTTAAATAATATATTGTTAGAATATATTTTTTAATATTATTTTTGTTTTGAAATTTGAAAAAGTTAAATTGTTTATTTTATTTTGTATTGAAAGTTGAAAAAAATTGTAATGATTAGATGAAATGAAATGTTTTCTGAAAACAAGCGAGGTCATAGACCATATTTTTCAGGGGATGAGAAAACTTCACTGTTCTACATTTACCGGTATTATTGTTGGCTGCTTGTTTGTGAAATGCACTGTTTATGCAGATTGGAAAACGGGAAGGAACAAAAATAAGGATTACCAGAGAGTTGTAAATGGAGAGATGAAGGTCCCAATTTAGAAATTGGACTGAATTGAGATTAATTTAGTTAAGTCTAATTTTAAGTTAAATTTAACATTTAAACATCTAGTTTTTAAATCATTAAATTCATCTTAACTTAAAATTTTTTTACACATAAGATCTATAATTTTTTTTTAAACTCAATATTTCTTTATACGAGATTTGTAATTTTTTTAAATTTTTATAAATACGTATAAATTCATCTTAGATGGATTTTATAAAATTTATTTTATTAATTTAACTCATTACTATTTATAAAGAATTCAATTTATCTCAACTCAATTAAAGATCGAAACACTGGAAGAACAAGTAGCAAGAAGAATCTGTATATGTTGGCCGCTGCTTCAAGAACTAAGAGCAGACTTTTGTGCCATTTGGTTAATGCTGAAATATCTACTATATATCGATCGGTGGTGTCATTGTAGTTGAGATGATATGTGCACAAACTTGGGGAGCCCTTGTAATTATTGTAATGTGGCTCAAGATAGCAACCTTGAATCTGTGGAACCTTTTCGTTTGCTGTGTGCCTCAAGGCGTCTTTGACAAATGAATGTCAAAGACGGCTTTTCATTCTCTAACCCAACATCATGTCACTGCTTCGGATAGGGTCGAATTTCTGTCTTCTTGTCATGTCATTACTTGATACGATTCATCGACATGCTTGATTGAGAGTTGGCAATTTGATCACAACTTTATAAATTATATACGATTCAAACACGAAATTAATTAATTAAAATTTATAAATGTGACATTTATTATATTTTATAAAATTTCTTTATTATGTAATGAATATATTAGAGTTGCTCGAATCTATACGAGCCGACGCCGACAACTCCAAAGTGTGTGCTACAGTAGTCGGGCAGTTGCAAGATTATCCAATTAACTGATTCCCGATAAGCTTCTGAAGCACAATCCATTTTGGAGGCTATCCAACTGCGGAGACGTTAATAGTCAAACCACCTGATCCGGCATGGATCTGAAATAATATTGATCGGGTGCACATGATAAGAGAGAGACCTTTAGAACATGGTCGAGTCAGCATAATGATCAGCAAGATGGACATTAACGCTGCGTTTTGACAGTGAGATATTTTTAAATATTTTATGAAAAATAATAATAAAATATTAAATAATAATAAAATAATAAATAATAATACCCAAACTAAATAATATTACCCAAATTAGGCCTAAACTCAGCTCTCCCAAAAACAAAATCCAATAATGGTACGTGCCTGCGTCATCATTGCACCTCACAAACGTTAATTTAAATGCATTAAATAAAGCTTGAAAATACACAGATATTTTTAAAGATTAAGGTTATGATTTATAAAAAAAAAGATCAAGCTTATTTATTCTTAAATATTAATTTTTTTATTTGGTAAATACTCCGCCCTATTCTTTTATTAATATAAATAATATTTTCTTGTCATTCCTTTTGGCTTCTTGGCTAAACTGCATAGATATAATAAGAAAAATTATATTTTTTATTATATTTTTATTGATCATTTCATAACATAATATTAAATAATAAATTGATAAATAAAATACTTTATCTAATATCAAATTTCATGACGTGACATTAAATAAATTACTTAAAATGCTTTTGCAAGAAAGGAGAGTCCTCCAAAACGTGAGTTCCAGACAAAAAGTTCAATAATTTAATGCATTCGTGTTGTCTTGAATTCAAAATCTCTCCAAGTTTTTTGTTTATGGAACTCTATTTTGCATAGCTTTGAAAATATCAAAGAATAAAAGCTATTGTTCTCTATATTGAGCAAGAGATAGAGAGATTGGGACCGACCTTTCTTAGTATGGGAAGTTTTTTTTTTTTTTTTTTTAATAGAAAGGATTAAAAAAATATATAGATGCACCAAAAATGTTATTCTTATCATTTTTTAACAATCTTATAATGTGATTTTAAATTGTTGATAAATAAATACTTTTTTAATTACATCACATCCAGATAAGCAAATTTTTCCTTAAATTTTAGCTAAAAATCATCTTTCTCTAAATTCTTTCTTAAATGTTATTTCTCTTTTTAAAACTTCCTACATCACACTCTCTATTCTTTTTCTATTTTATTAAAATAAGATTTTTTTATGTTTTATTTATTATTTTGTTCTCACTTTCCTTTATATTCTGTCAAATCTTATTTTAGAGAATAGGATGTAGCTTCATTTTTTTTTTTTCACTTTTCATGTATTTTCCAAAAACTTGGCTAATAATTGTTTATAAGGAATGGGTTGTTGGTGCTCTTATATACATATTGATATTGATATGTACCGTGGGATGATAAATATCATTTTAAAGAAAATTAGGATAATATTTGAAAATTTTAGGCTAATTTAAATTTTAATTATTGACTAAAAATGAATTAGGTATAATAGTGAGTTAAGATAAAAATTAAAAGTTGAATAAAATATTTTTAAAATATTATTTTTAATATTATTATTGTCTTAAAATTTAAAAAATTAAATTATTTATTATATTTTATATAAAAATTTAAAAAATTTATAATATGATATGAAATGGAATAATTTCTGTATTTAAACCTACCATTAATTTCGTTTTAAAAAATTGGTTTAATTTTGACTATACGATGAACAAACGTGAAAAGCCCAACCCACGACAGTCGGGCTAGACAGACGCCACGTGTGATTACACAGGATTGAATAACGCGGGCTCAAGTGTACGTGGCAGTCCTTCACTCCAGCTTAAAACAACGGCACAACCCCACTACACGCATAGGATTAGAAGATAGCGGCCTAGTCAGCAGTATCAGAACTAGAAGGATCTAACGGTCTAGCTTTTACTAGTCAGAAGCTTCGAAGATAAGCAATCCGTCACTTTCTTCTGGATGGTCCATCTCGTGGTACCATAATCAATAATCCTTCGTAGGTTTGGTCCCCACACATCTTTTCATTATTACCATTTTTTAAATTTAAACTCCACACACCTTACATTTGATTTCAAACCTTACCTATTAATATAAAATTATTTAATGTTTTATTATCAATAAAATTCTTGATAAGAATGACAAGAAAGCAAAAATAAAAATAATAAAATTTACACAGTTTGACAATCTGTCTACGTTTATATAATTACAAAAAAATTTATTTCATATGATAACTAAAGAGTATTTTTTATATTAAAATCTCGATTGTATGTACATGCTTTTATTTTTAGAAAAATCATATTATCATTTCATATATCACATATTAATATATAATTTATTATTTTTATCTATCTATTTAAACACACGTATATTGATATGTAAATATATGTATTGAAATAAAAATAATAAATCACATATTGATATGTGGTATGAAAATGATAAATAACGTTTTAAGTTAATTTTTTCTTTTTTGTCCATATTTTATATCCACAATGCTGAATTTGAAAATTTGAAGAACTATTTATTGGACAAGAAATTTTGACCTGGCGTTGCAAATGAAACGACGTAGGTCCGATTCTCAACTTTGTGACTTGGGACTAGAAGCCACGTGACGATGAAGCAAAACATAAACAAATAAACTATATATGTACCACTAAAAAAAAAAAAAACCAAAGATTCCGACATTTATCTAAAATCTAATTAATTAGATTCTTACAATTTCAGGGTTAGATTTCATGCCACCGAATTAAATATTATTAATATTAGCTAAATATTTCAAAATTCACTGTTTTGCATTTATCTCTTAACAGTCACGTTTGAACTTAGCCAACAACATTTGTAAAATATGTGAATAAAATTTTCAAACATCCTTAAATATTGGGTAAACGAAAATGAATCCCTCGAAGTCGAACTACCCATTAGAATTCCCAACCCCCCCAAAAAAAAAAAAAAAAAAAAAAAAAAACAGTTGAGACAAACACGAAATTCTAATTTCTTAACGCGTGTCGCACGTGTCAGCACGTCAGTTCAGAGGTTCTAGAGAGCACGATTTCAGTAAGATCTCTCTTTCGACCTTTCTTTAATAAATGGAAAACACAGCCAATGGCAAACGCGCTAACAGCCCCTTTATATACCGCTGCGTCCCCACACTTCCATCTCATCCATTCCGTTTCTTCAATCTCGTCCCGAAAACCCGAAAAGAAAGACAGCGATCCCTACCGCTTTCCGCTTCTCTCTCCTCCTTTCTCAAGAGTTTCCTGTTGACCAGTTTTGATTCAGATATCCTTCTCCATACGAGGTAAGCTTCGTGTTTCTGTCTTGCGGGTTTTTTGGTATTCGAGGAAATATAATCCTTGGTTGTCTTATTTGATTCCGGCTTTTGGTTTTGTTTTATATGATTTTCGAAACTTTCTCTGTTCCTGCCGAAATTCTGGGCACTTCTTTCGTGAATTTGTTTGGATCAGTGAATGTGAGGCTTGATTCATGGAGATTTATCCTGTGCTAAAAAAGTTTTCTTGAGAGAAAATCCATTTATCTGTCCTAATTAAGATCTTTTATTTTTTGGCAATGCAGTGCGTTATCTATGGAACATAACTCCTTTGAGCCTGAGCTACACTTCGAATCTACTGGAGATGTTTCTTTTCCCCAGAAATGGAAATCTATGTCAGCCCCAACAACAGACACAGTCAATGAAGATGGCTGCTTTGGCTGTAACATTTGCTTAGAGCCAGCACAAGAACCTGTGGTCACCCTCTGCGGTCACTTGTACTGCTGGCCTTGCATTTACAAGTGGATTAATGTACAAATCTCCTCAGACGAACCAGAGCATCAACAACCGAAATGCCCTGTTTGTAAAGCTAACATATCACAGAATTTGTTGGTCCCCCTCTATGGTCGTGGCACATCCTCTTCCGATTCCAATGTCAAGAAATCCAATTTGGGTCCTGTCATTCCCCGCCGGCCACCTCCTTGTGGGTTGCACAACCTCATTTCTTCGACGCAACAACGTCCAAATGGATCAGCTTATATTGGGGATACAGCAATGGTTAATCCGGCTATTGGGATGTTTGGAATTGGGGAGAGGGTCTATGCGAGGATTTTTGGGAGCACAAATACAAGCTTGTACGCCTGCCCTCTCACAGAGATTAGCAGCCCCAGGATGAGAAGGCAGGAAATGAAGTTTGACAAGTCTCTTAACAGAGTCTCCATTTTTCTGTTCTGTTGCATTATCTTGTGTCTTCTCCTTTTCTGATCATGTTCCTTTCTGGGGTTCACTTTTGTATAGTTCTGGGTGGAATTATGAAATTTTAGTACATAAGAGTAGAAGAAGATATACATGATCCTCGTATAGATTTTGCAACAATACCACTTGTCATAATTTTTTTTGGGTGTGTACATAATTTGATATTTTTTGGTTGGATTTATGATAAGTTCTTGATATTGATGTTATCCTTGTGCAATTCTCAGTACTATGATACCATTGACGCATTGACCTTCCTCTCACTCTTTTGGTTCCAGAAAGGAAAAACACTCGAAGTCTGGAACTGAATATTGCTCAATACCCCATTTTCTATACTGAAATCAGATAGTCTCCGCCTTTCTCAATTTTCTTTTCCTGAGCTTGAGGCGGTTTTCCGTTCATCCTGACCGCTATAATCTTCTATAATTTAAAGGATGTGCGGATGCGCCAATGGAGAAAAGAGAACCATGGATAATGGAACATGGTAATATTCCTGTTTGTTGTTATGTAACAGAGGTTGTCATCATTGTTATATCAGAAGTCTTACTTTTCAAACTTGACCGCAGACTATGATCAGGTACTGTTTCTTTTTTACCTCCTGTTCTGCGTTTGCATATGACCAAATTGTTCACGACCAGTTCCACCTTTCCAATTTCAACGGCGTCTCTTAAATTAGAGTCGTTATCGTTTTTACCCGTATGCTGTTTTGGCTTCCCAATGTGCTCCTAGTTTACACGGTTTTAAACTATGACTGTTAATTTTCCAAATAAGCTGACCCGAAGGACAATTTCGTTCATAATCAACCAACCTCCAATGTTCTATGTTTCGATTTGAACATTTGCTTTATAATAGAATGATCAAAATGGTGTTTTTTTTTTTTTTTTTTTAAGAGAGACAGTAACCAAAATTTATTGATAACTCTCCCTTTAGAGGAATATCATATTATACAACAAATCTTTAGAATTACAAAATCCAAAAACTAAGATTTGAAAAATCGTGAATTTTAAAACCAATACAAGAAAAATATCTATATATAGATATGAGAAAAGATATTTGTAATCGTAAATTGTGTAATCGTCGTGTAATCGTTTTAAAAAAAATAAATAAAATATATAACCTACTCTTTTTTAAAGTGATTATACGAAGTTTACGTATTTCTCAATTATAAAATTCTATTCACTATTATTCACAAAATTATCAATCTTATCTCTCTCTTTTAAGAAGAGGAGTACCTCAATTTTATCGATAGCTCTTATTTATAGTAGAGAACAACTGTAATTATATCTTAACACCTAAGAGTTACACATATTCAAAACTAACTAGAAAACTAAATCCAGACATCCAAACTAACTAAACATCATACCGTACATCAGAACAACAACAAAATTACCAAAAGCAGCAAATGATAAAAGATAAACTAAAATAAAATAAAAGGCCAGAAAAAAAATGTAACCAAACCTGTTATTTCTGACAAAAAAAAAAGGTGTAAACCAGCTTTACCTCATTACCTAAGCACATGCCCTAAACCTTATGCTTAAATTTTGGTTGACCAGCTAGATCTATTTATATGCACCCCAGCATCTTTTGCCAAGATGTCCCCAATAGAATTCCCCTCTTTGTTGGAGTTTTCAAGGCAGCCTTTTTTTTTTTTTCGTATTTCTATTTTGTTCTTTCGATTTCTTATAAAATACTTCCTTTGTTATAATTTAATTTTTAACCTTATTTTTCCTCAATTGAGGCAATGACCCACATGCGGTTATGGTAGGATTGAGGAGTCCACGTAGGGGGAGAAGTTGGCCCAAACCCACGACATTGGGCCTATCATGATGTTTTAAAATACTGCTTGCATTAAAAATAATTATTAGAATAATTTTGTACTTTATCTACAAAACTTAAAAAAAAAAAAAAAAAAATATGGTACCCAAATTTTATTAATAACCCTCACATATTGCAGAGGAATACTATATTACAAACAAAGTTGGGAGTTACAAAAATCCCTAATCAAAATTTCAAAAAAGTCCAATATATACTAAACTTTACGATATGTAAGCAATAATTATTTAAAAACAAATTATATAATACCAAAATTAAAACGTTTATTTCCGTGCAAACACTTTTTTTTTTAATATAATAATTTGAGTTTAAAAAAAGTATAGTGATTTTTAAAAATTTATAGCCTTTTATTTTACGAATGATAAATTTAACAAGTACAAGTGTGCAACTGTTGAGAAAATTTATTTTTTAAACAAGTTAACGAGAATTGACAAAACTAGTAAATAAAATTAAGAGTTTTTTTTACTAATCAGATATTGTTCATCAACAAACACCCCACACCTATGTGGCTATCTTCTATTACTATTATTATTATTATTATTATTATTACCTGCTGAAAAGCATTTGAACACAGCAACCCCATTTCGGTATTGATCCCATCCCTCTCCCGCGCCCCCCTCCCTTCCTCTCGTCGCCTAGCACCCTTGAGTGGCATCATCTCTATTGTCGCCTAACATTGGCGACTCGTCGGCCTGCCTCTGCCCATCGCCACCCATCCCACTCCCTCCCTCCCCTATCGTTGCCCAACACCCTCATTTCACGGGAACCACTTGTCGCCCTCCCTTCAAGCGCAACACACTCTAAACTAGTCGCCCTCCCTCTCGTCTGCCGCCCTCTGCCCATTGTCGTCCATCTACTCAGCAACAAGAGGTAACTCCTACCTCTATCTCATAGCTACCTCTGTCTCATTTCTAGATTTCTAAGAAATGTTAGAAGAAGAAGAAGAAGGTCTCAAAATTGAACCTGAGTTTTGCGATTCACAGAGAAGCAGATTCAGAATTTGGGATTTTTAATTTCGTCAACGCCACTCCGTGATTCATAGAGAAGAAGAAAAAGATTTGTGGATTTTGTGAGGAAACTTGAGGGATTCACAATGAAGAAGAAGAAATGGATTAGAAATGTGAAGGGATTGAGGGTTTCACAGGCAGAAGGGGTTTCCGTGAAGAATGGGGTTTTCGAATTCGAGAGGGAAGGGATTGAGAGCTTCAGGGAAAGGGGAGTTGAGGTCAGAACCGGTTCGTTGTTAGTGAACTCGATTTGACACGTCAGGTGTGTGTTTGGTGGAACCGCTCATCTATAGAATTTTTCTAAAATTAAATATTACGCGGTTGCTTATGTACTGTGAAGTACGTACGGAAGACATAGTACGATCAAAATCACCAGTCGGTGATATCCACGCATTTTCCTCTTCTTAATTCGGTCCGACAATATTATACATTTGCATGCAATTAATTAATAAAGCATGCAGTGAACTGTCTGTCCTACACAACATCTGAAGAAAAAGAAAACATGGGAGGGGGAACCTCATCCTTTTATGTCAAGTTAATTGATAATAATGGAGACCCAAGCACGGAAATTAATTATATATTATTGCTTAACATTTTCATTTAAATTAGACTGGAAATCCAAAGGAAACTTGCAATAATATTACTAGTTAGTCGGATTAATCCTCCTGATCCGGCCCAAAAGGTTAAGTTTTTAGGTTAGAATAACGCTAATTAAAACTATATGCGTGACATGATTGATAAGAAAAAGGTCTGGTTTCGGGTTTGAGACTCCAAATCTTGGATCCAATTAATGTAGCATTTTTATTTCCAACATGGAATAATGAATAATCGAGCATTTACCTTAAAAGTCACCGACGGGAAACATAACAGGCCATCACATTGACTTGCTGATCTCCCATTGCCTGCATCTGTCTCAAACCATCACATGCACCTGCTTTTAGGACGTGAAGAAACGCGTTCTTCAGAAAAGTATTCTGATTTTTATTTGTTATTTGCTTGCATCTTTTATCATGATGACAAAGTGTATAGTGTACGTATAATATACTAGGACTTCATTATAATTAATCACCGACAAGCGCGTTCCTAATCTATAAATGGAGACACTTTCTTCAAGAATTCGAATCATATTGTGTGATCGATCTGTTTGAAGAACAAAATCATGGGTTCTGTCAAAGTTCCTTCTGTTTCTCTTTTGTATGTTTTCTTCCTTGTTTGTGTAGGTTTTGATGGCATCAACAGTGAAGGTAACGGTTGGCTTAATGGCCATGCAACTTTCTATGGATCCAATCAAAACCCCACAACTCTTGGTACGTATATAAGTCGATCATTCTTGCTAGTGTACGTACAAAACTAGGCATTAGGCATTTGGAATTTTGGATACCGCAATATTCATGCATGTCACTTTAATATCCTTAATGCCATAATTTGTTTTATGATCATCAGGTGGAGCTTGTGGCTATGATAATACAGTCCACGCTGGGTTTGGAGTGAACACGGCTGCCGTTAGCACTACACTTTTCAGAGGTGGTGAAGCATGCGGCGCTTGCTACCAACTGAGCTGCAACCACAGGCTCGACCCAAAGTGGTGCCTTCCCCACGGCGTTATGACCATTACCGCCACCAATCTCTGCCCTCCCAACAATAATGGAGGGTGGTGTGATCCCCCTTACCAACACTTTGACATGTCTATGCCTGCTTTCTTGCGCATTGCACGACAAGGCAATGAAGGCATTGTCCCTATCCTATATAGAAGGTAAAACAATAACAAATGCGCGCGGCCATATCAATCGTACGTTGCAACTAATTAAAAATGATAAAATTAAATCATTATCTTTATAAAGATGGTTAACATTGCTGATCATTCACAATTGTTTGATGTTTATGGGTTGAAGGGTGTCGTGCAAACGGAGAGGAGGAGTTCGTTTCACCTTGAAGGGACAATCAAATTTCAATATGGTGATGATATCTAACGTTGGTGGTAGTGGTGATGCGAAGGCTGCATGGATAAGGGGCTCCAGGACAAGAACATGGATTCCCATGCATAGGAATTGGGGTGCAAACTGGCAAAGTGGTTTTGACATTCGAGGCCAAAGACTGTCTTTTAAGCTCACTCTGGTTGATGGGAAAACATTAGAATTCTTAAATGTCGTTCCTTCGACTTGGAGGTTTGGGCAGACATTTTCTTCCCCAAATCAGTTCTCTTAATTCCACAATGATCAATCAAGACGTGCATGGCTGACGTTCATGTACGATCGAGGACAGAGTACTTTTTTATGCTTCAAGGACTTTTTTTCTGCATGACATTTGTGGACAACACATCAAGTTCACATACTGTAATAAATAATTGAAAAATAAGATTTATATATTTGATGAAAATATCATAATTAATTATTAGTGTAAAGCACAACAATGCAAAAAGGACAGTACTTATTTTGCACCAACTTTTACTTGCATGGTATCACTTATTGCTCTACATATCATGGCTGATAACATTAATTATTATTATTTAAAACAATAATTAACTTTATATTTAATATTTATTTGTCAGGGCTTTTTAATTGCAGCAATTTCGATTTTTTTTTTTATTTTTTTATTTGGGGAGGGGAGTCGAATCCAAGACCTCAATTTCTGAGATTTGAGTGTTATGCTAGACCATATACTTTGGCATATTTCGATGTTTTACTAGATTCATCCACCAAGGATTTTCCCATAAAAATCAAAATGCATTTTTATAATAAGAAATTGGAGATATAATCAAATGAAATATAGAATTTTTTTAGAAGGGACATAAGTAGATTGTTCTAGAAAAAATATCTTATAATTTTTTATGATTTGACGTGATGAGTATATTTTAAATTATAAAATAAATTTACATTTTGATATAACATATATATGTTTGATATTTAAAAAAAAAAAAAAAAAGAAATCGGTAAACTAGTTAGTCTAGTTTCATTACTGCTCCCACAATTAGAGGAAAAGGCGCTTATAGCCTCGCCTAAAATTGCTTTGCTAAACCCTTCGTATTTGCCAAGCAGTCTTGCAATCTTTAAACCCTACAAATTCTCAGAGCGCTCCTCAAGCACCTCTTTCATGGCATTAAGGATCTTCCTCACAAGCTTGAACAGGTCCATGAACCTCACAAAAAACGCAATCTCGATAATAAGGTCTTACAGCACGATAAGGCATGATAGTGGCAGAAGAAACCTCTTCTTAAGAATTAGTCCTCTGGGCGACCCTTCACTCAGCGTAGCGCCAGTTCTTGATCAGTGGGTGGAAGAAGGCAACAAGGTCAAGGAGCTCGAGTTCCAGCGCATCGTCCGTGATCTCCGAGCTCGCAGGCGGTACAAGCAAGCTCTCGAGGTGAGTTTTTTTTTTTTTTTTCTTTTTCTTTTTTTTACAATGCTGTGTTTGGTTGAGAGAAAATGTAAGAAACAGATTCTGGGTCTGTGCCATTTCCCGATGGTAAATTCTCAGGATTTTCTCTGGCCGATGAGAAATTATTGCAAAAGGAAAGAGAATCTGGGTGTTCTGTGATATGCTGGTTTGATTTCATTAAATGATGAAATGCTATTTTAATTAAGGCAAAGACTTGCATTACTCACAGTTGAGAAGGCTCTCTATTTGGTTGTTGAGAAAAAGTGGGAAAAGAGAGGAATAGAAAAGGAACAAATGAGTTTGATATATTATGTGGGTTGGGTTTTGGCCTTTTGGGGCAACTGGAGAACTCCCCTATTGAGCTAATCAGTGGGTCTAGGTCAGACTAATTGACAAATATTGTTTTCTATGATATTTCTTTAAGCCACCGGACTGCTTTTTGAATGATGGGTTCATGAGTTGTAGTTGGGTTTTTAACTTGATAATTCGTGTTTGGGATTTAGAGAAGCAAGTGTTCATGAACTTGTTAAAAGGCAAGGCATAAATAAATTGTATGGTGTTAGCTTGAACATCATTGAAAAGTCATTCTTGTGATTGGCATATCAGAATATAGTTCCTTCTGAAGTGAAATTAAGGCAAGAAATAAATTTTGCCCTTTCTAAGGTCTACTAGGGAAATATCCCCATTCATGTCTGATTAGGAAATTCACACACGGCGGTATGATTTACTGTATAAACATCTTTATTTAAGCTTGATATTGGTTTGTCAGAATTTATAAATAAAAACTAAAATAATATAGTTTAAACACTCATAGTAAAAAGAACTGTAGTTGATGATATGATATTGTACAATTTTTGTGATGAAATTAGAAAAGTAGGAAAAAAACCAACAAAATAGATGTTTTTCAAATTCCCTTAGTACCCGCATATGACAGCTCTGCAGAGCTTTACGGGTCGATAACCTGTTCAACGTCAGTGTGTGCAAGGCACTGTAAGCAATGTCGCTTCAGGGGAAAAATAGACAGTATAAAATTAAACACCTATCATCAAATAAATCAGATGTTACGAGATTTAGATTAACCGCATTTAGTATAAGCTCAAGACACAAAAGTGCTCTAGCATCATTTACCGACAACAACTAGTAGGGTTATCCAACCCAACAATTTAGAACTACTTGATTTTGGTAAATAAATTAAAAGTAAAGGGAGCGAAGAAGTGTAGGTGAAATAAGGAAGTGGATTAATGTGTATTTCTGACTGAAGAAGAAAACTTTGTTTGCCGATAAAAAATGTGCACATTTCTGACTGACTTGTTTCTAGCTGATGGATGCACTTAGATTTACCTATATACATTAAAAAAAAAAAAAAAAAAAAAAAAAAAAAAAAGATGCACTTAGATTTCCGTGGTGCAACATGCATTTTTAAAGTCCATGCCATGTCAGTTTGAGGGATGGTTCTTTCTGATATGTGACAAAATTAGAATTACTTCGTTGACTTAAAAAGAAAAGTTTAGTCAACAAGCATATGTAAACCGTTCTTCAAGGATATATGAATATATGATTAATTGATGGAAGGGCAAAATACTGTTTCCTCCCTCAAACTTATACATTGCATGCACTCTTTGTTAAAACTCAACAATCAAAATTGTGTCACATCACCTATTTCTATCTATTTTTCATCCATCTTAAAGGCCAAACTGGATGAAGATACTATTTATCAGTTTTATATTTGGAGAATGCAATGTGTCAGTTTAGGCATTTCCAGCTGCAAAGTGCAAAACTCCCTGTAGATCAGGAGAGAAAACTGTATTCCACTTAAATGGAATACTTATCCTAAATTATTGTTTGGTACCTGGAGTCTTACCTATATTCCTAGTTAGCTTAATGCTTGTGTCCGAGCTCCTTTTTATTTTCTTTTTCTGATTCATGACCAAACTTTGACATGTTCAGGTTCTAGGAGCTCTGAAATTCGTATTAGTTACTGTAGTTTCGATTTACCATATTACTCAATCTTCTGCTGCAGGTTTCTGAGTGGGTCAGTAGCACGAAACTTTGCTCATTCTCACCAGGTGATCAGGCTGTGCAGTTAGATCTTATTGGTAGAGTTCGTGGGCTGGACTCTGCAGAGAGCTACTTTAACAACTTGAGTGATCAAGACAAAATTGACAAAATCTATGGCGCCCTTCTAAATTGTTATGCCAGAGAAGGCCTTGTTGATAAGTCCCTCTCCCACATGGGGAAGATGAAAGAGATGGGATTTGCTTGTAGTCCCCTCGCCTACAATAACATCATGTGCCTATATACAAACAATGGCCAGCCTGAGAAAGTCCCTATTGTGTTATCAGAAATGAAGAAGGATGGCATCTCCCCTGACAATTTTAGCTATGGAATTAGCATAGATTCCTATGGCAAAAGATCTGATCTTAAGGGCATGGAGGAAGTTCTAAAGGAAATGGAGAGCCTACCCCACATCTCTGTGGGCTGGAATACTTATGCAATGGTTGCCAATTACTACATAAAAGCTGACATCCGTGAGAAAGCACTGATCTACATGAAGAAATGTGAAGAGAAGGTAAATAAAAATGCACTCGGATATAATCATTTGGTTTCACTTTATGCGCGGATTGGAAATAAAGATGAGATGATGAGATTGTGGAGCCTTGAAAAATCCAAGTGTAAGAAGCAAATTAACAGGGATTATATTACCATGCTGGGTTCTCTAGTGAAGCTTGGGGAGTTTGAAGAAACAGAAAAATTGCTCAAGGAGTGGGAGTCATCTTGCTACTGTTATGATTTCCGTGTGCCCAATGTCCTCCTGATTGGATATTGTCAGAAGGGATTGATGGAAAGAGCCGAAGCTGTGCTTCAGGACATAGTGAAGAAAGGGAAGACTCCAATTCCAAATAGTTGGGCTATTCTTGCAGCGGGTTATGTAGATAACCAAAATATGGAGAAGGCGTTTGAATGCATCAAGGAAGCTCTGGCTGTAAGGGAGGAAAATAAAGGATGGAGACCTAAAGCTAGAGTGATTTCAAGCTTATTGAGTTGGCTTAGCGATAGAGGAGACATTGAAGAAGTAGAAGCTTTTCTGAACTCCTTAAAGACCGTTATTCCAATGGATAGGGAAATGTACCATGCCTTGATCAGGGCTTATATCAGAGGTGGGAAAGAAGTGGATGGGATTTTAGAGAGAATGAAAGCTGATGAGATAGAAGAAAATGAGGAAACAGAGATAATTCTAAGCTCAAGACAGAAAAAATCTAAAATGGTTGACGGCTTTTGATGGATGCTCTTGCTTGATTATGGCTCATTAATCTGCAATTCATTGCCAAACTCTTAAGATTTCAGTGAGCAAGTGAAGCTACTAGATCTGAAGGTCTCACTTGAAAATTAAGCTTTTGAAGTGCAATGCTGACACTATGTAACAATATTTCTACACATTGGCAGGATGCTTACAAAATGAACATTGGAAGTAATTGATCTGAAATCTTACCAAATTTGTTTGGATTTGATTTGCACTTAAATGCATCCCAACATTGTGCACTCAGGTTCTTTGGTTTCACTTCCTCTTAATGCCTTTTGGCAAATATGAAAATCATTGAATTATTTAATATTTTTTGGGGTGTAAATTTTATATATTGAATGCGACCTATCTATGAAATTCAACCATATATTGAACCTAAAATGAAAAGACAAATCTATTTGAAAGGTTATTTTTTGACATATCCAATTCTTAAAATGGATTCCATAATAATAAAAAAGTATTAGGCGCACTCTTTAGATGATGAAATGAGATGAGATAATTTTAGATAAAAGTTAGAAGTTGAGTAAAATATTGTTAGAAAATTATTTTTGGAGATTTGAAAAAGTTAAATTGTTTATTATATTTTGTGTGAAAATTTGAAAAAATTGTAATGATAAAATGAGATGAGATAAAACACTTTTATTATCCAAACGAGGCCTAAGTGTTTTTTTTTTTTTTTTAAACTATATCGAGTGTCACAATAAGCGGTCTGTTGAAACATCATATTTGCAAAATTGCAAGTAACAAAACAAACTAAAAATGAATGGTCCACGAGAACTACGAGAAGCCCATTGGTTCACCTGTTGGCCTATATTGTACAAAGAAAAAGCCCACCACAAATTTACCAGTGGAGCGGCTTGGAGTGGGCCGATCCATGAAAAGGATCCATTTATTCGAATTTGGGCTAGCCTTCCGCTCAAGCCCATTATCAGAGACGGACGTAAATAAATCCACCCCTGCTCTGTTTTTCACTCGTTCCCATTTCTCAACAAAATCTTCGAAACCAAAGCGAAAATGGGCAGAGATCGAAACTATGCGCTCCTAGAAAAGCGAGAACTCTCTGGAGGAGGAGGAGAAGAAGAGGCCGAAGCTCCGTCGAAAGGAAAATCCAGGAGAGGGCGAGAGGATTCCTATTCGGAATCTGATTCCGGGGAAGACCGGAGCAGGTCTCGAAGGAAAGCTCGGGAAAGTTCCGAATCGGAAGATAAGAGAGATGGCAAAAATAAGGCTAAACTGGAGATTAGAAAGAGGAAGTCTCGAAGACGTTACAGTAGCGAAGAGGACTCGGATTCTGATTCCGAGTCGGAGTCGGAGGATTCTGGTTCGGAATCGGAGGAGAGTGGCTTGGATTCGGATTCTAAGAGTGAGAGCGAGGGAGAGAGGAGGAGGAGGAAGAGGAGGGAGAGGAAAAAGAGAGAGGAGGAGAGGGAGCGGAAAAGGAGGAGAAAAGAAAAAGAGAAGAGGAGAAGGAAGAGAAAGAAGAAGAGAAAAAGAGGAAAGAGAAACGAAAGAAGAAGCAGAAGGAGAAGAAGGAGAGAGGGAAGAAAGGACCGGTGACGAACTTGTGGGGAAAGTATGGAATTATTAGAGAAACCGATATGTGGTTAGTGGCTTTTCCTTTTCTGTTTATGGTTGGGGTTTGCGTTTGGTTGCTGAGAAAATATAGGAAGAGCATGTGCTCTGTTTGGTTGAAATGAAATTGTGAAAAAATGATTTTGTGTATATCTTCTCTTTTTCCCTTTAAAAGATTGTGCGTGCTCCTTGTAGCTTCTGGCTACGTGGATGAGGAGAACACAGATCTGTTTGCATTTTTATAATAGGAATGCATAATCAAAATTTCTGTTTCATTTTATTTTTCTCTTGGATACTGAGTTGTCATGGTTTTGAAAATGAGATTTTTTTTTTGTAAGTAAAATTAAGGTTTATTTAATTATGTAACTAGGCGAAGCCGTGTACACAGCTAGTATACAGAAGATAGCACCTACTTACAAATTAGAAGCTAAAAAAAAAAAAAAAAAAGAGGTAATTTGAAGATGTAGGCGTGCATTCATGTCATTTCATGTTGACTAGCTGATTATTATTATTTTTGATCGGTTGTTGACTAGTTACTTCTGTGCGAATAATTGCCTCTTATTATTGTTGTTGTTTTTGTTTTATTATTATTATTATTATTATTATTATCAGTAAGGAATACTTTTGCATTGTAGGACTAAACGGCCTGAGTTCACTGCATGGTTGGGAGAAGTTAAACAGGTTTTCCATTTCCCACAACTGAATTAAATTTTGGTAGTTTAGGGTATCAATTGCCCGTCGTGCAGAAGTTCAATTCCATTTGCATCATAAACCCATGCGTGTTAAAATTCAACGCCAATAATACTGAAATTTTTTAAGTTGATCTCGACATAACAGATTAGATTTGCATTAGTCAGTGTACTTTATATTTAATATTTTCCACATAAATGTAACTGTGAGGCAAAACTATCCTTACTTCAATTGGTTTTCAAATAGCACTTAGGATATGGAGAATATTGTAATGTGATAAAAATGTTTGGAGATTTCTTTGCAGGTGAATCTGGAAAGTTTGCCTAATTGGGAAGAGAAGCAGATGTTTAAAGTGTAAGTACAAGAAATTGTTGATTGGATTTAGTTCAGTTCTGAGAGAACCCTTTTCTTAATGCGATGCAAAGTTTTATTTTCCCTTTTAAATCTTATGTACCGAGTCAAGAATTTTTAAATGCTATCTAAATGTGCAATACTTGTTTACAGGTTCATGGAAGACCATAATACAGCTACCTTTCCTTCCAAGAAGTAAGTTTCTTTCCTATTCGTTGTTTAGGTTTCTTGTTTTCCCTTATTTTGCAAGATAGTTTGGGTGCTCTATATATTTAAGGATAAATCATGAATGTATAACATGGGGAGTCAATTGGCTAATTGTTATATATATATATATATATATAAGATTTATCATCTTTTGAGGTACATAGTATTGGTCCAATACAGAATTAGTTTGATGAAATCATTTCTTGATCTAGGGACGTACATTGCATACATGGTTGATGAAATAAAGAGTAAACATTTAATCTTATTAGAGAATATCTCTGCCTTCTCATTTACCTCTACAACTCTTATCTTGATAGCATCATCTTACCGTGCATGGATCTCCAATGTGACAGGTAGCAAAGAAATGACTTCAATGTTTGTGGTTGCAGGTATTATAACCTTGACGCATATTACAGACACAAAATGGAAAAAGACCAGAAAAAAGGTATCAAAAAGTTCCTGCAATCAGAACGTACGGTATTCAATGATGAAGAACAGCGACGGTAGGTTTCAGAGCTTGCTACATTAATTGAATTTATCGTGAAAATCTTATGAAAAAAATCCTGAAGTTTTAATGAATCAGTAGTATTGATGGGGAACAAATGAGTTTTCCTTTTTTGATCCCAAATAATTATCACGATTCATAGCTTTTCTTTCTTGGGGAGGGCGGAGGGGTTTCAGTGGAGGGGAGAGGTGGTTAGAAAAAAGAATTAAAGTGGTGTGAAGGAATGGTTACAAGTATTAGGAATTGGGTCGTCATTTAAGAAGTGTTAAGTCATTTTCTTTGCTTTTGGTGGCCTTTGTCTTATGTGTTTGGTTTTCTTTTTTATAGTTCTTCTGGTATCAAGGCAAAATTTTTTAGACCCCAGATGTTGTTTAGTTTAAAATGGTTTTCAATGGACCTTTGTGAAAGGAGCCACTATGTTAAACCTTTTCAGAGTGTTCTCTTTGATTAAAACTTGGATGTACTCTAAATTATAAGTTATAAACTTTGTCCAATGTCCATTTGCAACCATTTTCATTTTTTCCACTGGCATAATGCAATTGATGGAATTTGGCCATGTAGCTATTTTTTTTTTTTTTTCCTAAATTGTGTGAATGTATATACTAGGCATCTGGTGTTTGAACTGGTTCTTAAATCTCATGTGAAGATTAGTTTGGTTGACCCAAAAAATATAGAGTATCATAATGTTGGTTTTTTTCAAAATATTGATTTTTACGTTTCAGGCAAGAGCTCATGCGAGAACGTGAAAAACAAAAGGCGGAAGAGGTGGAAACTTTAAAGCGGTCTATGCAGAGTGGAATGGTTAGTTTGCAATTAATCGATCAAAATTTATTTCATTCTGCTAATCCATGAATATATGATAAATTAATCTTTTTCAATTCCTAGGCACAAGCAATGAAAGAGCAAGCTCAGCTCAGGGAGGAGATGGCTTACCAGTACAAGATTGGAAACTTTGAGGTCGGTACAATAAACTTAATCTTTACTCGTGTAATTTCTAATAATCTTTGGACTCAATTTATAAGCTTTATTATTATAGGCTGCAGCTGCTATTCAGAGACGATTGGACCCGGATGTTGCTATGTAAAGATGGATGGGCTATATTAATTTGCACAATCACCTTGATGCATCTTATGTTCTTCACTTTGCAAATATAAAGGTTCAGAGGGATCCCACGCATGGAGCTGACAAATCCTTCTCAAGTTTCCCGTGTGGTGGGAGAGCTACCTATATTCATACCATGTTGGTGATTGGAAAAGTTTGTGCTTAGTTCCCTTTTTTCCTCTTTTTAATGCTTGTGGACAGATTATGAGGTAGCTCCTAAACTTTTGCCTACCGACATCATTGGTGAGTCAAAACGGGCCCTAGGTGGTGACTGCAACAACTGTGATGAAATGTAAACTTAAAATAGCCAAAGACTACAGGGATGAGGTATCTATCACCTCTCCTCCTTTTCCCTGAATCACACACTATATGATGCAGCCTGATGCAAGGCTTGAGTTTTGTTCTCCTAGAAACTCGACAATACGCAAGTCAATGTTTATTTCATTAGTTTATCTCAAGTCTTGTGTGTAAAATTGGATTGAACAGGTGTTACAAGATTCTAAGCTAAAACTGTATCTTTGACTTCCCATTAGGAAAGTAGTACAGTCCAAATTTCAAATGCTCAGGACAAAAAAGATGTCTGCTTTTAACTTGATGTTCTAAACTTCTAATCCTATTTCTTTTCAAATATGTCGGTAGCCAAATAAAAAGCATTAAATGCAAGTCGTTTAAAGAAAGGGAGATATCTTTCGACATACTAATTACAAAACGTTTAAAAACTTCGAAGTATTACCGCTAGTGCTGATTTTGCGAAATTTAATTCGGTACATAATTACAGCACAAGACTTCAGCACACAGCATGTACATGATTTTCAGAACTAGATACCAGACATGTGTTCTAGATGTCTGGCATTATGTACGCTCGAGGAACAAATTCCAACACTATATATGAATCGAACTAAATTTTCAGATTTGAAGTATTGTGTCTAAGCTTTGTTCAGAAATTAAAATTCACAATGAGTATGCATCTTTCTCGCTTGAACACGGATGCTTCATACTCTTCTCACATAAATTACACTTCAACCTCCAACGCCTAAATTTTATAGTTAGTTTCAATCTCTAGTAGAGAGTGGATTGATTTCATGGATCAAATCCAATTATTTGAACAAAAATAGAAAGAAAACACTACTTTGCCCACTTTGTTTGACCAAAATAGAAAGTGGGTGAAAAAAAAATATGATATGATCATTTGATCAGAGTTCTACTCAGACAAACTCAGGTGGATTCTCCTTGGTTCCATAAAGCAAAGCAAGAGGTAAGCCGCATGTGCTCTGCCTCTGATTTTCACAATTATATTCAAGATCAGAAAGCATTACCATTATGAATTACGCAATGAGGTTCTGGATCACAACATCCATTTTGAAAAAAAAAAAAAAAAACACATCAAAACGAACTGTGACCAATCTACATCAAGTACTCAAGAGTCCTCAAGTTACGAATTCACATCACTCTTAAGGAGCTTAACATAGGATTACATAAATTTTTGCATGGGCACAAGAGGTTCTATGATGCATTTACGGCAGGGGATGGGGTATACCAGCCATGGTGGATCTCAACAGCCTTCTTCCTCCGGGCAAGCCGAGACTTCCTGCGCGCTCCAGTGTTCCTGTGCAGCGTTCCCACTTTCACTCCCTTGTCTATAACTGAATATGCCTCCGCAATTAGGTTCTCAATCGGAAGGACTTCTTCAGCTTGTGCCTCAGGTTTCTTCTTGAGCACATCCAGAGCTTCCAAAACCTGGAAAAGTAGAAATAAATTTCACAATAACCATCAGGAACTTCTAAGAAACAATTTGCAGCCTTTATCACAGTTTTTTTTTAATTATTTATTGGCAAAGGTGTCCAGGAATAGCGTCCCGACTAATCCAGGGGGTGCACAAGCCCTCGGCAAGGAGTTTCCCGCAAGTGCACCTTGGATAATTTAAGGAGAAAATCCCCCAGTCTGATAGCCCCTAGAGATTGTTTGCATCCAAGGGTATTTGAACCTTAGACCTAGGGGGAGCATACCCCCAAGCCCGAGGCCTTTACGACTTGAGCCAACCCCTGGTTATCACAGGTTTTTGATAGATCTTTATCAGGAAATCACTCAGCTTCTGTTTTTGCCTATAACAAATTATAGATTGATTCAAATAATTATGACCTTAAGATATGGAAAACAAAAGTTATCTTACTTTTCTTAGCAGTTTTTATTATTCAAAGGACTAGTGATTAACTGATACGGATGCTTAAAAAACAAAGATTAAACTAAGAGGACAAGGAGGATGAGATATCCCTTCATGGTCAATACCAAACTAAAAAAGGGGGGAGGGAAACATTGAGCACATTCCACTTCACAAATAATGCATAAACGTTGAAGGAAAAGAGAGAGAGAGAGAGAGAGAGAGAGAGAAAAGAAAAGGAAAACAGCTAACTTAGAAAATCGATCTTGTAATATTCTCTTCTTTCTCAATTTCAGAAGCCAGACTGAAATGAAGGTGCGCTAACATCACTAACATTTGTTTTGGTATAAGTCAGAACGGTAATAACATCACCAAACACCAGAATAACACATAACGTAGATACCTAAATTTGTTGTGAATTAAGTACGCAAGAAGAAGAAAAACTTAAACGATTAGAAGATAGAGAGTTTCAGTCTCCAAAATTGTGACAATGTTCCAACATGCCAATGTTGATAGAAAGAAATGTTCCTCCACATTATAGCAGCATGCTAGTATCCAGATAAGATTCACCAACCTTTATGAAAAATCAGTCTTTTTTCTACCAGTACCTTGTAATGATTATCCACGACAGAAAAGTTCCACTTCTACTAACTTTCATGCAGAGCTTCGTAGTCTCGAAGGCAAAATGGGGTTTGGAATAAATAAAATATATCATTTTTATCACACGTGATAACCAAAACCTTTATTGAGACAACAACAATCAATCCTAAAGCCAGAAAACTGGAAAATCTTAGAACAAAAAGGGAACCAAATTTAATCTTTGTCACAAAGTTTCACACCCTAAAACATCTGGATAGCATTCAACCAAAAAACAGTGAAAAAATAGACCTCCAGAAGAGTCCAGCCACAATCCTACCAATTTATAAACAAATTTTAAAAATTTATACCTTCTTCATCCGGGTTTTGATTTCAGATTTCCGAGATTTGTGGTAGATGCGCCTTTTCTCGGCTTGGCGAGCCCTCTTAGCAGCCGAATCCGCTTTTTTCTTCGGAGCCGCCTCGCACACAACAAAACGGCGTGTTGGCATTTGTGTCATGCTCATAGACAGATACCCTGAAGTTCATAGAACCCAGAATTCAAGATCCTCTAAAATTTCAATTCCAACAAGTTAGTGCTTTGAGAAAAGGCATGAGCGAGGAATTACAATGGGTTCGAACTCCAGAGAGACAAGAATCAGGAATATAAACAGAAAAAATTGCTTCAATATGCTCGGTTCAGCTGGGGTTCTTTTTTTCTTCCTCAATTTTTGAAAGTAACGACATGAAACTTAAAAATCCCAGCCTTTTTTCTGTCCTTGCTAATTTCTTATTATTTCTCTCAGTAAACAAACAAAAAATTGACCCTACAAGTACCTTTAGAGAAGACATTGTGCGAGAGGTTTGTGGAGAAACTGAGTGACCTGAATGTACCAGTCAAACTCGACTGATTTGACGAAGAAGAAGAAGAAGGGCCACTAATTGAAAGAGAATTTTTCATTTTTGAAGGGAGGGCCAAACAAGCGAATGATAGAGTTGCCATCTCTCTGTCTGTCTCTTCAGAAACCTCAGCTCTCTCTATTCTGCTCGCCCTTTATCCACAGGAGAAAGCAGGAAGGAGACGAGTGAAAGTGGACGATGTGGGCTGTGTCTTCTAGATAGGCCCAGTCATGTGTTTTCAATGTTGCCCTTTCTCTTCTTGGGCCGAATCTGGGCTTTCAATCTAAGACTATATCACTTCACCTATAGCCCAACCCGTTCCAATATTTCTGTGAAAATACAAAAAGGAAAAATCCACAAATTATTACTCAGAGCTTAAGACTAGGGATCCTCAAATGGAGACGGCAAAGATGCTTGATAAAATGCCCGAGAGATAATGGACTTGCTCCACAAAGTCGGATAATGAACAGAACGGGCATGCTTTTATATTACACATGGCAATTGGTTTGATATTTTTCATATTAGCAATGCAGCGAATAACTTTATTCGGGATTATTTTGTGTCAAACGTAACTTTAAAGATATTATTACATGGCAAAAGGTGTGAACAATGCCGTTTGAACAGTGAGTTGAGATGATTTTTTATGAAAGTCAAAAGTTGAATTATTAATTATATTTTGTGTGAAAATTTGAAAAAAATTATAATGATGAATTAAAATAAAACCGTTTCTGTATCCGAACGGGACCTAAGATTATCCACCTGCCACACTCCTCCAGTATTTGATGCCTTGTGAAGCATCAAATAAGACATGATTACTCATTTCCTTTAATTCCAGAAGTTTACCATCATCTCAAGGTATCTTTGCAATTCGTCTCAAGCAGATAGATCTATGAAGCTATACAGCTCCAGTATGAAACTATAGCCCCATGGATGACAACCAAGAGCCACAAAAGTCTCGGGTTTCGTCTCAGGTATATTTACAAGGTCCTATAATAACTGTCCAAGCCAATTAACTGTTTGATCAGTTTCACATTAGCTGCTCAGGGAAAGAAAGGATCAGTTCCATAGTATCTGATACAAATCTAAAATCTATCAGCAGTCATAACCAGAGGTTGAGCTTCATGATGCTTTCTATTGAGATATGGTCCACTTCTAACAGCTTCCTGCAACTGAAAAAAAAAGAGGAAAATCTACATGTCAACAAGGAAGCAATGCCCAATTTCCTTAAAGATGATGTTGCCCTCCTCCACTTGCTTTTTAATGTTCGCTTGTTGCTTCTTTATTATTATTATTATTTTCGTTTCACGCATTTCTCTTGAACAATTTAAACCATACAATCGAGATGTAAATGCAGCATTGACAAAGCATATGATTATAGTTACATCTAGACTGATCTTGTACACAAACTGTGTATTTGTGTGTGCAAACCGCTAAACGTAAGATTTTGGTGTAACTATGTTACTACTAATCCCAGAGGGTTAGGGAATCCAACCAAAACATGCACGATTTATGAATTTAATATTGGCCCACAATTTAAAAAGAATAGCTCTTACCTTGGCCACAATTCCAGCAAGAGCAGGATCGTTGATAAGTTTACTAGAGGACATAAAGGCCTTGTGGATTGACTGGCAGCATTTATATCTAGCTTCCATATCTGAGAAAGTGCCATTAGTTAGATTTATAAAAACTGGAAAAAATTGTAGCTGGAACAAAGATTCTAAAATGAATGATGATTTTTTTTCCGCACAAGTTGAAAAGAAACCAGAAATCAACTGAGTATAATTACACTTGAAGATATTGGAAAATATAGATGAATTTCAAATAATGGAAGGGGAAAATACACTTTACACCCTTCAATTATTAAAAGTCTACACTTTTGCATCCCAGACTACTGAAGGCCAAACACCGTCAAATAGCACCCTCTTCCAATGTTAGCTGCTACAATGGATGGAAAATAGGCGAACTAACATAATCTTGACGATTAAGGCCCCGTTTGGTTTCATATATGGTCTCAACCCATCTCATCTCAACATCCAAACATCATTCAAATACAAAAACTTTTCAATTTCAAATTTTCAATATTTTCATCTAATTATTACAACTTCTCCAAACTTCCAAACAAAACACAAAAAAACAATTCAAAATTTTCAAATCCCAACAAAAATTATATTCTAACAATATTTTAATTTTATAATATTTTTATTCAACTTTTTCTCATTTCCCAAAATCCTATAAAACATCTTAACTCAAACTATTTCACTACTATTCACAAACTATCTCACTACTATTCACATATTTCTCATCTCATCTCAATAACCAAACAAGGCCTAAATCTCAACAAATGATGCACAATTTTTGGTAGTAGGAGGGTGCAATGAGTCGGTTTCAGTAGTTTGGTTTGCGAAGTGTATTTTTCCCTAATTTATAAGTAGGAGAACTGATTTATGTATTTATGCAGGCAAGATTCGAATAAATACTTGTTCTCATTCTCTGGATGGATCTGAGTAATGGAACAACTATAGATTATAAGTGTTAGTTACATTTCACAATTCCATACTGGGGAAAACTATTACAGAACAGATTTTAGTTATGCCTTTTCTTTCTTTTTTAATCTCACGTGAGAGTTAGAAAACAAAATCGCATGCAGGAAAAGATATAAAACAATATAAATCCAGAAGAACACAACCTGTTGAGGTAGTCCAAACAGAAAAGCCTTTAAAAACCAACAAAACCTTAAATCCACAACTAATCCTAAGACAACTCTTCCAGAAATAGGAATAACTAACATTAAACTCGGATTGTTGCTCTCATTTTTTGCAATTGGTAACATCCAGAATCATAATTTCATGGAAAAACTTATCTTGTTGGTCACAAGATCTTGATATGAAAACTCCTAGGGGTTGGCTCAAGTGGTAAAGGCCTTGGTCTTGGTGGTATGCTCCCTCTAAGGTCTAAGATTTGAATCCTCTTAGGTGCAAACAATCTCTAGGGGCCATCGGACTGGGGGATTTTTCCTTTAAATTACGCGAGGTACACTTGCGGGAAACTCCTTACCGAGGGCCTGTACACCCCTGAGATTAGTCGGGAACACCCGGTGCCAATAAAAAATAAAAAAAGATCTTGAAATGAGTTTTCTTGCAAAAAAGTGTTCGCATGGTCTCACCCAAAAGTCATACATCTTCTTGAATTAAATCAGTCATTCTCATCTCCTTTTCAAAAACTAGTTCTGTGCTTATTAATACCTTAGTAATTACAATCTATATTATCTAGATCAACAACTATTTTAAATGTAAAATGCATTCTATCTAATTTATGTTTCTCAATGTAATTAAGAGTTATGTGATCAATGTAATCCTTATAAACATGGAAATGTGATCATTTAACAAAGATAATAAACATAGAGACCAGAAACCAAACCCATTTGTGTGGCTCCAGTATTTGCGTCAATCACTATATTTATTATCTCCTGCTTTGAGCAAACTTCCATCAGGAACCATGGCCGAGCCACCATTCCAGTTATCACTCTATAACCCTGAAAATATTAATATATAAAAGCTTATATCATATTTCTTTTTGAGGGTCACAAGCAACTGCAAACAACAAATACAGGAGTTCAAATGTAAGGGTCAGTCTATTGGAATAAAGTTCAACATCAATTCTCTTCTGGGTTACTTTCTGTCTTTTGGCAGCAAATGGTGCATCAATAATAATTCATGGAATTGTTCTGTATTCAGTTCGCCCAATGTCATTGCCTTCCATCCTCATCCACAATACAAAAGAGAGCATGAGGAAAGTAAGCACCATAGATATAACAACACGAGGAGACTGACTGCTATAATTAAATAGGTTTATTAAATAGTTATAAACCCTCATTCATTCAAATAGACCGAATGACACATAAATCAGAATGATTTAAGAAAGGAAAGGTCTGATATGTTGCTTTGCCCTGATACTTGAATGTCACCAGAACAAATTAGGTGAAAAGAAAACCTCATTATACATCAGCTCTGTAAAAGTTCAAATCTATGGCTACCAAAAGAAAAAAGGAAACAATACAAAGCTCATGACTACGAAATTCTCACCGCCAAACGAATTTCTGAATCCTGTTGAAGAACTGATAACAAAAGGCCCTGGAAATTTTAAAGAGCAGACAAGTGAAAAGTGAAAAGGACCTCAAATGAAAGTAGTCCCCAACAAAAAAACATAAGAATCTGTACTCAAACATAAAAGGAGAATATTTTGTTAAATTCTTGCAAAAGATTTTGAAACAACTGCAGGCACACCATTAACACCCTTGCCATAATGAGTTTGATTGCCAAATGCTTTGACTTGGTATACTTGTTTAAAGAGTTTTTTTTTTTTTCTTTCTTCTCTTTCTATAATATCTCAAGGCACAAAACCAACCAGTGCTCTTTCAAATAAAACAAACCAAAAAACCATATCATTGATATGAGCAGACCAAAAAAATTAAAAGATGAAAAAAAAAAGCAATTACTTACAGATGGTGTCAACTTTGAACTTTTGGATGCTGTTTCATAGATTAAACGTCGCAAACTTTCTTCTGCATCTCCATTCAGTATAACTTCATTATCTGGTCTTGATTCTCCTACTATGTTTCCAAGAGCATGCAGTGCAGACTGTGTTTGCCAATTAATAATATTTCAGACATATACAAGATGCCCTGGATACGGCAAGTACAGGATTCTTTCCCAAAAATTCTAAATATAGGATTTCTTACAACACAAATTGAGAGCATTTGAAGTCACAATGCAGGGGATAGATGTTATATCCTATTTTATGCTCCATGACCAAACTTCAACTAGATAGTTCGATAGCTACGTATTAACTCGTGTAAAAACTTTATTTTTCTTCACCTTTTTTTTTCAATATATCCTTCTTTTCT